>NC_138549.1:63422599-64083338 GCF_964273705.1 Natrix helvetica | reverse complement strand
TCCCATTGAGTTCAGTGGAATGTACTCATTTCAATACAATATTGAAGCTTTAACCAGAAGATACTGAAGGAGAAAAATGTGCTTAGAATGAGGACATTTTATGATTCATTTTATGTAAGTCAGTAATGCTGAAATCCAATTAACAGTTTAATTCAAAACTATTACATTCAATCAAAGCCTTGCATTTGGCTCCAAAGAGATGCCAATAACTCCCTAATCAGCCCAGGAGAGATCTACACTTGCAGCTGATATGCTGAGGATCTTTTGGAACAAGTGAATTAGTTAATACTAAACATTTGCTGGAGATGAGCAACAAGATTATTGCCTTCCAAAATATGGGGTGGAGTGATGAAACTTCCATCTCCTCTAGAGGCCAGAGTAGCATAGGAAAGCTATCTGGTGAGGCCCACGCTATAGAGGCAGGTGGAGTTAGATAGCACATTGAATCTGGTGGTGGCAGAGCGAATGACGTGCACACAAAACTTTACTAGAAACACACAGGCTGCTTTTGATGTGTAACATACACAACTCATTAACACACCCACACAAGTATGACAATATCAGAAAGAATTCAAGTGGTATCATCCTTTGGCCAGCTTGTTTATCTATTTTCATCTCCCCTCTATCTGATAATTCAGGAAAAGAGAATCCACCTGGCCAAAACATAAAATCAGATGCAGATCTCCAAACCTGGGGGTATTCTTGTAGATTTTGGAGCAGGCAATATGGTAAAGCCTTCATCAAACTCCAGGATTGTGCTTTTGTGCACTGTCTGCATGGGATTTAAAATTTCTGGATTGCTAATTGGAATTAGCCACACCACATTTGTTTGCCTTTCTTTTTAAAGCAGAAGTAACATTTTTCCTATGTAGGTAAAAGGACAAATGATCTGCAAATGAATGTTTATAGATGTACCTGTTTCTTCTTTATAGAAGATAATATCCAAAATACTATTTTCTGAGAGCAATTCCTTCATACCTTAGTTGACCTCATGAATTGCCATATTAAAGATTTTGTTTCTTCTTAAATAATTGCAAAACTCAGGAATTTCAACTTAAGCTAATGTGGCTGGAATTTCACCACAAGAATAAAAGAGCTGCCACTGAAATGAAAAATAGCAAAGTGCATAAAGACGGGAATATCTAGGCCACAGAAGACAGGAATGAAAAGAAAAAGGACAAAGATCTATAAATAATAAAAGAACCTTCTACCCTCTCCCAGTAGTCTCTTATGTGCTCAGGACTTCAAAATCAACACACACTATGTTTTAAATAGCAACATTGGTTCTTGCCACTTTATTCTCTCATTTAAAAGACCAAACCAGGTTTTATAAATGAGAGCTCAACTCTTGTAGAATTCATTCCTACTGATTTTTCAAATAGCAGCTGCACTTAGAACTCCCTCCAACCATCAATTGAAATCTGCTGTGCCACATGCATGCTTTCTTTCCTCTGCACTGCTCATTTCACACAAACCAGGCAGTTTTCATTCCTGACACCACAAAAATACTAAGGACTACTCACAGCCTTTTCCTCGTCTCCTTTCTTTTTCCTCAGGTGCCTAGGATTTCCTTCCTACAAAAACTGTGCTAACATCACATTCTTGGCATTCTGACTTCGTACCATGCCTTTAAATCCAGGAAGGAGGGAAGGAAAGTCTGGAACCCAGGAGTGCTTTTGGTCAGTTCCACTGTGTGAAGTTTACAAAGCCAAATAGGAAAATGTTTCTCTCTCTACCTCCCCATCCCCAGTCTAAAGTTTTGGGCAATCCTTTCCTCTTCCTTTTTGGATTTAGTTTAAAGCAAAATGTCTGTTTGCTTTGTGCAAGAAAGTAACTTATAGTGTTGGAACCTTCTGCCACAGCTGGCCAAAGCAAGTTGAAAAAAACAAAGAAAAGTAGGGTAAGAGTACTTAAAGCAGGGGTGTCCAAACTTGGGAACTTTAAGACTTGTGGACTTCAACTCTCAGAATTCATGGCTGGCTGGGGAATTCTGGGAGTTGAAGTCCACAAGTCTTAAAGTTCCCAAGTTTGGACACCCCTGACTTAAAGCATACGCTGCCCCCTAGCGTCCCTATGCAGTACTTACCCTGCAGCAGTCACTGCCCTCAGAGGAGACACACACTTTGAAAGTGTTTTAAACCCACCAACAATAAGAGAGGAGGAGGGGAAAAAACACTTGTGCCAGAAACAGCCCATTTAAGGAAGGAGTGGGAGAGAACTTTAAAAAACTGTCTATTTCTAAAAAAATAAATTCATGTCCTGATTTTACACAAGTAGGGGTCTTCAAAGGCTAGCATGAACTGCTTTAAAATCTCATGGTTGAATTACCCCTCTCTTTCTCTTGCTTTTTCTTTTCCTGTATTCAACTCTTTTTCTTCTCTCCAAAGCACTATCTGTGGCAATCAGGCAAAAGCGAGGTTGCCAGCAAAAAGCTGGGAGTGGGAGGCCCCTTCTAGGGTACAGGCTTTCAAATCTGAAAAAAAAGGGAAAAGGAAGAAGAGAGAGAAGAAAAGAAAAGAGAAGGGAAAGAAAGAAAGAAAGAAAGAAAGAAAGAAAGAAAGAAAGAAAGAAAAAAAGAAAGAAAGAAAGAAAGAAAGAAAGGGACAAACAGATGGAATGGATGGAATGGATTTAAGGAAGTTTCAACAAGAGCTGCCTTTTTTGTTCCTTGAAAAAAATAGGGGCGACCTAAGACAGAGAAGAGGGGATGACAAAATTGTTTGGAAAAATTTAGTGGATGGAATTGAGAGGGCAGGAGTGGAATCTTATTTAGTGCAGGTATATACTTATAAAGAAAGTGCATTAGAAGGAATGGCTGGATAAACAGAGCAAGAGGGAAAACACTGTTCTCATCTCTACTGTGGGGCAAACAAGGACAAAGAGAGCTTCAGAAAGAGAAGGATTTGAATCTGGGACAGAGGAGGATCTGACTACCAGCTAACGAGATGAAGGGTGAACACCCCAAACACACTATTCAAGAATGATGTTGCAAAGATAGGATTGTGAGGGGGGGGGGTCTCCTTAGAAACAGCTATTCTTGCCTTCTTTTAAATCAAGAAGTCTAAATCATATATAAGTATGCTTATTGAGAAACAACTTCTGCTAAAATAGATAAGATTTAAATATGAGAACATTTGGTATAAAAAGTATAAATTTAAAAAAAACATGATTACATTAGGTAGCAAAGGCTGTATTTGATCAGCCTTGGAGATGTGCTCACTTTGGTTGCAGGGCTATATAAGTAATACTCCTATGTATTTTCCATTTCTACAGATAATGTTTTGAAGGCAGAAGTAAATTCTTGAGAAACATGGACTGCTTTCATGAGTGGGCACTAAAATAAGCACATTTCCTGTTCTTATGAGGGGATTTCCACATGTGAGGCTTAATTGACTTTTTTTTTTACTTACTTTTCCCCACAGTATAAATTCAAAGCCTAAATTGGCAGGCATGTCTTTTTTACTTAATGCAAGACAGAGAGCCAATAGAATTCAGAAGCATGCTTTCAAATATTATGCTGGTCAAACCTATTTGTTTTATGTTCTGCAAAGCCTCCACAAGTCAGCCACTGTGGGCTTAAAGGTATTCTTATTATGATTTTTAAAAGCAGTTCCCACTTTCAATTTTTTTCATAAGTAATAAAGGATTATAAGAATGTGTCTCTAAGGGCTATTACTAAGGATCCTGGGTGTTGGGGAAGGGGGGTGCTGTCCATAAATAAGAATCACAGCACATAATGAAATATTTCAGCCTTTATCTTTTGGGCTCTTCCTCCAGAATTACTAGTTTATTTACTGCACATGTAACAAACTTGACCGTTGCCTTCCAGCCAAGTCCATTTATTTTATGACACAAAGTGAACCAGCAATAAAAAAAGTATATTCATAACAGTTCCAATCTTCTGTCAACTTTTCCCCCCACTCTGCCTGCAACAGGCTGGTGACAGAATACTTTTTAATGGAATAATGCTGGCATATATGGTTAGAAAAGTTGAGGGGGGGGGGATCAGCATTTGGCAGAAATGTCAAGAAACTCTTATGTTAAAAAGCAATTTACATAAAAGCCTATCTAACCCCCTTTTCTCAAAATCTAACAGACATTGAGCCACCACCTGAAATTCAAAAGAAGCAGATAAACGTGGTTTTAAAACATTTTTGTGAAGAAACTGCAATATCTAAATGCCAAAGGCACTTTCTATAAAGAAACAGAGGGAGTTAATATTTGTCATTTATGGGGCCTAAATTAGCAGCATCATTAGAATTCACACTCAAGTAAACAAGACTAAGAATACCTCAATAGTGAGACACCAAATGAAATTTGGACAAACATCTCAAAAACCTTTAAAATAAAATAATAATGTACTGGCAAATTGTTGTATTTTTATTTACAAATCTTCAAAACAATGTATACCATCTACTTCAGGTCTAGGATTGTAAGCTCACTGTTTTCTACTATTTTCTACTCCAAAGGAGCAGTGTGTATATTTCAAATTAACATTGCGTTGTTTGGGGGGGGGGGAATAGTAATCTTGTCAACAAGGATGTTAAAAAAATAATTTAGAGATATCAAGAAAATGTTTTACTTACTGCATCATTCAGGTAGCACCTTTCAACACTAATGATTTATTGTAAGGCATAAACGTTCATGAGCTGCAACACTTCATCAGATGCCCCTGCTGTGTCATTATTTCAGAGATATCTACATAGCTAAAGAGAAACAGAATGATCACTGATGGACAAAAAGGCAGTGAAAACAGAAGAAACTTCTGACTTCCTGCTGGCTTCCCCACTGGCTTTCCTGTGGGAAGCTTGCAGGAAACATTTGGAAATCAATCTTCCTTCCTCCCTTCCTTCCTTTCCTACCACCCATTCCTGCCAGCCTCCACATTTATTTTGCTTATAGGAAGCTTGCAGGAAGAAAGATAGTGAAGAACTTGCAAGTCCAAGGCTAAACAGCAGACACATTGCTCAGTGGGAGAAGGAGCAAGGGGATGTGTGGGGATAGGAGTTGGAAATAATACATGGGTTAGGTGAGAGGTGCTACATGAAGAAAGAAGAGTGTATTTGCGTGCACTGGAGCACCAGAAAATGGCCTGGAAAATGCACATGCAAACACATTTTGGTTTGGGCACTCGATGCCAAAAAGGTTCGCATCACTGTCCTATGATATACTGTTTCACCTTGTTAAGGGTTATGAGAAAGAGAGTTCTAATGGTGTATTGATTTGCAAAGAACAAAATAGAATTCAATAGAAGGTACCTGGCTCAAGACAGGATCTAGGTGTCTTGGTGGATCACCATTTAAGTATGAGTCAGCAACGTACTGCAGCTGCCAAAAAAGCCAATGCAGTTTTATCCTTCATCAACAAAGGGAGAGCATCAAGATCATCTGCAGTGATAGTTACACTCAATACTGCACTAATGAAGCCCCATTTGGAATACTCATCAGAGCTGGTCACCATGATACAAAAAAGATGGCGAGTCCCTAGAAAGAGTGGAAAGAAAAACAACAAAGATGATAAGGGAAGGAGGCTAAATCATACGATGCTCCATCATATGATGGAAGCTAAATCATATGAATAGAATAGAATAGAATTCTTTATTGGCCAAGTGTGATGGAGCACACAAAGAATTTGCCTTTGGTGCATATGCTCTCAGCAAGAAAAATAACAGCTAAGGTATGTTTAGCCTAATGAAGTGAAGGCTCAGAGGAGACATGATAGCCATTTCCCAATACTTGAAAGATTGTCCCATGGAACAGGTCATTGATTTTTTAGTTCTCCATAGCATCTGTGGAAAGGACAAGAAGCAATGGATGAAAACTAATTTCAACTAGGCAATGAGGAATTTCCTGACATTGAGAATTATTAATCAATGGAACAGCTCACCTCCAGGATTTGTAAGTGCTTCATCGTTGGAGGTTTTTAAGAAAAGATTAGACAATCATTTTCCTGGGAAGATGTAAGGACTCCTGCCTTGGACAGAGGGATGGACTAGAAGAACTCCAAGGTCCATTCCAGTGTTATGATTTCTATGGTATGGGGGGAAAAGCTCATTTTAAAAAAAATCTGATAGTAAACATGAGAGCAGAAAATTTATAGAAGTTCTCATGTGCTTTTTATAGGTTTTTAACTATTAGAGCTTCTCCATTCCTCAGAGAAAATTTATGTTTGTTTATTTATATTCCGGTTTTATTATTTGCATTAATAGCTTAAGGTGGTGAATACACACAATACTCTCTTCTCTTCTTTTTCCCACAACAACCTGCGAGGGGTGTTAGGCTGAGAGAGAGTGACTGGCCCAATATCACCCAACCAGCTTTCATGGCTAACACAGGACTCTATCCCACAATCTCCTGGTTTTTAGTCTGCTACCTTAAACACTAGAACAATTTTTATTCCATTCCAAATAAGATGTATCAGTTTATATGATTACAAACTATTAATAATTTAGAAGGTGACAACAAACAACTAAATGCAATTAATGCATAAATCTGTTACATATTAACTAGAACCAGAGATGGTATTCTGCCAGTTCACCCCAGTTTGGGCGAACTGGTAATGGCAGCAGTGTGAGGCTCCGCCCACCTACCCAGACGTCATCATGGACTCACTGCGCATGCACTCCTGGTTCCGAACCGGTAGGAAGGTAAGAGGATTTCATGCCTGACTAGAACATATTAGTTAAACAAATAAATTATGTCCAATTATACCTGAAAAACTATATATATATATATATATATATATATATATATATATATATATATATATATATATATATATATATATATATATATATATATATATATATATATATATATATATATATATATATATATATATATATATATCAGTGACGTGCAGTCAGGTGATGCAAGTGAGGCATAGCCTCACCACTCTCATCATGAAAAAAAAAAAGTAAAAGGAAAAAGCTGAGCTAGTCGCTGCCTCACCGTGGATGACTCTGCTTAACCTCACTGGTGCTCTCCCTCCCCAAGTGTAGTGACTTCCTCCCCAGGCCCCCATTCATTTCTCTCTCACACACACACAGCTGGATAAAACTATATAAAAATCTAGCCCAGCTTCACTGATTGCAAGTTTGAAAAGGCAAAGTGGCTCCACCTGCAATCAAACTACACTTGGGGAGGGAGAGCACAAGCGAGCACTGAGGAGACCACAGGAGGAGGCAGGAAGCCAGGCAAAGAGCCATGCTGTAGTACACACACTTCCCCCCAGCCTCTTTCTTTTGGAAGGCTCGGATCGGCTCCCCTCCGGCTTCTCTGCCTCTCCTCTCACCCCAGCCTGCCAGCAGGAGGTGGTGGGTGGGCTTTATTGTGTTCCAGGCATTTCCCACCCAGACAGCAGGCTGCATTTGCAATGGTGGAGGTGTTTGGGAAAGGCAACAGGGGAATGGGGGGGGGATGGCAGAGGAGCTGCTTTCAAGCCACTGGAAAAGATATCCAATCCAACTTTTGTGTGTGGGGGGGTTTGTTTGAGAGTGAGTGAGAGAGGGAAGGGGTAGGAGAGATAGTCCAATCCAACTTCTCTCTCTCTCTCTCTCTCTGTGTGTGTGTGTGTGTGTGTGTGTGTGTGTGTGTGTGTGTTTGAGAGAGGGGGAGAAAGGGAGAGAGGGAGGAAGGAGGGGAAGGAGAAGAAAAAGAAAAAGAAAGAAGGATCAAAGGAGAAAAACAAATGCTGTCGCTTTGAATTGGAACTGAGCATGCCTGGCTGTGGAATTCTGGGAGTTGAAGTCCACAAGTCTAAAAATATTTGAAACTCAGCACTGTGTCAGTGCCTCACCAGTCATAAACCTCACCGCACGTCACTGATATATGTATGTATGTATGTATGTATGTATGTATGTATGTATGTGTGTGTGTTACAACCCCTGGTATGCTCAAATATGGGAGGAAGCTCACTACTCCCTCTTTCTGTCCTTCGGCTCATTACAGAAAACCATCCAGGCAGAAAACCATATTTTTATTTTTAATGTTGCCTTTTTATATTTGTTTTGTATTTGTGCTGATAAATAAATCTATACTAGTCTATACTAGTCTATATAAATAAATAAATAAATAAATAAATAAATAAATAAATAAATAAATAAATAAATAAATAAATAAATAAATAAATCTATACTAGTCTAAATAAATCTATACTAGTCTCCCTTTATTTATTTATCAGCACAAATACAAAACATATATATATATATATATATATATATATATATATATATATATATATATATATATATATATATACACACACACACACACACACACACACACACACACACACATATACATACATACACATAAAGTCCAGTGTTACTTAAATGGAACAGCAACTATGTGGAGATGATTTCATCCATACCTTTCTCTTTAACACTGTCATGTTCTGTAGTGAAGGTTCAATGAAAATAATGGCATGTAAATATCTGTTCATGCTTAACTCCCCACATCTAATTGCTGGTGCTGTACATAATACAATATATGAAGAAGATTTATCCTTCCCGTTTTCATGCATAGAACAAATAGGGAGAGAGTTGGACAGAATTGTATGAATTGCAAGTGAACTACCCAAGAAGTAAAGTGAGGAGGGGAAAAGAGAATAAAGAATGCACCCCTTTTTCTTCCCATCAGCCCAGGACCTACTCAATACTCCTATCTGTCACATATTCCTATGGTCTATTATCTACTATGTAGTTGCTATACTTTGGAGTTGAAAGTTAAGAAAGCCAAATACTTTTTTTAAATTAAAATTTTCTTCTGTATTAAACTATTTTCGGTATTAGTAGTGATTTTCTGATAATGTTTGTGTATGAGAGAGAATATTGATGCATTGTAAATAATGATTTTTAAATATAGTGTTTTAATTTTCACAGTAGTCTGGATATTGATGATGCAGTATTATTACTAATAATCCCAAAAGGCATTTCTGGACATTTCAAATACTGGAAAAAAATTATATGACAGGCCATCTATAATACAATACAATAGCAGAGTTGGAAGGGACCTTGGAGGTCTTTTAGTCCAACCACCTGCCTAGGCAGGAAACACTATACCATTTCAGACAAATGGCTATCCAACATCTTCTTAAAGACTTCCAGTGTTGAGGCATTCACAACTTCTGGAGGCAAGCTGTTCCACTGATTAATTGTTCTAACTGTCAGGAAGTTTCTCCTCAGGTCTAAGTTGCTTCTCTCCTTGATCTGTTTCCACCCATTGCTTCTTGTTCTACCCTCAGGTGCCTTGGAGAATAGTTTGACTCCCTCTCCTTTGTGGCAACTCCTGAGATATTGGAAAACTGCTATCATGTCTCCCCTAGTCCTTCTTTTCATTAAACTAGACATACCCAGTTCCTGCAACTGTTCTTCATATGTTTTAGCCTCCAGTCCCCTGATCATCTTTGTTGCTCTTCTCTGCACTCTTTCTAAAGTCTCCTCATCTTTTCTATATTGTGGCGACCAAAACTGAATGCAGCATTCCAAGTGTGGCCTTACCAAGTCATTATAAAGTGGTATTAACACTTCACGTGATCTTGATTCTATCCCTCTGTTGATGCAGCCTAGAACTATGTTGGCTTTTTTTGGCAGCTGCTGCACACTGCTGGCTCATATTTAAATGGTTATCCACTAGGACTCCAAGATCCCTTTCACAGTTACTATTGAACAAGGTACCACGTATACTGTACCTGTGCATTTCGTTTTTGTTGCCTAAAGGTAGAACATTTCTCTTTTCACCATTGAATTTCATTTTATTAGATAGTGCCCAATTGTCTAACAATAATTTTAATATTGTATATCCTTATGTATATGCACATGTGTACACAATGTACTGCATGACCATCATTGTTAATTGTTTTAAAATAATGAATAACAATACTTACTTGTCAGGCATGAAAGACCAGATAAACACATAAAGGTCAAATTAAACTGATGTATTGCTAAACAGCCTATACACAGGAATCTTCTCAACTAATGGTTAGTAACTGCTTGGAATTAGATCAGGGTCAATGGAATTCAAGGGTGGTGGGGGTTGGACTTAGTCTGCTTGTGTCTATATAGGGATTCTAGGCTGATCCCTCTTTTAACTTTGCCCCCAAATTCGACCACTCCTTCTCCTGTATTACTGGCCAGCAAATATTGAATGATGGAATGAGTATCAGTTTTATCATTTTTTTTTACCATATTTAAATTAGTCTGAGCTGGGACATTTAATATAATGTAATGCCGTTATATGCTTTTATATGAGTGATAGTCATTCTGAATCCAAATATGAAGAAAGTTTTTTTCATACCACTTATAGTGGAGTTTTCTTTTCTTAACAGTGTGTTTAAAAAATCCTGTCTTTCTTCAATCAATTTTTCTATGCTTTCCAAAATTCCAAAATCTATAAATGTCTGATCTTGTCAAAATTTCCCTAAAATTTATGAACATGTATGAAGGAAAATATGTCTTCAAAACCTCTCCTTTTGAGGGAAACAAAATTCACTATGTATGTTTGTTCTACTCAGTTTTTAATTCTTTTGTTCAAAAAATCATTGTTCTTCCAAATCTAACACGAAAGTTAAATTATCATTTCTCCCATGAGTTTTACTATTACATTACACTTCCCATTCTCATTATTTAATTCATCATCCTGTGTTTTTAGCTTTTTGCTAAAGTTCAATAAGTGATTATAAGTTTATTAATTTATCATCTGTCCCTAGAAATATCTGATATAATTCCGGGGGTTCCTTGTAAAATCCTTATATTTCTGCATCTTTCTTGTGTCTCGTTTGTATTTGTAATATTAATGTCGTCTATTGCTTGCATTCAAGCTGTCATGAGACAACACAGGATCTATTGAAAGCATTTTGAAAGAGAGCTGATGTTGCATACAACCACTGATTTTTCTCTGCAGTGCAAAGCCATTAAGTGTGCTTTCAGAAACCTATCTCAGGCATTTAGCTTTGTACCTAGGTCTGAAGCTTTGTTGCATATTCTTGAAACCTCTCTCACAGAGGATCAATATTGGCCATATGCTAGAAAATGGCCTTGCATCCACTTCATTTTCCAAAGATTTAGTAGTAGATATAAAAAAATTATTTGAAAAACATGTGCCAAGTTCTGAAAAATCACAGAAAATTACTACATTATGAATCTGCTATTTAACTAAAAAGCTGTGTTCAACATGTATATTTTAACCTCCTTGGGCATACAAAATTGCTATTGGTTCTATAGAGATTCTCAATATCCAGGTCATGGTTGTCCCTAGAAGCAATGGAAAAATGCTTCACATGAAGATTTTTCAGTTTTTGAATTGATGTCTTCATTGCAACAAAAGACAGGTTTCTCATCCTAACCATTGTTATACATTCTAGACCAGGGGTCAGCAATCTTAAACACTCAATGAGCCACAAAGGTCCTAACCGAAAGCCCCCCATTCAATTCTGGAGCCGACTGGAAGTCCGATTCCCCCATGATAGAGTCTCCTCCTAGCATGGTGTTGTTTTTCCTCTACCTGTCCTAACCAAAAGCCGAAGCCCTAACCCTATCAATTGTGGAGCTGACGGGCGACAGGGAGCCACAGCAGAGGGATGAAAGAGCCACATGTGGCTCCAGAGCCACAGGTTGCTGACCTTTGTTCTAGACTGAGGATCCCACAGCTACGGCTTCTGAGTCCACCATATATTAATGGTTGCTGGCCAGGTAACATCTCATTTAATTTTTACCTTTATCTTAATATTTTACTGCTTCTCTTGGAAAATCTTAAAATCTTGTGATGGTAATGGATAAGGCTAGAAAAAACTTGAGAAAAGTATGGGAATACCTGAGGTGGCAAAGGAATTGATAGCAAGTTCCAAAGGTGCTTTTTCAAGAGGCACTAGACTTTTCTTGCTTTTCTTTGAAGATGTCATCCAAGAAGCTTCTTCAGTTCTGACTGGGTGGTGGGAAATGGAAGGATTTGCCGTATGTTCTTTGTAGACAACTGGTCATTTGCATTTTTTAGAGAGTTGTTGAGGCCAAGTGGAGGTTGATCTGTATCCTCAGGGTCACCTGAGTCATGTAAATGAATGTGGAGCCTTCTTGGAACAGCTGTGAAAGTACTGTGTGGAAGACTGGAGATAGATGATGCCACATCCCTCCCCCTCTGTTGAGAGAGAACTGTTCAATCTTAATGCAGATAGCCTCTTTGACCCCTCTTTTAAAGACAGCAAAGTTTATATTTTGGACAGAGCGGAACCCTGGTTTGAAATATATATATATATTATATTATATATTTCTTGGATTTCTAAACTGCCCCCTCTCCCAAAAAGGGACTCGGGGTGGTGTACAGTCAAATGCAGATAAAAATACAATAATATAAAACAATTAAATACATTTGGATGGAGGAGATAAGGCTGTACAAGAAATAAATATACTATAAAAACCCTAAAAACATCCCCAATTAAAATACCCAAACCCAATTAAGATATATCCCCGGGAGGTAAAAGTAAGAGAGTGCCAGGCCAGCTGATTGAAATAGGTGAGTCTTTAATTTTTGACGGAAGGAACGGAGGTCGGTGGTAGTTCGAATATCAGGGGGGAGGTCATTCCAGAGGGTTGGGCCCATCACAGAGAAGGACCTACTCCTAGGTGTCGCCCGCTGGCATTGCCTAGCGGACGGCACCAGAAGGAGTCCCTCCCTGTGTGAGCGGATAGGTCGCAGGGACGTGTGTGGTAGGATGCGGTCCTGCAGATAACTAGGTCCTATGCCATGGAGCGCTTTAAAGATGGTAATCAATACCTTGAAACGCAGCCGAAAGGCCACAGGTAGCCAGTGCAGCTCGCGCAGGAGAGGTGTTACGTGGGAGTAACGTGTACTCCCCATGATAACCTGCGCGGCTGCGTTCTGAACTAACTGCAGTCTCCGGATGCGTCCCAAGGGAAGCCCCATGTAGAGGGCATTGCAGTAGTCCAGGCGAGACGTCACCAGCGCATGAGTGACCGTGCGCAGGGCACTCCGGTCCAGTAGGGGGTGCAATTGGCGCACCAGGCGAACCTGGTGGAACGCCCCCCTTGCCACGGCTGCCACATGGTCCTCCATTGACAGCCGGGCATCAAGGAGGACGCCCAAATTGCGCGCCCGCTCCACAGGGGACAGTTGTTCACCCCCTATGGCCAGCGATGGTGTCAGCTGGCTGAACCGAGGTGCCGGTACCCACAGCCACTCGGTCTTGGAGGGGTTGAGTTTGAGTCTGTTGTCCCCCATCCAGACCCCGACGGCTTCCAAACACCGGGACATCACTTTGACAGCCTCATTGGGGTGGTTTGGGGTTGAAATGTACAGCTGAGTATCATCAGCGTACAGGTGGTACTCAACCCCAAAACCACGGATGATCTCACCCAGCGGCTTCACATATGCGTTGAACAGGAGAGGCGAGAGGACCGACCCCTGTGGCACTCCACAAGTGAGTGGCCTCAGGGACGACCTCTGCCCCCCTATCAACACACATTGCTTCCGGTCGGAGAGGTAGGAGCCGAACCACCGCAAAACGGTGCCTCCGACTCCCATCCCCTCCAACCAGCGCAATAGGATACCATGGTCGATGGTATCAAAAGCCGCCGAGAGGTCTAATAGGACCAGGATAGAGGAACAACCCCTATCTCTGGCCCTCCAGAGATCATCAACCAACGCGACCAAGGCTGTCTCTGTGCTGTGCCCGGGTCGGAAGCCGGACTGGCGTGGGTCTAGATAGTCGGATTCATCCAGGTGTCGTGGGAACTGCTGCGCCACCACATTCTCAACAACCTTCGCCAAAAAGGGGAGGTTGGAGACTGGACGGTAATTAGCTAGCTCCATTGGGTCGAGCGAAGGTCTCTTGAGCAAGGGTCTCACCACCGCCTCTTTCAAGGCGGTTGGTAAGTATCCCTCACCCAATGAGGCGTTCACCAGGCCCAGAAGCCAGCCTCATGTCACCTCCCAGGCTGCCAGTACCAGCCAGGAGGGGCACGGGTCCATTGAACATGTGGTGGGCCGCAGCCGTCCACGCAACCTGTCCAAATCCTCGGGGGCAACAGAGTCAAACTCCTCCCAGAATGGTCTCTCAAGACTCGCTGTTGACGGCTCGTCTGGTCCACTGACGGAGGTCCATCCGCTCCGGATCTGATCAATTTTGTCCTGGAGATATTCCCCAAACTCCTCTGCTCTTCCCTGTAAGGGTGTCTCCCGCGTCCCCTGCGATAAAAGGGAGTGGGTCACCCAAAACAGGGTGGCAGGGCGGTTATCCGCGGACGCAATAAGGGCGGCACAATATCTATGCTTGGCCGCTCTTATTGCCACAAGGTAAGTCCGCAAATAGGCTCTTACCTGTGTTCGGTCAGATTCAGAGCGTGAGGACCTCCACCTGCTCTCTAGATGTCTCCTGTGGCGCTTCATCACCCTTAGCTCCTCAGTGAACCAAGGAGCCCGGGTGGGTCGATGCCGCAGGAGAGGTCGCAAAGGCGCAACCCGGTCCAAGGCCCCAGTCGTCGCCCTATTCCAGGCAGTCACTAGGTCCTCGGAGCGGGAGCGGGACAGGGCTACAGGTATTGGTCCAAGCTCCGTCTGGAATCTGTCTGATTCCATCAGGTGCCTGGGGCGGTACCAGCTTGTAGAGTCTGGTTCCGCCTCCTCGCGGTGGGGGATAGCGCCAGGGAAGTCCAGCCGGAGGGATGAGTGATCTGACCATGACAGGGGCATGATGACTAAGTCCCCTATTCCCAGATCACTCGTCCACTGTTCAGATACAAAAATGAGGTCCAGTGTGTGGCCCCCTTCGTGAGTGGGGCCCTGAACTAATTGGGTCAGGTCCATGGCCGTCATGGAAGCCATGAACTCCCGAGCCACCTCAGAAGCCGCTCCCGTTGACGGCAAGTTGAAGTCCCCCATGACCAAAAGTCTGGGAGTCTCAACTGCCGTCGCTGAGATTAGCTCGAGGAGCTCGGGCAGGGCTGCTGATGCATAGCGAGGAACCAAGTATACAATCAGCAAGCCCCACTGCCTCCCTGGGCCCCAGTTCACACCAAGGGACTCACACCCGGGTATCTGAGGGACAGTGAACTCCCTCGGCTCTAAACATTCCCGAATAACCACCTCCACCCCACCACCCTTACCCAGGGCCCGGGGCTGATGGAATGCCCGGAAACCTGGTGGGCACATTTCCATGAGGGGTAAACCACCCTCGTGGCCCAACCAGGTCTCCGTTATCCCTGCAAGGTCTAGCTCCCCCTCTGAGATCAACTCATTAATGAGGGGGGCCTTGTTGGTAACAGACCTTGCATTGCAAAGCATCAGCCGCAGGCCCTGGCTCTGTAGTTCCTGTCCACCTAGACTGCAGGGGTTGGTACAAGCGACTGGGCGTAACCAGCAGCCACGGTCTCCCAACCGACCTTGGGATCTTATCCTGTCCTCGCATCCCCTCCTCCCCGCGACCGTTGTAATAGGACAACCCTCTGCTCGAGTGACCTTTATTTCCCCCCCCTCCACCGCATCCCCGTCCTTCCTAGACTCACCTGTTTGTCCGGCACTGGCTCTCCTCCCGGTCTGATTGGCCCTCCCCCCCACCCTGGAACCCCCTAAAAAAGATAAAAAACATTTTACTAAAAATCTCCTTAACTTCCGGTTCCTGCACCTCTCGGGGTCCACGAACCCGTCCTCGAGGCGGGCCCTTGAAAGAGCCAAGGGCCAAACCTGCGAGAGAGGGGCCTCCCGCAGGCGGAGCAAGTCTAACCTCGAATAGGTTATTATCAAAATTCCAGTGGGGGTTAAGGTGCTGTAGATGGTAAAAATAAGTCAGTATGGGGGGGGGGGGGTAAAAGGCATTAGTCCCATAGGTCAGTGTGTGTGGGGGTAAGAGGCATTGTCCTGGATAATTCTTCAGTAAAGAGTGGGGGGGGGGAGCAGATGTCCAGATGATAAGATTAGACGGATATGGCGAAGATGGAAAAAAATGGTAGAAAAAATGGGTGATAGCCCCAGCTGGTAAATGGTAAGATAGTAAAATAGATGATAACCTTCCATAGTCTTAGATGGTCCTAGGTGGGCATAGGCTCAGGAACAGAGATTCAGGATCCTTGGTGGGTGGGGGGGCAGTCTTGGCCCAGGTATCCAGATAACCATAATCCCAGGCAGCCTTCCAGCCTCTCCGTGGTTATAGGCCCAGTTCATGGCCCTAGGCCAGATCTTCCAGAGGCCTCAGATGATCCAGGCCCCCCCAACCACCATAGCCACCATCCTATCCCACTCTGAGGGGTCAAAGAGGCCGTCTATTTCAAAACCTTTTTTTTTTTCATTCTCCCATTGCTTCTAGGCAACAGAACCAAAACTGTAAAAGATTAGGATCTGTAAAACATCAACATTTTGAAAATCTAGTATTGGGAGCCACATTCAATCTTCCTTGGTGAAGAAATAAAACTTCAGATTTGGTAAGAGTTAGTTCTCTCCCCCACCTCCTCAAATCTTGTTCTAAGGCATCAAGACCTTATCTTATTTCATTTTGGCTCTTTTATGGAAAAGAGAAAGTTTCCATGGCATGTCTGAAGAAATGTTGGAAAGCTTTATAGCCAGTTCCTTATTAGTGCATTAAGCACTTGGAACTCCTCCAGCCCTATTGGTAATATTTTTTTCTGGCAATGGGGAAAGGATAAAGAGGCAAACAAATGAAAAGTATTCAGAAAGATGGCACAGTTGGCAAAAGAGGATTGCCTAGGAGAACGAAAGAATAAGAGAGGGGGGAGGGAAGGAGAGAGAGAGAGAGAGAGAGAGGGTGGGAGGGAGGGAGGGAGGGAGGGAGGGAGAGAGAGAGAGAGAGAGAGAGAGAGAGAGAGAGAGAGAGAGAGAGAGAGAGAGAGAGAGAGAGAGAGAGAGAGAGAGGCAGAGTGGTTGTCCTGAATGTCTTGGCTATTATATGCCTGAAAAGAGGACCACTGAGCCTGGAGTTATGCAACCTCATCATGTGATGGATTAACATGTAAATAAATTCTTCTCCACAATGATTATGTTTTTTTTTCCATTGGCCAGGGGAGGGTGAGAGGGGGATTACAGAAGCAATGGCAGAAACAATTTTACATGCTTCAAAAGGTGCAGTTCTTTCTCTAATATTCAACTGCAATAATTGTTTAGCTAGCAGTGGAGGTGGTACCTTCTGGGGCAGTTTGGAGGGCATGTTCTAGCTGCTGTAATAGTATTCCCTTTCTTAAACTTCTTCCAATCTTAGATTAAATTCTTTTGAATAACTTTGGTTCTCTGTTTAATATAGGTTTTCCACTTTCATTAATGCGGTGATGTACTATTTTGCCATATTTATGTGCCCTTTGTCAAAGGCTCATTTTCTGGTTTTCTCCCTTATCTTCCTTTGGATATGCATATTTGAAAATTGGTGGGTCTTATAATGCATGATTTGTTACTATTGACAACATATATAAAAACGGGCATAGCTTTGAACACTGTGGCTGCTGCCTTGTCCTTTTTTACCATGTGTCAGCCTCTGTTTCGCTATTCACTTTCAGCTGCCATTGAAACAGGGAGGTGGGGGCTGGTATTTGGGAGGGGAAGGTTTGGTACAGGAGAGATTGTTAAGAGGGAGTTTTGTTCTCACCATCTACTGCGCATGCTGATGCCTGGTGTTTAGAGTTGGTCAAGGCCAACCATCCTGCATACCAACCTGATGATGCTTCTTGGAAATGCAGCCCACATGACACCTGAGGGATTTGCAGATTGGACAATGTGATGGGGGTTACCGGGGGGAGGGGGTTGGACAAATATTGATATGTATGATTTCGCACGCTTTTGCCTCAGACCTTGCTTTACTTAGCTGCTATCTTTCATAACCAGTAAAAGTACTCTTAATTCTGCAAAATGGAGTTAAGTGGTTTCTTTCTTGGTTGCTGAAGGAGGCCGGCTTGACATTAAGCACTTTTGCACTCATCCCGAAGCTAACACCTTCTGAGGGAAGTGTAATAAAACCAAAACCTTCAAAGGAATGTCCAACCCAGGCAGCAACCAGGAGGATGACATGGGAGCGGCCGGATCCTCATGTCCCTTGGAGACGGAGCGGATGGCAGAACTGAATTTGGTGGAAAGATCCATCTGCTCCAGGTGGGCCAGAAGTATGACCCTGAGGAAATTCCAGCTGGAGTTACAACAAGGCGACATTGGTGACTGGCAGCTGTCTGGCAGGAAGCCGAAGAAGAGGATCTCATGATGTCCCATGCTATGAAAATCTTCCAGGAGGCTAGGGAGACACAACGATTTCATGAGAGCAGGTCCGAAAGAGAAGCTGATTCCCCTGATCTAGAGGAGAGACCTGCAGAAGACCTGTTTCACCCAAGAGGGGCACTGGGGGCAGACAGTGGAGCTGATCAGGATGGGGGAGCCCTGGCAGCAGCAGCAGCAGCAACTGCGAGAGCCCTTCCAAGAGGAAGAGGGGCCTCCCGCAGACGCCGGATGGCAAAAGTTCCTCCGCTTGGTGTGAAATTTGGAGGTCACCCAAAGGAGCTAGGATTTTTCCTGGTCCAGGTCTGGAATTTCATGCAACAGTTCGGAGAGGATCTCCCCACTGAAAAAGCCAAGGTAAACGTTGTTATCATGGTGTTGGAGAACAAGGCGGCAGCATGGATGGTTGCTCTGCATAACGATGACTCCCCCCTGCTGAGAGACTATAATAGGTTTATGGCCATCCTGAGAAAACGCTTTGATGACCCGCTCACCAAGCAAAAGGCCAGAACCAAAATGAAAACCCTTACTCGGGGAAAGAATCCAGTGGCTGAATACATCCAAGAGTTTTGTGAACTATCCGTTTATATGCGGAATGGTCGGAAGAAGCTTTGATGGACAGTTTTATGGATGGCCTGAACAAAGATATATTCCAGAACTGTGTTAACAGCCCCCCCCCCCCCGGTAACCTGCAACACTGGTACAAATTGGCAGCAGATGTGGAGATCGATCTAGCCACGGATAAGTACTGCAAAGACAGTGAGAAAGAGAAAAATCCCTCTCCTGCCCCCCCAAAATAATTCCAAAAGGAGGAAAAAGTTGGGCTACAAGCAAGCCCCGGTCTACCATTTGTTTCTGATGTGGGAAGGCGGGGCACCAGGCAGCGAATTGCCGCTCCAATATTGGCCCAAATCCCCCTGCTGCCGGGGAGAGAAAGCCAGACAAACAACCTGGGAAACGGAAGGACACCACTATGAAAGGGTGGAACCAGTTGCAGAATACCCTCCCATTTTGAGGGAAGAAGAACCCTCTCCATTTGGGGGAAAGTGAAACTGACTCCGATGACGACCGTCTGGTAAGTTCCTGATTGGGCCCCATGACCATCCCAGTAGAACTTAAAGTGCCCTCTACTGGCGGCCAAGCAAAAATGCTGGCCCCTTTAGACTCTGGATGCACACGTTGCATTATTAGCCCAGAAATGGTGGAAAAAATGGGCTTAAGACTGAGAACTTTGAAAGTCCCCATTGCCTTTTGCCAGCCATCTGGATGGCTCAGTAGCTGCCCATTTTGTGACAGAACCAATAGATATGTGGATGGGGGATCACCAAGAAACTTTAAGTTTCATCATTGCACCTGGGATGGATCGGCCCCTCATACTGGGCTTACCCTTGTTATGGAGATGGAACCCACACATCAACTGGAGGAAAGGGTGGTTGCGCATCCAATCTGCTAAACCCCCAGGGGGAGAGGGGAGGGTTTCCAACATAGCTAACACTGAATTTAACCTGGCAGCTAACAACTCAGAAGGATCTTGTTCAATTAATCCAATATTTTCCCCTTTTCTTGAAAAGAAGAAAAAGTGAATGCATATACATTGTGCAAATGGAAAATGTCATTGTCTGTACAATTTGTTCAGAATGCAAGTTAACATTTTATTCAGAAGACACTGCAAAGGATAACTCAGAGGTTATCCAGGGAGCCCACAGCTGAATAGAATGTGAACTTCAGTCCCTTTATATTCTGTTTTCAATACCAATTTTATACTAGGGTTTGGGATGAAGGTGGTGGTGGTGGTGGTGGTGGTGGTGGTGGTGGTGGTGGTGGTGGTGATATCCCTTCAGTCAACTCTTGGCGATGGGCTGGGTCTCTCCACATCTTCCAATCTTGCACTACTTCTTTGAGTTTTTCTATGCTCTAGCTCAGTGGTAGTCAACCTTTTTCTACGTACCGCCCACTAATGGATCTTTCTTGATGGAAAAATTTCATAACCGCCCAACAGTTTTGTCCTTCGACTTCTCCTCCTCCTCCTTTCCCCACAACCCCACTCCCTTCTAGCAATGATGATGTTACCTAGTTTGGTAATGAAATGTCTGTAAGAAAACCACCAAGCTCAGAAAGCAGCAAGGATCCCACTATCCCCCACCTCCTCTTTCTCCCTTTCTTTCTCCTTTTTGTCTTTTCTGCTCCTTCCCCCCCCCCCCAAGCTCAGAAAGCAGCAAGGATCCCACTATCCCCCACCTCATCTTTCTCCCTTTCATTCACCTTTTTGCCCAAGCAGCTGGGCCAAGAATCCCCCCCCTTCCATCGGGGGGGCTACATCCACCATGGAACAGATGAATGGAACTATCATCTATCCTTTACCACCATTTACCATTTACCATCTTCGCCTTTCCCCCTACCATCTGGGACATCTAATCATGGCTTGCTCTCCCCCCCCTTTCTCTCCAAGTTCTGAGTACCACCTGGACATTGAAAAAAATCTTCTGCCCTCCATTGAGACTCTAGCCCACTGGTTTTCAACTATTAACTTTTATATCATCTGCACCCCTACCTTATCGGGATGGTCAACAACCTACCAATTTACTCGAGGACAGACCTGTTTCGCCTGCGGGAGGCCCCTCTCTCGCAGGTATGGCCCTTGGCTCTCTCAAGGGCCAGCCTTGATGACGGGTTCGTGAACCCCGAGAGGTGGAAGAAGAGGAAGCTGAGGGGCTTTTTAGTAAAATGTTTTATACTGTTTTTAGGGGGTCCCAGGGTGGGAGGGAGGGTTAATCAGACCGGGAGGACGGCCAGAGCCGGACAGACGGGTGAGTCCAGGAAGGACGGGGATGCGGTGGAGGGGGGGAATATAAAGGTCACGATAGCAGAGGGTTGTCCTATTACAACGGTCGCGGGGAGGAGGGGATGCGAGGACAGGATAAGATCCCAAGGTCGGTTGGGAGACCGTGGCTGCTGGTTACGCCCGGTCGCTTGTACCAACCCCTGCAGCCTAGGTGGACAGGTGCTACAGAGCCAGGGCCTGCGGCTGATGCTTTGCAACGCAAGGTCTGTCATCAACAAGGCCCCCCTCATTAATGAGTTGATCTCAGAGGGGGAGCTAGACCTTGCAGGGATAACGGAGACCTGGTTGGGCCACGAAGGTGGTTTACCCCTCGTGGAAATGTGCCCACCGGGTTTTCGAGCATTCCATCAGCCTCGGGCCCTGGGTAAGGGTGGTGGGGTGGCGGTGGTTATGCGGGAATGTTTAGAGCCGAGGGAGTTCACTGTTCCTCAGATACCCGGGTGTGAGTCCCTTGGTGTGAGTTGGGGCCCAGGGAGGCAGTGGGGCTTGCTGATTGTATACTTGGCTCCTCGCTATGCATCAGCAGCCCTGCCCGAGCTCCTCGAGCTAATCTCAGCGACGGCAGTTGAGACTCCCAGACTTCTGGTCATGGGGGACTTCAACTTGCCGTCAACGGGAGCGGCTTCCGAGGTGGCTCGGGAGTTCATGGCTTCCATGACGGCCATGGACCTGACCCAATTAGTGCAGGGCCCCACTCACGAAGGGGGCCACACACTGGACCTCATTTTTGTATCTGAACAGTGGACGAGTGATCTGGGAATAGGGGATTTAGTTATCACGCCCCTGTCATGGTCAGACCACTCATCCCTCCGGCTGGACTTCCCTGGCGCTATCCCCCACCGCGAGGAGGCGGAACCAGACTCTATAAACTGGTACCGCCCCAGGCACCTGATGGAATCTGATAGATTCCTGACGGAGCTTGGGCCAATACCTGTAGCCTTGTCCCGCTCCCGTTCCGAGGACCTAGTGACTGCCTGGAATAGGGCGACGACTGGGGCCTTGGACCGGGTTGCGCCGTTGCGACCTCTCCTGCGGCATCGACCCACCCGGGCTCCTTGGTTCACTGAGGAGCTCAGGGTGATGAAGCGCCACAGGAGACGTCTAGAGAGCAGGTGGAGATCCTCGCGCTCCGAATCTGACCGAACACAGGTAAGAGCCTATTTGCGGACTTACCTTGTGGCAATAAGAGCGGCCAAACGTAGACATTGTGCTGCTCTTATTGCGTCCGCGGATAACCGCCCTGCCGCCCTGTTTAGGGTGACTCGCTCCCTCTTATCGCAGGGGGCGCGGGAGACACCCTTACAGGGTAGAGCAGAGGAGTTTGGGGAATATCTTCAGGACAAAATCGATCAGATCCGGAGCGGGTGGACCTCCGTCAGTGGACCAGACGAGCCGCCAACAGCGAGTCTTGAGGGACCATTCTGGGAGGAGTTTGACTCTGTTGCCCCCGAGGATTTGGACAGGCTGCGTGGACGGCTGCGACCCACCACTTGTTTAACGGACCCGTGCCCCTCCTGGCTGGTACTGGCAGCCTGGGAGGTGACACGAGGCTGGCTCCTGGGCCTGGTGAGCGCCTCACTGAGTGAGGGATACTTACCAACTGCCTTGAAAGAGGCGGTGGTGAGACCCTTGCTCAAGAGGCCTGCGCTCGACCCAATGGAGCTAGCTAACTATCGTCCAGTCTCCAACCTCCCCTTTTTGGCGAAGGTTGTCGAGAATGTGGTGGCGCAGCAGCTCCCGCGACACCTAGACGAATCCGACTATCTAGACCCACGCCAGTCCGGCTTCCGACCCGGGCACAGCACTGAGACAGCCTTGGTCGCGTTGGTCGATGATCTCTGGAGGGCCAGAGATAGGGGTTGCTCCTCTATCCTGGTCCTATTAGACCTCTCGGCGGCTTTTGATACCATCGACCATGGTATCCTATTGCGCCGGTTGGAGGGGATGGGAGTCGGAGGCACCGTTTTGCGGTGGTTCGGCTCCTACCTCTCCGACCGGAAGCAATGTGTGTTGACAGGGGGGCAGAGATCGTCCCTGAGGCCACTCACTTGTGGGGTGCCACAGGGGTCGGTCCTCTCGCCTCTCCTGTTCAACGCATATGTGAAGCCGCTGGGTGAGATCATCCGTGGTTTTGGGGTTGAGTACCATCTTTACGCTGATGATACTCAGCTGTATATTTCAACCCCAAACCACCCCAACGAGGCTGTCGAAGTGATGTCCCGGTGTTTGGAAGCCGTCGGGGTCTGGATGGGGGACAACAGACTTAAACTCAACCCCTCCAAGACCGAGTGGCTGTGGTTACCGGCGCCTCGGTTCAGCCAGCTGACTCCATCGCTGGCCATAGGGGGCGAACAATTGTCCCCTGTGGAGCGGGCGCGCAATTTGGGCGTCCTCCTTGATGCCCGGCTGTCAATGGAGGACCATGTGGCAGCCGTGGCAAGGGGGGCGTTCCACCAGGTTCGCCTGGTGCGCCAATTGCGCCCCCTACTGGACCGGAGTGCCCTGCGCACGGTCACTCATGCGCTGGTGACGTCTCGCCTGGACTACTGCAATGCTCTCTACATGGGGCTTCCCTTGGGACGCGTCCGGAGACTGCAGCTAGTTCAGAACGCAGCCGCGCGGGTTATTATGGGAAGTACACGCTACTCCCACGTAACACCTCTCCTGCGCGAGCTGCACTGGCTACCTGTGGCCTTTCGGGTGCGTTTCAAGGTATTGATCACCATCTTTAAAGCGCTCCATGGCAGTGGACCTAGTTACCTGCAGGATCGCATCCTACCACACACGTCCCTGCGACCTATCCGCTCACACAGAGAGGGGCTCCTCCTGGTGCCGTCTGCTAGTCAATGCCAGCGGGCGACACCTAGGAGTAGATCCTTCTCTGTGATGGGCCCAACCCTCTGGAATGACCTCCCCCCTGACATTCGAACTACCACCGACCTCCGTTCCTTCCGGCAAAAGTTAAAGACTCACCTATTTCAATCAGCTGGCCTGGCACTTTCTTAGTTCTACCTCCCGGGGATTTATTCATTTTAATTGGGTTTGGGGTTTTAAAAAGTTTTTAATACACTATATACTATATTTAATATTTATTATTCTATGTACAGTCTTGCAACCTCCTCCACCTACGTATTTAATTATTTAACTGTTTTGTATGTATTTTATAACGTATTTTAGTGACTGTACACCGCCCCGAGTCCCTTTCGGGAGAGGGGGCGGTCTATAAATATGAATAATAAATAAATAAATAAATAAATAAATAAATATTTTCTGCTCCCCCCCCCCCTTTCTAGCACTTCACCAGCTCAGGTGCGACCGGAGAAGTTTCTCTTCTCAGAAATGTCTTCTCGGGCTGCGCCTGTGTGATCTGAGCAACCACGTGATTCACCTCACTCACTGTTTCCCTAGCGATGGGACGGCGCTTGCCTGCACTCCACCAGCTCAGGCGCGACCAGAGAAGTTTCCTCCCCTTCCTCTTCCCATGTGTTTGCTTGTGCAGGCGCTTGCGCTCGCCTGCCCACTCGCACAAAGGAGGTTTTAACCTCCGAAATCCCTAACGCACGCATTCTCACGCATGCTAGTTCAAAAGGAGGTTTTAACCTCCGAAATCCCCACCGCCCACCTGGAATCCCAAAACACCCACTAGTGGGCGGTAGGGACCAGGTTGACGACCCATGCTCTAGCTGGTGTCAGTTTTGATGGTTTCTAGCCTCCATGTTCTTTGATGGCCTGGTTTCTTTTTGCCACTAACTCAGGGAATTACCCCACATGACATGGCCGAAGTAATTGAGATGCAGTTTTATGATTTTGCCTTCTAGTGACATGTCTGATGTTATGCGCTCCAGTACCTAGGTGAATAGTCACCTATTTCATACTCCCTGTTAACTCGTGCTCATTTTCTTCTCCTTCACCTGCTGCTTTGACTTGCTGCTAGTTATGAGATACAACAGGGAGTAAAATGCCCAAGGAAAGGTGTATTAAGGCAAAATAAGGATAGTGTGTATTGCCATTTTATCTTTCTGAGTAGGTTGCTTGGACAGACAGAAACTGACAAAGTCAGTGATTGTTTTAGTGGGACGAATTTGAGGCATACTGGAAGGTAGTGCAAGAAATTCTTTTAAATTCTTTTAAACTTCTGTAAAACACAGTTGGAAAGGCTATGGGTTTGTCCCTCCATCCATTTAGTAGTTTTTTTAAAGTGAGTGTCAGGGTTTGAAGAACTTGAAACATTAGTTAAGCTTGTTCATTTTTTATTGCATAGCATGTGAAATGTACTTCCAAAGATCCAGTAGTCTAATCACATCTAGTGCTCTGCAGCCAGGATAGACCAGTTCTACCCTCTTCATCCAAAATGTTCACTGGAGAAAGATAATGATATAAAGGTAATAAGATATACTCTATCCCAAACAGAGGCATCTGCAGGGTGGGAACCAAAAAACTCACCATAGCAGGTATGATTATATGAAGTAGATTAAAAAAGGGTCAGGGCTTTATGCCCTTGTGCCGAATATCTTGATTATTTTTATATCCTACACCACATTTACAGATGCCCTTGACCTGAAATTTTGGATGCCCTTGACCATCTTTGGCACATAACAATCTTGAGTTTAAATTATGCAGTCTTTGCTCACTTAAACACATTTCTTTCTTCCAGTTTCAGATGGTTCCATTCATGTTGCTGGTCCATTCTTCAGTCTCCTCTTTGTCCAGTTCAGTCATGCTTTTGGAAGCAATAAAGTTTCTTAAATTTCCCAGTACTAGTTAGTTTCAGGTCAGGTGCATCAGCAAATCTTCATCCCTCAAGGTAACACCTCTTGCTTTGAATTGGTCTGAGAGAATTCTGAACTGCATGACGCTTTCAGTTTCAAGTCAAATGTTTTACATTGCTTTAAACATTTTGCCACCTTTATCCAGTTAATCTAGGTCCAGAAATTGAACCACATTGTCTGAGCAATAAATACATTTCTAGAACTTGCCCATGCTTATTACAGTAGCTGAAGCAGAGGCAAGGCAACAGCAGGCTATCCTGGGAAAGCTGTATTTCCTGCCTTAGAATGAATGATTTGCACAACAATGCAATTTTCACAATGTATTTCAGCTTCCTTCGATATAGACTAAAGTAATCTCTCTGGGAATCATTATCACTCCTGTAGTGCAAAATGGGAATTGCATAGGAGTAGACATACAATCTCACATGATGATGGTTGTGGGATATTTGCATGAGTAAGTTTCAGCAATCATCCTCTCCTCATATATTCAAGCATGATTTTTTTTAAAACTGTCTATATTCAGGACATTTTAATGTATTTTTAGATAATACCTACAAAGTCATATTCAGAGGACAGAAGGCAGTGGCTCTCCTGCTGTCCTGGGAAGTTATCCTTAGATGAACTTAAAATATTTCCAAACAGCTGCAAGCATCGAGGTACAGGTATATTGTGTTAGAAAATTTACTGTCTCACATAGATAGCTACCTACTGATAGGATCACTGTTGGAAGGAGTGTAAACAAAAGTCTCTGCCTAGGGAAAAAATGTGTATTAAATACAAACTTCTACAAGATAGTAGAAACAGAGGCGGTTTTGGACTCCCAGATTGGGAGCTATATTACCAGGCGGCAGCCCTAACATGGTTAAAAGCAGCACCACAAAAATCAGATTAGGAACACAAATTGAAATAGGGAAGAAAATGGTAAGTGAGCACCTGTCTACCCTAGATGAGTTCAAATCACCAGGACCGGATGGATTACACCCCAGGGTTCTGAAGGAACTAGCAGACGAGATCTCAGAACCACTGAATTATATCTTTCAGAGATCCTGGAACACCGGGGAACTGCCAGAGGACTGGGAAAGAGCTGATGTGGTTCCCATCTTCAAAAAAGGGAAAAAAATAGATCCAGGAAACTACAGACCTATCAGCCTGACCTCAATACCAGGAAAGATTCTGGAAAAAATAATCAAGCAACGAATTTGCGAACACCTAGAAGCAAACAAAGTAATAGCCAAAAGTCAACATGGATTTGTCAAAAACAGATCATGCCAGACTAATCTTATTGCATTCTTTGATAATGTGACAAAATTAGTGGACCAGAAGAATGCCGTTGATATAGTTTACTTGGACTTCAGTAAGGCTTTTGATAAGGTAGACCATAACCTATTACTAGATAAAGTAGAAGAATGTGGGTTAGACAGCATCACCACCAGATGGATTCGTAACTGGCTGACCAACCGCATTCAACGTGTAGTCATCAATGGAACTGCATCTACATGGAGGGAAGTATCCAGTGGAGTACCCGAAGGCTCTGTTTTAGGCCCAGTACTCTTCAACATCTTCATCAATGATTTGGATGAGGGAATAAATGGGGAACTCATCAAATTTGCAGATGACACCAAGCTGGCAGGAATAGCCAACACTCCAGAAGATAGGCTTAAGATACAGAAGGATCTCGACAAACTTGAACATTGGGCACTATCTAATAAAATGAAATTCAATGGTGAAAAGAGTAAGGTTCTACATTTAGGCAACAAAAACGGAATGCACAGGTACAGTATAGGTGGTACCGTGCTCAATAGTAGTAACTGTGAGAGGGATCTTGGAGTTCTAGTGGACAACCATTTAAATATGAGCCAGCAGTGTGCAGCAGCTGCCAAAAAAGCCAACACAGTTCTAGGCTGCATCAACAGAGGGATAGAATCAAGATCACGTGAAGTGTTAATACCACTTTATAATGCCTTGGTAAGGCCACACTTGGAATACTGCATTCAGTTCTGGTCGCCACGATGTAAAAAAGATGTGGAGACTCTAGAAAGAGTGCAGAGAAGAGCAACAAAGATGATTAGGGGACTGGAGACTAAAACATATGAAGAACGGTTGCAGGAACTAGGTATGTCTAGCTTAAGAGAAAGAAGGACTAGGGGAGACATGATAGCAGTGTTCCAATATCTCAGGGGTTGCCACAAAGAAGAGGGAGTCAAGCTATTCTCCAAGGCACCTGTGGACAGAACAAGAAGCAATGGGTGGAAACTAATCAAGGAGAGAAGCAACTTAGAACTGAGGAGAAACTTCCTGACAGAACAATTAATCAGTGGAACAGCTTGCCTCCAGAAGTTGTGAATGCCCCAACACTGGAAGTCTTTAAGAAGATGTTGGATAGCCATTTGTCTGGAACGGTATAGGGTTTCCTGCCTAGGCAGGGGGTTGGACTAGAAGACCTCCAAGGTCCCTTCCAACTCTACTATTGTATTGTATTAAAAGACTAGATCCAATTAAAAAAATTAAAGAATCCTTATGCTAGAAGGACATGATCTCCAACTAGGCTGGCACAGCTTCCTCTGGGAGGGAAAGACTAAATCCCATTCCTACTTTCAGAGACATATAGTAAGGGATGCTCTGTTTAGGGTCTGGGGAAAAATAAAAAAACCCAAGCTGGTTATCAACCATGGAGGCAATGACATATCTATATACTATATACCTTAGTAAAATGGTAAGATATGCAGACCTCTTAGATGAAAAAAGAGAACTAAAATCAGTACAAGATCTGAAAGCACAGGGAATAAATATGGAATGGTGGCCCTACCTACAAATTAAAACAAGATTTAAAAAAGATCGGGAACAATACGGAATATATGAGACACAAGTGGAATTAGATAAAATATTACTAGGAACGGGAGGAAAAATGATCACTAGATTATATAACTTTCTTTTAAAATATAAAATGGAGGAAGAGACGGTAAAGGAGACAATGATTAGCTGGGAAAGAAATTTTGGCCATAATATAGAGTTAGAAAAAGGGGATAAACTGTGGGAAAGAAATTATAAATTTACAACGGCAGTAGCTTACAAAGAAAATCTCTATAAAATGTTTTCTAGATGGCATTTGCCTCCAGCGAGACTGGCTAAAATGTATCCAAATTCATCCCCTAATTGTTGGAGATGCAACCACAAGCCTGAAACATTCTATCACATGTGGTGGACTAGTGGTGGGTTTCAAAAAAATTTGGAACCTACTCTGTGGGTGTGGCCTCCTTTGTGGGAGTGGCTTTGCAGTCATGTGACCGGATGGGAGTGGCCAAGACGATGTCACTGAATTTTTTGCCCCAATGGATGATCTACAAAAAGAAGATATAAAAAAGGAAATTTATTATTTTGTGCACTTATTACTTAAATAAGATTAAAATAAGTACACAAAACAATAAAAGAGCTACTTACAGAAGCTTACTACTTACTACTTGTATTTCAAAGGGAATAAATACATATTTAATTTTACACATGTTAACAGCTGTTGGAATTGTGTTTGCACAACAGTGGAAAAAACAAAGATATGAAAATGAATAAATATTAGAATGTGCAAGAATGAAAAAATTGACAATTAAAATCAAGAAGGCTTCGAATACTTTTTCATGTGGAATTTGTTTTATCAATTGCTAATTAACAGAAACAGCAATTAGAAATCTAAAAGTATGAAAGAAAACACCAATTATGAAAGGAAAGGTCACTAAAATGTATAAGGAAATATTATTAGTACTTGATCATTATTAATGTGTAGATAACTGCGGGACATTACACACCCACATACACAAACTATGACAGTGCCAGGAAAACACCAAAAAATAACAATTTCCCCCCAAAAGATTTCTGGGAGCTGACGTCCTCCAGGCTTAAAGTTGCCAAGGTTGGAGACCCTGCCCTGATCTACATCATAATAAAGACTGAGCTGCAGAGAGCTGCCCTTGTTGAATTGATTTCTCTTTTGGAAAATATATTCCGTGAGCCCAGAAATCTCTTCCATATGCTTCGCGCAAGATAAACGAGGCATCTCAACCAAACTGCTGGGGGAATTCTGGGAGTTGAAGTCCACCCATTGAAAATTGCCACGGTTGACAAACATTGGTTTAGATCGAAGGTCGGAAAGAATACAAGGTTAATACTAAACTTTGCTAAAGGAGTTTGTATGGATAGACAGGCACATTTCCCCCCAAAGTCTTCTAGTTAAGGCATGTGTGAATCCCAGAAGTCAAATTGTCTTGAATTGGGGAGTTAGGTTCATAAACCCTATAACCTTCAGCACAGTTTTAACCCTGCTCGGATCACACGGGCACAGCCTGAGAAGACATTTTTGAGAAGAGAAACTTCTCCGGTCGGGCTGCACCCGTGTGATCTGAGCAACCACGCGGTTCACCTCACTGACTGTCTCCCTGGCGATGGGCCGGCGGTTGCCGGTGCTCCACCAGCTAGGGCGCAACCGGAGAAGTTTCTCTTCTCAGAAATGTCTTCTCAGTGGAGCGGTGGAAGCCTGCCTGTCCCTTTCAGGAGTTCCACTGAGGAAACTTCTCTGGTCGCGCCCCAGCTGGTGGAGCACTGGCAACCTCTGGCCCATCGCCAAGGAGACAATCAGTGAGGTGAACCGCGTGGTTGCTCGGATCACACGGGCGCAGCCTGAGAAGACATTTCTGAGAAGAGAAACTTCTCCGGTCTGGCTGCACCCATGTGATCCAAGCAACCACGCAGTTCACCTCACTGACTGTCTCCCTGGCAATGGGCCGGCGGTTGCCAGCGCTCTACCAGCTCGGGTGCGACCGAAGAAGTTTCTCTTCTCAGAAATGTCTTCTGTGTCCCTTTGAGGTACTTTGACCCCCGGGAGGGATGGTGCAGGGGGGGCGTAACTCCAGCCACACAAACACACACATTGCTCAGTAACCCTAACCTTCGCGCTCTTATCCGTTCTCTCCTCGGCTCCTTACGACTACAATAGATGTCCAGAATTGGCTTTTGGGGCTATGGTTTCTGGCCCCCGCTGCTTCTGGACGTCTATTGCTGTTGCGAGGAGCCGAGGAGCGCGGAGAAGAGCGCGAAGGTTCTTGGTGCTCCGGGAAGCTACGAAAGTGGCTGGGAGAGGCGCACGGCTTGGTTTAGCCTCGCTGGACATTGCAGCAGCAGCCCCAAGTGCGCCGATCTCACCATTTTTTGCATCGGGGCATGCTGCAAGGGGGGGGGGAGTGAAGACCCTTTCCAGCTGGCGCAAAGGACTTCCCTGGACTTGCTTTAGTGAGCACGGGCCCACACCTCCACCACCAACAATCCAGAAAAGGTCTTTACTCCCTCTCTCTTGCAGCAAGCCCCGATGCAAAAAATGGCAAGGCCTTGTGAGTGAGCGACAGGGGCTGGGCAGGAACTTACTTCCGGGTTCATTGACCAACCGGATCACCCGATCTAGTGCGAACTGGCAGAAACCCACCACTGTGGTGGACGTGCCCCATCACAAGGAAGTACTGGTGCAAAATTCGGAAGTGGTTAGAAGAAATTACTGAGTGAAAAATAAAACCAGAAACATTCTTATTACTGCTGGACTGCTGGATCAAAAAATGGACAAACAACCTCAATACATAATCATACACATACTCACTGCAGCCAGGATTGCCTTCGCATAAAACTGGAAAAAACTCAATACACCCTCAGATGAAACTACAATCAGGAAAATACTCGAATGCGCAGAAATGGATAAAATGACAATAGAACTAAAAGAAAGAGAAGAATTGGACTTCTATAAAGTATGGAATAAAATGTACAAGTGGCTAGAAAACAGAAGCCAAGACAGAAAATAGAGAATACAAATATATGAATATAAATAATGAATACTATTATAAGTGTTAATACTATGTTTGTTAAATCATAGGACAAGGTTATAGCGAGAGGAAGGAAATGCAGAACGGAGAATTATAAAAGCTAAGAAGGAAAGTCGATAGAGAAAGCTGTAAAATTATTGTATATATTGTTATGTATGTTCTGTGTTTTGTTTTGTCTTATTGTGTGTGTTTTTTTCTTTTCTGTGTCTTTCCTATTGTTTTTAAAGATCAAAACATTTAATAAAAATATTTTTTTAAAAAAAGTCTCTGCCTAAATTTAGTTTTATTTTTAAAAAATCCAATTTAGAGAATATTTCTAAGCAGTGTAGGAAACACTGCACAGATACTGCAAAGAGTAGAATACTGAAATCATTCTACTTGTATTTAATCATGAATATGTTTTTTAGATAAAGTGTTTTGCTGATGGATATGTGCAGGGTTTTATACACATTTATACAATTTTTATTAATATTTTACAGATATAGGGAAACAAGGAAGGAGAAGCAGCACTAAGGTGCTAAGACAAACTTTCTTCCCTTCCCTCCTATTGCCCAGCCTTAGCAACAACATCAAAGTCTCTTAGCATATGGCTTAGCATAAACGTGCCAGATTAAAATGCAGTTGGCTAATTTTGGGGTTTCTTGCTTGGATCCAGAAAATAGGGTTAATTCAGTTCACCATGAACTAATGTGTTCTGTGCACACCGTCAATAAACATAAATAAATAAACCTCCCACTTGAATAGAGACCAAAATTTTCTACTACGTATCATCACAGAAATAAAATACCTTAAGTTCAGTGTAAGTGTGTATAGGACTGTAATCTTAAATTTGTTTTTGAAGTCTAGTTCAATTGCCACCAATCTCCATGACTTCCATGACTTGATCTACACTGTGCACATAGACAGCACTTTAGTTCATGGTAAAATGATGGACCTTTGGTTTCTTACATATCATTTCATGAAATTTTAACTTTTTCAAATTTTAACTATTAAAAAATATTGTGGAACCCCCTATATTGCAGAAACGTTCTCCATCCCTAAATGAGATCTTTCGATTTACCTACTTGTTGAAGCGAATTAACAACAAATGCTTAAAAGTTGTTATTTTCATCTATGTTCACTATGGTTTGTGATGTCATTTAGGCCACTGAAGTTAACTATGGCTAATGTAAGCAGGCCAACTTCAAACCATGGTTTATTACCATCATCAGAATGATTAATCACAATTGGTATGACACATTAAATTATGTCTACCTATAACAGAAGCAAGAGCTTTTACTTTTTTTCTGGCTGAACTAGACGAGGGAGGACAAGTCTTTCCCTGTCTTTGGTGGATGCATCAATGCACATTCAAGTGAACAAGCCCAGCTAACTATGACTCTTCTTCATAATGCAAACCCATTATATTTAACATAACAGGAATTCTGATTTATTAGGTTTGATTTATATGTTTACCTAACCTGTAGGTTCTTAATGGCAATAGCTGGGCAGAAATCTGTCAAAGCATGTTTAAAGCAGAACCATATTGTGTACCTTTTCCCTTCATTCAGCTTTCATGTTGTTATTCCAATGAATAAATCAGCAGTTCATGGTGTTACATAAAATATGTGTGCTTAGTATACCTCTCTTTTTAGATTACCTTTATTTGTTTATTAAGAAACCTTTGTTTCTGTGTTATGGTGTGCCACCTGTTCACATTTATTATGGAATGAACAAAATGCTCTTCCTAATATTGTATATGCAAAGCATAAGCTGTGAGTGGGTAGTGTTCCTTGCTATTACCTGTCCCAGCTATAAGGCACACAATAGAAGTGTTACCTTGACCTTTTAAGTACTGTCAAAAGTGTGGTAGTTTCAACAAGGTCATTACAGGAGTTTGATGTATCTGGGCTCAATGACGCTTCCATGCACAGAATTTTTGGCTTAGCTTTTCCAAATTTTCCTTCTTCATAAATGTTCTTCTGAGAGGAAAGATAACATAAGTGTTGAGGGAAACATGGGGATTATAAATCATAGTCAACAACCTGTAAAAGTTTATAAATGAGACTAAGTGATTACTATACATTTAAATAAAAGATTTATCTGGAAACACCCACATGTCAGAATAATACAGAATACATACAATGGTCTGTGAAATTCCGAAGCATTCGATCTGCAACATGACCAATAAAGGTGGCTTTACGTGCTCATTTAGCAGGTTTCCTTCTTCGACTCTTTTTATTTTGAAAATTGGAACTAAATGGTTTTAATTTAAAAACAAGCATGTCTTCCAGAATTTTCTTTGCTTCCCAAAATGCCTATGGCTACCATCTGGTTAGAAAAAGGATCAAAGTGGGTAAGTGAGAGATCGTCAAGAAGGAGAACTAAAGCGAGTACTAAATAGCATGCTGGCAACTCATGCTTTGTAACTGAATAGGTGTCTTGGAGCAGCATTTCTCAGCCTTGTCAATTTTAAAATGTGTGGACGTCCAGAATTTGGGAATTTTAAAATTGTCAAGGTTGAGAAACACCATTTTATGATGGTGCAAGCTTCTCTTAGACCATCTCCCCCAGCAACAATTTTGCAGCATATCTCCAGCCCAAATTATTGGGAACCAAGAATCAAACAATGATTTACAAATATGGGTACTCTTTAAATTAAGGAACAACATATTTTTGAGCACATGCCAAGTGCTGTTCAAGAGTCGGTTTTTAGTACCAGAAGTGATTTAAGAGAGGATTTCATTCCCAAGCTCTCTTAATTAGAGCAGTACAAAAGAAAAAGAGAGAGAGACTTTAGGTTGTGGCTGCTTTTGTACACCAGAACCCAGAACCCAATGGATTTGCACATATCCCAGAGATTTAGCAATAGATCTTAAGATGTCTTTTCCCCAGGATTCTGCAGAATTTAGCTTTATGGGTAAATATGAGTAGTTTCAGTAAGAAAGCAAAAAATAAAACTGCAAAGTAGTTAAATTTCTCAATGTTTTATGCTCCTTTGGCCCTAATTTTAAAAATGCTTGACTTCCAGTTTCTTTAAAAGTAGCCATGCAATGAGCATTATTAGCTATTTGTTAGGAGCTCTTATGACTTCTTCCTCTCATCCACCTAAGTGTGTGGTGAAATATTACTGTTTTTTTCTTCAGTGGGCTTCTCACTGCTCTTTTCCCATGCCATCCTTTCCCATCCGACTCTGCCCAGAATTACCTTGATGGGCAAACAAAATAAGTTTTATAAATAATAATCAATTATAATAATCCTTGCATCACTGGTTCTGAGGTACATGGAGGCCAGCATATTGAAAGTAATCCAGGATCTCATAGATGTTCCACCAAGTTTCTAGGCTCTACTTGAAAGATGCCTAGAACTGGAGTAACTTGGAAGGTAGGAGAGTTTGATAGACCACTTCAAAGTGGGGGCTTTAAAGATACACAGGCTATTTAAAGCCACATGCAGAATTGAGGTCCAGATTTCTGGAGTAATGGCAAAAGGCTCATGGCACAATTCATGAAACAAGATATGGGAAGCAGACATGGGAATCATCCAGTTATTAAAGCTTATACAACCACAGAATTTGAATATGCTTGAATGGCTTGGTCGGGCTATGCTCTCCTCTCCCCTTGGCATGGGACATGGAGGTTTGGCTGACTCCCATTACAAAGGCAGAATTCTGGCATTGCTGCTAGAGCTATATTTTCTCTTGGACTAGTTGTATTACATTTTTTGCAATTTGGACTGTATGTTTTTACCAATAGGCTGTTCTACAAATTCCCAGGACATTGTTCAATTTTAGTGTAAATTTATATTTGAATGATGATATTCTTCTTGGCATTGGGAGCTACTTAGGGCATGAACTGGCAAAGCAGCAAAACTGAGCAAACAAAATGCATTATTTAAAGAACTTTTGACATTTTAGATGGAGACTCATTTGTTTAAACAGATCTTTCACATTCAGCATCAATGGAAGCTGGAGTGGAAGAGCATCGACCATGACTAGAATAATCTTGCTAAATAATCCTGGAAATGATGCAGTAAATCCTCTTCCATCCAAAATAGAAATTTCCATGTGTATTCAAAGTGCAATTACTTTTACTGTATTCACATTTACTCACGCTAGTGGCAGAAGATTATAAGAGCCCTGCCCCTGTGGTTATGAATGGAAGACATCTGCTTTGGAAATTATACTCCCTCTTTCTTGAATGGCTCTGAAAAACCGAAATGCTATCTTCTGTTATTGTGAACAAGTTTCTAGATAAGAAAGAAAAAAAATCTTCTCTTTCTTAAGAGAAATGGACTGGGTTAGTTTTAGAAGAAAGACTATCTGAAATTTTGACTTTGCTGTTGAAATGTTTTAGAAAAGGCAGGAAGACACAGATCTGTGCTGAATGGGTAGCAATAGTAATTAATCGGAATGTCTTGAAGGTTGCAATTGCTATATATTATTGTGGTAATTTAAGTTACATTCAATACTGAAAGCTATTTGATTTATCTATTACAGAGAATAGCAACAAAATTGCTTTCCAAGGAACAATCACCTAATAAGAAACTGCAAGTGATTTCTTGCTCTGTGCTGACAGTGCCTGTAGAATGCAATTGGTAGCAACTTAATATTTATAATTGCATTATGAACTGCAAATTATTTGCACAGCATTGATATTTTTAAAGACAGAAATGTAAACTTTCAAAGTAAATCCTTATCGAGTGCTGAGTTTTCCACCAAGTGCATTGTGGCCTTCTCAATATATCACTCTAGCCTGGTTAATGCATCTTCCTATGCAATGCCTGACATGGATTGCCCTATTCATATGATTGACTGTCACCATGTGTTTCATAACCACTTAAACCCTAAAATACTCCGGCACTTAGCTAAGCTTGGACACCATCTGATTCAATGATATCCCAGAATTCCTCTTCAGGTATTAGCCATCCATGGGATCTTCTGCTGAATGACTAAATATCAGTAATATGGTTAGAGAACCAGAAAACCAGCAGTCTTTTTATCATGATCTTTCCTTGTGAATCAACCACTCATATAGCTTAGCCTTGCTGGGAAATTGTAAATTAATTTGAACTTAATTGAGCTGCTGCCAAGTGAGATTCAGCCACGTTTCTCATAAGAGCAGAGCATGTTGTGTTGCATCAGAAATATGAGAAGCTATTTTATCTTTGAGACAAGTGTTTGGAATGTCTAAACAGGGTCTGAGCTATGCTGTGATCCAGGAATTAGCCTGGCACTGTTTTTCAGCTACTCACCAAGTTTTCTCTTCCATTTAGCTGGATAACTAAGAGAAAATTGCTGCAGTTGCAAAAGTAAAGAAGTTTGAAGCAAGTATGAGACAAAGACATGAGGAAAGGATGGCTCTGAAACCACCCTTTAACTACCAGTTGTTCTGCACTGTCCCATTGTCAAAAAGACTGTTTTCTACAGGAGGCCTGGACTAAGAGACCACCTATTTCCTGACTGAGGGCTTTCTGGGAATCTTCGGCTGGTAGTTTTCCTCAGCAGCAAATGTATTTGAAATTAAAATTAGTTAAAATTAGCTATCAATCTCCACCAAATCTCTGCCTTTGACGTAATCAGGACAGGCAGCTATCTAAAGTGTAAAATATGAGGTGGGTCTAGTGATCAGATATAATGATCCCATGGGTGATGCAGTTGCCGGACATTTGAAGGAAACAAGCTTTCTGAACCAAAAAGGTTCTTGGAGCAGTGGAAGAGCTTATATCAAGTGCTGAAATATTCATAGGGTACTAAAATAAGTGGAATGGCTGGCTGGCTAGCTAGCTTCTTTCTTATGAGTATGTCAATATGACTGGAGACAGCCTTAATCCAATATTCAGAGAGCAGCTCTCCCTGCTGTCACTTTGGGTTCAGGGTTCTTTATGTAATTCTGTGTCTGTTCTTTCCCCTCTTCCTCCATTAACCAAAGCAGGTACCAAGAGTCCATTGGGACTGGGGCTGAGGGACAAAAAGCCAGAGAGGAGACTAGATTAGAGAGGAGTTGGGGGTTAATTGGAGTCCTGAGAGTGGGGAAAATTCTTTTTTTAATTTTTTTTAAATTAAGTAGGTCAACTATATGAATTATGTTCTCAAAACATTACATCCATGATTTAGAATGGTTCTTTCTATGCTTCATTTTTGTTCCTTGAAACATGGGAATTTTTTTGCATTTTGTATCTTGTTGCAAATCTTTTTCTTAATGGAAGTAAATCATTCATCTCAAAACTTGCGTTTGTGGAGAAATGAAATAAGAATTTAGATTTGTTTATGTGTCTTTTTATACAGTAGTTTCATTTTATACCTATAGTCTTTTCATGTTATTGTGTAACTCTATCACTATATATTGTATATGCACATTTGTGTGTAATTTTACTGTCCCTGTGCTGTCAGTGATTTCAGTGCTTATAAAATGTATGCCTTTAGTTCTGCCATTGATTGAAGGAGATATGGTGTCTGGTTTGGTACAGCAACTAAACAGGACAGATATAGACTCCAACAGAGTCTGCAGAAAAAATAATTGCTACCAGCCTGCCTTCCATTGAAGGTCTGTATCTTGTGTGAGTCAAAAGGAGGGCTAAGAAAATATCTACAGACCCCTCACATCCTGGACATAAACGTCTCCCCTCAGGATGCCAGTATAGGGCATTGCATGCCAAAACAATTAGACACAGGGACAGTTTTTTCCTTGAGCCATCATTCTGCTAAATGCCTAATCCTCACAGTATTGTTTTATGTCTAAATATATTTACCTATGGATATCCATTATCCTTCTCATCTTCTCCATTATCCCCTCTTATTGGTATTATTATGATTATTGTTGCTCTTTTGCTTTGCATGTACAATGAGAGCTTCTGCACCAGACACAAATTCCTTGTGAGTTTAATCACATTTGGCCAAATAAACTATTCTATTCTATTCTGTCCTGTCCTGCTCTATTCCATTCCATTCCATTTTCTCTTTTTCTTCTTTCTCTTTCTGCAGTAAAGTACAAAGTTGGCATGTAAAAATAACGACTAGAGATCTGGCACCTCTTATATAGCAAAGGTGCTGGGTTACATTTTGCAGAATGAGTAATCTGTAGACATTTAATGAGACCCATATCTCCCTTTTGATTATTTTGTATCCTTACCAGTTGTCAAGCAATTTTGGATCTCTCCTGGTACACACTCAGGCTCATAAATCAATCCACAAGCCATGTAGCAATAACATTTAACACGTAGACTCGTACACCACTCCCCAGTGCTTTACAGCCCTCTACTAGTAGTTTACAGAGTCAGTATATTTCTCTCAACAACCTGGGTCCTCATTTTACCGACCTTGGAAGAATGGAAGGCTGAGTCCACCTTGAACTCCTGGCAGTGAACAGTGAATTAGCCTGCAATATTGCATTCTCACCACTGTGCCACTACAGTTCTTATAAAACTTATATAAACTGGGCCTTTTACAATTGCTTGGCTTGAGTGCAAGAGACCAGTCATTGAGTGTAATATACTACCTTTGGAATGGTGAAAATGATCTTTTCAGTAGTTCTAAACAACTCTCTCTAGTTTCTTTAGGTGAGTTTTCTACCACACAACACTTCTTTATGCAATTGTTCAGAATCAGAAGAAATTGCAATACAATTGTTTATTTTACTGAGGAAAATACTATTTTAAAGTCTGAGAATTTTTCTGCATTGAAGCCCATTCTGGATCACTATTGGGATTTTCAAAGATTACTGACTATATCATTTCCATCTTTATTCTTTTAATCTCTGATTTGTCAATTTATTATCATTCCTTCTCTTCTCTTTATTCCTTTTTAGTTAGAAATTTAATTCAGAAGGAGAAAAATAGGAAAATAGGACAAAAAATACAAATATAGCAAAGAAAAAAAAAGAAATATATATATGTCAGCTCCGGCCACCCCAGAAGCTTGGAGCTGCCATTCAGGGAGAAAACTGGGCCAGCTGCCAGCCTTGTGTTTACCAGATGTAAAGTTCCCACCTACACAAGCAGTCCAGCTGAGATATCTACAAAACTCTTGATAACTGACTGTAAACAATCCATTAAATGCCGGTGGTTTTCGCTCTGGGTCATGAGGAGATGGGTGTGTGCACATGCAGGGGTGGGGTTTATCCTAATTACCAAGTAACTATGAAAGGTGGTGGGGAGCACCGGGAGTCGTTCTTGGTCCGGTGAGCCCTGTTGACACGGAGGCATTTACTAGAAGGGGGAGGGATACCCTTTGAGGTCTGGATAGACCACAAGAATTTGGAGGCCCTCCGGACCCCGTGAAGATTGTCACCAAAACAAGTTAGATGGGCCTTATATTTTCAGTGATTAAACTTTCAATTAAAATATATACCGGGTGGCAAGAACTTCTTAGCCAATGCCCTCTCCCGCAAACCACAGTATCACAATAAAGTGCAGGCTATCATTCTGACCTCACAGCCTAGGGTGTTAGCCACTCAACAGGCCCCACAGGCACCAAACCTGTATGCCCAGGGGGAGAACCTCCCCAGAGCAATCCAAGCAGCATTCCCAATGGACCAGTGGTTTCAAGAAAATCAAACTTTATTAACACAGTGAGAGGGCTTTGCCTGGAAGGGGTCCAAGTTAAATGTACCAAGTGTGGTACAGGTGGCCGTGCTGCGGCGCTGCCACAACATTTGCTCGGCTGGACATTTTGGGCTCCTCAAGACTCTGCATTTAATAAATAGCCAGTTCTGGTGGTCCTACATGAAGAGGAACATGTAAGGAGTTGGGTTGTTTGCACTACCATGAAGGCCCAACCTGGCCAGCCTCCTGGTCTTTTATAGCAGATGGCAGATCCGATTCGGCCATGGGAACAGATAGCCATGGACTTCATTGTGGATTTACCAGACAGCCAAGGGAACAAGGTCATTTGGATGATAATAGACCTGTTCTCCAAGTAGGGTCATTTTGTAGCATGTACCGGCCTTCCATCTGCTAGGAAGCTGGCCAAACTGTTTTTTGCTCATGTGTATAGACTCTATGGCATTCTTAAAAGGATAATTTCAAACAGGGGAGTGCAATCCCCTGCCCGGTTCTGGCACAGATTTGTGGCGATGGTGGAGTCTTCACAGGGACTTAATACAGCCTTCCACCTTACAACCAATGGTGCCACGGAAAGGGCAAATGGGATGGTGGAGTGCTACTTAAGATGTTACATCCAGTACCAACAGACTGATTGGGCTGAACTCCTCACCTTTGCAGAAGTTTCATATAACAATGCAGTGCAAAAAGTATGGTGTTTACCCCATTTCATGTGGCTACAGGGTGGGGGGAGTTCATCCCAATTCCGAAGTGTCCTCAAGTGTGCCCAGATGACACAAACTCGCAGGAGTGGATAGCCCGGATGCAAACGATTTGGAAAGTGGTGAGGGATGTATTATGTCATTCTTTTGCCACATATAAAAAGAACGTCAACAAAAGGCAGAAGGTGCAAGGACCTTTCCACATAGGCCAGAGGGTATACCTCTCCACTAAATATCTCAGGCTGCCGTTGCCATGCAAGAAACTGAGGCCCAAATTCATTGGGCCTTTCCCAATAGTGCAAGTTATTAACCTGGTGACAGTGCAGCTAAGCCTCCCCCCACTATTGGGGAAAACACATCCAGTCTTCCACTACAACCTGCTCTGATCAATTCAAGCATCTGATATCAGAGGAGACCCAGTACAGCCACCAGCCTCAGTTACTGTAGATGGGGAACAGCACTATGCAAGATATACTAGATACCAGGTGTCTCAGAGGACGGTTACAATAACTTGTTTTATGGAAAGGCTATCCCCCGTCAGAGGCATCCATAGCAAGGACTGTAGGGCACCCCACCTGGTAGCAAGATTCCACCACAGACATCCCACAAAACTGGGAGGAAGGGGTCCTTCGACTCCTAACTGATTGTAATTTTTAGCTCCCCAGATGCTGTCTCTGTGGTAGAGGGGCCGCATGTCATCTCCGGCCAGCCCAGAGGCCCAGAGCTGCCATTCAGGGGGGGAAATGGCCAACTGCCAGGCCTCATGCTTACCAGATTTAAAGTTCCCTCCTACACAAGCAGCCCTGCTGAGATATCTACAAAGCACTGGGTGGCAGCTCTGACAATTTATTCATTGCCTTAGTGCTTTGTTGGTCAGTTCATGCTGTAGGAAACTGCATTTTCAAATTGTTTCTGTGTTTAGCTGTTTCCATTAACCCTTCAGAACCTGACAATATAAAGAAATTATTTCCCCCTTAATCACAAATATAAACAGTTTTAGTAACTTATCACCTTCTCTTAAATTATTTCTTTTTCCCATCTCTTATATATAAACAAATCCTTAAATATTATTTTCAACCCTGATCAGAATAATCCATTATGGGTTATCAGAGATAACCAGGCTAGGAGCAACTGTATGGAACATTTGTGTGTGATCTCCTGTCTTCTCCTTGTTGGGAGAGGAATTATGAAGAGCTGGTCTGCTTGCTGGCTCTTCATTCTACTATGGTCTTCAGCTCTGCTTTTTATGGAACCATCTTCAATTCACCATTTCATCCCCAGATGTTGAGGAGTGGTGAGATTGTTAAAAAGCTATTATGTAATGCTTCCCAACTCCCTATGGGGTGGGAGTATAGTTGGGGTCTGATTGCTGTCTGTAGCATGAATTGAAGTTGTATTAAGGAAGGAAATGGATAAAACAGCCTTATTGCTTTAGGGACAGAAATGGTCTAGAAATTAAAACAATAACTTTCTCAGCATAATTGTACTTTAAGAATAGAGTTTTTCTCAACAAACATGGGATACTATGGACATTACAATGCCAGCTTGATAATGCATCTGGGATGGATGTAAATAGGAATAGAGGATTGTTTTGGATGCATTATATTCCCATAGATTTTAATGGGACTAAGATGTGGCCTTGGTAACAATTGAAAAGGGAAGCATGAGCAAAGCAAACTGGCAACAACACTGACAGCAACCCACCCCTGCTTAGTATGTTGTGTGTTGTAGTTTTTAGCAAACTATGCTCAGTGATATGGATGAATGTCTCCAATAAACTACAATGTCCAAAAATCTTCTTATATATCATATTTCACATGTAGTGCTCTCTGAATCAATTCTTCCCTCCCTCCTATTCTTTGCCCAAGACCATCTTCCTCAGGTCTATTTCACTGTTCATCCCAATCTTGGGTTCTCTTTATAGTGTTTTCCACCAGACCCCAAGACTTTAAATTTGTCTCTGGTATTTACAACAAGACTAGTCCACCAAATCCAGAGCAGATTGTCAACTCTTTTCTGCTTTTTCCAGTTTCTAATTTTTTTTCTGGCAAAAATAAAGTATGAACAAAAATGTGCACCCATTTTTCTTTGCATATCTTTTAACATACACACAAGAATAACAAAGGTTGAGGAGTCCTTTAGGCCCCTAAGTCTAAACCTCTGTTCCATGCAGGGATTCAACTTAAGGCATCCTGAACAGATGGCTGTCCAGCCTCCACTTCAATGCATCAGTAAAGAGAAGTGCCTCATCTTTCTGGTTTCACTGTCAAAATATCTTTCCTTGTTTAAGAGTCCCTCAATATTAAATTGAACTCTGTCTTTCTGTAACATAAATGTATTATACTGTGTTGTGCACTCTGGAGTAAGAAAGATCTCAAGGCAAACATGCTTAGTATCTTTAACTTTTCTTCCAAAGATTTAATTTGCTATGTCTTGATCATCTCCATATTGCCCTTTTCCAACCCTATTCCAATTTTGTCTAAAAGGACAGAACAGGACACTTGGATGGGGCTGTCGCCTGTTCAAAGCAGATCAAAATAAAACAATTATGTTCTATGGTTTAGAAATTGTGCTTCTCTTGATGAGGGGGTGAAACTAATTTCAAAGTCATGTCCCACTGCAGCTCATATTCAATTTGCTCTTAACTCTTGTCCCAAGATCTTTCCCCACAAAGACCATCAGTAAGCCAGGTATCTCCCATTGTATACCTGTTCATTTGACTTTGGTTTCCTAATGAGGAACCATGTCCTTATCAGGATGTCACAGTGAACTTTGTGAAATGTATAGCTGAAGTCAAGATAATTATTTCTATAACTTTCTCATAATCTATTAAGCCTCTTTTAAATACCTGCAATTTGTTTTGGGAAGAATTAATCATGCTTCTTCCTTGATTGGGTGGGCAAGAGGAGACACACAGATTAACAGAGTTGGAAAGGACCTTGCAGGTAATCTAATCCAACCCCCCACCCAAGTATTCGACCCTACATCATTTCTGACAGATGGCAGTCCAGTCTTTTTTTGAAAGCTTTCAGTGATGAAGCTCCCACAACCTCTGAAGGCAGGCTGTTCCATTGGTTGATTGCTCTCATATGACCTAGAGTATTGCTTCCTCCACTTACTTTAAACTAGACCAGCTCTATAGCACTGCTGAGCTAATTTACTTGGATTTTTGAGTAGGAATGATTAATTTTAATGTATGGTGTGAATCCCCCTCTTTTGCATTGCCTTCATTTCTTTTGAGCAAATTGTGTCTTTTTATCACTATGTTCCAGCCAATGGAATCATCCCAGCAAGACTCTCTTCCATTCATTCAGGATGAGTGAAAATACTACCTGGGTTTTCATGATCTAAAACATCTTTTACATAGTTCACAATATACTACTTCTATCCGATATGTGCAATTATATTTTGATTAATATGTGGGTTGAGAAGATGTGAAGAGGTAAGGTAAGAGGTAAATTTGGGTCTTGACGGAATGAATTCTGATTCATGAATAGATCCTACTCTCCCGCTTCCACTTTTCTCAAGGGTATCTGTAAGTTTTCTCTTCTTTAAAAGTGAAATTGTGATGCTATTCTTCTATGGGTATAAAATGGAAAGAAAGTTAAAGCAGAATAGGTGAGACACATGAATAGTGCAAACAGATGTAATTTTTGCTGGAAAGAAGCTAGAATGGTTTTTGCAGAATAATTCCATTCTTTCTTATTTTGATCTTTTTACTATGAAAAAAACCCCTCTTTATTATGAGAAAAGAAACAAATGACTCATGCAAAAAGAGTGACATGTAATAATATTGTAGTTTAAAAATATGCTTTATTCTAAAACTTTAAGTGTGTATTGACCTATATTTTTTAATCCCATTTTACCTTGTTTTCTTTGCAAGTGGTTTGAAGAAAAGCTGTTTTCTTAAAGACAATATTCTATTATGAGCTACTGTCATCTTGAATAAAACTATAATGAGAAAAATATCACATAGTGATGAGAAAAAGTAATGTTGCATAAATAGAGCTAGTAGTATGATGGGGATTAATATTGAGATAGTACAAGGTTTGGTACTTAAACAAAGACTAGTTTCTATTCCTTTGCCTTCAACTACAATGAGACATAGCTATTTTAAAAGAAGAACTTTTGCAGACACCTTTATCCGCGATATTCTGTTTTGGTAACTAATTAAACTTGCTGTATGCAGTAAGAATTAATGTTTGATCTGAATGTTTCAATTTTAATTTTTTTCTATGAACTCTCTAACAGAAAAATGACCATCTTAATGGGCAGAGACAGAATTATCCTAAGGGCTCTTCTGCTGGTTTAAATAACTTTTGCTTAAAGGCTCCATTCGCTATGAGTCACCAAGTTCTTCCTATTGTCTTTAGTGGTTCCACCACCACTCTAAAGGGAACTTCCACTTTAAGAATAAATTTATCTGATTCTAAGTTTAAATCTTAAAATAATATTATCTGATACAGAAAATTAAGGAAGACTTAATTTCCAGTGGTATCTTAACTTACTTTGGAAAAGGAATGCTGGATTCAAAAGCTCATGATCTAATATGATGGAAAGCCCATCTGTAAAATTTCTATCCCTGGGATTAGTGTTTAAAAATGCATGAAAAGACAAAGAATAAACCAACTAAATTACTAGAGAGATAACAATTCTATTTTACTTATAACTGCAGGGAAGAGTGTAGGAATATACCACTTATACCCCAAAGCCTCAGCTGTGGCTCACACAATATTAATTTTCTGGCTCACAAAATAATTTGATGAAATTATTATTACATTTATTATACAAATCATATTAACAATATATACTTTGTTCCTATTTAATTTAAAACAAATCCAAGTGCCTTTGTCTGGCTCCACCCTCACTTTTTGGAAAGTGGCTAGAATGCTGCAAAATGGCCAAGCATAACTCTTGGCCCCAAAAGATCGCACATCTTTGGTACAGAGGGAACGTCTTCCAGTTAATCACTTTAAATCAGGCATCTGTGATACTTTATGGAGAACTATGAGCTGCTTTGTGGGAGGGAGACTTGTTTTAAAAGTACTAGGAGTTTATAGGAGTCACTATGTCTGTTCAATAGGACTTTGTGGTGCCAGAAATGCCTAAGCATTTTATGAAGCAGGAACATCCTGAAACAGTTAGGTGTATATTGCCTAACTTTTGTGCACTCCCTAGAAGAATAAAATAACTTGAATAAAGTTTGGAATACAAACTCCTTTCTCCTTTCTCAAAAGCAGCTCAGATGCCCTGGGAACAATGAGTATGAGGAAGGTAATATTTAAGTGCAGTCAACCTTAGTAATGGAACTTAGAAAGTACTGATTGCTTCCACTCTGCCTGATATTTTGTAGTCAAACATGAGTTGAAGGGTTAAAAGACCACTCTTTTAATATTCTTAATAATTACCAGTCCTTACTGTGAAAACAAACCACATCAGGATTACCGTAAAAAAGAAAATTCTAGCCACCTGGCTCATCCATGATGAAAAAAATCCTGTTAGCTTTCAACCTTTCCTGCTTCCACAGTATTAGTAGTAAGTGTTTGATTACTAGGCCCTGGGATAACTAGTATGGTTATCCTTGGAGTCTTGTTTTTATCCAGAAGCTACATGATTGTCTAATGGTGATCAGCAATAAAATTAAGGAACAGGAGGATAAACTGTAACCAGAACTATTATTTGGGAAAGTGTCTTAATTTGACTCTCCCTTGCTCTTTGGAACATAAAGGAAGAACTGGGCCCCTGTTGCAGTGGTGGTTTCCTACTGGACCGGTTCATCTGAACTGGTATTAGTTGGCAGTCTAGGTCGCTGGAACCGGCAGCGACCCAGGCCTGCCACACCCTTGAACTGGTTCTCCGGACGGCTCTGAAAAATATGGTACTTTGCTTTACTCTGACAAGATTTCTGTCTTGTAGATGAGGAATAATAAAGGAAACTCTTTGGGAGAAACTGTGTCTCTTTTGGTTTTTAGAGCCTAACACTTTACTATATATGAATTATCAAGGGGTAGCCTTCACAGTTCATATGTATATGTATATGAAGATATGAACTTTGATATGAACTAGCAGTGTGACAGCTCCTATTCAGATAGGAGAATAAGAGTTATCGCACTACTAGTTCATATCAAAGTTATTTAAGTTTATAACTTGAAATGGTTATTTCTAAATATATTCTGTTCCTGAACCAGCCTAACCTCTAACAAAGTCAACAGCAGTTAGTAATTCTTAAAGCATCACAAGATTTCTCATGTTCCCACTTATTCTTGTTGCTTGGAGACATGACAATGATGATTGATCAAAATTCAGAAAATCAGAATATGTAGATTATGTTTATCTATATATAATCTGACACGCTTATAATAATTGATTTGATGTGATTGAACCACGTAAGTCTAGAAAAACCTGCAGATTAAGAGAATGAGAAAAGCCTCTGAAGTTCAGTCCTCTAATGGGGAAACAGAATAAATTTGCATGAAATTGATGAAAAGCTTAGTATTCCCAGATTGTTGGAAAACGATACGTTGTTAGCATAATGCTCTGATATGTGTTGTGATGCATCATTGGAAGAATATAAAGCCAAGACTTCTGGGGAAGATATGGTGAACTGAAGATGGCTCCATTTTTAGCAGACAACTGTGGTAGAATGAAGAGCTGGTGAATAAACCGGCTCTTCGTAATTCCTCTCTGGACAAGAGAAAACCTGCGATTGTCCACAAGCTCTCTTCATCATTGTTCCTCATGAGAAAACAACAAGACAGCTGTCTGGTAGGCTTAGAGCTCTGGGAGACAAGGAAAAGTCATCTTTTTGATCAAACCACGGTCAGTGCCTTTGAAAAACCTTTTATTTCATATTTCTAATTGCTTTTGGAAATTTATGGTTCATTGCTTTTCAGCTAACAGGAACATTTGGATCAACATGTTTTACAGTACCAAGTGAGTTTTCTTCAATCTCAAAAAATAGTTTCAAATATGGCCAACTCAGCACTACCAAATCATTGAAGGACAATTTAACACAGTCAATTTGTCGTGGGGACAACTCTCCATGGCCAGCTGGAGGAAGAGCTGGATAGGCAGGCAGGTGGTCAGAGTGCAAAGCGGCAGTGGCAAGGGGCTTCCCACTTGAAGGAGAGCCAGGCAGGTGAGTAGGTGGGCAGAACACAGAGCAGTTGGGGACTTCCTATTTTCACACACACACACACACACTGCCGCTACCACCATTGGCACCATACTGAACTCCAGGCTGTTCAGAGTTCAGGTTGTTTGATAGAGATGGCAGTGTTCAGGCCGTTCATGGGCAGTGACGGTAGATTGGGCGGGCAGTAGGTAGGCAGAGGAGAATGGGTGCATCCCGTTTTCACACTCCCAGTTACCACCACTGATGCAAACTGTTCAGCAGCAGTGTTCGAGCCATTTGGAGGCGGTGGCAATGGGTGGGATGGTGGCAGCAGCAGCAAGGGGTGTGAAAATGGGACTTACCCAACATCTGCCAGTTCTCTCCTACCTGCCCCACCCACTGCTGCTGCCCCTAAATGGCCCAAACACCACCACTACCAAACAGCCCAAACTCTGAATGGCCTGGAGCTCAGCACAGTGTATCAGTGTATATGAACATGAGAAGCCCTCCGCCATTGCACTACCACTCTGTGCTCTGTCCACTCACTTGCTTGCCAGCCCACCCACCCAGGCAGCCAACTTTCCCTCTGGCTGCCTGGGGTGAGTTGTCCCTGTGGCGAATTGGCCGTGTTGAATTGTTCTGCAATGACTTGGCAGCAGTGAGTTGGCAGAGGTAATTTGCATTGAGCTGGCCAAACCAAGTTGCTCCATTCCTTATGGACACATGCTTTTGTTTTGAAAAATGATAGGATGAAGCTTAAATATATATATTAGTTTCTTATCTTAAAATTTCTATTTTTTTAAGAGAAGGAAGACTATAGAAAAAAGAAGAGAATTTTGTTGAAGTTGAGTGATCTAAACAGTCAAACAAGAGCATCTTGTGGGGTCAGCATAGAATAATTTGAGGTTGTAAGATTTTTCAATAAGGCAGCTGGCAGCAAAGGAATAAAAAAAGATGAGAATCAAACACAGCAGTTGAGTGGTAAGTGGATGGCTAATATATTTGTGCAGTAGGATTGTGCAGATCCTTTGAGATGTTGAGTGAAGCACCTTCTGGAACTTTGGTGAGACACCACAAAAAAGCTGCAACCTTTCCAAGGTTCTTCACAGCTGCTTTGAAGGGGGACATGGAAAACACCTTTAATATAACACTAACTGCCACTGTATCGAGACAGATTCCTTTTTTAAAATTTTCAAGAGCCATTGGAATTGAACAACGTATAAATCTGCCAAATAAATAAATAAGAAATACTGCAACCAACAGGTCATGTTATACCCCAGCATGGCAACATTAAGAAGGCTGGCTAGGATGAAGGAGTCTTTTTTTTAATATCAGCTTATAGGGAGAAACTGGTATGGAACTAGACAGATTTTGGATAACTGCAGATGATGTAATTGCACAATCATCCTTTAAGCAGTGAATGGTGCCAGAGAAATTACATTTATTAAGAGCAGTACATGATGTGCTATAAACTAGACAACTAGGATTCAAGAAAACGTAGCAGGTTGACAACTTTTTATCAGATCAGAATATCTTTTACATTTATTAAAAATACATAATACTCTAATTTCATTTAAACTAGTTGCATATTTAGTAAACATACAATTGCTACAGTAACAATTCTGATCCTGCTCCAGATTTTTTTAATCCATTATTTTAAGTTTTCCATTGTTTTAAATCAGGGGCCCTCAAACTTTTTAAACAGGGGGCCAATTCACAGGTCCTCAGATTGTTGGGGGACCAGACCAGCTGGGTGGGTGTGGCTAGGTGGTCATGTGACTGGGTGGGTGTGGCCAATTTAGCAGTCCATTTTGCCAATTTAACAGTCCATTAAACAATACACCCAAATTAAACTTTATTTATTTTTTGCTCCTGGGGTTGTTTTATTTGCTTTTGTTTGCATGTTGCTCTTTCAATTGACTTTTCTTTTTACTAGATCATTTTTTAAGTTGTTTAGGAGTCTAGTGGTCCACTTCAGGAAACTCAGTTTGGCAGCAGTTCTTCACAGCCCCGAGGAGCTTACAATCAATCAATAAAACAAACCAGGGAAGACATTGCCTCTCCTTGTTTTGGGTGGGTGGGACTCAGCCCAAGAGCTGGGCCTCCTTAGAGAGACAAAGGAGCAGGTTTATGTCTACTCCAGAACCTGGAAACAGGCACCTCTCAGGAGCAATCTCCCACATACTTGGGACTGTTCCCCGGCCAAGTCCCACAACCAGCATGGCCTCCTTTTGCTCTCCCTCCACTGCTGCTCAGGGTCACAACAGACAAGAAGAAAAAGGGGTGCTTCTCCTCTGGGCTTGATTCCTCTGCCCCCTCCCCATTAGCCCCCTTGCCAAGATAATGTGTTTCATTGTGGCTGAAACAGCAGCCATGAGACCCAGGCAAGACCCTTCTGGCACAAGGGCCTCCTCTGCTTTCCTGGGCAGAGCTAGACTACCAAGGATAGTAGCCTGCCCGCCCCTTTAATTGGTGGGGGAAGGGAAAATGAGGAATTACTAGACTGGCCTGCCTTCCCAGAAAGTGCTGCCTCTCTCTCCCCCATCCGCTCCCCCTCCCAGCCCCCAATTTTGCTATTGAAATTAAGTCTGGCCTCAGCCCTGCTCTTGATCAGGGAGCCCAGAGCCTCAATCTGAACCCTAGGAAGAACAATAGGGGAGTACAGGAGATGTGCCCGCATTTTGTAGTTAAGAAAACTAAAAATCTACAATACTGCTTTTTCAGAATGCACCAAAATCCTTTTCTTGAGCAGGGAGGAGGGAAACCACCTTTAGTGCAGGGCTCTTGCTCCTGCCACCGCCATGCAAGCCCACCTACAGAAGAGGTGCCATACACAGAGCCAGAGCAACCTCTGGGGTTCCTGCTGCTGATGTTGCCTTGCTACCACTTGACAGACGAAGTAGAGCCGCCTACTATCGTGAGGGCCTTCTAGAAGGGATCTTGCCACTTCAGCTCCCACTTGGCGTGTTCCCCAGGGGCAGATATTAAACTCTGTCCACTCCACCAGAACTGGGCAGCGAAGGGCGCGTGTCCCAAGCAAGGCGGGGAGCGGCAGCGGTGGCATTCAGGGCAGGGGATTTGGCTGGTGCGAGGTGCTTCAGGGAAGAGCATTCCAAGAAGCCTCACTAGCTCCTGCTGCGCCATTCTGTCCAAAGTGAGCGTCCCAAGCAAGATTCGGCAAGGCACTTCAGGGAAGAGCCAGGGAGGGTTCTGACAATGCCATCTTCGGCATGCTCCCCTCCCTTCCCACGCATGTCAGTACACCCACCGCTGCCCAGGCCAGGTGATATTTCAGTTGGACTTGGTCTATAAGACTAACTTCAAAAGAAATATTATTATTTCTTAAAAATTATAATATTGAATTATTTTCAAATATAAAAGGAATTTTGTATTACGTGAGATACTAGGAAAAGTGCATTAGAAAACATACCATAAGCATTTTATGAAAGGATAGCAATAGCACAGACTTATATACTACTTTACAGTGCTTTTACAGCCCTCTCTAAGCGGTTTACAGAGTCAGCATATTGCCCCCAACAATCTGGGTCCTCATTTTACCCACCTCGGAAGGATGGAAGACTGAGTCAACCTTGAGCCTGGTGAGATTTGATCTGCCAAATTGCAGGCAGCAGAAGTAGCCTGCAGTACTGCACTCTAACCACTGCGCCACTGAGGCTCAATATATGAAAGGCAGAAGCTGGAAATGCTGACATTTTTATCATTTTCATTTATTGGTAACATCGTTTGGAAATTCTTCAGAATTAGCTCCTAAGGTCAGAAAAAGAATAAAAAAATCATTAACAGCATAACCCAAAATTAGGTCCCATTAACCAAGCAAAAACATATATAGAATGTAATTATACAAAATTATTTCTCCCGTTATACATTCACCAGTTCTGAGGATAATGGGATCATAAACTCACAAAAAGTAATGTATGAACATAAATATTATCTTAGTGAAGTTATAAGTGGAAATGAAATATGCAGTATCATAATATTTTCAAATAATATTAAATCCTGGATATTCAGATGGACTAGAAATATATATTTTTTTCAAATTTATAGCAGCATCAAATAAAGATGTCTGCTCTTTTCTATGCTGTATGACCTCAAAATGGAAGGGTTATGAAAGAATATAACATTGATAGTAAACAATAAGACTCAATAAAAAAAACTTGACACTCTTTTGTTGTCATACTCACTTTTATTGAAAATGCCAGTAGAAATATAACCCAATTTGCAGTTTTAATCGCATTCATTTTAGGTAGTAATAGGTTTAGAAGTTACAGTTGATGAACTGCTTGATGCATTAATCACTTGCTGTTTGTAAAGATAATTTCAGAAAGTTTCAAGTTTGAATTTTTATAAGAAAGACTAATTACTCAGCACTAACTAAAATATGATTATAATATCTTTTAAGCAAAATTAAAACTGAAGTCAGGGCAACAACTTTCAATTCTATTCATTGATATAATATTTCTTAATGAGTGTTCTTCCTTTGTTTTTATTTTGTTTCACCCTATTCTGTTGCATTGCTTATTTTTTGATTTGTGTTTTCCACCAAATTTGATCTTCATTGATATGCAGCTATAAGCATCTACATTATGAAGAAAAGCATGGCTGAGTTTAGCCATATAAAATTTGAAATGTTATTGTGATCTCCTTCAAATTAAGACAATTCATTACATTAACAAAGATGATTTGATTCTTATTAAAGGACATTATTTCTCTCCAATGTTAAGAAAATAATTCCATCTGATTCAAACTAATTTTTAAAAGAACCTTAGACATTTGGAACTAACGGAAACAATCTTCTATGAGGCTATATCCACTCAGCTTATATTTTGTGTTCTGATTTTTTTCTGTCAATGTGTAAGACAGAGCCTTTGTTGGTTGAGATTTGGAGTTGCCAATTTTTTTACCATTCTGACACATAGTCAAGGTTTTTTGCAGGGTAGCATTGTCGGTGGTGTTGAATAGTTATACATCATCAGCGAAGAGAACACAGTTGCTTATAATATGATCGCAAAGGTCATTTATATAAAGTATAAAGAGTCTGTCCTAAAACGCTGCCTTGGGGGACACCACTGTTAACAGGTACAAGGTTTGATAGGGTGTTTCCTATTTTGACTACTTATTGTCTGTTTGATAAGACCACATCTATCCACTTATGCAGGGAACTGGAAATGCCGTAAGATTTTAGTTTATGAAGTTCTTTCATTCCTTCATCACCTTCCCCTCTTTTTAAGACCAAAGCTGATATGTTCCGTAGAAAGAACAGAACATGTTACAGAACTTCAGACCACTGTTCCCTCTAAGGTGCGCGGCTGCGCAGCCGCACAGGTGGCAAGAAAACACCGCACATCAGTTTCCAACTGCTGCGCAGTGTTTTGTACTGTCACAGGCACCGGAGGTTGGTGAGGTCCTTTGCAGGCGGCTAGAACTGGCCACCCGCAAAGGACCTCCCTGGACTTGTTTTGATGAGCACGGGGCGACTGAGTTCAGGAAAGCAAGCCCGGGGAGGTCCTTTGTGGGAGGCCAATCCTAGCTGCTTGCGCCCGGCGCTGCGGCTAAAGTAAACCCCCAAAGCCTGCCGCTACCGGAATATCTGCTGCCGCGTCCTCCTCCTCTAACAGCACCACCACATTTGCTGCCCAACGCTCGGCCGAGGTGAAGCCGCCAAAGCTCCCGCCGGCACCCCCGCCCGTGGCAGCGGCGCCTCCCCCTCCATTCAGAGCACCTGAGCTGAGCCCCGCGTTACCCCTGCCCCCTCCTCCTCTGCTGTGCTTTTGAGGAGCCATGAGGCCGCAGGAGCCAGTAGGAAGGCAGCGGAGGGGGCGCAGCAGGGGAAAAAGGCCTCATGGCTTCTCAAAAGCACGGCGGAGAAGGAGAAGGCAGCAGGGGTAACGCGGTGCCCAGCTCAGGTGCTCTGAGTGGAGGGGGATGCGCTGCCGCCGCTGCCACGGGCAGGGGCGCCAGCGGGAGCTTTGGCTTCACCTCAGCCGCAGCGCCGGGCAGCAAATGTGGTGGTGCTGTTGGAGGAGGAGGAGGAGGAAGAGGAGGCAGCTGCTATTCTGGTGGTGGCAGGGCCGCAAGGGCTCATCGGCATCTTCAGCAGCAGCCCTGCCCCCTGTGAAAAAAACCGAAGATGGAGCAGATCCATGTAGATGACGTCGCTGAAACATGACTGGAGGAGGAATTCTGGGAGTTGAAGTCCACAAGTCTTCAAGCTGTCAGGTTTGAAGACCCCTGGGTTTTTTTTCTCTAAAGGGTTAGTGGTGCCAGGATCTTGCAACTTGACAGCGTTAAGACTTACACGCTTCAATGCCAGAGTTTCTGACCCAACATTTTGGTTGCTAAGCAGGAGCGTTGTTAAGTGATACTATATAACACTTTTAATTAAGCGGGTACCTTGAATAAACATAACTTTGAGTTTCAAATAATACAGATTTCGTTGTTGTCTTAGATGACACCTGTGAAAAAAATTCAGGTGCTGCTCAGGCATGAAAATGTGCCGCTCAAACACTATAGTTTTCTGCTCACACTGAAAAAAAATTAGAGGGAACATTGCTTCAGACTAAATTATTGAAAACTGATGTTAATGAATATATTTTGTAAAAGGATATCCACAAGTTTCAACTATAGTAAAACTGAGATAAACTGCTTTATTCCTTCAGAAGATGCTACATCTCACCATTTATAACATCTAACATTATTTGAAGAATCATGTGGATCGTCTTCCTTTAAAATCAGGAGACTCACTTCAATATATTTAACACAAAGTCATAACAATTTTTCTTGAAAGTCTTGAAAAGAGTGCTAGACCTCTGTACTGACTGCAAGGGATTGGGGCAGTGTTTCTCAAACTTGGCGACTTTAAGTCCTGTGGACTTCAACTCCCAGAATCCCCCAGCCAGCATAGGACTTAAAGTCGCCAAGTTTGAGAAACACTGGATTGGGGTGTGAACCCTAATTCTGCTGAACCATAATTCTGCTGGTTCTTCTTCCATTGCAACCAATCTGGGCGATGTTGATTGGGAATAAGCTGTTCTGTGCTTGGTCCCTACACTGTGGGGTGCCACAGGGTTTGGTATTTTCTCTGCTTTTTTTAACATCTACATGAAGCTATTGAGTCAGGTCTTTGTAGACATGGGGTGAGGTATCAACAATATGTTGGTGATACCCAACAATATATTTCTACCCCTGGTATATTCATTTATATATCACATTTGTAAACTGCCCATCTGATTCACAGAAGTAGCAATAGCAATAGGAAAAGCACTTAGACTTATATATCACTTCATAATGCTTTACAACCCTCTCTAAGGGATTTATAGAGTTAGCATATTGCCCCCAACAATCTGGGTCCTAATGTTACCGACCTCAGGAAGATGAAAGGCAGAGTCAACCTTGAGATACTGCATTCTAACCACTGCACCACCATTGTAAGTGATGCTGTTGACATCCTGCCTTAGACCATGTAGGCAATGGAGTTTGGTTGGTTCAACTCAACCCTGGCAAGACTGGGTTGAGATTTGGTTTTTTGAGACCAGCAGGTTCTGGGAATTTACTATGCTGGAATACTGTCGCCCTGGAACTGAAAAAGGCCATAGAAAAACATGAGTAGAAACTTCAGCTTGAAACAAAGAAATAATTTTTCCAAGAATTATGCCGCCATGAAGCGCCATAGGTACCACCAGCAGGTCCATCTCATTGGAGCATCAGAAAATTAGGCTTCAGATGTTAAGCTTAGAAAACATGAAGTGTAAGGGACTCAGAAGTCGTGGAGATCATGTCAGTCATCAATTGCAGATACTGCATTCACTCATTTGGCAGTCAAAGAAACAAAATATTATAATCCCTATTTTGTAAAATGGCAACAGCCACAATGCACAGCTACTGGGGCATAAACCTCTAACCCAGTGATGTGCGGTGAGGTTTATGGCTGGTGAGGCTGGTGATGTAATCAGGAAGGCGGGGAATGGGACCAGGTGTGCAGGAGGCTGAGGCAGCCTCAGCCTACTGCACACGTGGTCCCATTCCCCGCCTTCCTGAGTCAACATGAACGGGACCGCGGAGCGCGAGCCACGGAGCGCGAGCCGCAGGACTGCAGAGCACGAGCCATGGTCCCTTTCATGTTGACTCAGGAAGGCGGGGAATGGGACCACGTGTGCCTTTCCCCTTTTCCCTTTTTTTTTCCTTTTCATGATGAGAGCGGTGAGGCTCTGCCTCCCCTGCCTCCCCTACCCACACGTCCCTGCTCTAACCTATCATGAAATATTTTTATGGGACTCATTCAACTATCTTTCCAAATAGTGTATATTTCAATTATATTTGCTAGCTTTCTGGAAAACACTGAAAACCGAACACATGCTCACCAAATCATGTGCCACTGTGCATGTGCTTACGTCCAGCAACTATGCCTCAATTCTCAGTTTGAAACGATGTTCTGCAAGGCTCTGTGATCTTATTCCTACTTTCAATGTCATACAGTAGTCAATGCTACAACAAGGAAAGTTTTTGGGGAGAAAGCAAGGAGTACAGAATGAGGAAACTTACTATATAACCAGTTTGAAACCTGCTGACCACAGTGTAATATTTGCAGATAGTGGCACAGATGTCACAAACATCTCCTATATGGATTATTCACAGGACAGCAGTAAGAAATTGAAGATCATCTGAAAAAACTAAGGCTGAATTTGAATGATGTAAAATAAACAACTCTTAATCTAAGAACATGGAAAACCATTACAAGAAACATCCACAGTCCAGTATCACCCACAGCAACATACTGACTCTAGGGTCAGACATACCAAAGAAGGAAGCCCATTTCATCATCCAAACAAATCTCTGATATAGCCTAGATGCAGAAAAAAACCAACTTGAGGTAATTCAATAGCCTTTACAAGATTTGTACATGTACCAAAGGACATTCAGGAAAACTCACATCGCTGTACTGCTTAGGTATTCATTTTTACAAGTGCTGTAAAATTTATAGTGTTGCTGGAACAACCCAAAATGGCTTACTTAGGTTCCTGCAAACTAGCTTTCTACATTGCAAATATTTTGTTTTTAAGGTATTTGAGTACAATCACCGAAGTTAAGCATTTATAAATCACATTTATCTTAACAGAGACATTTAAGTATGACTTCATTTAAGTATCCTAATGAAATTGATCACTAAGAAATGGATGGTATATTTTTTATTTCATTTGTATGCTGGGAATTCTCCCCTCCCCCAATACAGGAATGTAATTTTTCCTATTCTTCTAATCATTAATCCTGGTATGATCTCACCTCCTTTTCAAATGGCCTGGAAGTTAGAACCTCTTCTCCTTTGAGTTAAGTATGCCCTCTCGTGGTCAGAGACAATATTGCTGAAATAAACGTTTTCTGAATACATTTCCACCCCTTAAAGGTTGGTTCAACTACCTTATTGTTCTTAAATATTTAAATGATAGATAACAATACTATTCTAGTAAGGTCAGCTGGCATCAAATCAAATAAAGTCAAATCTTTATGGTTAGCAGTTTGCCCCTTAAGCAATGGTTATTGTTTCTATACTATTTGGTATATTGTTGTTTCATTGTACGGTATTATTTTATATTACTCCCTATATTACATTTTAGTTTTTGTACTTACAATTCTTTGTATATTGCCTAGAGGACACAACAAACTGATGAACAAACATGCAGCACCCTTGCTCATTTCATGAAAACCACATTTTACAGAAGATAAGACTAATTCATTCCTTCAAACACAACAATCATTGGAATTGTGAGTATGAACCTCATCTGTTTTGGATTATTTCAGAGGCTTTTGTTCTTCTTTGTGAAACTGGGCATGCTGCAAAGAAAAAGAACTTTTGAGATCAACTTTATTTCCAGGAATGCCTTTAAGCAAGAATTGTCCCCCATAACCTTTCAATGAGCACAAAAATCATAGCATCACCTCAGTCCTTTCTTTGGAAATGTGCCAGTCCTCCATTAAGGAAAAAAAGAGTAAGGTAAGCTGGGGTGATGGAGGCATTCAATAAGGTCAGAACTGTGGCAGGCAAAACTTCCTATGCTAAAATGCAAAGTTAAGCTGTTTTTTAATTGGCCGCACATCCCACAGCAACCATTTCTTAAACAGAAAAGACCATTGTGGTAATCATTCATGAAAGCACACAGCATGCAACATATTCTCACATGCTCACCAGTCCAAAACTATTCCCCAAACGGGAGAAGGAGAAACACAGAGACAGGATTGCCAAAAAAAAAAAAAAAAACCTTTGTTGCCAGAGATGAAGCAGCTTCCCTTCTTCACTTAGAAACCCTGGGATCGCTTCGAATCCCTTGTAAGTTTTTATGAAGAGGAAAAATAGGGTGACCTATATAGCTGCTGAGCATTTCATGCTGCCTTACTTTGTGCTGTGATGCATATGCTGGACAGTTGATACATTCCTAGAAATTTCTTATTATGGGGACAAAATTAATTATCCCACTGTAGCAATTCCTATATTAAAAATTCAGAATCTGAACACAACAAACACCTTCCGTATCTGAAGAAGATGATGGGTCGAAAGTGAAGAATTATATTTAAACAATGCTTATCAAAGTGTGTTAGGAAAAGGAGGCAAGAGATTAGTCCTTATTTCCAAACAGCTTCTAATCTTCCCCTTAAAAATCCAATCATGTCATTGTTAAAGTTTAAAGTTTGATTATGCTTTTGAATGCCAGGCCAGAATGTGGTCAGGTCTTCCTTATACATGATTTAATTGTAGATGAGGTGAATAACCAAGATTTGAGTGAAAAAGTTCTCATTTTGGAGTTTGTGATCTGATATGGACAGAACTGATTGCAGGTGGGTAGGTGGGATGGCAGCAGAGGTGGGTTCCTGCCAGTTCTAACCGCTTCAGTAGAAGAGGTTTGTCAAATCTACCGTACCGGTTAGAAGAGGTTCCACCGGTGTACCCGGAAGTAAGTTCCGGAACGCCTGCCCAGACCCTGTCGCTCGCTCACCCTGCCAGTTCCGTCGCAGCTCGCTCGCTCCACCGCCCGTCTGTACTAAACTATCCCAGCCCGCCGCTCACTGATTTGCTGGACTCCAGCCAATCAGTGAGTGGGCTGGAGTCGACCCGCCTGCCTCTTACTCCCATTTACAGGCGCGGCGCCAATGGCCAACATTCCTCTTTTGAAAAGAGTCTTTCTCTTTTGAAAAGAGTCTTTCTCGTTCCCAAGCAGCTGTTGCATCACGCATGCTGATCGGGTCCTCCCTTCACTTCACTTCGCCTTGCCATCCAGCAGCTTGCTGCTTCTCTCAGATAATCAACTAAGCATGAGGGGGGCGTGGCAGCGGGAGGCTAGTGTACTCGCAAAAGCTGCAGTCTGGCGTACGCCGTGTGGCTGAAAGGGGTGCAGCAGCAGCAGAAAGCTAGCGTATGCCAGGCCGCGGCTTTTGCATGGGAAGGCCTTCAGGCTGGAGTACACTGTGTGTCCAAAAGGGGGTGGGCGGCGGGAACCTACCCCATGTGTTGGGAAAGAACCAGCTGCTTGCAGTGTCCTTATCACCCTTTCATAGGGCAGGGCAGCTATGCGCTAACTAGGTCTCACTGGGTGAGAACATCTAAGCGAGGAGGCCTGGAGGTACCCACCCTATCTATTATATACCCTCAGAGAGAGGCATGTATACTGGCTCTGTGCTATTTGTGGCTTGAAAAATGATAACCAACACTTTATATTGTGCCTGAGGAAAAAATCTGAAAGTTTGCGCAGCATGACTAGCTCTACAGCCCGTTACATGACTCCAACTGTGAAAGGACCAATTGTGACAGACTGTGAGCATTCTTCTCAGTCCAAGAATGGCTGCAGGAGAGAGCTCTGTACAAAGGTAGTTACCAGCCGCTCCTCGAGCAATAGTTGTGAGTCCAGAGAGAACCCAAATTGCACAGCAGCTGATTCTCGGGGAGCGCTTACCCCACTGAGACTCAGGGTTGAGGTGGGTGGACCCCGTTTCTCCCTAGGCTGAAATTCAAAGCCTCCAAGCACCGTGTAAGCATATGAATAGGATGGTCTGAGTGTCCAGGGTTTGTTGCTGCCCCTTTTTAATACCAGTAGATGAAACCATTAGGTGAGGTCATTTGGCAGGAGGGGGTGTAGTACAGAATTATGTGGCCCTTTGCAAGCTTTTTTCTTTCAGCTTAACCTAGAAAGTAAGTAATGGAAGGCTTTCTTTGCTGGTGCCCAAATACTAGGTGTCTTTGCTGTAGAATCAGCAAGCCAGCTCAGAACTCTGGTTTCTAATAAAACGTCTTGTGAGAAAGGCTGCTCCTGGCATGGAGACGATGTGCTCCATTTCATGTGGGGAGAGCAGAGCCTGGATTCTTCCCTCACAGATCAAATGGCAAGGGGCTTGTGCTCCTCTCCAGCATCTTTCCTCAGACAGGGAGGTCACTGGGTAGAAAAGGGAACAAAGCTTCCTATCTTGGCATATGCCACAGTGTGGTTTGATGGTTTGGTAGTGCTGCAGCCTGCTTTGACCTGCCCATACAAGGGTCCTGCCCAGATACCTTATGGATACAGTTGATTTCTGGTGAGAGTCTGGTTTGCCAGTGATCCTGGTCTCTTGGCACAATTGCTTCTGAATAGTAAATTGGTTAGGGGGTCTCCTTTGTTTGCTTGTAAATGTACTTTGTTATTCAAAGTAAATAAATCTGATATGATAAATCAGATATGTTTGTGTCTCTCTGTGTGTGTGTTTTTGGCCAAGGATCAGGCAATGGCCCAGTGGCCGGATAAATGGCTCTTTGGGAATCCAAAAAACAATGAACACACCAGTTAATGAGGAGATTTCAGGTTTTATTAAGTACCTGTAGAAGGCAAATTAAATAGAAGAAACAATCAAGTCTTAGAAGACATTTCCCTTCTCATCCAAGAAGCTTCTTCAGCTCTGATTGGATGGTGGGAATGGAAGGATTGATGTTCCTTGCAGACAGCTGGTCATTTGCATTCTGTCACAGAGAGGTTGAGGCCAGTTGGATGTTTGCCTGTGTCCTCAGCATCACCTGAGTAGTGCAAATGGGTGTGGAACCTTTTTGGAACTGCTGAAAGGGTTCCTGTAGTCTGCATTTTTTCTGGAAATCCTTTCATATTCCTGCACCATTCAAGGGTGTTCATCCCAAAGTGCACAGCTAAACATCCATGGAAATTCTCAGTCATCCCGGTCACAGTTGTCCCAAAGGTGCTTTTTCAAGGGGCAACTGGACTGCCTTGATTTTCTGAGAAGACATTTCCCTTCTCGTCCAAGAAGCTTCTTCAGCTCTGACTGGAGGGTGAGGAATGGAAGCTTTGATATTCTTTGCAGATAGCTGGTCATCTGCCTTCCGTTTCAGGGAGTTGTTGAGACCACTTGGATGTTTGCCTGTGGTCCTCAGGGTCACCTGAGTAGTGCAAATGGGTGTGCACCTTTTTGGAACTGCTGAAGGGATTCCTGTAGCTTGCCATTTTTCTGGAAATCCGTTCATACCGCCACACCATCAAGTCCAAGGATCTCTGTTTGGCTGCTGGGAACCCCATTTCAAGTAACGGTGATACTCTAAGGCCCTGGGTGTATAGCCCAGACCGTGGAACAGACCATGGTCCATCACTGTCTGACGGGCATGGAAGTCTCGAGAGGTTTCCTGGTAATGCACCCCTTCCCTTCCCCATAAGCTGAATTGTTATGCTAGCAATGCTGCACTTAGGGGAGCCCTCCTGATTTTGGTTGATTTCTTTTCACTTTCAAAGCTTTGTTTGTCTGTGCTCTACCGTTGTCTATTCGTTCGTGGCATTTTGGCATAAAACATGCTTGTTGTTTGCTTTCTGGAGTCCCTTTCGGGAGAGGGGGCGGTCTAGAAGCATTAAATATTATTATTATTATTATTATTATTATTATTATTATTATTATTATTATTACCCTGCCACCCTGATCTATTCACCACAGATCCTTCAGGACATTGCTTCTTGAGGTTTTCTATTGATGTTTCAAGACATCCCCTTTTTTTTCCGGCTTCCTCGAGACTCTGACTTGGACCTTTGTAGATGTTGAATGCCTATAATAGATGCTTCAAGCCATCCCTCCACATCTAACTCACACGTTTCTGACCCTTTTTCCTGGAGATGATTTATCGATGTTTGTAGCCAACCATTCACGTCCTCCCTGGATGCCTCAGCACTTTCCTCTGGGAGGTTGGTGGCAGATGCTTTAAGCCATTCTGGCAGGGTGTGTTTTGACCGTTCAGAGGAATCTGCTTTTAGGAGTTTGAGAGATTTCTGCAGCCACCTCAATATATTTGGCCCGGGTTCCTTAATTTTTTTTATTTTGTCTACCGAAGCTTTAAGCCATTTCTGGTTCAACTGATATTCCACCATTTGAGGGTTCATTTTCTCTTGAGCTTCTGTCTTGTCTTCCATCTGGTCTCTGATATTCCCCATACACCCCTTCCCTTCCCCATAAACTGAATTGTTATGCTAGCAATGCTGCAGTCAGGGGAGCCCTCCTGATTTTCGTTGATTCCTTTTCACTTTCAAAGCTTTGTTTGTCTAAGCTCTACTGTTGTCTATTCGTTCGTGGCATTTTGGCATAAAACATGCTTGTTGTTTGGCCCTTCTTTCCTTTTCTTCCTCCATATCGATCTCTCCTTCTTTCCTCTTTCTTTCCACTCTTTCTTTTCTCCTCCAACCCAACTTAAGGCAGCATCTAGATAGTCTCAATTGTTGATGACAAGCATGCGTTGGTTATGAAGCTCATGTTGTAATACCACAGTCCATTAGGAAAACAGTATGCCACTCACTCCCAAAAGGCCCAAGATGTTCTGGAAAACCAAAACAATACATACTTGCTGATAGGTTTCCAGTTTATTCATTTGGTCAGCTTGATCGCAGTAACACTAGAAGCAGCAGAAATGAGGGACAAGCCTATCCCAAGATGGGATGAGATGGGAAGTTTCAGGCCCTTCTTTGTGGAGGTGATTTAAGGCTATCTCAAGCTACTCATTCACATATTGCTTGGTTTCATCAGGACATTTTCTATGGATTCCTAAAGCCATTCCTCCAGATTGTTTCTGGCTTCTTCTGGAGATTCTCCTCTGAGTTTTTTCAGAGATGTTTGTAGCTATACTTGCATATCTGCTTTGGATGCAGTAGAACCATGCTTTCTGGAACTTGCTAAAGATGTTTGAAGTCATCCTTCCTTCCTTAAGTGTCTTTCAGAGCAATCAGGTTCTACTCAAATCACTCTCTCCTTCCTCTTTACCATGCTTGTTTTTGATTCCTCAGAGTATTTGAGATCGTGGATGCCCTTAATAGATGCTTCAAGCCATTCCTGAGTACCTAGATGGGATGCTTCACGTCCTTCCTCCTTTATTGGCATCTTGTTTGTATGTTTGTATGTTTCAGGACCTTGTCCAAGTTTTTCAGGGATTGTTGAAGCCATTTTCAGGAAGTGGTATAAGTTCTTCAGAAAACGGAAAGCTTTCTAAGGATCCTTGAAGCCATTGTAATATGTTTTCCACGGGTCCTTCAGAGCTTCTCTATTGATTTTTCAAACCATCTCTCCCTTGGCCTTCTTGTAATTTGTACCGTGGACTTCTGTAGATTCAGAATGCCTTTAATAGAGGCTTCAAGCCATTCCTGAGTATCTAGGTGTGGCGTTTTAGGTCCTTCCTCCTCAAGATTCTTTACAGCTATTTTGGTCATTTTTGGTATCTTGTTTAGATATATCAGGACCTTCCTCTTGCAGGTTTTTCAAGGATCCTCAAAGTCATTCTAATATAGTCACCACAGATCCTTCAAGACATTGCTTCTTGAGGTTTTCTATTGATGTTTCAAGACATCCCTTTTTTTCTGGCTTCCTCGAGACTCTGACTTGGACTTTTGTAGATGTTGAATGCCTATAATAGATGCTTCAAGCCATCCCTCCACATCTAACTCACACGTTTCTGGCCCTTTTTCCTGGAGATGATTTATCGATGTTTGTAGCCAACCATTCACGTCCTCCCTGGATGCCTCAGCACTTTCCTCTGGGAGGTTGGTGGCAGATGCTTTAAGCCATTCTGGCAGGGTGTGTTTTGACCATTCAGAGGAATCCGCTTTTAGGAGTTTGAGCGAGTTCTGCAGCCACCTCAATATATTTGGCCTGGGTTCCTTAGATTTTTTTATTTTGTCTACCGAAGCTTTAAGCCATTTCTGGTTCAATTGATATTCCACCATTTGAGGGTTCATTTTCTCTTGAGCTTCTGTCTTGTCTTCCATCTGGTCTCTGTATGTCAATAAGGTACAGCGGCCCATCCTTAGTTGTTCCTCTCTGGAAAAAAAATCAGAATGTTAGCTGTGAATCTGGGCCAACAACAAAGTATTCTTAGTTAAAATAAAGGGAACTGCTTTGATGTCAGGAAACTCTCACTCTGAAAGTATATAAATATTGTTGGGCAACGGGGGATGGAGATTGAACTCCTAGATTTGTATATGTAAAAGTATAAGAGCCATAGTTTGTTAATTTCTTTCTAAAGTAAGGAGAATGTCAGGTTTTCCCAAGCTTTCTAAGATAAGGAGACCCTAATATGAAATTCTGGAAGAAGTAGTTTGTGGTGGCTATCTAAAAATTTCTCACCTGCACAGTATTTCGTCGTACTCTCTGGAGAGCTCCTCTTTCTCATCAGTAAGTTCAATGTTTCTGAACATCAGAATCTCTGTTTTGTTTTGGAGCTCTTCGTTTTCTACTGTCAGTTTCGACATCACTGCTATCTTTCTGTAAATTATGAGGACCAGAGAGATATTAGCTCTCTTAATTTGTTACTTGAATTACTAACCATACGTACATCCCTAATTATTTTTGCATTACATTATACCTATTGCTCTTCTCTTATTCAGTTATGCATTCATTCATTCATACATACATACATACAAAAGAATGGAATACTTCTTTTATCCAGTATATCTGGCTTAAGGGATCTAATAAATCTGAATTTGAAAGAAAAAGTCAAATCACTATCTAAAAATTTCTTACCTATAAAGTTCTTCTTTAAGATCATTATTCTCTCGTAGGAGCTCTGTTTTCTCTGCAGCTTCTTTCTGAGCCTTGCAGCTGAGTCTCTCGTTTTCTCGCCTGAGTTTCTCCAGCTGTCCAGGCTCCTCTAAACTAATTTTTCTGTAAAATATCAAGAGCAAAGTGTAATTAGCCCCCTTAGGTTTTTTATTTGAATTATAAAACTGGTTTACAATTAAAACTAATTGAAATAGCTGAGGAAGGAAGAGAAAGTCAGGGTTGCTATCTAAAACTTTTCACCTGCTCATCTTTTCTTCATACTCTTTGCAGAGCTCCTCTTTTTCTTTGGCCAGTTGGAGGTTTTTCTTTATAAGCTCCTGAATTTGGACTTCAAGCTCCTCTTTTTCTGCCAGCAGTTTTGAGATTTCCATTGTCTTTCTGCAAATTATGAAGACCAGAGAGAAATTAGCCACTTGAGGTTTTTTTTTACTTGAATTATCAACCTTTTGATACAATTACAACACATTCCACCCATTTTTTCCAAGCTTTACTAGAATATAATTTCATCACTTGTTTGATAAAATGGCCAATGGAGAAATTATGAATGTTGTATCGAAAGTGTGAACTGAATAGAGTTATGCAAAGATTTGATGAACTATGCCAAGATTTACATATAACTCTGGTCCCTCGCTCTCTTCAGATCTCCTTCCAGTTTTTCAGTTTTTGTCTGAACAATCTAGAGAAGCCAAAATGCATCACAAGTCAGGAATATATTTCCATACCAGCCCACTCACTACCCCCTACCCCCACCCCATCACTCATACTGGGCTTCACCACCAAGATGTCTGCCCCCTCCCCACACCCCATTTCACTGTAAAAACTAAATCCTGAAAGCAAACATGTCATCAAGGCTTGGTTTAAGGTGGGCAATGACATCTCAGCTCTAGAAGTGTGACCTGTGACCCACTGGGCCATCATTCCAGAAGTATGTCCTTACCAGGATCCTCAGGTCCTCCACACTTTAGCACCTCAGTACTTCCGTACCTCTGCACTTCAGCTCCTCAGCACTTCAGCACCTCCGCACTTTAGCACCTCCGCACCTCAGCACTTCCGTACCTCAGAACCTCAGCACTTCCGCACTTCAGAACGTCAGCACCTCAGAACCTCCGCAGTTCAGCACCTCTGCACTTCAGAACCTCAGCACTTAGCTCCTCAACACCTCCGCACTTCAGCACCTCTGCACTTCAGCTCCTCAGCACATCAGTGCCTCCGCACCTCAGCTCCTCAGCACTTCAGCACCTGAGCACTTCAGCACCTTAGAACCTCAGCACTTCAGCACCTCAGAACCTCTGCACTTCAGAACCTCCGCACTTCAGCACTTTAACTCCTCAACACATCCGCACTTCAGCACCTCAGCACTTCAGCACCTCTGCACTTCAGCTCCTCAGCACTTCAGCACCTCAGCACTTCAGCACCTCAGAACCTCAGCACTTCAGCACCTCAGAACCTCTGCACTTCAGAACCTCCGCACTTCAGCACTTTAACTCCTCAACACATCCGCACTTCAGCACCTCAGCACTTCAGCACCTCAGCACTTCAGCACCTCAGCACTTCAGCACCTCAGAACCTCAGCACTTCAGTACGTCCGCCCCTCATCTCCTCAGCACTTCAGCACCTGAGCACTTCAGCACCTCAGAACCTCAGCACTTCAGCACCTCAGAACCTCCGCACTTCAGAACCTCCGCACTTCAGAACCTTAACTCCTCAACACCTCCGCACTTCAGCACCTCAGCACTTCAGCACCTCAGCACTTCAGTACCTCCGCACCTCAGCTCCTCGGCACTTCAGTGCCTGAGCACTTCAGCACCTCAGAACCTCAGCACTTCAGCACTTCCGCAATTCAGCACCTCAGCTCCTCCGCTACTCAGCACCTCAACTCCTCAACGCCTCAGCACAAAGATTGGGATCCTGGATATATATATGTGCAGCAGTCAAAGTCATCACAATCAGTGTTTCATGACACGGCCTTAATATTTTATCTAGCTGTGGATAGGTGCTAGTGGTGAACCTTATATGGCCCACAAGAAATGGGCACCTTTGAATATGAAGGGGGACAAGGAGTGCCTTCATGCCACCAAAATAAGGATATCATAGTTCTAATACCAAAGGCAAATGGCAAACCTTTACCCTAAAATCCCCATGGTTCCTCATATAGGTGGTGATCTCATCTGTTTTTTTGCATTTTTACACTAGAAGCAGCAGAAACAAGAGAAAGGTCTACATGAAGGTTTTTCTGGAAAATTGTATCCACCTTTGTATCCCCTTTAGCCAAAGAATTCAATTTAATTCAATATGTTATCATTCCAGTTGTTGAAAAAAATGAAAGAACATCATCAACTTGCCACATAGGAAGCACTGTGGAAAATACATTTTTCCCCATTTTTAAATTTGCAAGATGAGATCTAATTGAAGAGAATCTTTGTAGGTCAGGATTGAATTGTAAGGTCCTTGGTGCTCTCTGAGCTTGGTTCTTTGCTTGCAGACATTTCATTACCCAACATCATCATCACCATCATCGGTATGAGGGTTTGATCCGTATTCATATACAGTACAGGTAGTGCTTGACTTATAACCATTTGTTTAATGACCATTCAAAGTTACAACAGCACTGAAAAATGTGATTTATAATCAATACACTTACAACCATTGCATTATTCCTATGGTCATGTGATCAAAATTTGGGTGCTTGGCAATTGGCATGTATTTATAGTGGTTGCAGTTCCCCAGGTCATATGATCTCCATTTGCAACTTACTCTTCCAGCTTCTAACAAGCAAAGTCAATGGGGCAAGCCATTTTCGCTTGTTAACAACGCTGTTGTCACTTAAGAACCATGACAAAAAAGTCATAAAATTGGGTTTGAATCACCTAACAACTGCCTTGCTTAACAATAGAAATTCTAGTCTGAATTATGGTAATAAATTGAGGACTACTTGTAATTTGCCATGTCAGTGTTGGGGGGAGGGTATGATTTTCTCCTTGCTTAGGATATTCTTTTCTGTTTGGTTGTTTGGTGTTAATCCCTGCTTATAAGGGTGTAGGCTACTGGAGAGGATTCATTCTAGTCTTTTTGTTTCCTCCTTAGCCTTTTTTATTGTCTCTTTTGAATGATGTGTAAATGTGCTTTATCTCAATGTGTCTATTGCTGGATGGCTCAATGTCTAGTGAAGAGAAGGACCAGGGGAGACATGATAGCAGTGTTCCAATATTTGAAGGGCTGCCACAGAGACGAGGGGGTCAAGCTATTTTCCAAAGCACCCGAAGGCCAGACAATGAATAATGGATGGAAAGAGAACAAGGAGAAATTCAACCTGGAAATAAGGAGAAATTTTCTGACAGTGAGAGCAATCAACCAATGGAACAGCTTGCCTTCAGAAGTTGTGGAAGCTTCATCAGAGGAAGATTTCAAGAAGGGACTCAACTGCCATCTGTCAAAAGTGGTGTAGGGTCTCCTGCTTTGGGGGGATGGGTGGTTGGACCAGATGACCTACAAGGTCCCTTCCCACTGTGTTAATCTCTCTGAAAATCCCCTAGCATTTGTGGATTTGGCTAGGATGGTCACAGTTTCCCAGTTGAAACTATAGTTGAGTCTGTGCATGTGTTGTAAGATTAAGGGGTATCTGTGTGTATGTGTCTTCTGACTGCCAGTTGGTGTTAATGGATGCAGTCTGCCAATCTGTCCTACATAGTAGCTCTTATTCCACATGTTATAGATGGCCTCTGGTTTGTCTTCTTAAGCTACTTAGTTGGTTTGTGTTTTATGGTGATGCACCATAAACAACCTCAAGGAGCAACTGGAGCAAACCCAAAAATGTTGATACTGTCATGACTCCATCTCTAAGCCAAAAAAAGGAAAACAAAATTCCAAATCAAAGTACTAAGTTAAACTCCAGAAACAAAGAGACAAATGAGCCCAAATGAATAATCAACACATCCAGTTGACCATTCTCTACTGGAAAGCACAATATGCCAGAAAGGCCTCAACTATAACATACACAATGCTAATCAGTCAGAGTTTTTTGCCGTTTTAGAATCAGTATTTAAAACCACAGAACTTCTTGCCCTGGAGATCCAAGCAGCAAAACCCAGGCAATCATACCAGAGACCAAAAGAACCCAGAATTGGAACTCATTCCAAGTAGATGACAGAGCAGCCTAAAACATAAAGAAGGACCAAACTATTCCCCTCCTCCCAATGAACTAAGGCTGAACCATGGGTATTTTACACAAAACACAATCCACATAAAACCCTACGAATTACCAGCACCACTCTTGAAACTGCTTCTCTTTTTCCCTTTCTCCTTTTCTTTTGGATTTTTTTTATTTGGTTTCAGTTCATTCTTCCCGGCAACTGCCTTTGTCTCTGCTTTCTGGCTGTTGTTGCTTCTCTTACCATTAAGACTTTTTATTCCTAATAGTCATGTCATAACGGCATGTCCTACACTCTGACACAATAGTGGTGTTGATTTTTCAGATATAATTTTCTTTCAGGTATTTGCAAAGTATTATTATGTCTCCCTCCGTGTCATCAATTTTTTAAAAACTGAATTATACTCCACTCTTTCAATTCTAAGAATCTGGAACTACAGTTTGGAAACAATGCTGGTGATGTAAGTTAAAATTACATTTTGCCTTATTTGGTGCCACATCATCTGCACAGTCCCTTCCAACAGCCACATTGTGCAGGGAATCTCCCTGGAGGATCTAACTCAGGTCGCGTCACAAGTAAGGAAGAAATGTCTGAATGCAGCAAAGTCCCAGGAGTTCACTTCATTCATCCTCATCTGTTACACTCAAATTGCTACAATCAAAGAAATTGATTCCCCTTCCCAGTCAGCTGACACAGACGGGATGCAAATTCCTCATTTATTGGGATCAGCTTGATTTTGTTGTTGGGCAGCAGATCAGTAGTGACACCTCTTTATTTAAGAGACCCATCTTATACACAACATCCCTGATGGGTCACTGCATAACAAAAAAATATAAAAACCAACAAAATGATAGTAACCACAAACTGTACACCGTACGGTACCCGTGAAACCATTCTTCCCCTCCATGCCTTCTGGACTGTAGTTTCAACCTACCCCATGTGTTGGGGAAAGAACCAACACTTTATATTGCGCCTGAGGAAAAAATCTGAAAGTTTGTGCAGCATGACTAGCTGTACAGCCCCGTTCCATGACTCCAACTGCGAAAGGACCAATTGTGACACACTGTGAGCATTCCTCTCAGTCCAAGAATGGCTGCAGGAGAGAGCTCTGTACAACGGTAGTTACCAGCCGCTCCTCGAGCAATAGTTGTGAATCCAGAGAGAATCCAAATTGCACAGCGGCTGTTTCTCGGGGTGCGCTTACCCCACTGTATGGTTTTCCAGAACGTCTTGGGCCTTTTGAGAGTGAGTGGCATACTGTTTTCCTAATGGAGTATGGTATTACAATATGAGTTTCACAACCAACGTATGCTTGTCATCAAGAATTGAGACTATCAAGATGTTGCCTTAAGTTCGGTTGGAGGAGAAAAGAAAGAGTGGAAGTAAAAAGGAGAGATCGATATGGAGGAAGCAAAGGAAAGTAGGGCCAAACAACAAGCATGATTTTTGCCAAAATGCCACGAACGAATAGACAACGGTAGAGCACAGACAAACAAAGCTTTGAAAGTGAAAAGGAATCAACCAAAATCAGGAGGGCTCCCCTAAGTGCAGCATTGCTAGCATAACAATTCAGCTTATGGGGAAGGGAAGGGGTGCATTACCAGGAAACCTCTCGAGACTTCCATGCCCGTCAGACAGTGATGGACCATGGTCTGTTCCATGGTCTGGGCTATACACCCAGGGCCTTAGAGTATCACCGTTACTTGAAATGGTATTCCTACCAGTTGAAGAGAGATTGTTGGACTTAATAGTGTGGGAGTATGAACAGATTACCAGAAAAACTGCTTTCAGCAGTTTCAAAAAAGCTCCACACCCATTTGCACTACTCAGGTGACCTTGAGGACCACAGGCAAACATCCAAGTGGCCTCAACCTCTCTGTGACAGAATGCAAATGACCAGCTGTTTTATCATATCAGATTCATTTACTTTGAATAACAAAGTACATTTACAATCAAAGGAGATACCTAAACAAACTTACTATTCAGAAGCAATTGTGCGAAGAGACCAGGATCACTGGCAAACCAGGCTCTCACCAGAAATCAACTGTGTCCATAAGGTATCTGGGGAGGACCACCAGAATGGGTCCACCCTTGTATGGGCAGCCCAAAGGAGGCTGCAGCACTGCCAAACCATCAAACCACACTGTGGCATATGCCAAGGATACAAAGCTTTGCTTCCTTTTCTGCCCAGTGACCTCCCTGTCTAAGCAAAGATGCTGGAGAGGAGCACAAACCTCTTGCCACTTGGTCTGTGAGGGAAGAATCCAGGCTCTGCTCTCCCCACGTGAAATGGAGCACATTATCTTCGTCCAAGGGGTAGCCTTCCTCCCAAGACGTTATTTTAGAAATCGGAGTTCTGGGCAGGCTCACTGATTCTGCAGCAAAGACAGCTAGTATTTGGGCACCAGCAAAGAAAGGCTCCCGTTCTTTCCATTCTATGTTAAGCTGAAAGGCACGTGCAAAGGACCATATAATACTGTATTCACCACGTCCTGCCAAATGACCTCACCTAATGCTTTCATCTATTGTTGGCAATAAAAAGGAGCAGCAACAGACCCATGACACTCAGACCATGCTACTCATATGGTTACATAGTGCTTGGAGGCTTTGAATTTCAGCATAAGGAGGAACAGGGTCCACCCACCTCAACCCTGACTCTCAGTGGGATAAGCGCTCCCCAATAGACAGCCGCTGTGCAGTTTGGGTTCTCTCTGGACTCACAACTATTGCTCGAGGAGCAATTTGGGTTCCCTGTTGTCGAGGTGTAACGGGTAGCTGTGGCTAGCTGGCTTTGCACAGCCTTCTCCTGCATCAACTTTGCCCATTCCTAAACTGAGAGGGTTTGCTCACAGTCCATCACAATTTTGTTCCTTAGCTATGGACTCATGTAACAGGCTGTACAGCTATTCTTTTGGGTATCATGCTGCATGGATTTTTTCTCAGGTTTAATACAAAGTGCTGGTTATCACTTTTCAAGCCACAAATAGCTGAGACCAGGATACTTGCAAGAAGGCCTGTTTCTGAGGGTGCATGCCCATCTGACTGAGTCAGATAGAGTGGGTGCTTCCAGGTACCCTCACTTAGATGTTGTCACCCAGTGAGACTTAATTAGTGTACCTTTACCATAGCTGCCCCTGCCAAGTGATAGATGATTTTCTATGAGTTGCAGCATGTTCCCTCCATCCCCTTAGTGGGTGATAAGGACCCCGCAAACAACTCGTTCTTCCTCCAATACTAGTTTACTCAAACTACTTTATTCAAACCTAATACTCAAACTCTAGTTTGAGACTAGAGTTCAGAAGGTGTGGAGGGAGAATGGTTTTGCTGGTATGATATGCTTTACAGTTTGTGGTTACTACCATTTTGTTGGTTGTAATAGTTTATTGTTATGCTCTGACCCAACCAGAGATGTTGCGTATCCACATCAGTCTCTTAAATAAAAAGGTGTCACTATTGTGTGATTTGCTGTCCAGCAACAAAATGAAGCTGATCCCAATAAATATGGAATTTGCATTCAGTTTGTGTCAGCTGACTGGGAAAGGAAAGGGGAATAAATTTTTGATTGTAACAGTTTGAGTGAAACAGATGATGATGAATGAAGGGAACTCCTGGGACTTTGCTGCATTTCAGACAGCCCTTCCTTACCTGCAACATGATTTGAGTTAGATTCTCCAGGGAGATTCCCCCCACAATGTGGCTGTTGGAAGGGACTGTGCAGATGATGTGGTACCAAATAAGGCAAAATGTAATTTTAGCCTACATTAGCAGCATTGGCTCCAACCCATGGTTCCAAATTCTTAGAATTTAAAGAGTTGAATCAGACTTTTAAAAAATGATGAAATGGAGCGAGACACAATAATACTTTTTAAATACCTGAAGGAAAAATATATCTAAAAAAAATCAGAGACCTATTCTCTATTGTTTCAGATTATAGGGCATGGCATGATGCCATAAATATTAGGAATAAAAAGTCTTAATGTTAAAAGAAGCAACAACAACCAGGAAGCAGAGACAAAGGCCGTTGCCTGGAAGAATGAACTAAAACAACATAAAGATCCAAAAAAAGGGAGAGTAAGAGAAAAGGAGTAGCAGATTCAAGAATGGTGCCGGAGAAGCTTCAGGATGGTTCTTTTTGAAACTTTGAGAAAGTTGAGGGGTCAGAAGTTAACTTTTAGGAAAAAAACAAATACTGCAGTAAATCATAATACAGAGTATGGCAACAGAATGTAACAAGATCATCTGCCATGGAGACCTCCTTTCACTGGTGGCTAGTCATGATACACTTGAGCAGCTGAAGTCAAGCTGACCACAATTGGCTGTCAACTGCAAATCACTGAATTCCTTAAATTCAAATACTCCAACAGTGTGAATATTGTTGTGGAGGAACAGTTGCTGTTTCAGCATCACAACCCCTTAATCTTTGGACCACAGGACTGTTCTCCTCAGGAAGGAATGCAACAGACTGAACAGGTTTTGACACTGTGAGAAGCCTTCCTTCTGAAAAGTTTGTTTGTCCCTTATTCTCCACCAGGAGAGTCAGCAATTTTTATATTTGAGTTTAGGGGCACATATACATATCTTCCCATAGAAGCAATTAAAAAAAAACCCTTCATTATTCCCGATCACGGCCTCTGAATTATTCCAAAGGTATCTGGCTGAAAGAAGCTGATGTGTCTGAAGGCAAAGATGTCTTGCTCCCAGTCGAGGAAGGTAGTGCTAGAACCAAAAGTTTCAGCTGTTGCAAGAAAGGGCAAACATATAACTAGCAGACAATGTCACATCAAGGGCTCTTGCACACTGAAACTGTAAAACCTGCCCAATTTGATAACACGGTCTCTTGTTGAGACAGGTGACCTGCCAATGGATGTGCAAAAATCTAACTGATCTCCAAAGGGAAAAACTGCCGACTTGTTTAGGAGTCCCAAAAGGCATTTTATAAGTATAAGTAGAATCGTTATTGTTATTATACTTTATTGTCATTTTATGAAAGAAAGAAAAAAACCTTCTCCGTCTAATGAAAGCAATAGTTGAACGCAGCCACAGCACCAAGACTAGGGCTTTGGAAATGGAGGAGCGTGCCGATGAGAGTTCATCCTTTCTCGCAAGTCGATGTCGTGCAAGGAAGGCGAACCCTCCCAAGAGCGCCGATTCAACCGTTCTGACAGTTTGTCTCGCATTCGCGCGACCGTCCAGCTTTCCTCGCGCAGCCCCATCGAGGGAGCGAGGAGGTTATTCAGCAGCGCATGCGTCGTTATTAGCCCCGCCTTAGAAGTGCGGGATGTGTGTCAGTAAAGTTAGACAAGCGGGAGGCATTTCCCCGCCCCTTTTGCCTTCGGATGGGAGGAGGAGAGGCAGAGGGAGTCCGGGAACCAATCAGATGCGACGTACTGGCTTCCTGAGGCGGGACGACAGTGAGAGTTTTTATTTTCTCCGTAGAAGCCTTATTGTTCCTCTCTGCCCGCAGTTGGTCGGCGTTTGCGGGGAAGCGATGCATTAATTCGCCCCCGTAGCTGGCTCAGAGGCCTCGGCAATGTCCGGAAGCAGGCCATCGCCGCAGCACCCTCCGGCCGGGCCCGGTGCTGCGGGCCCTCCGGGCTCTTCCTCGGCCTCCTCGGTCACCACCTCGGCCTGCTTGGGTACCGCGATGGCGACGGGCACCGCGATGGCGACGGGCTCCTCAGCGGTCCCCTCGCGACCCGTGTTGGTGGCGGCCGCCGTGTCCGGATCCTCCTGCGGCAGCGGCCTTTCTCGCCTGGCGGGGACCCGAGTCGGGAGCGGCAGTGGCGCAGCCGGCAGCGGCACCAGGAAGAGGCCGCTTCTGACTCCGCTTTGCAACGGCCTTCTGAATTCCTACGAGGACAAAAGCAACGATTTCGTCTGGTGAGTTGGCGCTGGACCGATGGGGAAGGGCCTGCTACTCCCGTGTGTTTGGGGGCAGAGCCGGGGGGGGGCTGGGGGTGTCATGGGGTTAGGGTTAGGCTGGCGCTGGTGTAGACCTAGGCGTCTCTCAACGTTGCTCTTCCAAGTGCAACACTCGCCCTGGTTCATAATGCCGCCCTCCAGTTGTGCCTTGTAGCTCAGGACTCTTGCTGGCATGCTAGCAGGAGCGTTAGCTCATCTAAGTGCCTGGGAACTGCGACCGCATCAAAGAGTTGGCCATGGAAGAAAGAAGGGAATGACCACTCGGTGAACTCATGGCTGACTGTAAGATTTAAGCTATGGATTTTGTAGCTTGTGATTTTTCTCACACACACGTGCACACCTATGATTAAAGAATAAGTTATGTGGAGTTAAGGGGGGGTTTAGTAGGTGATGAGGTTTCAGCTGCCCTGCATTTGCCTAAAATCAGATTATTATTAAATTAACTAGGATTGAAATATCTTTGTTAGCAGCAGGATTCTGTTTTGATTACTGAGTGACAGGAAGAAAAATTGTGGTTTTGGGCATTTCAATTTTCCATTCTCTTTTCTGAAATCGGCATAGAATCGTGTTGTGGATTTATAGGGCTTCACCAATTAATTCATTGTGTTTACCTTGGAGCACTATTCCAGCAGAACCAGTCAATAGGACTTCTTTAAGTACCCCAGACAAAAGAGGCTTTAATCCACATTTCTTACAGAAGATGCTTGTGTAAGGAAAGTGCCTCAAACCTGCCTTTCTAAAACAGTATCTGTAAGTTGGACAATATAAATTTAATACATTATTTTTAAAGAAGTCTTTTAATTAATAGAGTAGACATTTTAATTTAGGTCCTCAAGTGCCTGATTGGCAAACGTGCTTACTGCCTTCTGGGGAGTATTCAATTTCTCTTCAACATGCATGATTCTTGTATCTATATACCAAGCCTCTTTTTTTTGCCCATTTATTTTCTTCCTTGCATAGTTGCTCCACCTAGATCTAAACAACTAAGATGGCCCTTTCTGGATCTATTTCGACATAGTATTTTGGAAGTTGTGTAACCAAAGCTGTAAACAGTATTAATGTTGAATCATGGAATTATAATATGATATTATAAAATTTATTATTATAGGTTTATTTTGCAATGATCTACAAAAAAACCCCATTTAAATAATAGTACTGTGTTTCCCTGAAAATAAGACAGGGTCTTATTTTCTTTTTACCCACAAAATATGGCTTGGGCCTTATTATGAGGGGAGGGTTTATTGTTTTGGGGTTGCCGGGCGGCTGCTCCCTTGCGAGCGGGCTCCCAAAGAGCCGGACACAGCCTCATGGGCGAATGGCTGTGTTGCGCTGTCGCAGCAGCACAACACAACAGCCATGAAGCAACCACGCTCACAAGCAGCCACCCGGCAAACCTCCTTTCCAGCTGGGCACAGCACCATTCACTGACCGAGGGGTATCGCCAAGCCGCGTGAGCACCTGTTTGCTGCCGCCCGGCTCCCGTGGCTTGGCGTCTTCAAAATGCCAGTGAATGGCACTCTGAATGGCTGGAGAGGGGGGTTGTGCTAGCAGCTGTTCCGCTCTCGCTCACACGCCTCCCAGCCTCACGATGCCCTGGCTCAGCTCTCCCTGCAGAGCCAGGGGCATCTCCACTGCAGCCGCCGCCATCCCAGCATGGCTTTTTCGGGGGCTTACAAACTGAGTATTCCAGCAGTGGCCGCTCTGGGCGTACACTCTATGGTTGTACGCTGTGCCAGCAGCTGGCCCACAACCATAGAGCGTATGCCCATAGCGGCCACTGCTGAAGAACTGGACAACTCTGCACCTCCGGCCAGGCAGAGCGTCGCTCACCATCCTAGCCGTATCCTGAAGGTGCCAAGCAACGCGATCATCTTTGCCTCCCCACCGGTTCCCGCTGCTTGGCACCTTTGGGATACCGCTAGGTTGGTAAGCGGCGCTCTGCCTGGTCAGAGGTGTGGAGTTGTTCAGGGGGGTTATTTGCGGGGGAGGGCTTATATTTTTGCCCACCAGAAAAATGTGGCATGGCCTTATTATGAGGACATGTCGTATTTTCGGGGAAACACGGTATCTGCATCAAGTCATCTACCACAAACCTAATATCTTTTTTTCTGATTAGCCATCACCAGATCAGACACTATCAGTTGTAGAAGGTTTAAGATGTTTTGCTCTAATATGAAAGTCTTTATCCTTACTTGCATTTCATCTAAGTTCCTGTTCCTCTAATTTGGATCTACTATTAATCAGTTGACCAGCTTGCCTCCAGAAGTTGTGATGCTCCATCACTGGAGGTTTTTAAGAAGAGATTGGACAGCATTTTTCTGGAATGGCATAGGGCAGTGTTGGCAAACCTTTTCGGCACCAAGTGCCGAAACGGGAGCATGTGCGTGTGCCTGAAACTGGAAGAGCAGCTGCCCGGTGTGCACTATGTTCTGGTTTCCAGTGCGCGCATACGCACTGACCACCTGGTCTTCCAATTTCTGGTGCACGAAGACCAGCTGGCCAGTGTGCATGCGCGCGCAGAAACCGGAAGAGCAGCCACTTTGTGCGTGGTACGAAGATGATATTCCGGTTTCTGGCACTCACATGCATACCGCCCAGCAGGTCTTCTGGTTTCTGATGTACGTGAAGACCAGCTGGCCGGTACGTATGTGCGCGCCAGAAGCGCAATGGGCGACAGCTCGCATGTCCAGAGAGATGGCTCTGCATGCACTTCCGGCACACGTGCCATAGGTTTGCCACCACAGGCATAAGATCTGTTTGAGTAGGGGACTGGACTAGAAGACCTTTTCAATTCTGTTTTTCTGTATTCTGGAATCCTTTGCTTATTGTTCTAAACAATTTTTGTCATCCACATTATTGGCTGCCTTATTTCTTGCATTTAACATGTTAAGAATGTGGGTTTTCAAAGACCCCTTTGGTCACATATGGTTTACTATTCTTCAGACTATCAGAAAGAATCTGGCAGCACTTTTTCCAACTGACACATTTTTAAAGACATAAGCTTTAGAAACTAGTTTCAGACTAACATGGCTGTCATCCTCCAGTGACATTCAGACACTAGTCTAGAAAGAAGATCCCCACTTATCACATGCTTGCTGATCTGAGCAAAGAACTTTACAACAAATATAACTTGTTTTGCAGAAAAAAAATTCCTTAAAACTCTTTATTTTATGTGTTTAATGTGTTTCATTACGTTACATTTAGTAATGTTTTCTACAAACTTAACTAGAAGAGAGATTTAAAAAAACAGTTATTTATTTTTAACTTCTTTTTTCAAGCCATTCCTTAAAGTTTAAAGTTCTTAGGCAAAGATGTCAATTTTAAGGAAAGGTTTTCTGGTTTTGATTAATGATTCCTTTCCACTTCTTTGAAGGTGTATTAATTTTCCAGTCACAATAAATTTAAAGAAAGTCATTGTTTAAGATATAACTGTCATTCTCATTTTGTTTCAGATTAAATTTCATTTTAAACTAGATAATAACTTATTGGTTTAGTACCACAGGGAATATTTATTTGTAGCTTCGTGGTGTTTCTGTCATGCTATATCAGGACAACAAGGATCACCAATGGGTTTTTACCTTACACTTCATGTTAAACTTTTATATTTTTGTTTTCTTTGAACAATTAACCAAAGCAATATTGCAGCAATGTGTAGTTTTGAGTTATTAGCTTTAATTTATTTATTTTTAATCTAAATAATTTCAGTGAAATGAATCTTAAAACAAATATTCATAAGCGTTTTCAGTTGAGATTTAACAGACATTTGGATTTATGCACCCATCCCGTTCCTCCCCCCCATCCCTCCAAAAGTTGGTTATTATTAGTGGAGTAAAATCCGCAGGTAGACCTTTTCCTTCCTCCCTCCTCCCTCCCAGTTTAAATTGAGAGTTTAGTCTTGATCTTTGATCATAGAAGACTGAAAGCGTTTCTGGATATTTAAAATCAATGTTGAAATTGTTGAAATTGTAAGCAAACTAAGATGTTTGGCAAAAAAATAATAATAAAATATGTATTTATATTTCTTTTGGTAGGTGTTTTTGCTGTTTCTATACTACAGGAGAAAGTGGTCCATGCTGTTTTATATTACATTCTCTTTTTGTTGAATATGGCTTTGACTAGAAATACCATCTGGAATAATTCTGCAATGTGTGAAGAAATTAAAATGAACCTTTTGAAAATTCCCTGTTTTTTTAAACTGCAATATTTTAACAATTTGTACACTTAGAAAAAAAACTCCTACTCCCTTTTCAGATTTTAAAATGTTGATAGTTGAATCCCTTATTATGAAAGGAAAAATACCTTCAATTTTTAAAGAGGAACACATATATAAAATGAGTGCTTTAGAGTTTCTCTGATTTTTCAAAATGAATTCCTTCATCAAAGATTTCAACTAGTTGACCTGGAAAATTGGGTTGTTTTTAGTATATTTTTTATGTAGTTCCATCATTATTTTGCAAAAGAAGTATCTTGCTTGGATATGTTTTCTGCCATAATTTAAGTAATTTAATTTTAAACTTAAATAATTTAATTACTTTTAAAAAGTATCTATTTTATGTCTCAGCCTATTTTTCTAGATTTTTCTTTAGATTTTAAATCATATAAATGACTAACTTTTGGTCTCTGGGCTTTCTGTTAATAGTTTAACAAAGGCTTCTCAATGCTGGTAGTGTGTAATGAGTTTTATCAACTATTGGGTTCATTCCCTTCTCTCTCCCTCTTTTTTACCACTAAAAGAAACAAAGTTTCTTTAAAAGGTTCCATTGATATTTATATGCTTTTCTTTCCCTTTCAAGCCCCATCTGCTTTGATATGATTGAAGAAGCTTACATGACAAAATGTGGACACAGTTTCTGGTAAGGTTGCTTGATAAACCTGTTTAACAAGAGAGATTTAGTTATAAAATGAAAATGTGTGAACTAAAGTTATTTTGTTAAATGCACCTTTCTAACTCAATATCTTCATTGGGGATAACAAAACATTTTCTATTTCTGAATGGTAGTACTGACATAGCTTTAAACAAATAACTATTAAAATATATGAAAACAATTTGGTGGATGAAGCAGGAGATGACACATGCTTCAGATTCTTATAAATGATTATGAATTCTTCAAAGCCATCACTGGTTTTCAAAATTCTTACTCTTAAAAGCTTATTTTTCTGAAGTGATTTGTCTCTTCGAAAGTTTGGATGCATACAATTCTTTCTCCACTTTTGTATGTTATTAAAATATCTTTGAAGATGATAAATCTGCAACCAATAATATTTTAAAACTGCCTATTAACATCCAATATTTTGTTGCTTTTCGCAACAGTCATAGTTACAAAAAAAAAAAAAAAAAAATTGCCCAGAACTTGAAGATGCTTCATTGATTTGATCTAACTTTAGTACCCAACCACCTGGTACCACAGCTCCAATTCCTCAATTAACAAACAGAATGTAATGTATCATATTCAAAAGCATATCTTAATAAATTTCTGCAATAGTTTTCACTGTTCTGTTTCTTTTCTTGAACAGTTACAAATGTATTCATCAAAGCCTAGAAGATAACAATAGATGTCCCAAATGTAATTATGTTGTGGATAACATTGATCATCTATATCCCAACTTTTTAGGTAAGTTTTAATGTTCATAGGCTTCAGTCATATCTTGGTAACTTTCTCAGTAACAATTTTATTTCTGGGTGTTTATTTCTTTATTATGTTTTACATGCTTCTGTTGATTTTGTACAACATTGACTACATTCATGGATACTGTATGTAATATCTGAATATCAGGTATTCAGTGATATGAAAATCACACTAGCTTTGCAAAACAATAAGTGATGAAGTTGAGAGAGCCTGTGGTGGACCATGATTGTGAAAGCAACAAATTGAAAACTATTAGTAACCAAATAATTTAATAATTCTTAGTCATATTTCATTTGGGGATGTGAAGAGATGGGGGTGCAGTTCAAAATAGCCTTATGCTAAATGAATTGTATATTCGCCAAAAAATCTTATTAAGCCATAGTGCCTATGACTCAATTCTCCTGCCAAGATGGGTTTACAAACCTTTTTCTGCATATTTTTTGGAAATAGTGGCATTTGTATAGTGGTTTGATAATAATTTTTTCTGATCTTGGACCGTTTGCAAGTGAACTTGCAAGCCCCCAGATTGCTGATCAATAATTTATTTTAAACAATTATTTATGTTTCATGTAATGATAAATTGGAAGTAGGAAAAAATAAAACTATTAGAGTTTATTCTTCCTTTTGAATATGTAAATAGGAGAAGCATACATGAAACAAATATGGAGGGTAGGAAAAAGTGCAATTATGTAATTTGGTTGTATATCGTGCAAATTTTGTACATTTGACAATAGTTAAAGTTATAGACTTATTAAAAGAGCAATGTTAAGAACCTTCTGTATATGATGGGGGGAAATTCTGCTTATTTTTTGGAGTATAAGACGCACCCCCCCCCCCAAAAAAAATAGTGGCTGAAAATGTCTGTGCATCTTATACAGCGAACGTTGCCGAATCCCCGGCTACCCACCAACCCCCACCCTTCAGCCTCTGCCTCCCAGCAATTTGCCTCCTTGCATGCTCCGAAGTGTAAGACACACCTAGCTTTTTGGGAAGAAAACAAGAAAAAAAAATCTGCCTCCCAATAATTTGCCTCCTTGCAGCAAACAGCAAACAGCGTGGTCAGCTTCAGCACAACCTGATTTAGCATGAGCAGCTGAGTGGTGGTTGGATCTGCCTCCAGGAATGCTGCCAATCAGCTGTTCCAGGCTGCGGGGATCACCACCGCCCATCGGCTTCTGCCACCTATCACTGCCTCCACACGCCCCATTTTTGGCCTCTTTGCATCCCATTTTTGGCCCATTCCAAGCGGCAATGATTCCCGCCGCCTGGAACAGGCTGAAAATGGGGTGCATGGAGGCTGAAAACGGGATGCGTGGAGGCCAAGAATGAGGTGTGTGGAGGCGGCAATGCTTGGCGATCACTGCAGCCTGGAACAGCTGATAGGTATTCCGTGAGGCCAATCCAACTGCCAATCAGCTGCTTGTGCTAAATCAGACTGTGCTGAAGCTGACCACGCTGTTTGCTGCAAGGAAGCAAATTGCTGGGAGGCAGATTTTTTTTTCTTGTTTTCCTCCCGAAAAGCTAGGTGCGTCTTACACTTCGGAGCGTCTTATAGTCCAAAAAATACGGTATTTTGATATAGGTAACATCTGCTGTAAGTAGACTATTGTGTACACTAAAATGTAGCTTTTAATATTCCTGCATATTAGATGAGCTTCAATCTCCTTGATTTACTCAAGGAGTAAAAAGTAATATCAAAAAGCATGAAATCACAATAACTGCAACAAAATCCAAATTCTAGAATATGCATAGCTACCAAATTATTAAACAGCCTTCAAGTGCTTAATAAAACAAGATTGCTTCAGTGGTCTCCTTGAAAGCTAATAATAGGGGTACCAAATATGATGGAGGCTATCAAGGAAGAGCCTTAGGGCCCGTGTCCCTTTGAATATTTGTAGGTATGAGATTCTCAGCATCCTCTCCCTGTCAGTATTGAGCCGATTCACTTGCATAATGGATGTCACATTCTTTACCAATGGTAGCTTTGGATCGTGTTTAAGTGAAACCCAGGTAGAATGCTTACAGTAATCCCAAGGTGTGATGATAATGGTGTGGTTTATTTTCACCAAATATTTTTTTATTTAAATGTACTAGAACTGTGATGTCTAGGTCATTAATATGTTAGAGGAGGCTGGACACCCACAAATCTGAATGCATTTAATGGTCACATTTGATGAACCAGTTACAGAATGGTGAAGATGCATCTTATTTTGATGTACTTTAGAGTTTTCTGAAATAAAATGAGTGACTGTATTCATCAATACTGTTGTATAAATTAAAAATGCTGTATGTACAGTATACATTTTACAGAAAAAAATAGAAATCTTTTTATTCTGATTGGTAAGTGAGTAATAATATTTGTTGCTCTGTTGTGTTTAATCTTACTGAATTAATAAAAGCGCAGTGTTGAAATTTACTCCTTTGACCTTCTTAGTATGCATTTATTTCTAAGACACTTTCATCTATCATCTTAAAAAGTACTACTTAGATCTTTTTTGCCCTGTAGTGAATGAGCTCATCCTTAAACAGAAGCAAAGATTTGAGGAAAAGAGATTCAAATTGGACCATTCAGTGAGTAGCACCGTATGTCCCAATCTTCTTTCTTTCATTTTCTTATTTTGGGGATTGAGGGACGGAGTGCATAGTATTCCTATGTTCTAAGCATTTGAGAATGTCTGTTTCTTTGGCAGACAACTCAATTAATCTGCGTAACTAAAGGGTTATTTGGGATTTTCATTATATAGTCTAACTTTACTCTTTAATATACAGTAATAATGGTTTTGATAAATTTGTGAATATAGATTCAAAATGTTCTGTATTTTCCAGTGCAGTTTGTAATTACTACAAGTTATGACAATGAGATAATCGTGAAAGTTATGCTTTATAAGACTTAGCTAAGAATATCAGTGATATTAAAACTGATAGTACACTTCTCATTTACATAGGTCTTTTTCTGTGAAATTCAAATTGTCTACAGGAGATTTAAGTCTTGGACCATTCCAGTTCAGATCATTATATAAGATGGTCCATGAGTTAAATTCCTGGTTAAGCTTTGATACCGATAGGAAATATCTAGTGGTATATGTCTGAGAAGTCACATGCGCCATCATAGTGGCCAGTGTAACTGCAAACATCAGTCATTTTAGATGTATAAAGAGGGAAATCACATGAAACTTAATGCATGGTGACATATCATAACGCAACATCTATATCTTTCTTTTGAGAACTTAGGTGAATGTGGTATGCATATGCCATTCAGATAGATTCTAAGGTTCTTTCAAGAAACATTTGTGTATTTATTTAATTTAGCTCCCTGTCTTGTCAAGTGACTAATAATTATTAGTGACTAATAATATTAAAAAATATGTAGGAGCCAAGAATAAATCACTCATAATAATAACTACATTAACCATAAAATGGGTCTGCACACACTTGCAGCCCCAGGCCTTGGCACAGAGCTAGGTCTTTAAGGACTTATAAAAAGCCAGCAAGTTGGGGCCATACTGAATTAATCTATCATGAGATCATAGCTTTTAAGCACATTGAGTATATTATTGAAATAGTTTATTCACAAATGTAAATATGTGAACAATTTTTGTTGAAATTCAAGTGATAATCATAAACAGATGCTAAATGTAATGGTATAGCTATGGACTAATGCTAACATTATTGTATTTGGACTGTTAACATTGTACTTACACAAGAAATTGAAATGCTAATGGCTAAAAGAATTTACTTTCATATTAAAGTAAACATATGTACAGTTTCTGTTAAACTTTTCTTTGGAACAAGAGGCCACATTCTTTGGTTTCCCTACATGTTGAAACAGATAGATACATTAACATTTCATCTGAAATATCACAATTTCCACTACATATCTAATTACCCAAATAAGTTACCTAAATAACCTATAGAACATTCTGCACATGCTGCTGGGCTTTCCCCCCTTCTACAGCATGTAGCCTTTCATGCCCATTCATCAATCTAGCTGCATCTGGGAGTTTAAGCATAGTATTTTGTATGGGATTGCAAGTGAAACTGGAGACATGAGAGATTCTGTCAGATGTGCATGACTTTGGAGTCCTCTCTGGATCTGAATTGGATAACTGAAGCTCTAATAACAGTTGATTGTTCCAAAGAATATTTTGAGCATATGGGAGTGAAGGAAGGAAGTGGTATAAGTTTGGGATTATATTATTCAGGGCTCATTTCTACAGCAAAGTATGGGATTCTGCACAACTGCAGTAATGCATGTCCTGACTCACCTCAAGAAGATTGGGCATTGCTTCTGCAAATAGTGAAAAAGAAAAAAGTAGCCTGAAGCAAGTTTATCCTTTTCTTACCATTTTTCTCAGAGTGGTATGCTTCCATTGGATTACTGTGATTGATTTATGTTATTATGAAATGTCTATGCTATATTGACTTAAGGCTCTGAAACATGTCATTATTATTTGTTTTCTCCCCCCCCCCCCCTTTAGAATGGGCACAGGTGGCAAATATTTCAAGGTTTGTTGGAAACAGACCAAGACAATCTTGATTTGGCCAATGTTAACTTAATGTTGGAACTTCTGGTGCAGAAGAAAAAACAACTGGAGGCAGTAAGCTTTTTTTCTAATCTTTTAATAAATATATATTATAAAACAATATATTTCTTTTAATGAAACTTATTACCCTTTTTGCCAGAGTGTGATTGATGGACCAATGTACAGACCAGAAATGTAGCATCTAAAGGCCATAAATGGTCTTTGAATACCCAGTGGATAGTCCTACCATCATTAGAATAAAATGCTTTACTTTATTTAAAAAATGAATTATGAGATTTTGATGGCCTTATGTGAGATCTTTTAAAGTAGCAGGGTGTTCTCTATCCATCATACAAGTTTGTGACATCGCTGAAAAAAGTTAACATCCCCTTCATTATTCAGTTTTAAATGAAGGCATAATCTGTTGGCTTTCATAAGATATTTTAGACTTGTAGCAAATGTATTATTTCACTAGGTTTCAGATGATGATAAAAATATTTGAACAAATAATTTCAAGCATATATTTTATTATCAACATCTTGAGCAGAAGGGCTCCTTTATCTATGGATGTCCCAAAATTGTTGAGTGCATTCCCAGCGTTCCCATGCTGTCTTGTGTTATGGTATGTTGTATATTAGCAATTCCTGGAATGGATTCCTTGACAATATCCAAATTAATTTATACTTGTCTGTATATGGCTTGTATTTCCATTTTTGTTCCATAGAAGAAAAAGTGGTATGAAATAAATATTATGCCATAGGTCTCTTTGCAACATTTTGAGGGAATGGTATTTTCTCAAAATACATTGGGTACACAATTATTAAGCAAGTTGTATTTTGGAGGATTGAGTTTATTATTGAACAACTGCAGTGCTCTCGGTCAATCCGAAATGTTAATGAGGTTTTGGCTTTCTCAGGAGAATATCAATGTATGCACAATTATTGGGCAACTATTAGTGTGCTGAATTATTATGCAACTAAACTAAACTCAAAATCTACATATAAACATTTCTGACATTAAAAAAAAACAGTGACCAATATAGCCACCCTTGTTTTAGTCATAAGTCATAAGCTTTTCATTCATGGAGTCTGTCAGTTTCTTGATCTGTTAACGATCAAGTTTTTGTGCAGCAGCAACCACAGCTCCCAGACACTGTTCAGAGAGGTATACTGTTTTCCTTACACCACCGTAACTCTCCCATTTAAGAAGGACACAAGTTCTCAATAGAGCTTAAGTCAGGTTTGGGAGGGGGCCATGTCATTATTCTTTCATTTTTAAGGCCTTTGCTGGCTAGCCACACAGTGGAGTACTTCGATGAATGCGATGGAGCATTGTCCTGCATAAAAATCATGGTCATCTTGAAAGATGCAGACTTTTTTCTGTACCAATGCTTGAAGAAAGTGTCTTCCAAAAACTGGCAGTAGGTTTGGGAATTGATTTTGAGTCATCTTCAACTTGAAAAGATCCAACTACTTCATCTTTAATAATATCAGCCCATACCAGAACCTCACTTCCATCTTGCTGGCATCTGAGTCAAAGTGGAGCTCTATGCCAGTTACTGACCCAGCCATAGACTTATCCATCTGGTTTGTCAAGAGTCACTCTCATCTCATCAGTCCATAAAACCTTTGAAAAATCTGTCTTCAGATAATTCTAGGCCCAGTCTTGTGGTTTCAACTTAAGAGTCTTGTTCAGTAGTGTTTGGGTTTCAGCCATCCTTACTTTGGCCATGTTTCTGACCAGTGAAGACCTTATACTTCTGGGCACACCAGATAGATTGCAGTTCTGGGACATGACAGCACTGGAGGATAATGGGTTCCTGGTAGCTTCACTTTTGATTCTTCTCAAGTCTTTGACAGTTAGTTTGCATCTTTTTTTCTCAACATGTTTCTTGTGACCCTGTTGACTAATTGCAACGAAATATTGGATGGTTCTGTGATCACACCCCAATATCTTAGCAAGAGTGCTGCATCCATCTGAAAGACGTTTTACAATTCTTGGCTTTTCAGAGTCAGTTAATGTCTCTTTGACCCATTTTGCCTGAAGAAAAGAAGTTGCCTAATAATTATGCACACCTTGATATAGGCCCTATTATAGGGTGTTGATCTCCTTAGGCCACACCCTCCCTCATTACTCAAATACACATCACCTGATCTGCTTATATCCATTAAGCATTCAGGCTTATACAGCTTGGAGTTGGGAAATATGCATAGAACGGATGATATGGTCAAAATACTCACTTGCCTAATAATTGTGCACATAGTGTACATAGTTTTTGGCTAGTACAGAATATTATTTTCTGTTTTGCTTGGGGTTTTTCCTTATTGCCTCTAGTATTGGTAAGAACTAATTAGGAGAATATGAGCTTCTTCCCTAGTGTTTTGAATTCCTTAGAGCAGAATCTCTACAAACATGATTATTTCATAATACAAGATATGAAACTATGATTTGAAATGGATTTTAAGTTGTGGATAAACCGTTTGTTTTCTCAATGTCACTACAGTTAGCAGTTTGTGATTCAAATATGTATATATCCATACTTAAATATTGTACATAGAAGGCCAGTGTCTTAAATGCCTCTTTGCTTACCAATTTTCTTTTTCCATCTGTTTATCACAACTTGTTACAGGAGTCCCATGCTGCACAGCTACAGATTTTGATGGAATTCCTCAAGGTTGCTAGGAGAAATAAGAGAGAGGTAACATGACCTACTTTGCTTTTATTATTAAAAACATATTTCTGTTATTCTCTTAAATAATGCAGATTGGCTCATCACTTTTTAAGAAGTGTGGGTACAGGCAATCTGTTACAGTTTATTTCAAAAACATAAACCTGAGGAATTTTAGACTGCATCAGTTATGAGAGGTTTTGACTTTACTTTTTTTGAATTGAATTGCATGGTTGTTTTGCTTTACTTGTCATACGTTTGAGGAGAAAAATTATTAAAGTTATTTGTTGGAAACTATAACAAATTGTTGAAACAAATTGTAGCTGACCTGAATTTTTTCTAGCTTTATACCAATTGTTACTGTGTCTCTGGTGAAGGCTTTTTAAAATTTAATTTCAAAGGCCTATTGCAAGTAAATATGTCTCTTTAGATTTTGGTGATATTTCTGAGTACTTCATTCTGAATCGGTGTTCATTTCAAGCTCTTTACAAAAGAGAAGTATAATGAAATAATGATTAATTAACTGGAGGACATGCAGAATTTCCCTATAATTGTCAAAATTGATTTAATGTGCAAGAAGGGATATATCTTACAAATTGCAAGTTTTATCTATTTGTATAAATGCCAAAAGAGAACTTATCCTGAAAAAAACAGTATGAATATTTGACTTTTTCAAATTTAACAATTGGACACGTCTCAAAGAAATAGCTGTACATGGATTTAGAGCCCAACTGTTATAGATTCCTTCCTTACATTTTCTATATGGAAATTACATGTGAGTATCATAGCCTTATATTTTTAAAAAATCATTTTTATTCTTAAATGCATACAAAGCATTGAAAGATTTAAAGTTATTTTTAGAATGTTCCCTAAACATTTGCTGTTTGGAAAAATTATGTATAGCCCAGTGGTGGGTTGTACCAGAGCCTGCCCGGAGCACCGTTCCGGTACGGTGCTCCGGAGGGCCCACCTGCCTGCCCGAGCTCCTTACCGGTCTTTTAAGTCTTCGGCGCGTACAGCGCCTGCATGAGGCTCCGCTTAGCGGAGGTGCTAAGACGCATGTTCACTCTGCGTGTGTCCATGTGGACGCTGCCTGGCCCGTTCCAACCATACCAGTTGGAACGGGATCCAGAATCCACCACTGATATAGCCTCAGGAGATACCTCTCCAATATTTTCCCATCGAACTTAAATTTGAAGATTTGTTTCCACATTTAGAGTAGAATAAACTCTTATCTGTGGTCCTAAGATAAAATGTGGGCTAATCATAGTGTTCACCTTGATATTGTTGCATTTATATTTCAGTATTACAATTTGAGCTGATAATATTTACACTGAGGGGCTGCTTGGAATTTTTAAACCAAAAAAAGCAAAAGCAAAAAACCCGAAAAAGTTCAAACAGGAGGCAAGCAAAGAGTGTTTCTATAATTATGTAAACTTTTTCAAGCATTTGTGTTGGTGATTCTGAAACAAATATAATTTAAGTACAGCTTACATTTTCCTACCAACATTTCTGCAAGTAGCTTTTATGCCTGCTGCATAACATCATCTTACTATTTAAGGCAATATACATGTATAGTATTACAAAACATGTATGAATGATCTTACTATTTTTTATAAATAAGTAATCAGTGGCTCAATTTAACAATCATATCTAAAGAAGTATAGTAGTGCATGTTGTCTGAGGACTCTTGCTGGATTTCTCTTGATTTTACAATACAATACAATAGTAGAGTTGGAAGGGACCTTGGAGGTCTTCTAGTCCAACCCCCTGTCTAGGCAGGAAACCCTATACCGTTTCAGACAAATAGCTATCCAACATCTTCTTAAAGACTTCCAGTGTTGGGGCATTCACAACTTCTGGAGGCAAGCTGTTCCACTGATTAATTGTTCTAACTGTCAGGAAATTTCTCTTCAGTTCTAAGTTGCTTCTCTCCTTGATTAGTTTCCACCCATTGCTTCTTGTTCTACCCTCAGGTGCCTTGGAGAATAGTTTGACTCCCTCTTCTTTGTGGCAACCCCTGAGATATTGGAACAATGCTATCATGTCTCCCCTAGTCCTTCTTTCTCTTAAGCTAAACATACACAGTTCCTGCAACCGTTCTTCATATGTTTTAGCCTCCAGTCCCCTAATCATCTTTGTTGCTCTTCTCTGCACTCTTTCTAGAGTCTCCACATCTTTTTTACATCGTGGCGACCAGAACTGAATGCAGTACTCCAAGTGTGGCCTTACCAAGGCATTATAAAGTGGTATTAACACTTCACGTGATCTTGATTCTATCCCTCTGTTGATGCAGCCTAGAACTGTGTTGGCTTTTTTGGCAGCTGCTGCACACTGCTGGCTCATATTTAAATGGTTGTCCACTAGGACTCCAAGATCCCTCTCACAGTTACTACTACTGAGCAAGGTACCACCTATACTGTACCTGTGCATTCCATTTTTGTTGCCTAAATGTAGAACCTTACTCTTTTCACCATTGAATTTCATTTTATTAGATAGTGCCCAATGTTCAAGTTTGTCAAGATCCTTCTGTATCTTAAGCCTATCTTCTGGAGTGTTGGCTATTCCTGCCAGCTTGGTGTCATCTGCAAATTTGATGAGTTCCCCATTTATTCCCTCATCCAAATCATTGATGAAGATGTTGAAGAGTACTGGGCCTAAAACAGAGCCTTGGGGTACTCCACTGCATACTTCCCTCCATGTAGATGCAGTTCCATTGAGGACTACACGTTGAGTGCGGTTGGTCAGCCAGTTACGAATCCATCTGGTGGTGATGCTGTCTAACCCACATTCTTCTCCTTTATCTAGTAGTAGGTTATGGTCTACCTTATCAAAAGCCCTACTGAAGTCCAAGTAAACTATATCAACGGCATTCCTCTGGTCCACTAATTTTGTCACATTATCAAAGAATGCAATAAGATTAGTCTGGCATGATCTGTTTTTGACAAATCCATGTTGGCTTTTTGTTTGAAATTATGTTCAGTCCAGGATCCTTGGTTAATTATTTTCCTCACAAACCACAAATGTAGGCCATGTGCAGTTTCTTAGTTTGCTATTCTGGAATTCAGGTTCAGACATAATGTTAAAAAAATCTTATTGGCTTCTTTGGACAATAGGAGTAGGTAAGACAAAAGAAGTAGGATTAGATTTGTATCTGTGCTTGACTATGCTTAAGAAAACTCTCATTGAACTAAATGAACTTTAAATTAGGCATGACTATACAGTCATTAGGTCTATTCTAAGGAAAAACAGTTATACTAATTACTAATACATGCTGTGCAACTAATATATGTTGCACAGTATTACACATGGAGCAGCAAACTGTTCATATTGCTAGATGTTTTAAATGCATAGTTGTGTATTCTAAAGTACAGAGAAGTTAATCCTGGATTATAAGTACTTGCCTCATGCATTATGCTTTATATTAAGTAATAATTTCAAATTCTCCTGCTTGCCAATTCAGTCTATCTCTTTTTTTTTTAATAAAATAGTTTTTTATTTTTAAATAAACATAGACAGACAAAAACATACAACATAAAAACATCTTCTATTACGTACAGTGTGTCGGTTGGTTGCAAGGTTTTTGTGCATCCTTTCCATAGTCATCACTTAAACTTTATATAAAGTCACACATTGTCAATCAAATATGTTTATATACATTGTTATTATAGTACTTCATTTATTTGACTCACTATTATTTCCTCATTTTAAACAAAATATTCTAAAAATGGGTTCATTTATATTGTCGTAATTCATTACGTCATCTTCAAAATATCCAATAATAAGATATTTTTATACCCTATTCTGATTCATTTTTGGTAACATTCTCTAATAATTTTCAATTCCATGTGCATTTATTTATTTATTTTAATCTAACCACAGATAAGATAAATTCCAATTCCTATAAAATTATTTATCTTCTTGTTCTCTAATTTCATATGTTAACTTACTCATTTCAGCACATTCCATTGTTCATATCATCAATCAAATATATAGATATACAATTATACATTGAGTATAATTATTATTACCTTCCATTTTTGTGAACCATGCTAAATTTAAAGTAAATTATATATTATGGCATTTCATTACATCATCCTGGAATCATCCAATGGTATTGCATATTTATATTCTCACTTACACTTTATATAAAATTCCATATTACCCCTCTATTATATATAGATACATTATTATCATTGTTAATCATTTATTTAGCTATAATGATTATTACTTTGTCTTATACATAATACTCAAAATTTAACTAAGTTTAACTTAATTTTCGTTGTAACATTTCATTTCGTCATCCTGTATCCTTTCAGAAATAGTGCCATCCAATATCTCTTGCCATTTGTAAAATCAGTATTCTAGTTGTTTTCTTAGTAAATCTTATGTGGACTTCTCTTAGCAACTTGTTGTTCATTGCATATCTTTTAAAAACTCAAAACCCTTCTTCTGTTCTTTCCATTAGCTTGTCTTTGGTTATCACTGGTGCTTCTGGCAAAGGTATTCTCCTTATCTCTGCCAAATTTTCTCCCCTTTCTTCTTCCATGTTTTGAGGTCTAAGATAGAGTTCCAGTTCATCAACCTCTCCAATGTGAACAGTTTTCTTATCACTTTGTTCATGTTTTTCTGCAATTTTTTGAATTCTATCCTCAAATTTCATCATCGTTTTATGGATATTCTCTGTTCTTTCTCCCATTCTTTCTACTCTTTGCTCTATAATCCCAAGATTCATTTCAGTATACTCTCAATTATACTACTGAAAGGAAAAGATCGTGTTATTTATTTGGAGCAGGCTTGGTGAGATAAATTTACTTTAAATCCCAATTTGGCTTCTCTCTCGTCCTTGGTCCTCCCGGTGTCCTGATCTTGCACGGGCCCCGCAGGGTCACAGACAGCTGTTGGGGAAGCACGTGGGTTGGACTGCCGCAGCCAGCCCCGCCGCAGCAACCCTGCTGCAGGAGGAAATCCCCACTGAGAGCTCCGTTGTCGTCGTCCGTGCTTTTTACAAGCCGCCGTTCGACGCAGCCCCTCAGGGCTCCCCTAAGCATTAGTGGCAACTTTAAAGTATCTGGAGAGGCGGCAGGGAGTTCCGACCTCCATTTGAAGCCACCTGTTTCGTTTTCGTTTTCGATTTAACCGCATGCCACAGCTGCTGAAGCCTGACTCATAGCAGGAGCCGCGTGGAGACCTCATTGACCAGTCAGACCGGCGATCTGGGCCCCCAGCCTTTCGGACTGAAGCGGCAAGTGCTTGTGGTCGCTTGGATCGCAACCCTTATCTTCCTGCAGGCGCTGGGAGCTGGATTTGCTCGCGCCATAAGCCTGCCTGGCAAAAAATCTTCCTGCAACCTTCTGTGTCTCTTCCTGAGCATTTTGGCTTGCGGTGGGCTACTGTGAGGTGGTGAGTGGAGGTGGTTCCCTACCTGTCTCGTTTAAGGCCCTTTATAAACGCCATGGCAACTCAGACCCCAGAAAACCCTGAACCAATGGGGGTTTCCTCCAGAACCTTTGCTATGCAGGCTGGCAAGGCTGCCAGGGAGGCCATCAGAGGCACTAAACCTTATTCCAAACCCGGGCCTAAGCAGGGATCAGGGCAGGATAAGGACGCCATACGCCGCCAGAAGGCCCTAGAAAAACAATTTTCCAAGGCCCAGCAACAGGCCCAAGCCTCCCAGTTGGTGGACTCTCTGGAATCCTCCAGGGAGGTTGCCCTTGCCCAGGCTCAACCTATCTCCGATAGCGAGGGGGAAGGCCAAGAATTCTCGCCCACAACTTCTTTGGCCATGGCAGCTTCACCAGGCCCCTTGATGGCGGAGCAGGCCGACCTCTTTTCCTGTCCTTCGGACCTGGAGGAGGGGCCAGCCCCCGTGGGGCCCTTGGCACTGCAACTTCCACCCCCCAGGCCCGGACCCAGGCTTCGCCCAGTCAAGGACCAGGGGCCCAACCTTTCAGCAGAAATGCAATAGGTCATCAACGGCTATTTCCCAGGGCATTGAAGCGGGCATGCAACAGAGAGGCACTCGCAAGACCGCCATCTGGAGCCCCGGGCAGCTCCCAGTATTGCATCCTTCTCCCAGCCTCCTCAGTCCCTCCATTCCTCCCTAGCCTCAGAGGATTCGGCCTGGGAAGAGGAGGAAGACTTATTACCTAGGCATGAGCCCGAGTTCTTGGGGGATGAAGGTGGTTCTTCCGAAAAGCCTACCTTTTCGGGCCTATTTAAATTGACCAACTTCAAAACCATCCTGGATAAAGCTAAGGTGGCGACCCGCATGGGGTCTACCCCCTCGGCTCCGACGGCCCAAGATCCAGATGATCTATCTGGGGACCTTTTTGAAGAACCTGTGTCGGCCCAGGAGATAGTCCCAGTTCCCAAACTATTCCTCAACATGGTTCAAAAGCAATGGGCACAGCCTGCTACCATGGCTACCCCCAGCAACAATGATAAGAAGCTTTATACAGTAGATGCCAGCCTGGAGGATTTGCTTAAGCTACCTCCAATTGATGCTCCCGTGGCGGCACTCACTTCTACGTCTGTTCTTCCCCCTGACTTATTAGAGGGGCTCAAGGCTGAGGACAAAAGGACCAAGACTGCTTGCCACAAAACTCACCAGGCGGCAGCGATTAAGTCGTCCGTCTCAGCCTCCTTCCTTTCCAGGGCAGCCCTGCTCTGGTTGAGGCAGTTGCTGAGAAAAATTCCGGCCAAGGACACCAAGTTGAGTCAGGATATCAACAAGATCATGGCAGCCACGGAGTAAACTGCCGATGCCACCCTGAGCGCTGGCAAGTTTGCCTCCCGAGCCCTAGCATCTAATATCACCACCAGAAGCGTCTTGTGGCTGAGACACTGGAACACAGCCCCCTTTAAAGGGGACAAGCTCTTCGGGGAGGTCCTGGATCCTGTCCTAGTAGAAAACAAGGACAAGAAGAAGGTGATGCCATCGGTCACTAAGAAGTCCGATTGGAAGGGTTTCAACTCCTACAGGAGGCAACCATTTCAATACACTGAGCCTTCCACTAGCTCCGCCCCATTTCATCGGGTGTATCCCCAGCAAACCAATCGGTCCCAGGACTGTCAGTCCTTTCGCGACAGAGGTCGCCAGCAACACTATTCCAAACGCCCCTTTTGGGGGGGGTCTGGTTCATGCCCCTTCAGGAGATACAAATGACCATCAACGATCAGCTCCCATAAGAGGGCGTCTCCAGTTATTTCACACCAAGTGGGAGCAGATCACGTCGGACCAGTGGGTCCTACAAACGATCCGCATGGGCCTCACCTTGGAGTTCTTCTTCCTCCCCCCCGCCACTTCATCAATTGCCCCGTCCCTTCATGCCCAGTCAAACGGTCCCTCATGGAACAGGAGATCAGGCATATCAGGGATATCAGGGCCATAAAGGCTGTTCCGGCGGGTCAGGAGGGGACAGGATTTTACTCAATCCTGTTCCTGGTTCCCAAAAATTCCGGGGGGTGGAGGGGAATATTGGACCTAAAAAGATTAAACTATCATGTAACCTATTGCAGATTCAAAATGCAATCCCTCCAGTCCATCCTGGGATGCATCAGGCCGGGGGATATATAGACATCCATAGACCTCAAAGAGGCCTACCTCCAAGTACCCATCCGCAAAGCCCACCGCCGATACCTGAGATTCACTTACGCAGGCCACCATTACCAGTATCGAGTCTTGCCGTTTGGCCTATCATTGGCCCCCAGGACATTTACGAAGATCCTCGCGGCGGTGGTGGCCTTCCTTAGATCCCATCCAATAAGACTGCACTGCTACCTGGATGATGTCCTCATCCAGTCGTCATCCCACCAACAGGCGACCAGAGACCTGGAGTACACCATCCAGGTGCTTCAAGACCACGGGTTCTCCATAAACCTGGAGAAAAGTAATCTTCTTCCGACAACCAGACTGCAACATCTAGGGGCCGTCATCGATACTTTCTCCTGCCGGGTCTTCCTATCTCCGGAGAGGTAGGACCAGCCTCAGGGAGAGGGTCGCACAAGTGCAGTGGTCGCTCCTGCCAAGGTGGTTCAGCTGTCTCAGCTTCTAGGCAAAATGATCTCGTGCCTGTCCATCGTGCCTTGGGCAAGACTCCACTCCCGTCCGCTCCAGTGGCTCCTGCTCCCTTACCAAAAGGCCAATGAAAGCAGCTTGACGAGGCTAATCCCAGTCTCCTCAGAGATACGGCGTTCCCTCAGGTGGTGGTTGTCCCCTGCCCTGACAAAGTGGTCCCCCTTCAAAGAACCCGTCCATCTCACCATCACGACGGATGCCAGCCTTTACGGCTGGGGAGCTCATTGTCACAGTCAACTGGCGCAGGTCAGGTGGTTTCCTTCCGAGGCTGCTCACAGCATCAACTGGTTGGAGCTGAGGGCAGTCAGGTTGGCCCTCCGCCAGTTCCAGTCCAGCATACAAGGGCGCCATGTGAGGATACTGACGGACAATGTTGCGACAAAGGCGCACATCAACCGCCAAGGGGGCACTCGCTCCAGATCATTGATGTCAGAGGCCGAACTCCTAGAACGGTGGGCGGAGAAGCACCTCCTGTCCCTACAGGTGGAACACATCTCGGGCATGACCAACACCCAGGTGGACTGGCTGAGCAGGGCCACGGTAGACCACTCAGAGTGGCGCCTGCATCCGCACCTGTTCCAGCTATTGTTCCAGAGTTTCGCCCGTCCGCAGGTAGACCTGTTCGCCACCGCATCCAACACGCACCTCCCGAGGTTTTTCACGAGGTTCCACAATCTGCGTGGCGAAGGAGTCAACGCCTTGCACTGTCCTTGGCCGCGGGGACTACTGTACGCCTTCCCTCCGCTACCTCTACTTCCCAGAGTCATCCGGAAGATCCTGTCGGAGGCGGCGGAGGTACTGCTGGTGGCACCTTTCTGGCCCAGGAGAACCTGGTTTGCGGACCTGGTGAGCCTCTCTGTCTTACCTGAAGGGTCGTTTTCAGGGCGCTGCGAAGGAGAGTCCACCCCACCCTGGGGTCTGGCTCCGCTGGTGACAGTTCGAACGTTACGGTTCCAGTTGGTTTGGTTTCTTATTGACTTGTTTACATTGTTGGACTTCTCAGCGCGCAACAGTTCCACGTCTTCATTGAAAAAATCTGAAGATAATCAGCACCAGAGGCGTGGTTTAAAGTTTCAATTCAGTTTTTTGCAGATTGGCTGTATTTAACCCTTGCTTGGACTCTCCTTCGCAGCGCCCTGAAAACGACCCTTCAGGTAAGACAATGGTCATTCTAAAGTATCAGCATACTGAACATATTTCTAGGCAAACACAAGTTGAGTTCAATTAGCTTACTAAATGTCTTAAACTAAGAAATGAATATTCAAGTGTCTCAGTATCAGTTGTTGCTCATATCAGTGACTTCCTATTACTTGAAGTATATTTGTTTTTTAAAAAGTGACTTTTAAGAAAGGCAAAATCTGTTTATTAACATTGATCATACTTGTACTGCTGATGAGGAAATATTTTTATATGTACAATAAAGCAATAAAAGATGATAATACAAAGTGCCTCCACACAGTCATTCAAGAATCACTTTTTGCTGATGACTCTGCACTCCTGGTATACAAAGACAGTGATCTACAGTTGATGCTGAACAAATTCTTAGAAGCTGCTATGCTTCTCAGCCTGATTATCAGCCTGAACAAGACTGAAGTACTTCACTAGCCCATGCCAAATACCAAGCCCATAGAACCAAAAATCGCTGTTGACAACACCCAGTTGACAAATGTAAATAGGTTTAAATACTTTGGAAGGATCATTTTAAGTGAAGGATCTTTGGACAAAGGCACCAAAGTGATTTCGTACTAGAGTGTGCAATCAACAAATTCTACAGAGCAGAGCTGTGGTTAGCCCTTCCCTTCTTTATGGATGTAAGTTCTGGACTCTGTACTGAAGGCATAGCAAATAACAAGAGAAATTTTGGATGCATGCTCTCCACTTCTTGGCATTCACAAAATCATGTATCCAATTTGGAGGGTCTTGGATTGTGCAGAGTCCACCAGCATTGGATGCCTGGTTATCAGAGCTCAGATGAGATGTGTGGGACACATCATTAGAAGGGATGTACTTCATCAGTTTCTCTACGGTATAGTGGAGTCTGAGAAGAGACCTTGAGGTCGACTACATAAGCTCTACAAAGACACTGCGATTCTGATATAGAGCCAAAGGAGCTAGAAACTGCAGTTGCTGACAGAACCTGTTGGTTAGCCCTATGCAATGAAGCCTGATAGAAAATCATAAGCTGTGTCACAAAGTAACACCCACAGTTACTGTGACAATAGAATTCCACTGCCCTTCCCCCCCCCCCCCCCCCATCCCCGATATGGTAGATTTTGTGCTTCCAGAGTAAACTGCAAAACAACATGTCTTTTTCAGATCCGAAGGACTGCTGTATTACTTGTGGTTTTTGTAAATGGCTGTTAAGCAAATCTTATTTATTAACATTGAGCGTGCTTGTTGATGGTGAAGAACATAATTTTTGATAATATTTCATCATTTCAATATTGCTATGTCTGCTAGTAGAATGCATACCTAAAAATACATTACTGCACTTTGTTCTTTTACCATTGATTGTGCCCACAACCTCTTTTTCCATTGCAAGTAATTTATGATAGTCCTGCCGGTTTAACTTATACATTTAAAATCTTTCTTTTAATCTACAGCAGTTAGAGCAAATCCAGAAGGAGCTGAGTGTTTTGGAAGAAGATATTAAACGAGTAGAGGTAAAGCTCTCTACAATCATTGCAACAAGCAGGTTTTTATTTTAATAGGTATCAAAATGATTGCATCATACTTGATGGCAAGTATAAAGGTGGAGAATTAACTTTTTATAAGTTTACCATACATCCACAATTCTGTCAGTTATAAAGCTTTATCTCAAGTAATTACAATTTGGGTGCTTGACATCTGGCTCATATTTATGACAGTGGCAGCATCTTGCGGTCACATGATTATAATTTGCAAACTTTCCAGCTGGCTTCCGGCAAGCAAAGTCAATTGGAGAAACTTAACAACCATGTGATTCACTTAGCAACCTTATGATTCACAACTACTGCAGTAAAAGTGGCTGTAAAATCAAGTCCGGCATGTTATGACTTGCTTAAAACTGCATTGCTTAGCAACTGAAATTCCAGTCCCAATTGTGGTCATGTGTCGAGGACTAGTTCTAAACCTATGGCCACAGTTGGGACTTGAACATCTGTTGTTAAGTGATACAGTGGCTAAATAAGTCGTATTTGATTACAGTTATTGTTATCATTAAATGAATCATGGTCATTAAGTGAATCATGTCATTAAACAAATCCAACTCTTCCCACTGACTTTGCTTGTTGGAAGGCCTCTGGGAGGATTGCTAATGGCAATCAAATGACCCTGAGACACTGAGTTGTAAATACATGACAGTTTGAATTTTGATTATATAACCGTGAGGACTCTGCAATGGTTATAAAATGAATGCATTAAATCAGGGCTGTCAAACTCGCGGCCACGATGTGTCATGCACTGGCCACACCCATGTCCGGTTTAACGGAGAGGGGAAAAGTCCCGATATGTCACGTGATGCTGCCATGATGACGTGAGTTTGACACCCCTGTATTAAATAATCAGTTGAGGACTACTTGTAGTCTAGTGGATTATTTGAAAGCTTTAAAATGTTAGCATAAATGTCTTTTGTACAGTTAGGACTGGTGGAACTTATGGCAGACCCACCTTTGGACTACTTACAATCCAGATGCAAAGTTCCTATGGTTTCACCCACCTCTGCAGCCACATGAATGGCTACATTTACATCCATTTTCAGTGTATCACAGTTGTGTGATCATGTTTTACGATGTTTTTGCTGAAGACTGGCACTTTCAGGTTTTGGCAAAAACATAGCAATCCATTGGTTCATTTAACAACCATCACAAAAAGGTTTGAAAGCTTGGGTTGGTCACATGACTGACTGGTTTTACAACTGTCACAACTTGGGACTGTCATGAGCAGGCTCCATTAACAGTTGTAAGTTGAGGAGTACCTGTGTGCAGCCTCAGTCTTCTCTATGCACCCACGGTGGTATGATACTCTTATCAACATTACATGACCCCATATGATTGAAACATCAAAAAGTCATAGGGTCTTAGTTGGAAAGACCTTTGTGATCAGTCTTGCACAAATGGTATGGACATCGACATACAAAACACAGCCATATAAAATTACTTCACAAAAAAGTTATAATTATAGGCACACGTTAAACGTAAATTAACCAAGGAACACTTTTTTTCCAGTGAGAGAGATGTAACGTATCTAATTAAGCTTTCCTAAGTTTGTGTGGTATTTTACCTTCTTTGGAAAAAGTGATAAAAATAAGAGCAATAATTCTAATTCAGGTTTTATTCAGAAATTATTCTTTGATGACAATAGTGTCATTCAATAGCAGAATGAGCTCTTCCATCTGTAGTCTTCCATTGGGCTGATATCTGGACTTGTGTATTGGATAGTTTTAGAACGGGTGTCTCACAGCTCGCGGGCAGATGTGTCACGACTAGCCATGCCCACCCCTGTTTTAGCAAAGGGGGGAAAAGTTGTGATACGTCATGCGACGACGTGTCGTCACGAGTTTGACACCCCTGTTTTAGAGTTATTTGAAAGATATACTGAGATGTACAGCAAAGAAGAAGAAATAGTGTCATTGGGGTGAATTCAGTTTGTTACTCTTCCAATGTAAGAGTGCTAAATGTTCATTCAGTTAAGCCTAACTCTAACCTTATAAATTTCAGCAAACTAAGCAAACCTATTTATTTTCTGACAACATTTAAGTATAATTTTTGCATTAACATTAATTATAAATATATTCATGGATTAACATTTCTGCATTTGATGGTAATAGCCAACTTATTTTATTGGCTATTAAAATAACTCAAATGGGAGCTTTTCTGGCCTCCTTTTCAGTAAATTCTGAAGGAAGCACAGTAATTGTAAATATTGCTCTGTTAAATATAAAAGGAGAAAATAGCTAAATGTCTGCGGAGATTCTCAGTCACCCAGGTCACAATTGTCCCAAAGATGCTTTTTCAAGAGGAAACTGGACTTTCCTGTTTTTCTTTGAAGACATTTCTCACCCAAGAGGTTTCTTGAACTCTGATTGGCTGGTGGGAATGGAAAAATTTATATTCCTTACAGACAGCTGGTCATTTGTCTCCTTCTACAGCGTCGTTGGAGCCATTTGGAGATTTATCTGTGTTCTCTCGGTCACAGACCACACAGACCAATCCCCAACCACCTGCGCTTCTGTACACCAGTAAATGAATATCTAGCAGAAAACATCCTGCCACCCAAGAAGGCTCCACATCCATTTGCACTACTCAGGTGACCCGGAGGAACAGATAAGCCTCTAAGTGGCCTCAACAACACTAAAAGAATGCAAATGACCAGCTGCCTGCAAGGAATATAAATCCTCCCATTCCCTACCATGCAGTCAGAGCTGAAGAAGCTTCTTGGATGAGAACTGAAACATCTTCAAAGAAAAACAAAATCCAGTTGCCCCTTGAAAAAGCACCTTTGGGGAAAAAAATAGCTGCAATAAAAATGAGTATAGTGTTTTGATTTTAGAGACTTCATGCAAAGACAACTGGAAAAAGCTTTAAAGCTGGTAAAGATGGAAGGAAAAAGAATAGCCAGGTGGAGGGAATAATGGTGAGTGGCGTACCATTAGAAGTTTATCATAGAGAGAATCTATCTGTGTGGTCGCTAGGGGTAAAAATGACTTGATGACGAGTAATAACAAATACTTTGATAAAAATCTAAAATTATCAAAAGGATATAAATATCAAATTATTTATTTGTGGTGTGGCTCTATATTTATTCCAGGAAATGAGTGGCTTGTATTCACCAGTCAGTGAAGACAGCACTGTGCCCCAGTTTGAAGCACCATCTCCTTCACACAGGTAACCAAATTTCAGTTGAATTAGATGTACATATGTTTTAAAATGATTTTAAAAAAATGAGTGCCTGCACCTCTCTGCTGTTTATTAAAACAGGCATGCAAACCTGAAAAAGATCCTCTTGCTTTACATGTTCTTTTAATGATTTATGAGGGTCCCTGACAAATTATACAATTGTCTGCTTTAATGGTGAAAAGTGGTGTGCTTGTACTCAGTCCAATTCTAATCTTTCAAACCATTTTTGAAGTTTGTACAGAAGCCATAAAAAATTCAGTGAAAACCACTTTACATTTTTTCCTACTCTTTCCATCCTTGTTGTACTCCATATTAACCTGTCTTAAAGCATAGTTTATGTAGAAGCAAACATAGATAGAAATTACTTAATACAAAGGTGATAAATCTGTAACACTGTAGATGTTTTAAATCTATAAAGTCTGGGATGTTTCACCATAGGCTATTACTTTACTGTATGCAAAAGCTACAAAGCAGGAGATTTTGCTTGAGTGAGTACTTTAATGTCGTCTTTAATTCATTTTCTTCACAAATTAGAGATCACCTCAGTTAAAAGGCATCCTGTATAGTTAGCAAAGTAACTGTCTCTAGGGCTATGTAGTACATTGGATAGAAAAAATGTCTACAGTTCCAACAGTCCCAGATGTGGGGGAGGGGAGGGGGATATTAATTAGGGCTTTGTAATGATAGGTGTCAGTGTTTTGACCCATCCTTAGCAAGTAATGATAAGCTGCTTTCTTGTGATTAAAACAAACACCTTTTCAAATAGGGTAGGAACAGTCTTTTATTCACATGGATAAACAAAAATGTAATTAGCCCCAAAAGACCTGGCCAAGAAATCTGAATTGCTTGCTGTATCCTAAAAGCAAATGAGTTGCCTGTGTCAATTGGCCACTCCCAAACCCCTACTATTTATTTCCCAGCCAGGGAGGGGCTGGTTAGTGTCCACATTGGCTTTTTCTTGAGAGCCGGTTTACTGCTTTCCTTTGCTGTTCTCTCTTTTCCTCTCTGCACATTCACTTATCTGGAATGGGCCCCATCTGTTCCTCCCCCTCACTCAGCTCAGGCCCCAAAGACAATTGCCTCTCCACCTGGGGGAGGACACCTGATGCTGTTTCCTTATCAGAGCCTTCCAAAGGCTCCCAAGCTGACCCTCTGCTGGCAGCTGACGGGCCACAACAGTCTTCCAGGCCTATCTTTGTTGGAGTATTGTTTTTAATGTTTATTAAATATATTGTTTAAAAAGATTACTATTTTTACCTACACTGAGAAAGCGATAGTATTATGAGTTATAAGGTAATATTTGCAAATGGATTGAGAGTGCGTAGCAGAGAGTAAGATGAACAGAGCCTCCACTAGCAAAAAGACTCCATTTACTTCAGCAGCCAAATTCTGCCTCTACAAAATTACAGGTGGTTGTATTGCTCACAACCTTATTTAATAGCAACTTAAATTTCTATACAGGTACTCCTCGATTTACAACCATTCATTTAGTAACTGTTCGAAGATACAATGGCATCTGAAAAAGCGACTTATGACGGGTTTTCACACTGCAGCATCCCCATGGTCACATGATCGAAATATGCACGCTTGACAACTATCATGTATTTACGACAGTTGCGTTTTCCCATGTGATCAGCCTTTGTAACTTCCCAGCCAGTTTCTGATAAGCAGAGTTAATGGGGAAGCCAGATTCATTTAACGACCACATGATTCACTTAACAACTGCAGTTATTTTCGTGACCATGGTGGCAAAAAGGTTGTACAATGGGACAAAACTCATCTAACAATTGCCTTGCTTAGCAACAGAAATTTTGCACTCAATTATGGTTGTAAGTTGAGGACTACCTATTATTCCAATCTCATCTTCAAAAAGACTAGCAATAGCGCTTAGACTTTCAATAGTGCTTTCATAGTGCTTTCCAGCCGTCTCTTAAGAGTCAGCATATTGCCCCCAACAATTTGGGTCCTCATTTTACCCACCTTGGAAGGATGGAAGGCTGAGTCATATTGAGCCTGGTGAGATTTGAACTTCCAAATTGCAAGCAGCTGACAGTCAGCAGAGGTAGCCTGCAGTGCTGCACTGTGCCACTGCAGCTCACTAGGAAATTTTCCTCCTTAGAACTTCCAATAAAACTTTTTCTTAGTTGTATTATTAGATAAATTAAAATTCAGAATTTTTTAAATGTAATTAACTATTATTGTTCATGCATATTGTTTTTTTTACAGTAGCATTATTGATTCTACAGAATATAGCCAAACTTCTGGATTTAGTGGCAGTTCCCAGGTATGAGAGTAATCTTCATATACTCAGATATGTTGATAAACGTTGCAGATAACCTTTTTGAAACTGGAATGTTCAAAATATTTTCAGTGAAATATTTGTTCTATTTTTCAGTAATTAAATCAAAGCAGCTAAACTCTTCCAATATATTAATGCTTAATTATTTGTAGACTCTTTACTGTTGCTCTATGATGCAAATAATCCCTGGTGTATATGTATTTGCTTCTGTCTTGTCATTGTTCATATCTTGACCAGTGTCATTTTCATTCTTGATGAAGTTGTTTCTGCATGCCCTAAGAGTATCTCTTTATCATCTTCCTGAATAGATTATAAGGTCACCCCCATGCCATGTTTTTAAGTCAGCATTAAAAATGGAGCAAAAAAACCTGATCTGATTTATTGTTATATGGGGAGGAGTTCCTCAATTTGTTTGAATTTACAATAAAAAAATGTCATTGAGATAAAAACGTAATTTACTCTCAGGGAAACGAGCAGCTTTTTGATATTAGTCTGTGAAGTAAAGACTATTCTACTGTTTTTTCCTACAGTGGATTACATTTTCTAAAATATCAATATTTTAACTACATATTTAGTATTCACTTGCCAGTGAAATTACACAATTGAGTGTTTTTTACCAATAACCCAGTGGTGGGCAACCTTTTTTTTCAACTGAGCCAAATCTCGCCAAAACCACGATTGAAATTTATTTTGAGAGCCACATTTTTAAAACCGAAAATACATAGGATGGTACACTGTTTTTAGTTTCAATAAACTCTGGCATTTGAAGCACGCAAGTCTTAAAGCTGTCAAGTTACAAGATCCTTGCATCCCTAACCCTTTAGGAAAAAAACCCCAAGGGGTCTTCAAACCTGACAGCTTTAAGACTTGTGGACTTCAACTCCCAGAATTCCTCCTCCAGTCATGTTTGCTCAGGAACTCTGGCATTGAAGCATGCAAGTCTTAAAGCTGTCAAGTTGCAAGACCCTTGTACCCCTAACCCTTTAGAAAAAAAAAACCCAGGGGTCTTCAAACCTGACAGCTTTAAGACTTGTGGACTTTAACTCCCAGAATTCCTCCTCCAGTCATGTTGGCTCAGGAACTCTGGCATTGAAGCATGCAAGTCTTAAAGCTGTCAAGTTGCAAGACCCTCGCACCCCCAACCCTTTAGAAAAAAAACCCCAGGGTCTTCAAACCTGACAGCTTGAAGACTGGTGGACTTCAACTCCCAGAATTCTGAGAATTGAAGTCCACCAGTCTTAAAACAGCCAACTTTGCAGACCTCTGTGTTAGCCCAAAGCCTGGCGCTGGGCTTTACTTTACTTTACTTTTACTTTTATTTAGATTTTTATACCGCCCCCTCTCCCCAAAGGGACTCGGGGCGGGCTTTGCTTCCCCATTGGTGGAGCCCCAAGAAGCGAGGAGGGAGAAAAAGAGACGGAGGCCAAGGAGTTTCCCCCCCGCCCCCTCCCAGCAAAAATCTAACCGGGGAGCCGGGTGGGCAGTAGCAAATAAGCCGATCACGCCGCGTGGGCAGTAGCAAATTAACCGATCACGCGGCGTGATCGGCTAATTTGCTACTGCCCGCCCAGCTCCCCGGTTAAATTTTTGCTGGGAGGGGGCGGGGGGAAGCTCCTTAGCCTCCGTTTCTTTTTCTGCCTCCTCGCTTCTCGTCCCCGCCCGACTTCAGGATCCTCCCTAATCATTGTGGGTCGAAAAGAAAAAAGGGAAAGGGACGCTTGTTTTGAAGTGCCCGAGAGGAGGGAGGGGAGTGGGCGCCCGGCACACAGAAGAGCCGCATTAAAATGTGTAAAGAGTGTGGCTCGCGAGCCGCGGCTTGCCGACCACTGCAATAACCTAATCTAAAACTTGCTTTTCTGCAGTATTCGACCTCAACATAAATTTGAGAGTTAAAAAAAACCACAGTTTTGTCAAGAACTATATAGGTAGGAGTGCATAAACAACGAATATATGTACATGATTTAACTTCCTGGTATTTAAAATATTGACTGCCACCCTGCAACACCACTACCCCCATCACTTATTTCCTAAATTTGGTCCATTTGTTCCAAATATCTGAAATTTCTTTGGTAAAGAGCTGTGGTGGTGCAGTGGTTAGAATAAATTATTGCAGGCTAACTCTGCCCATGGCCAGGAGTTCGACCCTGACTGGCTTAAGGTTAACTCAGCTGTCTATCCTTGTGAGGTCAGTAAAATGAGGACTCAGATTGTTGGGGGCAATATGCTGACTATGTAAACTGTTTAGAGAGGGCTGTAAAGCACTATGAAGCGGTATATAAATCTAAGGGATATTGCTATTTGCAAAACTTTGCAGATACCATATTTTTCGGAGTATAAGACACACCCTTTTCCCTCAAAAAAGAGGCTGAAAATCTGGGTGCATCTTATACACTGAATACAGCATTTTTGGCCTCCTGAAACCCCGCCCCCTTCACCAAAATGGCTGTGCATAGCTTTTAGGAGGCTTCTAGAGTGCTCTGGGGGCTGGGGAAGGCAAAAATGAGCAAAAAACAGTCCGTTTCTTGACCCCCCCCCCCAGTCCCTAGGAGCACTCTCGAAGCCACCTAAAGGGTATGCATGACCTTTTTTGACGAAAAACGGGCGCGTTTTTATGAAAAATGGGCTGATTTTTGCTTGTTTTTGCCCCCGCCTCAGCCCCCAGGAGCACTGTACAAACCTCCTAAAGGCTATGCATGCCCTTTTCTGACAAAAACCAGGCCGTTTTGGGGAGGTCTGCAGACTGCAAAAACTTTTTTTTCAATTTGCCTCTTCAAAATCTTGGTGCGTCTTATACTCTGAAAAATGCGGTAATCTTCCATCAACAATAAAACCAACACGATACTTCTTGCTGGAAAGGGCTGCCAGCCTCCCAAATTGTCTTTGGTTTGCTTATAAAGAAACATATTCTTTTATCTATCTTTGGTTTTGAATGGGGTTCTGGCATTGCCTTGTTCAGACTTATCTGAGGGTCCTTCTCCATTCACTGTTTAAAGGGTGATGGCGGCTCTGGTCAGGGGGTCCCCATTACTGGATAAGGAGATTTGCTCATCAGTTGTCACTTATTCATCTCCCAATTGGCCTTTTGCAATATGGTATACCTGCAACTGTCCTTGAAAACCACCCAGAGGCTTCCTTTCGGCAAAGTGCAGTGGTTTAGATAGTTTATAGGTGTTATTTGTTATGCCCATGTGGCACTACAACTCTGCAGAGTTGTGCATTAACTCCCAATACTGTTTTCCCCCAAAAATAAGACAGAGTCTTATTTTCTTTTGACCCCCGAAATAAGCACTTGGCCTTATTTTCGGGGAGATCTTATTTTGGGGGAGAGCTCATTTTAGCGCATGCGCTCAAAAGCCTGATTGTGCTTATAGGGAGGTCTTATTTTCAGGGAAACCAGGTAGATTCCCTGGTGTTATGAATGGACCACTAATAAAGGGCCCAGTTACCTTCTTTATAGCTCTGCATGGGATAGAATCAGGTGACTTGGTTGTTTAATTATCACATTTGGTTACCCATTTTATGTATTGTGTATTGAGTTGTATGGGAATATTTCCCCTGACAACAGATTGTAAATCTTTGGAACAAGATACATTGGTGGTACTAATGTTTATTTTCATAATCTGCCTCTTTTGTTATCTTCCAGAAGATCTAGGTTCAGCATTTTTTTTAGTTTGTAGTGTTCAAACCATATTGGTGTGAGAATAACTTAAGAGAGGGTACATTTAGTACTGTGGCATTTGATTTTGTTATTGTTTTTTGAAACTTAGATGTGTAAATCTGTTGAGCTTCTCCCTTCATCTGTGCATTACATAACTTTAAAAATGAGATAAATATCTATTTGAAATGTCTTAAGTACAATTTATAAAATAATGAGTACATTAAAGATAGTTGTACTGAGTTTGATTTATGAACATAATTTTTATTTTTCCTTCATTCAGACTAAGAAACAGCCATGGTATAATAGTACTTTAGCTTCAAGGAGGAAGAGACTTACAGCTCATTTTGAAGATTTGGAACAATGCTACTTTTCTACCAGGATGACTCGTCTATCAGGTAGAATGCCTATTAGCTTCTGAATAAAGTGGTTTGTCTTGCCTCCCAACATCCTCCTTCTGTTCTGCATAGTAATTTGCTATGGTTGGGATAGGACAGGACAGGACAAGACAGAACAGGGCAGGGCAGGATAATAGACATCTGCAACCATAATATTATTGTATGATCCATACCTTTCCTATATTCCTAATATTATTTACTTCAAAATGATGTTTCTTATCTCTAAGCGACACATCCTGGTGAGAGAGAAGTTTTCCCTGAGGATGGGTTCCAGCGCAAGTCCGAAAGCTCAGAAGACTAAACCTCTGGTCCCAATGATAGACCCAGATTGGATCCTGAACCATGTTTCTTTTTTTCTTTCTGTCCCCCTTCTATTTTTTTCTGTATAAATCTCAAGGTCATATTTTTTTCTGGAATGTTGAAGCTCTTGTTTATAAGTGTGACAGGTAGTACTTGACTTAGTATCATAATTGAGCCCAATTTTTTGTTGTTGTTAAGTGAGACATATGCTAAGTGGGTTTTACCCCATTTTATGACCTTTCTTGCCGCAGTTGTTAAGGAAATCTTTGCATTTGATAAATTAGTAACCTGGTTGTTAAATGAATAGGGCTTCCCCATTGACTTTGCTTGTCAGAAGCTGCAAAGATCATAACTGAAAAATGGCCATAAGTCACTTTTTTCATTGCTGTTGTAACTTTGAACGGTCACTAAATGTACTGTTGTAAGTCGAGGACTACTTATATATATGTATTATCCTGGAGACCAGTGTCACATCTCAGTCTTCTTCCATGTAGTTAGATTTGCACTACAGTATAATTCAATTCTTCTATAGTTCACATCATGGGACATTCCTCTTCAAACCACTGGACAACCTACCTGTTTTTCTCAACATCCAGCAGACATTTTTCATGACATATCCTTGTCTCTCCCTAGATTTGTCATGTTCAACATAACAAAGTTTTACACTGATTACATCCCAGCTTTGTAATAAGAAAGTGGCTTTTTAAAATATCGATGATAGAATATAACATCCATTGGGATTTGTATTCATATTACATAAATGGGTATGCAGTTATGTTGCAGCAAGTTTGATGGGATGCTTTTCTCATGTCTTAAATAGTTGAAAAGTTATTTTCCCTCTCAAACTATATTTGCTAGTTTTACTAAGAGATTTAGAATTAGGCAAACTAATAGAAGACTACTTTTACATTGTATGTATTTTCCACAGAAGTACTTGGTTATGCCCAAATCATGCTTGTGGGGGATGACATCTGTGTGTACCTACTAAATCCTCTGATAGGCGTCAGGCTGGGAAAGGATGATGAAAGATTGTATATGACTTTCAGGTATTCTGCTTAAATTCTGTATTTGCTGTGTACTGCAGAACATATTTTCAGATCTTAATGGACTACACATGTAACCATTTCTATGCTAGACCCGCAGAATAGAGAAAAAAATAGTATTTAATTGATCTGTGAAAGTGTAGTGGCAGTTACTGAAACTATGTTTTACCATTTTTCCCTTCTTGTAAATTTTTAAACTGCATTCTTTTCTCCCTGCTTTTCCCATCTAGATGATAGTAGAACTTCAAACCAGCTGGATGAATTTCAAGAGTGCCTGTCTAAGTTTACTCGCTACAATTCTGTTCGACCTTTGGCAACACTGTCTTATGCAAGTGATCTCTACAACGGATCTAGCATAGTATCAAGGTAATAAATACCTGTTTGAGTGCTATAAATCCTGAAAATTTATACTCTGACAAAACTCTTCATTTATTTGCAGATAGTTTTATTCACAGGACTTTGTGAAGTTAGATGTTGTTTATATTATCTTGATATTTGCTTTTTAAAGCTTATTTTCATTCTTTACAATTAGCATAAGTCACTACACTAATTTTGAAAAAAGTAAGTGATGGAATAATCCATCATTTCTGATCTATTGTTACAATAATAATTATTATTTGAATATAGATTCATATCCATATTTATATAAATATATTTAACATATTTATTACATTTAGTCTACATAAAATGGGGAGAGTATCACAAATGCCAGTAGGAAATCATCTATTTTGTAGAAACACAACATAATATATTGAAGTCCAAAGTGTTTTAGAAAATTATTTTACCAAAAACAGTATGCTTACCAGCTGAAACATAGGCAAAAGAATTTTCTAAAATACCCTGGGCTTCAATATAATAAAAATATTTTTACTGGATGTTCTTCCATTCTGATTTTAGAAATGAAAATAGAGGAAGTCCATTTCCAAAGAAAGGAATTCCTTGTTGGCATCATTTCCTGGATTCGCTTCTATCATTTTTCTCCTTTCAATTTGTTAAGTTTTCTAGAGTTATTCACAGAGATAATGCTGGAAGTGCCATATTAGTTTGGTAGAGAACATTTTAAGTAAATGAATTTCAGAGTGTGTTATTTTTTAGTGCTGCTGAAAACATTCCTTAAATTTATCTTGTTGTCTTTAGGATCATCTATAATAAATGGGCTATCCTCATGGGTAATTTACTTTGGTCAGTGTTTAGTCAGTTTTTATCTCAAAGGCAGCTGGGCTGAATTTAAGCAATGCCAGTTCAATTTCAAGGAAATGTTTTCAAGAAATATTTTGTCTCTGTTTTGCATTCTCAAAAAAATAGTACAATACTCTCATTTAGAAGGTGAGGGGGAGAAGTGTCACCTTCCCAGGCAAGTAGTAGTAATTTACCAAACCACAAGGTGGCAACCTTAGTTTACTTTACAGGTAATGTTGGTAATAACAAGAACTGTTAACTGTTTGATAACAATAGTACATTGGCAAGATCTCATACCATTTGTATTCATTTTCTTTATTTCTAAATGAGTGAAATTTTTCAAAAGTTATGAGCCAATATTGACATTTTAAAAAGTAGAACTGCTTTTAATTTGTGTGTGTGTGTATATATGTGTGTGTATTACATAGTTTTAGAATCGCGTAGCAAACTGACCAACAAACTTGATAAGCTAATTGTTCCCTCTCAAAATTGCGAAAAAACAGATACCTCCTACATTTTATTTTTTAAAATGTCAATACTTTCTCTCCTGTTGTTCTCAAATGTTGCCAAGTCCTTCATTTAAAAACTCTCAATTGGAAGCACCAGACAGACAGAAACACATTTTACTACTCCAGAAATAGAGAGAACCATGTTGTATCTGTGGTATAACTTAAGATGAAGTCAGCTTGCAACCAAATTTAGCATCCTAAACGTGGCTGAATATATAGATTTCAAACATAGACTTGTAAGAATTAAATGTGCAAGCCCCTATACTTGTATGTTGTGGTCTTGATATTTGCATTGTTAAAGTTTTCCCTTTCGTTTATTAAATAATTGAAGGATTCTACATTTTTAATTAAAATTTAAAAAATAAAAATCAAATTAAATTGTCATTTTATATACTTGTGTTGGTTTAAAGCAAAGCTGCCTTTTTCAGTTTTTCCCATCCTTTCTTTTCCTGTTAAAAAGGAAATAGTTATGTATTAGTGTATTAACCAACAAGACAGCAGCTTTTTTATGTGATTGGATTTGCAGTTAATGAAACTAATCTTAAAGAAGAGTGTATTTGCTTTTTTCTGAAGGTTCTTGTTCGATCATTTTTTGAATGGCTCAGTAATCACATCATAAAAGATTATCCCTTAACAGTTCAGGAATATATTACTTTGTTTAGTCATTATGGAGAAAAATCCTTCCAAGATTTTCAGTTTTAGTAGTATGATGGCACCCTTTGACCTATCTGCACTAGTAGACTCAAGGTATAGTTAGGAGGAGTGCTTACATCATTTGGGAATCCAATTCCCAGGGATAACCTGATGGCATCAAAATGATCACCTTGACTTTCATCATAGTATAGATTAATTTAAATAGTTTTAAAAACTCATATTGCAGATTCCTTGATTTTTCCCATGGGACTTTAAGAGTTTCATCAACAGATATGGCAGCCTCATGTCGTAATTGTATACATCACCCTCTCAGATACATGATACATACTATGTATTCCTTGATCCCATTATCTGTCACAGTGGTCCCCAACCTTTGCGACTTGTTGGCCTGGCTGTGTGGGAAGGGGGAACTGGGCCACGGCTCCACTCACACAAGAGAGAAGAAAAGCCCGAGGAGCCTTTGGAGTGTGGTTTCACACTCTTTTAGGCTTCTCCACACCCAAAGCTTTTGCAAAGGACAGAAGGCCTGAAGCAGGGCAAGATTGCTCCTTCAAAGCTTTTCATCCATTTGCAAAAGATTTTGGGTTGGAGAAGAAAAGCCTTTGTCTCATGCTTTTTCAGACTCACCAAGATTGCCAGACTCTCTAAAAGTGGATCCGATGTCCTGCGCAGCTGGCTTGTTGAGTGAGCAAAGCTGAGTAGGGCACGCTCGTCCCTCTCAGCTTCTGCTCTCAGCACTCTGCTTTTGGAGCATCGGGAACAGCGGCTTGGCAACCCGGCTGGGAGTGGGGGAGAGGGGACTGAACTGTGCATTCAGCTCCACTCATGCAGCAAAGAAGCCATTGGGGCACTGCTCACGCAAGTGGAGTTACGTGCGCACACACTGGCCCGCCTCTCACACAACCTAGTTCCAAATAGGTGACGGCCCAATAGTGGGCTGTGGCCTGGGAGTTGAAGACCCCTGATCTATCACATCACAAATTTTCTCATTCTTTTTGTATTCATGTAGTTTAAATTATTGTGTTTTATTCCAAATCATCAAGGAATTGAAGCAGACATCTTTCTACAAGCTCACCATGGTGTATGTGACTTGCAGCATCATTTCATTTCTGCATGGGGTGAAATATTTTAATATACTGTGAAAGAAATCATTTGGTCTCTGTTCATTTGGTTTACCTCTAAAGGTAGCTAGAGTTATAATGGTGCTTAAAAGTTTGTGAACTCTTGAACTTTCATTATTTCTGCATAAATATGACCTAAATGTTATCTATTCTCCACACACCCCAAAATTAGATAAAGCAAACTCAAGGAAACAAATGAGTCAAACACATTATACTTCTTCATTTATGTATAGAAGAAAACAATCAAAAGCTACATTTTTGAATGTGGCAAAAGTATGTGAATCTTTGCTGGCAGTAACTGGTCCCTCCCCTCCCTCCAACCGGGCAGTAATAAGTGCAATTAAGCATTCCTGATAACCATTGATCAGTCCTGCAAATCAGCTTGGAGGAATTTAAACCACTCCTCCTTACAGAATATCTTCAATTCAGGGACCACAGTGGACGTCCTTAAATGAACTGCCCACTTCAAATCCTTCCATAACATTTTCGTCGTAGTTAGGTTAGGATTTGAACTTGGCCATTCAAAAATTTCAACTTTATTCTACTTTAACCAGTCTTTGGTCATACAACTTGTGTGCTTTGGGTTGTTGCATGACTGACTTTCTCTTGAGCTTCAATTCATGGACAGACATTCTAACCTTCTCTGTTTCTAAAATTTGGTAGTACAATTCAGAATTCATAGTTCAATCATGTAAAGCTGTCTTGATCCAGAGGCAGCAAGGCAGGTCCAAACTCTACTTTCACCACCATGTTTCACAGATAAAATAAAGTTCTTAAGCTGGAATGCAGTGTTTTCCTTTCAACAAACATAACACTTTTCATTCAAGCCAAAAAAAAAATCTATTTTGGTCTCATTCTTTCGATATCCTTTTAGCTTATCCATGTGGTCTTTTGCAATCTGTAAATGTATAGCATTGTTCTGTTTGAGAATAGTAACTTTCTCCTTGCAACCCTGCCTGTACATCATTGTTGATGGTGGTTTCATGAATGCTGACATTCACAAATGCAGGAGAGGCCTTTAGTTCCTTAGGCATTAGTCTGCAGTTCTGTAAGATGTCCCAGAATATTAACATGCCTTGCTCTTGGCATGATCTCGATTGGTCAATTCCTCCTGGGAACAATAGTAATGGTGTTGAATTGGAGGTACTCAGAAATCTCCTTTGTTCAACCTATGAAACACTTCCACATCCTTGAGTTGTGAAAAACAGACTGTGATAGTGGATCCCCAGAATTCTATTTTTTATACAAGGCAGGACTTCCCACATCACAACCAAGTATCACCTTGATTGAAACACCTGACTCTAAATTCTGCTTCAGATGAACTGATGATCCTAGAGGTTCACATACTTTTGCCACACAGAAATAAGAAGTTTTGGGTTACTTTTCTCAATAAATCAATAAGTATAATGTTTTAATCATTTAACTGGATTCTCTTTTCCTCATTTTAGGAGTTACGTGGCGAACATCATGTTTTAAATATTGAAAATGCAAAAGGTTCATAAACTTTTTACTACTATAGATAAATATTAATGAAGACATATTTAGAAGAGGTAGTGATAGATTTTTATTGTTAAAGGGAAAATAGATTTTTTAAAGAGAATTATAAAACGGTAGATGGAATAGCTTTCATGTCATTTATAGTCTAAATTTTGATGCACATTTTTGTGCAGAGAACATGTATCCCATATTGTGAAAAGGTGTGCAACAACAGTAAACAGAATTGTGCATTACATACATGTACCGAGGAGCAGGTAGTTTCTGAAGAAATAGAATACTTCTGTCTCAGAGAAACTGATATTAGTATTCTCTGAGTTTGTTTAATGGAGAAGGGGGGGGGGGGGCTTTTGGTGTTATAAGGCACATTTGGAATTCTGAGAGATCTGACCATAAAATAGAATATTGGCAAAACCTGACTGGCTGTCAGGAAGACCCAGCTGTTCATGCAATATGCATGAAAAATCAAGGACCAATACATCCTGTAAGTGAAAACCATTCCCATTTAAAAATAACTGGACCCTATAAATTCAGTAGTTGCTAATCAAGTATAAGTAATGGATTTCTTTTCTCAGAAAATTAGGTGAACAAGTAAAAGCAGGTTATATTCTCCATGTACAAGAAATTCCACAAAATATAATAATAAGTTTGAACCCACTTTGTTTTGACAAAATCTGTGAAAACTCTTCTTATAAGGAATAAATTTATCAGTGTAAGTGGATGGATTACATTGATTACGGTAGTTGCATTGAATTGGTTCAGCTTTAGTAACTGAACAGAACTCATATCTTGACTGTTCCAAGGTCAGCAAGGGTGTCCTAGGGGAGAGTTGGCTATTTTAATTAATTTAAAATGGCAGTATGAGATCGATAAAATCCACATTCAGTTATCTCTTTTATTCAGTTTTTCCATTGTTTTCCCTCAGCCTTTCCAAACATCTATTTTCCTAGTTTATCGTGTGCCCTGAATATGTGAGTTTCTGCTTGCTGGTCATTGCTTCAGGGGAACAGTCAGGCTTTATTTGATTATGGACAGATTGATTTGCTCTTGCAATGCATGACATCCTTACTAATATTTTGCAACTGCATAATTGGAAAGCATTTGGGTTCTTTCTCTTTCTCAGTTTCCAGATTTAACTGCTGTGCATTATCCCTGGGAAGACTATTGTTTTAATACTTCTGTTCTTTCTTGTTATTGAAATGCCCCTTTCTTTGATGATATTGTCTAAGATTGCGATTCCATCCCCTAGGATTAATTTCCTCTTTACTTCTTCAGCGATTTCCATCAGAGAGACGTTCAGAGTTGCTGTCTCTGTCTCGAGGACACTGCAGACTTAACAGGATTGCAGGGGTCCCAGGTTGCCTTTCTTCCCCGTTTCTCATCCTGTAGAGTATTATGTCATCAGCATGAGGTTCCCAAGGCTATCCAATGGGGACTAACATTTCTGCAGCATTGGCATCTTCCCCTATCTATTTAAACATGTAGACTCCTGCCATATGGGAACCTTTGGTTTTCTGTTATATTTTGGGGAAAAAAGCCTTTGTCAACTGTGTAAACAAAAAGGGTGTTTAAAAAATCCTGATGCTCCAGCTTGTTCTGGATTTTGAATATGTATACATGTGTGCTACAAAAAATATTGCATTGAAATATTGCTCTTGGAATTTCAGTCAGCCAGAGTATTCTGTTCTTTTTTGTGTTTGAGCATTTCTGAAAATCTTTCATTTAACTAAAACTTACTATTCTTATAGAAATGAATGATGCTTTTTTAATTGCTTAAATAATATCCACATTGATTATGTGTGTTTGCTGCTCGCGTGCAGGATGTAGATCATGCTGATACTTTATTGTCAAATACCAGAATACCTAATGCAGTACAATCAACTGAGAGAGAAACGGGGCTGAAAAACAAAATGATACAGTTTGAAAATCTTTATCTTCCAACATTTCCGGAATTAAAGCAAACAGAGAAAATTTGGCAATCCTCCAAATAATTCTATATACCAGGTTCAAACAATAATAAGGATTACAATACTGAAGACTTTTTAGTAAATGACCAGTCATAAGTTGAAGACCACCTATATGTTGAGCATCTTTGATTTCTTGCTAGAATCACTGCAAGCTGCTCTCCCTGTTTTTTGCTCCTGGATCCAAGACATTCTCTGAGGATTGCTCAGCCCCCTGATACATTTTGACCAGGGTCTTAGTATCCCCATTTAGTCTGAGCTTTTGAATGGTTGTGGAATCTCAATGCAAGTGCTTATATTGTTCATTGTTAAGTTTTAATTCTAGACATATTTCCATATTCTGAATATGGAAATTTGCATATTCTGAATTAGGAAAACTCTGGAAGTTTTCGAGTTATCAGCGGAACTTTTTGTAAAATTTAGTATTAATAAATAATGTTAAGCTCCTGATATTTTAGAGATCTCATTGTGAATGTTGATTATATATCGTACAAACACATTAAACACCTCTTCAGTTAGCAAATGTCGTTATTTTTATCTATGTAACAAACAAGGCTGTAGGCATGCAGTAAAAGCAGAGAAGAAATAGCAAATTATTAAGTTTTTTTGCTCTACAGTTGCAGATTTTTCTTTAAGAAAACATTCTATGCTAGAAGGGTGAACTAATATGAAACTAACGTAAATGCTTTATGCTTGTGCAAATAAATTGTCCATGTGTATCTTGAGAAGAATTCAACCCAAGTATATTTTTATATACCTAATTCATGTGATGATAATAATAAAATGAATTGTATGCTACTATTACAATTATATGTTAATATTAAAAATGTATATGACATTAACCTTTGCGCTCTGCAAACCTCCCCAAAATGGCCTGTTTTTCTCGAAAATGGGCCCGTTTTTTTTTAAAGGGCATGAATAGCCTTTAGGAGGCTTGTAGAGGGCTCCTGGGGAGTGGGGGAGGGGCAAAAACGAGCAAAAAATGGCTCGTTTTTCACAAAAACGGTCCTGGCTTTTGTCAAAAAAAGGGCATGAATAGCCTTTAGGAGGCTTATAGAGTGCTCCTAGAGGCTTGGAGGGAGGCAAAATTGAGCAAAAATCAGCCCCGCTTTTCGCTCGTTTCTGCCCTCCCCAGCCCCCAGGAGCACCCGGAAAGCCTCCTAAAAGCTATGCATGGCCATTTTGGTGAAGGGGGCGGGGTTTCAGGAGGCCAAAAATGCTGTATTCAGTGTATAAGACACGCCCAGATTTTCAGCCTCTTGAGGGAAAAAGGTGCGTCTTACACCCCGAAAAATATGGTATTTGCATAGTTTGGAGGTTTTAATATACAATAGTAGAGTTGGAAGGGACCTTGGAGGTCTTCTAGTCCAACCCCCTGCCTAGGCAGGAAACCCTATACCGTTTCAGATAAATGGCTATCCAACATCTTCTTAAAGACTTCCAGTGTTGGGGCATTCACAACTTCTGGAGGCAAGCTGTTCCATTAATTAATTGTTCTAACTGTCAGGAAATTTCTCCTTAGTTCTAAGCTGCTTCTCTCCTTGATTGGTTTCCATCCTTTGCTTCTTGTTCTACCTTTAGGTGCCTTGAAGAATAGTTTAACTCCCTCTTCTTTGTGGCAACCCCACATATGTTAGTATGAGTACAGAAAAGAAAGTTTGTAATCTCTGAGTATTTGAAGACAGATGTGAAAAAGTGTTACCAAAAATACTAGAAAGTAAATAGCAAGACAAAAGTAGCCCAAATTGCTTTTTTGCCTATTTAAGTGTGACAGTTTCCTAATGAAATCTTATGTATATTTGATCAGTCTGAAACAAAATATCTTCTTCAGGAACTAATTATGTTATTAAAGTAAAATGTATCCAAGAAAACTAGTTTGGAGATAAATATAGAATAATATTTTAAAAAATAGAAATCAGCATTGTATCTAAGTTTTTCCTTATCTCTTGTTTTGTTTTTATTTTTATTTTATCTCAAAAGATAAACTATTACTTGATTTCATATAATTGTTTGGTAATGTAAATTCAAATACAGCCAAAAATCCTTTTAGAATAAAATAAGAAAATTTTGTCTGAGGAAACAATGTGCATCTATTGAACTTGGATGTGTACAGATGTGTACTTTAGAAAAACACCCACAGTAATGAAAGAGGAGAATTTTAGTCCATAGATTAGCGAGAATAGTAAAAGAAAAAAATAGAAGAAGGAAACTTAATCCATTCATTTTAAAAGGCTTGCATAAATTCCATCCGTGAAGATAGCATTTAAAAAGTAAGATAACCCACTGTCCAAAACCAGTCCAAATTTAATTCCGCTGCTTATTTCTTCTGTTCTCCAATTTAAATTAATTTTAAGGTTTTTTTTTATAGGCAGTCACTTTTAAAACAGTAAAAATTCCTCACCAGCTAGAAACACTTTCTCTTACCATATCCTTCCGTTTTTGAGCCGCCCCAACTTCATCAGCCAAATGGCTGGATTTTTTGTCACCGGCTTGAAGAACTTCTCTTTGATCAATCAGGGACTTTGCGATGTCCCTGAGATCAGCAATATGTATTCTTCCTGTTCATCATCTCTGCGGAACGGTTTAGGTCCGTTTAGACCATCCAGTGGCAAAAGTAGCGACTGCGATCTCTTCACGACTTCGGCTCCTCCTCTTCGATCTAACATGGTTTTGAGGTACAGAATTCCTTACATTTAAGATCCATAGGTATTCTGCCTAAAGTCTGTTCTTGATCTCCCCTTAAAGTTTGAAAAGTAATAATTAAATGAAGCTGCTTAAATTGCATTTTTAGATATTGATCTTTTTAAGAGCAGTATTTTATTCTCTCTACAAATAGTATTTCTAAAGAAGCATTTTGGTGAGATCTTGAGTCTTTGTCTTGAAGATTAATTGGAGTATGCAAATGTCTTGAGTGGCATAGCTAACAAGAACCGTACAAGCTTATCACCCTAAATACAGCTCAGCCCGGTTAGTTCATTCAAATGTGAAGCCACTGTTGTTTTCCCTTTATTCATCTGTTTAGTGTTCAGATAGAACACTAACGTGTTTAATTTTTGAAACATCTATAGGATCAAACTGGTTTATTTTAGTTGCTTTCACAAACTGGAGATGCATGATTCTCAAAATTTCTTTCTAGTTATTTAGGAGTGTCTGTAGGACATCATTTTATGATACTCATTCCTGGGTCATTCCGGCTGAGTGTTATGCAAACCATGGAAGGACATAGGACTGGTAATGTTACATTTCACAATTGAACTAATCTTTTGGTGAAACTTCTCTCCCTTTGGATATACCTAGTTAAAACTAGAACCTTGATTTGTGCTTCTATTCACAATTGTTCAAAATATCACTGTTTTTCTGTTTTGGACATTAATGATAAACTGTAATGAGTTTAAATTAGAAAATGGATGTCCCCAGTGTTTTTAATTTATTAAAATTATAGATTTATGAAGCACAAATGAAGTTAGAGATTTTTATCGTTTTTCCCCTACTGCTTTACCTGAAAATAATCTTAACTTCTCATAGGGGGATAAAGGCTTTCTCTTCTGGAAAATTTAAAATGTTATGATGTAAAATCAGAACCCAAGGGATTTCCAGAACTTTAGAGAAAATAGATGATAAATAATAATTTAATGAGAAGAAAGATTCTTGTACAATGTCTAATAAAGTGTTGTGATCATTGTTCCTCTGACATAATTTAAAAAGTAGCTTCAAAACCTGAAGCTACTCCAAATTTGCCAAGTTTTAGAATTAGAATTTAGTTTTTTCATTTCAGAACAGCTTCTGGCATAGTGAGTGCAGTTTTCAAGAATTAAATTCAGCTAATTCAACATCTATAAAGTTATTTCATGTTATTTTTTTAACCAGAATTTGGATATCAATTTGGGGGTTCTTTGATATCTTCAAAAAAAATGTGGTTGACATGATTCTCAATGATCTGCAAGCTTTGGTCTGCAAAACTCATTATAAATGTAACCCAGCACTTGACTTTTCAGACTTTCCTCTTTATCACCAGTTGTGGCCTTTTAGTCAGAATTCTGCTTTCTTCTCATACAAATTTAACAAAATAAGCCCCTGTGGGTCTTCTATTTCTTCCTCTTTCGTATAGAGCAGGTGTGGGTAATTATGGTCCTTTTATGACTTGTGGACTTCAACTCCCAGAATCCTTAGCCAGCTCAGGAATTCTGGGTGTTGAAGTCCACAAGTCATAATAGGGCCGTAGTTAACCTACCTCTGATATAGATGAACTATGCCAGCATTCTTCCAGTCATCAAATGCAAGTACAGTCTTCACATCCAGGTTAAATGTATCAAAGAGCCTATGCCAGTGATGGCGAATCTTTTTTGGCTCGCGTGCCACAAGTGGGGGGAGCGCAGTGGGGTCGAGTGCGGGCGTGCCGCACCCATAATGCAACGCGCGACCCCCCCCCAGTGCGCATGTGCGCAAAATGCACGGACCCCCCATTTTTACCTGTTTTTTTTGCCCTCCCCAGGCTCCAGGGGCTTTATAGGAGCCTGGGGAGGGCGAAAAGAGCCTCCCCCGACCCCCTGGAGGCCCTCCGGAGGCTTCAGGGACTGTCCAGAGGCTTCCCTGAAGCCTTCGGAGCGCTTAAAACCACCCTCCTAGCAAACTGGAAGTGACTTCCGGGTTGCTCGGAGGGTCGTTTTAAGCGCTCCGAAGGCATCAGGGAAGCCTCGGACGGTCCCTGAAGCCTTTGGAACGCTTAAAACCACCCTCCGAGCAAACCGGAAGTTGCTCGGAGGGTCGTTTTAAGCGTTCCGAAGGCTTCAGGGACGGTCCCTGAAGCCTCCGGGGGGGCGGGGGAGGCTCTTTTCGCCCTCCCCAGGCTCCTATAAAGCCTCTGGAGCCTGGGGAAGGCGAAAAATAGCTTTTAAAAAGGTGAACTCAGCTGGCCAGCGCGCGCATGCGCCTCGCGTGCCCTAACAAATGGCTCCGCGTGCCACTTGTGGCACGCGTGCCACAGGTTCGCCATCACGGGCCTATGCAATTGTTCCATGTTTTCATAATATTTGGGACTTCATTGTTTTCTTGGACACTAAATTTCATAGAAATTATTTTAATTGTATTATTTAGCATACTGCTATCGTTTTCACAGATATCTATAAAATATTTTTTACAGCATTTTCTTGCTTCAGTTCTAACCAAAGCCATTTTGTCAATTTTATTTGCTCTGCTAGGGACACATTCTTCAGCCCTTTGCACCCTGTTCCAAAATGGACTCTGAACCAGGATGGCTAAAGCCCCTTTTGGGGTGTGCAGTATATGTTTTTGTATTGCTGGTCAGATTTGCCATCTTGATTATTGTTTTCTTTGTGAACTATATATGGAGTCAGACAACACTAAATCAAATAATTAATTGTTGCTTCCATTAAAATCACTCAGAAATTTCTCTGTCTTAAATTTAATTATTTTTAGTGCATTCTTTGCAAGTACATTTTAGGATGAATACATTGCATCCCTTATTTCCCATGCTGTTCCTGATAGAGAAAAGGAAAGGATAGCCAACAATAGAAGAGTCCACTTATTTTAGTAAGGAAATCACAATTACACACTAACTCATATGTACAAACTGTGTACAATTCTTAGGTTTTATGGGTAAATTGTCGTCCTTGACATTGGGATAGTTGGTAATATGGCAATTTTAGAAGAAATAGCCAACCTGGCTCCGGTGTATTGTTTTATACAACGCTGAACAATTCAACAAGTCCATCTTTTGCATTAAAAAAAAATCGGGAATAATATTTACTTCCCCACATGTTTTTCCTTTCTCGTTTTATTATTCTGGATTAAATTTCCTTTCTCATGTTAAATTTATACTATCCAGTAAAAATGAACCAACAAGACAGAACATTTAGTGAGAAGGTACTCTTTTGCAAACTTAGGAGATAGAAATGTTGGTATCTTAACCTGAAAGTCGGAGATGGTGTGTTCTCCTGAAAAATAATATGCATCATTATAACAAAACTATTTATATGTTATATTGATAAGTTTGTGGCTTTTGTGTTTCTGTTTCTTAGTATTGAATTTGATCGAGACTGTGATTATTTTGCTATTGCGGGAGTCACAAAGAAGATTAAAGTCTATGAATATGGCACAGTCATTCAGGATGCAGTTGATATTCATTATCCAGAAAATGAAATGACATGTAATTCCAAAATCAGGTATGTATTGCTTCTCTTCTTCGACTTTAAAAATTAAGAATAGTGTCTTGTGTCCTGTATTTCCTGTACAGGTAGTTCTTGACTTACAACCATTCTCTTCTTTAAAAAAAAACTACTTAATATTAAATGGTTCTGCAGAAATATTATTCAGTGACAAGATGATAGAATTTACTGTTTAAATGTTTTGGTAAACAATTTGTCATAAAGAATCCAAATCTGGTTAATTATCTTTAGGACAGCTCTGATGATTGCTTATCCTTGGATATTAGCATTCTAGTAAGGATAGATGTATTTTACTACTAATGTAATTTACCTTATAATATTAATGGAAATAAAAGCAACAAAAATGAATGCCAAGGCAGAATATCAATGACTTCTTAATGCAAGATTCATTATTATTTTCACTTTGACCTATGTACAGGTAGTCCTCAGCTTATGACCACAATTGAGCTCAAAATTTATGTTGCTAAGTGAGAAATTTGTTAATGAGTTTTGCCCCATTTTATAACTTTTGTTGCCACATTTGTTAAGTGAATCAAAGGAGCTGTTAAGTTAGTAATATGGTTGTTAAGTGAATCTGGCTTTCCCATTGACTTTGCTCGTCAGAAGGTTGCAATACATGTGACCCTGGGACTCAGCAACCGACATAAATATGAATCAGTTGTCGAGCATCTGAATTTTGATCACAGGATCATGAGGATGCTGCAATGGTCATTAGTGTGAAAATTGGTCATAAGTTACTTTTTCAATGCCATTGTAACTTTGAATGAACATTAAGTGAACTGTTGTAAATCGAGGACAACCTGCATTGCAAAGTTAAAGATTTGAAGCTTTTTTTCCTTACAAGATCTGACATAGGACTGTTGCTTTATTTATTTAACCTAACATTTTATTTTCTAAGGGTAGTTTATTTTTTAAAAATTGGATTTTTGTCATAACATATTTACAAGCATGAGTAGACAATGACATGTTATATAAACAAAATTATTTCAACAGATGGAATGTATAACATATTCATTAATCTTTCCATTAATAACACAAGCTTCTCAGCGTGCTGTATGGAAAACGTATCTTCTAATTTTTAACTTAGAACACTTTTAGAAAATGAAGAAAATTCAATACATTATGTGATAATTTATTTTGAAATTAAAATAGAATTAAAATGTATGTTGTGTGAAGAAGTTTAAAGAAGCATTAATTGGATATTTAATGAGTGCAAAGTACAGGTGGCCCTGCTTCCCTGCTGTTCCATTATCCCTTGTTTCATTTATCTTGAGTTAATTTTAAAAAGCCAGACTTTGATATCAATAGTAAAGTTTTTCATTTGTGGTTTGGGACATGTTTTTTTTTAAATCTTTTTGTTTGGTTATTTTATGTTGGTGTAAAATAGCTAGAGAGCATTTTTTAGGGTTACACTGCAGCTGTTAGGCTAGTATTCCATATCAGCAGTCACAGTATCCTTCTAAGAGTTGGGGTGTGTTGTTTTTCACTGATTCTCCTCTTTTCTTGGTTTAGTTCCATTTGGTATTTAGGAAGTGGGGAGAATCAATAGAGACTGAAGCCCCTGCTTTGCAATATTGCCCATCTAAGTCCATACTTAAATGATACCCAACTATCTTGACCCATGACCCTGGTGCCTGGAACATATTGAATCATAAATGGGGTAGAAGATGCTCAGGTTCAATCAGAATTGAGTGGCTGTGAAAACAAGAATCTTCCATGGCCAGTGATTTACCAACATTAATTGTGGATGAAGTTGCACTACTTGTGACCAGAATTGTGCATAATTTGTGGAAGAGTTGTAGGAGTCTGTTAGTGTAATTCGCAATAAAGTAGAATTAGCTTATCTAGTTGTGATTCCTTTCTGGTTTTCCCTGTGGGAGCTGAGATCAATCTTGCAAGTCCGAAAGTACAAATCCCTCCTTCCCCCACTTCCTTCTATGGTCCGAGAAATTAGGAAGGATCTCTTCTGAACCTCTTCTCCCTTCTGCTATCTAGCTATGGTCTATGCTAATTCCTATCTGACTGTTCCCTTGGCAGTGTTTCTTTGCCCAGTCTCATAACATCTGTCATACATACCATTATACTTCTTGGCTCTGGCTTGAAGAAGAAGTAGCAGCTGTGACAAGAAGAACCACTCCTTAGATGCATCTTGTACGCCAGCTATGTCCTTTCATGAATTGGATGGCTTTTCTCATGGTCAGTAATGTCTTAGTCATCTCTTGTTTGGATTTCTGCAATGCCCTCTACACGAGGCTGTTGCTGAGGACCAATTAGAATGCAGCAGTATGAGTAGTTCTAGGCATACTTTGGTTTGCCAATGTGACAACTCTACTTCACAGGCTGCACCAGTTTCCATTTGGCTTCCAGGTATAATTAAAGATACTGGTTAGCCACTTATAGAACCTTTCAAGGTTTGGGGTTTTGATATCTATGGCATCTCTCTGGCTTTTGTCTATCTGTTAAGATCTTGCAGGATCAGCATGTGGTGGATTCCATCTATGAAATAGTATCATCTTGGGGGATACCCCATAAATTATTATTTTGTAATTGCCCCTACCTCCTGGAAGTATATATGGCACCAACAATGCCAGCCTTCAGAAGAGTATAAACATCTAGCTTTTCCAGTGGGGCAGAGTCTTGTGTACCTGTTTCTTACATTAGTATATTTTTATTTATCTTATTTTCTTGTATAGTGTCCAGAGTTTGTTCAGTTGAGGTAGAATCATTGTAGTATGGAGAAAAACATTTCCTTTGTAAATAGCGTGAACGTAACTTCACGTAGTACTTATGGGGAAAGAGAGACAAAAAGAGTCTCTTGGTCTCTCAGTGTCTACTGCTGGTAATGCTATCATCTGAAGCAGTGATGCACTTTATAGAAAAATAGACACACTCCCCCTCCAAATTTACAGTGGAAAAAATTACCTTAATTTATGTGCCTGTTGAGTGAAAGTCCTTGCATTTATAAGCTATCCAAAAATGCTAAGGTGTTGTGATATATTTGCAAACATTCTAAGTGTTCATAGAAGTGTAAAAGAATGTTAGTAAGCCATTCTTAGAAGAAAATTATTACTTTAAAGGAGTATGATGTATCATTTTACATAATGCAGTTTATTTTCCTACAATAACAAATTTACTAAAATAGCTGACTGAAAGCATTAAAAATATTTAAACATTTCCAAAATTTCAATTTGTCTTAAAAAAGAAAAATATTTTCTTTTTTATTTCAGCATTTCTATCCAATCTGATTCCTTCCTTTACAGGTAGTCTTAGACTTACAATCACAATGGATTGGAATCTCAGTCATTAAGCAGTGCAGTCATTACAGGTTCACTTCCCTCCGCCAGCTTTCACAATTGTGGTCATTAAACAATTGCATGGGTCATTAAGCACAGCACTGGGGAGAGGGTATTCTCCCCATGCTACCATGCCTGGGTCCACTTACTTATACCTTTTTATATAGCTGCAGCTGAGCCCAGCTGATGTAAGGCACTACTTTCCTACCATGACCGCCTCATGCCATCCTGCAAGCGGGCCCTATTGTTGCAATACTTGGAAGGCTCTTTCTGCAAACCGTTAATGCCTTCCAAACGATCCTGGGAATAATTACATTTACTAGCTGAGGAAGGCTAGAAAGCTAGCAACTGCAATCATTCTCAAGGATACAAATCTTTCTAGCCTTTAGAATAACGGCATTCATTAGCTTCTCAGTGTTTCTTCCATGGGCAGAAGGGAATGGCCTCTGTGAACCCTGTTTCTGCAGCCCAGCAGCTCTTTCAGCCAGCCCCCAAAGTTAGGAAAGCACTCAGCAGATGGCAATAGCTTGCAAACTTCCCTTCCTCATTGGGTTTTTTTTTTTTTTTTTTTTTTTTGGCGAAGCTGGCAGAGAAGATTGCAAATGGAAATCACCAGGTTGTGAGGTGCTTGGCAGCCAGTCAAAACAGGTCTCCAGGCATCCAAAATGCAGTCATGTGTTTGCAGGTGGGATGGTGGTGAAATGTTTTAAAAGAGTCAGAACTGATTTTTGTGCTATAAAGCAGAGTTCCTCAATCTTCCTGGCTTTGCGGACTGGCAGGGGAGAGGGGATTTTTCTGTATGAGTGGTGGGCACAAATGCAGTACGTACGCACTCGCCCGCTGCTCGTGCAAATGGGGACATGCACATGCAATGCTATCTGCCATTTCCACAGTCCAGTTCCAAATAGGCCCCTGCTGTAAAGCATCCTTTCTGAGCCTGTTCTAATTTCAAGTGATCGTCAAATGACTAGTCACAACTTGAAAACTGCCTGTAGATAACACACATAAAGGTGATCCAAAATAGCTTAGAGTTTTATGCTAGGCAGGAAGTGTATAGATCAGGGTTTTGCCCTTCAGCAGGTCATTGAAAACTATATGAATATGGTGGAAGCAAATACCAATTTCAAGAATAACATGAAACAGATAATTGTATTAGTGTAAACTGCATTTAGCTATATCTACTTTTTTATTTCATGCCTTTAATTTTGTTGGCTTATTGCCTGTTTCTTTTTTGCTATGCTCTACATATAGTTGCTTATCTTGAAAGGGATCACAGTGATAAATATATATGTGTTACATACTGTACCTTCAAGGAGGTAATGGCACATTTTATTATAGGAGCATTTAGTCACTGGGATTCTAAAATAACTCCTGCAGTGATCTGGAGTGAGTGAAATAGCAATGTAGATAAAATAACTGATATGTTCATCTGAGAATAAATTATTCTTGGTACATGCCTTATAGCAGCAGGTCTACGAGAAAATTTTGGTGGTCCAAAGAAAAATTATTTGCATTGTTTATATTGTACTAAATACTATTTATCTTTTTTTAAAAAATCAAATTGGTGGTCCACGGGATTTAGAATTATGAATTTAGTGGTCCCTGAGGTCCAAAAAGGTTGGCAATCCCTGCCTTATAGCGTAGGACATGTTGAAATAGTATAGAATGGGAAAATAGATTTGGAAGGTACTAATGACTAGGTTTTGCACCATGCTGGTATGGGTTTTTCTGCTTTAAACTAATTAAGACTTACGATGCCAGGCTGTACATTTTGTAAGCCCTAAGGACTATTCAAAGCCTTGTCTTTTAGTGCAGAATAAAAAAATGTCATTAGGCCATTAAATTTGTTCTGTTGACATCTGAAACAGGAATTTATATCGAATTCAATGGTTGATTGAAATATAATGACAAATATGGCATACATTTCAAGTATATTTATACCTAAGAAACAATTAATTATGTGTCATTAAGTCATTTTCAGCTCTTTCTTACCATATACTTAGATTTTCTCCATGATAATCTATCAGTAACGTGGTCTTTCAGGTCTTCCAATGTCATTGAAACTGAGTCCATCCACCCTTTTGTTGGTCATTCTCTTCTTCTTGTTCCTTCTGCCTATCCCAGCATTAGAACTTTTCCAGAGGGCTGGGTTTTCGCTTAACGTATCAAAGTAGGATGATTTGAGTCTGGTCATTTGTTCCTTGAGTAAGAATTCTGAGTTAATTTGCTTGATGATCCATGGTACTGCCATGATATTGTCAAGAAACTTCTCCAACACCCAAGTTCAAAAGCATTAATTATCTTCCTATCCGACTGCTTTAAAGTCCAGTTTTTGCATCCATTGGATGCCATTTGAATATCTTTTCCTGGACCTTTGTAGCTCTTCTACCAAGTGCTAGCTTGAAATGCATTTTTGATGGCTTCTTCTTTTACTGTTGATGCTTAATGTGAAAAGGCAGAAGCTATCCCCAACTTCAGTATCTTCATTTGTAAATTCTAAGACTGGTTGTTCTACCTATTGTCATTGATTTGGAGACGTTTCATTTAATTTTAGTTCCTTTTTTCACTGTGCTTTTTGTCTTTTATTATTAGAGTTTGCAGATCCTTTGCAGTTTTGGCTATCAAGGTAACACCATCAGCATAGAATAGGTTACTGATGTGATACACATCACACATCTTGATCTAATGGACACAGTCAGACCTTTTTATAATCAATGGAGTAGGAACTGATTTCTTTTTTTCATTTTCAGTTATTCAGCATGCATCAGCATAATATTCCTTAGTCTTTTCCTAAGCCAATTTGAACATCTGGCATCTTCCATGTTGGGTTGTAATCCACATTAGATAATCCTAAACATTATTTTCCTAATATGTGAAATTAAGAATATTATATAATAGTTTGCATACTCTGTTTAAAGTCTCTGTTTTTTAGTTTTGGAATGCAGATGACCTCTTCCAGTCTGTTGAATCAGGGCCTCTCTTGCAACCACTAACAAAGAAAGAATATCTTCAACTTAAACTTCTTAAATACATGTTTCTTGATATACTAAAGTCTAGTGACACCAATAAATTTAGCTTTATTTTGCTTTATTCCATTTGAATTTAGAATTTTGGCCTAAATAATAACCAGGGGTATGAAACTAGCAAATCTTCATAAAGTAGTCTGAATTATTACATTATCTAATACAACACCCATTGTTGTAGAATAAAATGTTTTCACATTTGTATTATCTCTCTTTTTCAGCTGTATCAGCTGGAGTAGTTACCACAAAAACCTTTTGGCCAGCAGTGACTATGAAGGAACAGTGATCTTATGGGATGGATTCACAGGTCAACGTTCAAAGGTCTACCAGGTAAAGAAATGCTGGTCTTGTTATGGGGAATTTGGTCAAAAATATTACCAAGAAATAGAGTTAAGAGAAAATGATTACAGATGAGACAATTTGGCCTCTATAAGAAATAAATGAGTATGAGAGAATAAGTGGTGTGCATGTACATGCATGCAAAACAGAGAGGGGCAAGTTGGCTGCAAAAGAAAAATGGGTAAATGTGTTCTTGTGTTTATAGGAAATGAACAAAATAGTATTATATATGTATTTATAGGAGTGTGTTGCAAAGAGTACTGTGACTTTGTGCAACATGTATGGTGTTCGCTCTAATAATGTGGCCTTAAAATCTGAAGAGTCATAGTTGGTGCCTCCCAATTTCATTTCTTAAGCCAAAAGGCTCTTCTGTTATAGAAATAGCAATAGTACTTAGACTTATATACCACGTCACAAGGTTTTACAGCTCTCTGTAGGCAGTTTGTAGAGTCAGCAAATTACTCCCAACAATCTGGGCCCTCATTTTACCGACCCTGAAAGGATGGAAGGCTGAGTCAACCTTGAGTCGGTGAGAATTGAACTGCCGAATTGCTGGCATTCTGACCAGTAAGCCACCACAGCTCATTGAAGATGAATGTCATTAATCATTTGCTTTATGGTTTGGCATTGCAGATGCCAGGACCATTGATATTTACATGTGATAAATCTGTCCTGTGGTATGTTGCTTTCAACATCCATTTTGTCTTTTTTAACTGTTTCATCATGGATAAAATTAAAACTTGTTAACATTCTTGTTGAAAAATACTTATTAAATTCTTGTTAAAAAGAAATCTAGAGTCATGATTTTTTTAGCATTCACAAACAAACCTTTTATAACACCACGTGCTTTCAATAAATGATCTCTTGTATTGTTATTTCTGTTCCTTGACAATAAATCCAGCAGCTAGTCCTTCGCACCCAGAATCACTTTTGTACCTTCAATGGTTCTGATATTGACAAAATAGTTGCTACTAAAGCACTAAATGAAAACATTGCAGTGGACAAAGCATTTAAAATCAAAAATCAATTGATGAATAAGGATGCTCAACAATATAGAGTTGGAGATTGTTTAAGATTGTGAGGAAATTTATGTATTAATGTTTCAGTAGAATTTTTTAATTTATTATTCAAATAAACTATTGCAATAATTTATATCCTAGTTGCTTTGCCCAGAGTTTGAAATATTTGATTCACTGAGTCAATTGGTAGTAGATTATCCAAATAAAAATATAGAGTAAAAGACCTTATAAAAGCCAATAGGCTTGCTTCTTTGAATTCTAGCTTGCAGACAACATTCAGATTCTTCTTTTCTCAAAAAGTTTTAATTTGCTTCTGGTTGAAAACTGGGTAGTAGAAGTTATTAAACTGAACTTTTTAAAAAAAAAACCTGACTTTAAAATGTCCAATCCTAAATTAGAAATTCCAGCATATGTGGAATCACGTTTGAGGAGGCTAGAATATTGAAACGGATGTGCTAATTAAATAAAGTTCTTCTGAGAACTGAATCTATACACAAACATACTGCTTGCACATCCTACTAAGTGGCTAATTTGTTTTTAGAGGTGAAATTTAGCAGTTGTCTCTTCAAAAATTCCATAAGGGATTACTAGCAAGTTGAAACTATACCATTGTAAGAGTAATGTAAGATCTTCAAAATGCAATTTTTTAAAAATTTAACTAGGCATCGAGAGAGCTCTCTTGGTATCCTTGCTGAGACTGCTGTCAAACAGTACAATCGGTTATATTGGGTAGAAGAGAAATAGTGAAGTTTTATCAATAAAAATTTAACCAAAGTTCTATGCATTTCATCATTATCTTGATTATATTGAAGAAGTAATTTTCTATCCTATTTCTGTTCCCCATGATAAAACAGGAGCATGAGAAAAGATGCTGGAGTGTGGACTTTAATTTGATGGATCCTAAACTCTTGGCTTCAGGTTCTGATGATGCAAAAGGTATTGCTCCCCTCCTCACCCCACCCATCACTGTGCCACAGCTGAATTAATAGCTGCAGTGTTCACTTCTCTCTCTTTTTTTACTGTTTGTATCTAGTTCTTAAAGGGAAGCTATTATCATTTAGTGAGGAGGAGTTTTATTTACCAGCTGGCTTGTTGCAGAACCTGACTCTGAAAGACAGTGACAAGGTCACCCATATGCTTTCTAAACTTGGGTTTTACCCCTTCTATTTCAGCAGCTTAGCTACTATTTCACAGTGGCTTTCAATTCTATAAAGGTTTTTGTTTATTAGTTAGCTTATTGCAGACCCAGATGCTGATTTAAGCTGAGAAGGAAATCACTGACCCCTAGTCATCCAACTGGTTTCTGTGTCTACAGAAGAATTGGAGCCCAAGTCTCTGACAACTACACAACACTGGCTCTCTAAGCACAAATATCATATGTGAAACTTTTTGATAATAAAATATATGTGTAGGATTCTTCACATAATAAAGTAAGTTATATACTTTCAAGCCACATGGAAATATGAGGAAATGGGTTCATTGCAACTTTTTTCCCAAATATGTGTTCAAGCTTTGTGTGTGAAATTGTATTGCAGTCACAACAAAGTATCTCTTTAACTTGCTTTTATACTCTCAGTTCCGTTATTTCTATTTTGTGACTAGTTATGGCACTAGAGCAGTCATTTTCTGAATGTTCAGTTCTGTACTTATACAGTAACCATAGCATTATACCATGTTTTCAAATTTGAAATGTAAGCAATGCTCAAAATAGTTGGTACTATAATCAAACAACCATTTTATGAATAGTAATTAAAAGATAAGTGGACACTGTTTTTATATAAAAGGGTTCTGACTATTGATTTGTGCAGGAAAAGAACTTGATGTTTACCATATTGTAAAAAAAATATCTGATTGCTTTTGGAACTGTGATTGAATAGGGTTTGGTAAAAATTTATCAGATTGTCTATTTTCTTTTTTTATCAGTTCATTTAATAGGAAAGGTGACTATAAGTTTCTAATAAACATTAAATTAAAAATGTTTGAAGTTTGAAAGAAAACAACTTAATTCAAAAATGTTGCTAGTGTGTAATATTTTCTAGAAGAATAAAACTCAAAACTATTAAACAAAATTCAGCAGAAATTAAAAATAAGTCTCTTGTGCTTTGGTTTTATATTAAGGCTACATGTTGGTTTATTGCATTATGTCCCAAGATAGTTTAGAATCTCTTGTGTTTGAGTGCTGTCTTTCTTCCCTGTCTGGAGTGCAGGGGATGTGGCTGGTGATTTCATCATATCATATATATTTTGTAAGAGGTCTTGCAGAGCATTTGGAATTCCCACTAATCCGTTGTGAAGATTGCATGAGATCCACATGTAAACATTACTTACTGTTGTTATATTTCTATTTAGCAATGAAATAATAAAAGGAAAAAAAATATTTCATTTGAAAATCCCAGAAAAGCAATTGCAGCTTAATCTACCCATTTTGCTTGTGTTTCTTTTATCTTTCCTTAGTGAAGCTATGGTCAACCAACCTGGACAATTCAGTAGCAAGCATTGAGGCAAAGGCAAATGTGTGTTGTGTAAAATTCAGCCCCTCATCCAGGTATCATCTTGCTTTTGGCTGTGCAGGTAGGTGAAACAATTTGCTCTTTTTGTGTGGGACAAAATGAATAACATGAAAAATAGATTTTTTTAATATGTTAATGTGTAAGTGTTTTTGAGTATCTAGCCATTTAGATAATGGTTTATAATAATATATGGCCAAGTAGTGGCTACAGTCACATATCTAGAATTAGTCATTTTTGAAATAGGATGCCACTAAAAATGCTGGAATTCTGCTTATTGTTGCTTCAAGTAAATGCTGGAGGAATGAGAATTTCAGTTCTCTGTTGCTATCTTTTTGAAAAGAGTGTTAGAAGCTTTCCAGTATTGTTCCGACATGATTTGGGCAGCAGACCAAGAAATCTATAACCCAGGAAGCTTATAACCATAGGTGCAAATTTATAACCATAGGCACAATCGTAATAAGTTAAATTGTTGTGAGGAAGAAGTCCTGGAGCAAAAACAACAGGAACTTGTAGGAGCTAGTCATTCTTAGAAGATCTGTTAGATATTTATCTGCAAATGTTGCAAATTGCATTCTTTTTTAGGAGATATTTTAGATAGATGGCATTCTGAAAATAAAACTCAGTTTTACCTATTGAATCCTCAAAAGCTAAAGTAATTGCTTTCTGTCCAGGAGGCAGCTCTTCAGGATCACAGGGCCAATAATTCTTTCACTTAAGATGGAGTTTTCAGTTTAGTTATACAAGGTGTACAAATGCCTAACTCCAAAGAACTCTGGATATTGGATAATAAAATACCAGAAAAATAAGGGAGAAAGACATTATGTGCAAAACACACTGTTATTTTAAGCCTTTCTTAGTTACATAGTTTACAACCTAAAGCATTCTGGGCCAATTAAGTTACTTTTGTAATAAAAAGTGAGATACCAATTGTGTTGATAAAAGTCATAAAAACAAAAATGAAACCATAAAAACAAAATGAAACATACTCTTGTCACAGAAATTATCCTTGTAAAAAAATTATTTTTCTATTTTCACAACATATAGTCACATGTATACTATTACATAGCCAACATCATTTTGTATTATTAAATGTTTACATCAATTCATCTTACCATCAACTCCCAAAACACAATTATTTAACTCTTCTGCTCTCCATACATCATATTTATCCTTATCCATTACTTTCTTCACTCTCTCTCTCCTCCCCCCACCTCCTTTCTTCCCTCTGTCTCCTTCCCTACTCTACTTTCCCCTCCTCTCTCCTCCCCCCCTTTCCACTCCTCATTTCTCTCCTCCTCTTCCCCCCTCCTTGCCCTCTCTCCTATTCCTTTCTTCTTCCCTTGCCTATCTTCTTTTCTTCCCACTCTTCTCATTTACTTGGTGTATTTCAGCTTCTGAGCAAGCTCCGTTTTATGTTGATGGTATTTACAGTTCCTTTTCGATATACATATTTAATATTAACATCCTTTCTTGAAAAAAAATAGAACAAAAAGTGTACATATATAGTCATTGTACTTTTAACACACACAGTCCAGCCTAAATTTGGTCCAGATGTAGACCTGGTTACAATTCCTAGCTATTCTCATCATTATCTTTATATAATTATACATCCTTAACGCCCCCAATTTGTGATTCTATCTTAAAATCTCAATAATTTCCCATTGTAGATATATTCCATGTTCCCTCTCTATTTTTCTATAACTTGGATTAAATTATCCTTAAATTGTCTATAAATGACACACCACGCTGTTCAATGTTTATTACAATTCCCTTAATCTATTACGTAAAAAAACAAGCAGTAAACATCTCACTTTATTCATCATGTTAAAATTTCTATATATATCCATGTCTCATATATTTTAACCAACGTTTAGTTATCCTTCTGTTGTCATTTTCAGTCAATTCGCAACAGTTTAATTATCATGTGTAAAAGTGAAACACAGAGCTCTGCTTTACAACCTCCCCATATCAGTTTCATATTTATCCATATTGAATATATTTTGGCCTTTTTTTAGTTATCTTTCCATTATTATATTCAACCAGTTAGCAACTCCATTTTATTTTCATATTTAGGAATAAAACCCTTATCTTACTTTATATTTTCCCATATCTAGATATCGGATTTTTTCCTAGTCTTTTGTCCCACTTCTCTGTTCCTGTCTTCTCCTTTTTCTTTACTTTAACACCTCCACTCCCATCAATTTTCTCCAAACCACCCTCACGCAAGTATTTTATATTTCTCTGTTGAGGCATAGCCCACCTACATCAATTTTCTTTATACCACTAACAATCTTCAAAACCACTTTTATCTGCTTTCCCCCCCCCCCCCTTTTGTTGGGACATCTCTTTTTACAATTTTTCCTATCCCAATGCCAAAACTGATGGGTTTTTTTTGTCTGCTTTTTATTTCCTTCCGTTTCTTCCCCTTCAATGTCTTTCCCCCCTTCTTCATCTTTGAATTCTTCTTTAGATCTCTGCTTCCCTGGCTTCAGAATTCTATTTAAGCTTAATTTTACTGATTTAAGCGTATATTTTTTTTATAATTTAACGTAGTTCTTCTAATTTCCAGTTTTCCATGATGTCCAGTTTCAAAGTTATAGTTAGTTATACAATCCTGGTTTCAGAGGTCTACTCCACCTTAGATTTATCTATTTCAATTGCTGTGGAAAAAAAGCAATGGGGACCATCTTAATCTTTTGTTCTTCCTTGATATCCAGTTCCAAGATTTCAGTTAGTTGTACAAATCTTGTTTCAAATTCTGGTCCATCTTAACTTTTATTAAACAGCAAGAAAAAAAGAGAGAGAAGAAGAGGGGGAAAAAACCTTTGTAATTCCCAGGTCCGATAGTCTTTGCTTCAATCACTGCTCAAAATAAATAACTTATAATAAGTTTGTAATCAGCCAAAAGTTTTTCCTCTGCCTCTGCTTTTCCAAATTCTGATTTATGGCAGTTGGTTAATTAAAACTTCCTTCATAGTCAAGGTTAAGTTGTCTGTTATCAGTAAGAGGACGTGCTTTTTTTTCTTGGTTATATTAGCTGGAAGGAATTCAAACAAAGTAAAAGTATTGGCTTCTGTTTGAGATCCAAAGCCAAATTTAGAGTTTAGAATTGAGTGGGTTTGTCACTTCTCTGCTTTCTATTCTTCTGTTCAAAAGCTTTTCAAACAAAGAACTTCGGGGGGGGGGGGAGCTGGTGTTACAACCCTCCACTTTTCTTTCTTTCTTTAGGAAAAAAATAAAGTCCCGATCTGACCATCAGTATTATTTATGTTCTCAAGATTTCTTTGCCTTTTCCAGGTTTAATTTATAGTTGTGGGTTAGATAAATTTTCTTACCAGGCCTTTCATCTGTCCCAGTCTCCGCCTGCTCCATTTGCTTGACAAAAAGCCAGCATCTTGTCAGCCATGTTAATGACTGCTGCCCTGACTCTGATTCATAGGCAAATCTCTAACCCACGAGGGATCAGTTGCTTCCCTCAGGGTTTGATGAGATGCCGCCCTTCTTCGACCCCACCTCCAGTGGGGGTTCAGATTCAAAAGAATCTCGGAATTGGATTGTCAGACAGCGTTCATGTGAGACTCTCAAGAGCGCACACACCCCTACATCTATCCAGCTGGAGAACTTCCTGTTGACCTCCTTGGCACAGAAATTAATAGCAAAAATTATATGAGAAATATCAATTTAAAGAAATAATAATCACCACTGAATATTGATGCTAAAGAACACTTGAATATACTTTTAAATAAATAATATCAAGTTTTAATTCATGACAAATATTAAAAATTTAGTCACTATAAAACAAAAATAATTGGGAGCTGAATTTTAGTTCTAAATCATTGCAATCATAAGTTGAGGCACCCACAGGAATGAATTTTCTGACCATTTTCATTTAAATTGTTAACTGAATTGCACGGTTGTTAAGTGAATCCATTCACTTAACTTGAGTGAGCTTCTTTTTCCTAGAAACTGACAAAAATGCAAATTATGGATATATGATCACAAGATATTACAGCTGGTCATAAATGCAAAAGTGCCTGATATGTGATCATACGACCCTGACATTTTACAGTGTCCAATACTTTATGAGCCATAAGGCACTCCTTTTTGAGGCTGTTGTAACTGCAGAAAATCATTAAATGACTGTTGTAATTCAAGGACTATTTTTGCTACATAATTATAAAGAAATAATTATAAGGTAAAGGTTCCCCTCGCACATGGGTGCTAGTCGTTCCTGACTCTAGGGAACATTGCTCATCTCCCTTACAAATCCGAAGAGCCAGTGCTGTACGAAGATGTCTCTGTGGTCATGTGGCCGGCATGACTAAACATCGAAGGCGCACGGAACGCTCTTACCTTCCCACCAAAGATGGTTCCTATTTTTCTAGTTGCATTTTTACATGCTTTCAAACTGCTAGGTTAGTAGAAGCTGGGACAAGTAACAGGAGCTCATTCTGTTACACAGCGCTAGGGATTCGAACCGCCAACATGCCAACCTTTCTGATCGACAAGCTCAGCATCTTAGCCACTGAGTCACCACATCCCTTAATGGAATTATAGTGTGAGATAAATGATAATAAATATACGTTCAATGTACTTTCCTTTTAAAAGCAAAATGATATTTAATATTGCATATATATACATATATATATATACATATATATATATATATATATATATATATATATATATATATATGTGTGTGTGTGTGTGTGTGTGTGTGTGTGTGTGTGTGTGTGTTTGTGTTTATCAGCACAAATACAACACTATATATATATATATATATATATATATATATATATATATATATATATATATATACATACATACATACATACATACATACATACATACATACATACATACATACATACATACATACATATATATATATATATATATATGCTGGTTTTGTTGTATTCTTTTCCCGTGTAAGGTTGAGATTGTCTTTGCAACGTTTCGGCAGGATCACACCTGCCATCTTCAAGCTGTGGGCTTAAAATGTGAAGATGTGTGTGTGTGTGTGTGTGTGTGTGTGTGTATGTGTATGTGTATGTGTGTATATGTATATATATATATATATATATATATATATATATATATATATATATATATATATATATATATATATATATATATATATATATATATATATATATATATATATATTTGTGTTGTATTTGTGCTGATACCAGGTCATACCAGGGGTTGTAACACAAACACACACACACACACACACACACACACACACACACACATATATATATATATATATATATATACACATACACATACACATACACATACATACATATTTGTATTTATTCCATTGTAATTGAGTTTCAATATTTTGAGGTAAAATTGTTTTAGAAATCCATGTACAAACTAATAGTTGTATTTTTGAACTAAACCTGACAACTGATTAGCTTACTGTTTTAAACATAAATGTTTCTTAATAACTTCTGCTGGAACTTGCTTTATAAGTAGTTTTTTTAAAATAATCTGTCATTGCTGTCATTCCCCTTATACTGTACAGGTAGTTCTCGCTGAAAGAACCTACTTGGGATTAGATTTCCTGTTATTAAGCAAAGTGGTCAATAGGCAAAATATCACATACCACAGTGCTTAGAGATGGCAATTTTGATAGTCCTGATTGCAATTGTTAAGCAAGGACCAGACCATTATTAGGTGACAACCTCCTGCTTTTCCTGCCCTATCATGCTTACTTATGCTTCAGTTATTCTCTTCCCCCCATTTCTGCGCATTTGAGCTAGCCTGACTTTACTGCAACCAACTCCTCTAGTAAAATAACCTTTTGCTTCAACCTAATGCAGTCAGATTGGGCAAGTCTACTGTTAGACTAGTTCTAAGATTTCCCCACACAAAAAAGATGCAGAAAAGATTCCTTCTCCCCTCCCCACTGGGACCAGTCCTTGTTTTGCCAATTGGAGCTTGCTAAGATGTTATGAGAACACTGAAATATCGTGGGCAATTCTCATTCTCTTCCCAGGTTGCATGGCCTTGGAGCCAGTTCTGGATTTCTCTGGTCTTCGTCACCTGTTATTCCCCACTCCCTATTTTCCATCACATACACCCAATCATATTGCCATTTGTCCACTACCCCCCTCCAGCCTTTGATGGCAGGAACTAGCAGGACCTGTCATCACCCTGTTCTCTGCCCAAAGAAAGAATGACTGGCCAAAATCATCCAGCCAGCTTGCAGGGCTAAGGCAGGGCCTAGAACTCACAGTTTCCTGGTTTGTATACCATTATCACTATATTAAACAGTCTTAATATTGACTTTGTTCTCTTTTTTCATTCAACTATTCACCTATTATTAGCGATTATTAGTATTATTGGTTTAAACAAGGTTCAAATTGCCCCCATTAAAAATCAAATTGTATCTTAAATTAGCTGTGAAGCATTTATTGGGGGGGGGGGAGACAGATTTTGGAATCACTTTCATAGTCCTCAGAATTGAATATTATTTCTCTTTCTGCATTCCACTAAAATCAGGATGTTATATTACCTAAATGTATACTTATCCTTTCACCTGTTTCCAAATATTTCATAACATGAAATTTACCTAATGCTTTATCCATCAAAAATTAGGTTGAAATTTAATTGTGCAATCATCCACCATTCTGAGATCTCTTTCAATAAGTTACCCCAGGTCCCCTTTGACATTAGTGTGTGCATAGATATTAGTTGATTGATTTAGTTATTTATTTTTGTTTCAATGTGCATCACTTTGCAGTTGCTTACATTGAATTCTACTCTGCCATTACGAAGACATTAAAGAATCAATGTGTTATAAGTGCCATAAGTGCATTCATGGATTCATGAATGGTCAACCCATTTTGAACCTTGTTTCTCCGGCCTGTCTGAACTGAGTTTTCATAGCTTTTAGGGATGCTATTTCTAAACTTATAGACATAATTTCTTTCAAAATGTACTTTAAAACTTTCTTCCAAGTTACGGTTGTCTCAGCTAGAAAATGGGCACAGAATTCAGTTCCCTGTTCTAATCAAACTTTGCCCTTTTCACTGATTAGAATGATTTTCCATACTTCACATTTTTACTTATTTCCAATTTAATTGTGTATAAAACTTCAAATTATATAGTTTGTTGGGGTTTTACATTTACAGGAGAAATTGTATTATTACAAGCCAGACATTCACATTTCTGAGGTTGCATATGGCTGTGCCTCTGTTGCTGCACTGTCTTTCTATATTAGCTAACAAAAGATCCCCAGGTCAGTCACTTCAACTGAGAGACTGCATCATTTTGGCCCACAGTATTCCATCTAGGCATTCCTAGCTGACAGTACATCCCATTCCTGCAGAGGAGTCACTACATCAGTTGTTTTATTATTTGTTTTCTCATAGCAATGATGATTGCAACCTTGTTTTTCCTGGAGGATAAAATTGAGGATATTGAGCCCTGACATGCATCAATTCCAATACTTTTCAGGGACACCAATATATATGGTAAATTCTCTTTCTTTTGCAAAATTCATAGTTAAGTTAATGTCTGCAGCTGTGTTCAACAGCTCTCACAATTACAAAACTGTGCTGTTTCACAAGCAGATACTTTTTAATTCTCAGTTACAAAAATTAAAGTGTGTTGATTTTTGTGTACAAATTCAAACATCAGTTTTTTCTAATAATGAATGGCTTAAAACGATTTTAAAACCACCTTGCATTCAACCTTTTCATCTTGGCCAATTACATTTTTGAATGAGATTACTTTTATGTTTTTGGTAGAAATATATTTAATAGAACTTCTACAAGCCATTCCATGTTGCAAGAAAAAGTATGTGAACCCCTTGGGATTACGTGGAGTTTTGCATGAATTGGTCATAAAATGTGCTCTAAACTTCATATAAGTCACAACAATAGAAAAACACGGTCTGCTGAAAATAATACTACACAAACATTAGATGTTGCCATGGTTTAATTGAACATAACATGTAAACATTCACAGTGCAGGGAGGAAAAAGTATGTGAACTGTTGGATGTAATAACTGGTTGACCCTCCTTTGACAGCAATAACCTCAACCAAACATTTCCTGTAGTTGCAGATCAGACCTGCACAACAATCTGGAGTAATTTTGGACCACTCCTCTTCACAAAACTGTTTCAGTGTAGCAATATTCTTGGGATGTCTGGTCTCTTAAAGTCATGCCACAGCATTTCAATCGGGTTGAGGTCAGGACTCTGACTGGGCCACTCCAGAAGGCGTATTCTGTGCTGTTGAAGCCATTTTGTTGTTGAATGACTTGTATGCTTTGGGTCATTGTCCTGTTGCATCACCCATCCTCTGTGGAGCTTCAGTTGGTGGACAGATGGTCGTACGTTTTCCTGCAAAATGTCTTGATAAACTCTGGAATTCATTTTCCCATCAATGACAACAATCCGTCCAGGCCCTGAGGCAGCAAAGCAGCCCCAAACCATGATGCTCCCTCCGCCATGTTTTACAGTGGGGTTGAGGTTTTGATGTTGGTGTGCTGTGCCTTTTTTTCTCCACACATAGTGTTGTGTGTTTTTGCCAAACAACTCAATTTTGGTTTCATTTGTCCACAGTATATTTTGCCAGTAATGCTGTGGAACATCCAGGTGCTCTTTTGCAAGCTTCAAACGTGCTGCAATATTTTTTTTGGACAGCAATGGCTTCCTCCGTGGTGTCCTTTCATGTACTCCATTCTTGTTTAATATTTTCCTTATTGTAGATGTGTCAACAAAAATGTTAGCATGTGCCAGAGATTTCTGTAGGTCTTTAGCTGACACTCTAGGATTCTTCTTTACCTCATGAAGCATTCTGTGCTGTGCTCTTGCAGTCATTTTTACAGGACAACCACGCCTAGGGAGAGTAGCAACAGTGCTAAACTTTCTCCCATTTGTAGACAGTCTGTCTTACCGTGGACACATGAACATCAAGGCTTTTGGAGATACTTTTGTAACCCTTTCCAGCTTCATGCAAGTCAACAATTCTTGATCGTAGGTCTTCTGAGAGCTCTTTTCTGCGAGGCATGGTTCACATCGGACAGTGCTTCTTGAAACCAGTAAACCCAAAACAGGTGTGTGTTTTTAAAGGGCAGGACAGCTGTCAGCAACACATCCAATATCATCACACTGATTGGAGTCAAGGTTGGCTCACTCCTGGCTCCAATTAGCTCTTGGAGAAGCTCTTGGCATATAAATCCAAATAAACAAACAAAACAAACAAACAAGTCATTAGGCTAGGGGCTCACATACGTTTTCCTCCCTGCACTGTGAATGTTTACATGTTATGTTCAATTAAACCATTGCAACATCTAATGTTTGTGTAGTATTATTTTCAGCAGACTGTGTTTTTCTATTGTTGTGACTTAGATGAAGTTCAGAGCACATTTTATGACCAATTCATGCAAAACTCCACGTAATCCCAAGGGGTTCACATACTTTTTCTTGCAACTATACATACATACATACATACATACATACATACATACATACATACATACATACATACATACATATAAAAATTCCCTGATGTGTGAAGTTTACTTTCCATCACTTGATGAATGTCATCTGTAACCTCAAGCTATATGGAAACTGTTTAATTCAAAAGTTTAAAAGCCTGCCTGGCGTTCACTTTTAGGCTACCTTTTGGTCTACCTTGCAGATAAATGGTGGTATTAGACATCCATTTAAAAATAATATAGTAAACAGCTGATGGAGTGCAGTATTGTAAGAAGTTTGATTGCAGAGTTAAATCTTTGTCTCACAAAAGATAAATAGAAAAAACAACCCATCTAAAATAGATAATAGTATTAATACTAATAAACTAATTCTGTAGATTATACAGTACTTGGAGGGGATCTAGAATAGGTTAAAGCAGTGAAAAAACATTTGTTCCCCTCTAGTTTCCCCTCCTTGCATTTTAACAATTTTTTTCCTGCTTTTTAAAAATAATGTTATTGAATTTTTTAGTAAACGTAGTAAAAACTATTACAAATTCAACTACAAGGAAAAAGAAAAGTAAAAAAACATTTAGAAGGTACGAGGGGAGAAAAACGAAAAAAGTAAAAGGGTAAAGAAAAAGAAAACAGATGGCAATAATAAAGAATAATAAAGATTGGCTTCCAATCTTCATCACATCGAGCATAAGCTAATATAGTAAGTTTTTCACTCTCTTTTAAAATTACAAATGAAAAAAATCTTCCCATAGCCTAACCTAGCAAGCCACAAATTGTCATCTTTTTAGTCCTGGTTAGTGTTTACCAGAAATGTTGAACAAATATCAGATAACGTAGCTTTGTATTCCTCTTTTTGCTCTTCACAATCTTGACCTTTAAACATTACAATAGCATCATGGGATTTGATATTTCCTCAATTTTTTGACTTTCAAAAGAAGGCTTCAAAGGTTTCAGCAGCCTACTTTGTAAATTCCATAAAGAGGTTTGACTTCATTCAGGATTTCTTCTTGCAGCTATTCCTTGTCCAGATCCTTTTCTTGGTTTGACTTTTATAGTCCTATTGTGGTAATCTCAATTTGGTTGTCTTCCAAGCTTTCAAATTCTATAATGTCTTTGTCACATAAGAGTTGTCTTTTTAAATTTTTCGCATCAAATAAAAAGTTAACCATTGAAATATGTAAAATCTGAAATTTAGGATGTAGATGAAATTATATCAATCTTTGTTATGTTCCTAGACTAGCTAATATAAACATTGATTTAATATTCCTCAAAATATTTAGCTTGTTTCCTACCCTGAAAGTATTTTCTGCCTGTGATCTAGATTAAAAAGAATATTGACTGGGTTGAAAGTTGTTTGAGCCATCGTTCTACACTACTGTGGCAAGGAGACTAAAGAATGAAGATTAAAAAGCATTTATCACTGTTTCCTTGTATGCTCTTGATTCTTGATATTACTGGAATTATCTCAATTTTTAGAGCATCTTAAATCTATAGTCCAAAAGGAATAGAAAGGCCCTAAACAGTATTAGCTGTGACAATACCATCATAAATCATTTTGAGAAGCTTCTGCAGTGACTAGAGTACCTGATATTTTTATATTTCTTACTTACAGTAAAAACAATAATTTTGTTTAGTAGATCACACTTTTATCGTTTTCAGCCAAAGGTTCATATGATCTGTTGTGAGTTAGTGTAGATATTGTATTGAAGTATTTAACTGTCATCAAGGAGACTCAACTTCTAATTCCCTCTCTCAGCCATACAAATTCACTAGATAATTTTGAGCCAATCATGTACACACAGTCTCCCTGTGCACCCTATTTTAGTAGGTGGTTATGAGGAAAAATTGTGAGTGGAGAATGGCATATGTGTTGTTTTTAGCACTTGGAGAAAAAGGCAGGATAGAAATATAACAAATAAATATAATGAGTCTGATAAAATGTTTAATTACGAAACATGTCACACTGTTCAAGCACTATTTAATGTGATGGGCATTAATCCTGATGTCAAAAATGGCAAGTTTGGATGGATTAAAAAAAATAATGACAGCTCAATTGGGCATGGAGACTACATTGTAAAATAATAAATTATTGAGCGACTAATTTAAGAGCATAATAGCCATTCAGATATTAATCAGAACAGGAGCTGATTGATAGCATATGCTACATATGCTTGGCTGGAGCCATATGCCATCAAGATACAGTTGTTTATTACAATATTTGGAAGAAGAATTCAAAGCTGCAAGCAGATGTTTTGGCTTGCTTCATTTATTGCCCATACTTGTCATTCTTCCTGCCATAGATTAATATATTGTCCATATCATTTAAAATGTGGCTGTTAACATAGATTCTAGCTTTTTAGCTGAAAAGAAAGCATCAGTTAGCAAATACTTTATTTTGCATTTAAATGTTATTAAAACTTTTTTTCCAGAGAAATGTTCATTTTATTCTCTTGTAACTACAACATAAGAGTGACTTTAATAAATATTAGACAGATAGTTTTGTTGAGGCTGAAATGATCTATAGTCCACTTTGGCCAGCTACATAAAACATTGAACACTTCCACAAAAACTCCTATGCCAATGCTTTTGTCTGAATCTGTAGATCAGTTACAAATTCACAGAATAGTTTTAGAATACTCTTGCTGATTGAGGAGACCCATTTCATTATGCAGTGCTATGTTGCGTAATTCAAGTAGTTTTCAACTTATGACATGTAATTTAGCTACTATTTTAAGTTACAACTTACCCGAAAAAGAGCCTTAGGAGCCAGATAAGAAATTCCAGGGGTCCCTCCTCTCCCATGGACACATGACCGCATTTTGGACATTCAGCAACATTGCTGCATTTATGGTGGATTGCAACATTCCGTGGTGATGTGACATGTTTTACAATGTTTTTGCTGAAAACTAGCACTTTCATGGTTTCAGCAAAACTGTGCCAGCAAACAATGGATTTGCTTAATGAACGCTCTAAAACAAAATTGTAAAGTCAGGTTGGTCGCATGATCAACCCATTTTATGACCATTTTGACTTACAACTGTAATAGGCAGGCTCCATTTTGATCATAACTCGAGAATGTACTGTATAGCATTACTGCTGATCAAATTTGAACAACTAGCATAATAGATAGAATTTATTACATGGAAGCATCCTGAGAAATTAGGTGTCTCAAATAAACTAAGATTGATCAAACTGGTCAAGTATCTCTTCTTTGCACTGTAGCAGAAATATCCAGTTGACCTACAATACTTATTTGTGGCAGTTCCAGCTCCTAGCAAGGTGATTCTCTTCCAAATCAGGGCATGTTGAATAGGGAAGCACAGTTTCTGAGCAGAAATAGTCATTTCTAGGGGTCAAAATCCTGCCTAGGATTGAAATCCATGGGATTTAAGCAGGGGCATGATGGAGGACTTTAAATTTGAAGGTGCCAAGCAGCATTTAACTCATGACAGATGTAATGTTACATGTGAATGATCTTGGGAAACAGGAAAGGGATAGTCGGGGTAACAGTAAGAGAAGAGGTGTCCTAGCCCACAGAAGGTATCTGGTGTGGCAAATGACTCAGAAGGGACCACACCTAATTTCTTGGGCTATAAATGTGACAGTGGAAAAATTTACATCCAGATTTGCAAGATTCTATTAATGTCACCTTACACTAAAATAGAATTAGTTCATCTGAGCATACTTTCTATTTGGATTACTTTGCAAGACAGACAGCAGTGATTTAAAAAGAATGCTGGCAGCAGCAATATTTTTTTCTTTTATGTGAAGGAGATGTTCTTTCTTTTAATTAGGAGGAAAAATTAGAAACTTGTCTTGCTTGATAATTACAATAAATGGGAAATAAACACCTCCTCCCCCAATCTATGTAACCTTATGTTCAGTCTGTCTTTACATTATTTTCGATTTTGACTTGACTAATATATTTGGGTTTTTCCCCCACATTTCTCCCAAGATCACTGTGTCCACTACTATGATCTTCGGAACACTAAACAGCCCATTATGGTCTTCAAAGGACACCGCAAAGCTGTTTCATATGCAAAGTTTGTTAGTGGAGAAGAAATAGTCTCTGCGTGAGTATTGTAAAAAGCTTCTACACGTTTTGATTCTTGGTGAATTTCAGAAAATCAGTATTTTGCACAGCTTATGAGCAAGATTGTAGGCTCATACTATGTGTTTGTGTGAACTGTCAACTTGCACAGCATATTCTAGTACTTTTATTAGAACAAAAATAGAAAACTCTTTCTCACTTCTTTTGGATCCAGAGTGTCTCATTAGTGCTGAAGAAACTGAGAAAGATAGAGGTATATAACTAGTAGTTTTTTGTTTTGTTTAGTTCTCGTCTGTTCAGCCACACTTCTAGGAGTTGCCAGCAACATACTGAAATAAATACTTAGGTCTGTGAAGACTTAAATTAACGTTTCTCTTTAGTATAGTAATCAGTGAAAAAGAGGCAATATTTGATTCCATTATTTTTCTAAAAGGTAGATTTTTTTTACTTGCCGATGTTCTAAGAATTGCAGGAGTGCCCTCATGTGGTAACATGCAACCTGAGATTTGCTGCAATTGACGAGTTGAACTTTGGAGACTTAGGCAGCAATCGTTCGATCAAATTAAGGAGTAAACAATTAGCAAAAGGCAATTTATGTAATGATTAAACTACGTTTGGAATTTAAAAACACTCCAGGCAAAACCTTATTCTTTATTTTAACTTTTGTTAGTTCAGAAGATTGAAGAGAGGCATATCAGTTTTTATGTACATGAATGGAAGCAATAAGACTTTTTTTTTCTATTTTGCCATTGCCTGCTTTCTAGGGCTGAGAGTGATTGGCTAAAGGTCACCCAGCTGATTTGTACTTATGGCAGGATTAGAACTCACGGCTTTTTGGTTTCTACCTTGGGGCTTTAATCACTACACCAAGCTCGCTCATAGGGATGATTTATTTCTATTTATTTATTTATTTCTTAGATTTTTAGACCGCCCCTCTCCCAGAAAGGGACTCGGGGCGGTGTACAGTCAATACAAATAAAATCAGTCATAATAATAAAATACATTTAAGATACATTTGGAGGGGGAGATAGGCTGTACTAAGAAATAAATATATTCTAATCCTAAAAACATCCCAATTAAAACCCCAAACCCAATTAAAATAAAATAAATCCCCGGGAGGTAAAACTAAGAAAGTGCCAGGCCAGCTGATTGAAATAGGTGAGTCTTTAACTTTTGCCGGAAGGAACGGAGGTCGGTGGTAGTTCGAATGTCTGGGGGGAGGTCATTCCAGAGGGTTGGGCCCATCACAGAGAAGGATCTACTCCTAGGTGTCGCCCGCTGGCATTGCCTAGCAGACGGCACCAGGAGGAGCCCCTCCCTGTGTGAGCGGATAGGTCGCAGGGACGTCTGTGGTAGGATGCGATCCTGCAGATAACTAGGTCCTATGCCATGGAGCGCTTTAAAGATGGTGATCAATACCTTGAAACGCACCCGAAAGGCCATAGGTAGCCAGTGCAACTCGCGCAGGAGAGGTGTTACGTGGGAGTAACGTGTACTTCCCATAATAACCCGCGCGGCTGCGTTCTGAACTAGCTGCAGTCTCCGGATGCGTCCCAAGGGAAGCCCCATGTAGAGGGCATTGCAGTAGTCCAGGCGAGATGTCACCAGCGCATGAGTGACCGTGCGCAGGGTACTCCGGTCCAGTAGGGGGCGCAATTGGCGCACCAGGCGGACCTGGTGGAACGCCCCCCTTGCCACGGCTGCCACATGGTCCTCCATTGACAGCCGGGCATCGAGGAGGACGCCCAAATTGCGCGCCCGCTCCACGGGGGACAGTTGTTCGCCCCCTATGGCCAGCGATGGAGTCAGCTGGCTGAACCGAGGTGCCGGTACCCACAGCCACTCGGTCTTGGAGGGGTTGAGTTTGAGTCTGTTGTCCCCCATCCAGACCCCGACGGCTTCCAAACACCGGGACATCACTTCGACAGCCTCGTTGGGGTGGTTTGGGGTTGAAATGTACAGCTGAGTATCATCAGCGTAAAGATGGTACTCAACCCCAAAACCACGGATGATCTCACCCAGCGGCTTCACATATGCGTTGAACAGGAGAGGCGAGAGGACCGACCCCTGTGGCACCCCACAAGTGAGTGGCCTCAGGGACGACCTCTGCCCCCCTGTCAACACACATTGCTTCCGGTCGGAGAGGTAGGAGCCGAACCACCGCAAAACGGTGCCTCCGACTCCCATCCCCTCCAACCGGCGCAATAGGATACCATGGTCGATGGTATCAAAAGCCGCCGAGAGGTCTAATAGGACCAGGATAGAGGAACAACCCCTATCTCTGGCCCTCCAGAGATCATTAACCAACGCGACCAAGGCTGTCTCAGTGCTGTGCCCGGGTCGGAAGCCGGACTGGCGTGGGTCTAGATAGTCGGATTCGTCTAGGTGTCGTGGAAATTGCTGCGCCACCACATTCTCAACAACCTTCGCCAAGAAGGGGAGGTTGGAGACTGGACGATAATTAGCTAGCTCCATTGGGTCGAGCGAAGGTCTCTTGAGCAAGGGTCTCACCACCGCCTCTTTCAAGGCGGTTGGTAAGTATCCCTCACCCAATGAGGCGTTCACCAGGCCCAGGAGCCAGCCTCGGGTCACCTCCCAGGCTGCCAGTACCAGCCAGGAGGGGCACGGGTCCGTTAAACATGTGGTGGGTCGCAGCCGTCCACGCAACCTGTCCAAATCCTCGGGGGCAACAGAGTCAAACTCCTCCCAGAATGGTCTCTCAAGACTCGCTGTTGGCGGCTCGTCTGGTCCACTGACGGAGGTCCACCCGCTCCGGATCTGATCGATTTTGTCCTGAAGATATTCTCCAAACTCCTCTGCTCTACCCTGTAAGGGTGTCTCCCGCGCCCCCTGCGATAAAAGGGAGCGGGTCACCCTAAACGGGGGCAGGGCGGTTATCCGCGGACGCAATAAGAGCAGCACAATGTCTACGTTTGGCCGCTCTTATTGCCACAAGGTAAGTCCGCAAATAGGCTCTTACCTGTGTTCGGTCAGATTCGGAGCGTGAGGACCTCCACCTGCTCTCTAGACGTCTCCTGTGGCACTTCATCACCCTAAGCTCCTCAGTAAACCAAGGAGCCCGGGTGGGTCGATGCCGCAGGAGAGGTCGCAAAGGCGCAACCCGGTCCAAGGCCCCAGTCGTCGCCCTATTCCAGGCAGTCACTAGGTCCTCGGAGCGGGAGCGGGACAAGGCTACAGGTATTGGCCCAAGCTCCGTCTGGAATCTATCAGATTCCATCAGCTGCCTGGGGCAGTACCAGTTTATAGAGTCTGGTTCCGCCTCCTCGCGGTGGGGGATAGCGCCAGGGAAGTCCAGCCGGAGGGATGAGTGGTCTGACCATGACAGGGGCGTGATGACTAAATCCCCTATTCCCAGATCACTCGTCCACTGTTCAGATACAAAAATGAGGTCCAGTGTGTGGCCCCCTTCGTGAGTGGGGCCCTGCACTAATTGGGTCAGGTCCATGGCTGTCATGGAAGCCATGAACTCCCGAGCCACCTCGGAAGCCGCTCCCGTTGACGGCAAGTTGAAGTCCCCCATGACCAAAAGTCTGGGAGTCTCAACTGCCGTCGCTGAGATTAGCTCGAGGAGCTCGGGCAGGGCTGCTGATGCATAGCGAGGAGCCAAGTATACAATCAGCAAGCCCCACTGCCTCCCTGGGCCCCAGTTCACACCAAGGGACTCACACCCGGGTATCTGAGGGACAGTGAACTCCCTCGGCTCTAAACATTCCCGCATAACCACCGCCACCCCACCACCCTTTCCCAGGGCCCGAGGCTGATGGAATGCACGGAAACCCGGTGGGCACATTTCCACGAGGGGTAAACCACCCTCGTGGCCCAGCCAGGTCTCCGTTATCCCTGCAAGGTCTAGCTCCCCCTCTGAGATCAACTCATTAATGAGGGGGGCCTTGTTGGTGACAGACCTTGCATTGCAAAGCATCAGCCGCAGGCCCTGGCTCTGTAGCACCTGTCCACCTAGACTGCAGGGGTTGGTACAAGCGACCGGGCGTAACCAGCAGCCACGGTCTCCCAACCGACCTTGGGATCTTATCCTGTCCTCGCATCCCCTCCTCCCCGCGACCGTTGTAATAGGACAACCCTCTGCTTTAGTGACCTTTATATTCCCCCCCTCCACCGCATCCCCGTCCTTCCTGGACTCACCTGTCTGTCTGGCGCTGGCTCTCCTCCCGGTCTGATTAGCCCTCCCCCCCACCCTGGAACCCCCTAAAAAAGATAAAAAACATTTTACTAAAAATCCCCTTAGCTTCCGGTTCCTGCACATGATAAGAACTAACAAGAAATAATGGGTACAAGTTTCAGCTATCTAGATTTTGCTTAACTGTAAGCAAAAATGGCCTGATGCTCAGATCTGTACAGGTAGTCATGGTGGTACAGTGAATGTGGTATTGCAGGCTAATTCAGCAATTCAGCAGCTTGAGTCTCACCAGCTCAAGGTCGCCTCAGTCTTCCATCATTCTGAGGTTGGTAAAATGAGGACCCAAATTGTTGGGGGCAATATGTTGACTGGGTAAACGGCTTACAGCAGCGGTTCTCAACCTGGGGGTCGAATGACCCTTTCACAGGGGTCGCCTAAGACCATTGCAAAACACATATTTTTTTAAAAAATACAGAAAACATAAAATAATTTTATGGTTGGGGGGGTCACCCAACATGAGGAACGCGGCATTAGGAATGTTGAGACCCACTGGCTTAGAGAGAACTGGAAAGCACTGTGAAGCGGTAAATAAGTCTAAGTGCTATTGGCTTGATTTATAACCATTTGTTTAGTAACTATTCAAAGTTACAGCAGCACTGAAAGAAGGGATCTAAACTAGTCCCTGAAGTAATGGCAGCTATGGCTTCATCCTGCATTGCAGCTCAGAGGCTTCTTGCAACCCCATAGTCATAGTGTACTAAGAAACTCAAGAGTCAGAGCCTACTCCTTCCATGGCCTCCCTAAACTCATGCTGCAGTGCAGCGGGACCCCAATTTACACACAGCTTGCACTGGGCCTCTGAAGGCTTCCTCTTCACCCCTGATGCATCTCTCTTGCTTAACGACAACATGTGTATGGAGTTACAAAGGCAACTTGGACTGCTGTGTTTGCTGTCGCTAAGTGATGTGGTCACATGGCATTGTGTTTTATGACCATTTTGTGTAATGATGGAAACTCCAATCCCACTTGTCATACATTGGGGACTACCTGTATAATAATGGAATAGTGTACTATGTACATTTGGGTTCACTAACTCTAGGAATTTTAAAAAGAGTCTAGTCAGTTGTGGATGGTTTAATTGGTTTTGCTCACATTAAGGAAGGTTGGAGTAGATGATCCTTATCATCCCTTCCAATTCCACAGTTCTGTGATTCTATATAATAGGTATTCTTTGAGATTCATTCCAGCAGCATAAGCCTCAATGAATTAAATGTAAGAGTAAAGTTATGTAAATTTCAATAAATTCAACATGGTTTTACAGGAAAATGTATCTTGGGATTCTCCATGGCTTTTCATTTTTCTATAAATATGTATCGTTTAATAAGTTACAAGGCGATTAATACTAAAGCTGACTTCTTTACTTGAAACAAGTTTTATTTACCTCTTCCCAAAGGACTTGTTTTTGCTTGGAAAACAAACCTTTGCAGAACCCAGGGAGTGGTTTCTGTTAAATGCAGCTTCCCTCTCTGCTTGCATTATCCCAGACACAGATGGTACCAGAAATCTGTTTTCTGCCTAACTTAAGTTTTACACTGTGCTGATTTTGCCTACCTGGGAGTCTTTCCTAATTTCCAATTTATTTATAAATTTGTATCTCTGTCCTCAGGTCAACAGATAGTCAACTAAAGCTATGGAATGTAGGGAAGCCACATTGTTTGCGTTCTTTTAAGGGTCACATCAATGAGAAGAATTTTGTAGGCTTGGCATCTAATGGAGACTATATTGCCTGTGGTAAGTAAACAGCTGTTTGAGCAAAGAAATTTAAATATACTGTCAAGTTTAAGCATTTATCAATGTCAAGTTTATGACAATATATTACAATAAAATTGAACACACTATGAAATATCAACAAACTCATGAATGGATCCATCCCTTTTCTTCATAAAAAAGAAAAACTTATGTTTAAAAATATGCCTAACAGCTGCCTGCCCATCTGTTTTCAAGAAATGTAAAAGAAGGAGGTTCAAAACTTTGAGAACATACGTAGAAAATGTTTGTTTATCCCAAATCATTATAGTTCAAACCAACTGAAAAAACAGAGTAATCAAAACGACAAGGAAAAGAACTATTTTTCAATTTTGCAGTTGGTAATATAACATAACCTTAGTACCATAACATAGCTTACTGGTCTTTTCATAGTGAAAAATATCTCCAGTTCGTCAGCGTAATCTCCTTTGGTCTATATGCTGAACTTTTTATTTCTTCTTATCTTCTAAATCCTGTTTGGTATTTCAGCATTCTCCTTGAACTCTAACTTCTAAAACAGACCATAGAAAATATCTTCTGGAATCTGGAGTCATGCTATTGCACAAAAAAGTTGCAAACATTACAGTTTCAGATGTATGCTTCTTAAATTGAATTAACCTTGGTAGTTGCCACCTTTCATTCACTTTCTGAGTATTGAATACTTGGAATGAGTTGCTTATATCAAATCATACATGTTATAATTAATCTAACTCCTGTATTAGAGTTTTGTACTTTAACCAGTAGAAAAGTTTTAGTAGAAAATTTAGGTTGAGCTGGAACTGACAGAAATAAATATTGTAAATCAACCTGTATTTTTGTTTTTGATTGTAGGAAGTGAAAATAATTCACTTTACCTGTACTATAAAGGTCTCTCAAAGACACTGCTAACCTTCAAATTTGACACTGTCAAAAGTGTTTTGGACAAAGACCGTAAGGAGGATGACACAAATGAATTTGTCAGTGCTGTATGCTGGAGGGCACTACCAGATGGGGTAAATATTTTGCTAATTTTTTTCTTCTTACCAAGGAGCGAAATAATTTGCAGGTCATTTATTTGGATCAACCTCAGTCTAGTTGTGAACATGTCAGATTAATGGAAGTTTTCATTTTGGATCCTTAAATGGCCAAGATTAGGCTTTTTCTAGAATAATAACAACTACTTCTACTTAGAATTACCAGTGAAGAAAGAGGAATATAAGCAGATGTTAATGGATTATCCAAACAGATATCACTGGACTATTATGCAACAAATCTTATCTTTGACCTGTATCAGGCTTTGTACTTCAGAATTCAGTAGCTTTCCTCTTTCGACAAAGATTGTATTTAATTTTTTCTTTGTATAGTGGTTTTAGTGAATAGATAACTTCTTAGCTATGACCTTTGCTAGGAGTCTTTTACTCCTAGCAAACATAATGCCTCTTATTGCTTTCTCAGCCCAAATAGATGCCTGTTAAGCATCCCTAGCCATCGTAAATTGTTGTCCCTCCTCAATCACATGGCTGCATGTTAAGAAGTCAGCTTTATGATTGGTTGTATTGTTGTCTGGTCACATGACCTTCATTCACAGTACTTTTTGCTGGTTTCCAGCAAAAAAAAAAAAGTCCATTGAGATTAATGGGTTCAGTTAAAAACCATCACATTTGGGGAGTTCCTATGGTGATGTCATCGTGCTTGGAGCTGAGGAACGGGAGTTCTCATAACGTCTAACTCTAACGTCTTCGTTTGAGCTCATTTCTGAGCGCTGTGGATCCTGAAGGGGCCGGCAGATTAAGGGGGAAACTCTGAAGACACTGGGGTGATAAGGAAGGACCGTTAGGAAGGACCAGGGAATAAACGGTTTGAGGCTCAAAAATGAAGAATATAAGTCCCAAGCCTATGCCGATGACTTAGTATTTGTTCTAGAGGATCCATTAGAACCCAATCTGAAATTAATTCAAAAATTAGAAGAATATGGCGAAGAGGCAGGACTAAAAACCAATAAAGGCAAAACAAAAATGATAACCAAAAACATGACAAAAAAGCAAGAACTCGAACTGGAATTAGCAACTAGAATGCAAATAACTAAGAAAGTGAAATACTTGGAGATCTGGGTGTCGGCAAAATGTTCCACAATTAAAGACTATAGTTATAATAGACTAGTGACACAAATAAAGATTTAGAAAGCTGGAAAAATATTCAGCTATCACTAATGGGACGTATAGCCACAGTCAAAATGAATATTTTACCAAGAATCTTATTCTTGTTGCAAGTCGCACCTATTAACCCAGGTAAAACTTTCAAGAATTAAAGAAAATAACTGCTAGATTCATTTGACAAGGATGAAAAGCGAGGAATAAACTAAAGTCAATTCAAGACAGCAAGGAGAGGGAAGGTTTAGCATTACCAAATTGGGAATTATGCACATTAGCAGTAACAATAACATGGGTGAAGGATTGGATAGAGCTAAAGAATAAAAGAATTTTGACCTTAGAAGGCCATGATTTGCAAGCAGGCTGGCATACATTCCCATGGGATGATAAACATAAAATGCACAAATACTTTCAAAAACATTTAATTAGAAGAGTGTTATTGCAAAACTGGCTCAAAAAAAAAAAATCCACTATGTGAAAATCCCGAATTGACTATCACCAACAGATAGGACGATCCATCCAAATTTTATAGATATGAATAAAACAGAGACTTAATTGACGGACAGGGAAATTTAAAAACAATTGAAGAACTGGCAGAACAAAACATGAAAGTTGACTGGCTAACCTACTTGCAAATCAAAACTAAACACAATAATGATGCTAAATTATATGACATCAAAACAGAACCACACGAATTGGATAAAATAATTCAAAGCTCAGATAGAAAGATGATAGGGAGAATATACAAATTTCTCCTGAAGCATAAAATGGAAGAGGAAATCATGAAAGAACAAATGATAAAATGGGCACAGAACTTTGGATATAATATTGAATTAGATAAATGGGAAAAATGTTGGAGAACAAACTTAAAAATGACACTATCAGTTGCATACAAGGAAAACCAGTACAAAATGTTTTACAGATGGCACCTGGCACCAACAAGGTTAGCTAAAATCTCAACAAATACCTCCCCAAAATGTTGGAAATGTGAATCAATACATGGAACATACTACCACTTATGGTGGACCTGTGAGGAGGCTAAAAATTTTTGGAAAAGGATCAAAAATGTCTAGAGGCAATAACAGATGTCAAAATAGAATGGAAACCTGAAGTTTTTAAATTAGGAATAATGACTGCGAAATACAAAAAAAAATTCCAGTATTTAATATTACATATAATTACGGCGGCGAGGATTGCCTTTGCCCAGAAATGGAAAAACAAATGAATTCCAAGCGAAGATGAAATAATAAGAAAGGTTATGGACTGTGCTGAAATGGACAAATTAACAAAAGAAATCCAGGGAAAAAAAGAAACAGAATACTACCAGATATGGGATAAATGGTATAGGTGGATGGAGGAAAGAAACAAGGATCAATGAAGGAAGACAACGAAGCCCAAAAATAGTTAAGGAGAATTAACAAATATACATGTATCCAAGTGGTTTAAATTTACTAGAGATAATCAGCCAATATAGCAGACAGATGAGTAAAATAAGAGGGTTAAGAATGACAAAGAAAGAGGGGCGAGCGCCATCTTGGCCCTCCCCTTCGCAGGGAAAGAAGTTGCCAAAAGTTTTTTGTTTTAAAACAACAGTTCAGAGTCGTTTCTAGCAATTGTGAAAGTCATTTTCAATTAAAAGTCAAATAAATCAGTCTTTTAACCTCTCTCTTCCTGAGGATCCATTTTCAAAGCCGCTTAGTCCGAGGAGGGGGAATGGTAACCCCCCCCAATCTCTCTTCAAGGACAGAAACACAAAAGACTCACAAAGTGATTGTTGCTTTTCTCCTAAGTCCTCTAAGAGCATCGGTCAGGATCCCCACCTTCAGTCTCCAGCTGCACTTCTCCAACTTTTCTTTTAGCCTCCGGAGCCATCCGACGAGAGGGCGGGCAGTGCGAAGCTGTCTCTCGCCCCCCCCTCCGCTCCCCAGCTCCTAGGCGAAGCCGAAAAGCACCCCAGCTGGCTGCCGCCACATGCGGGGTGCCTCGGCCAGCCGCCCTTCGGCAGGACCCCCCTACAAGGGCTCCTGTGTCCCCTAAGGGACCCCCCGGGGAGACGAGCGGCGGACAAACACGTCCGTCGTCGTCCGATCCCGGAAGTTACTCCCAAAGAGAGAACAAAGAAAAGTGGATTGCTTGTTTACTCTCCCAAGGGGAAACTGGGACTTCCTCCTGTGTATGGATCTTCTGATCTTTGGCTGACTTTTCTCTGTATTCATCTTGGTGTATTCTACTCTTGGAACTGCAAATTGGGTGCCGTTGCGATTGTTTTCCTTTGGAGACCAGCATAGCTGTGAAACCCTCTGACACCACTTCCCTTGGCAAGGATTTGCATCTCTGAACTTAAACAAATGGCGGCAAGGAAACCCCCTACGGCAAAGCGCACTCAGCCCCCTCATCAGCTGCCCCAAGTCCCACGATGCAACAGTCTAAGATATCGTCAATGTTGCAGAAAGCAGTGGCTGGGGAAGATCCTAAGGAATTATCTGTTACGGAAATGTTTAAAGAACTTATGAAAGGACAGAATGAAATGAGGGCTGAGATCAAAGAAGAACTCAGAGTGGTTAAAGAACATATAGCTGGAAATACACAACAAATTTTGGTGTTAGAGGACGGAATGGCGGGGCTGGGGGAAGAAGTGAAAGCAATGCATAAGGGAAACATAGATATGGAAAATTTTCAGACAAAAGTAGAATTTGAAAGAAAGTCCTTTTTTCTTAGATTCCAGAACTTACCAGAAACAGAGAATGAAAACCTTAAAGATATTATGAGTACAATTCTAGCAGACTATCTCAAGAGAGATAAAAAACAAATGTGGGATATGGATCTAGCATATAGAATAAATTCAGCATATGCTAGAAGACACAATGTTCCGAGGGAGATACATGTTAAGTTTGTCAGGAGATCCACAAGGGAAGAGGTACTTGCGACCCAAAGGGAGGGACCATTGAAATATAAGGGTGAAGAGATCACCATTCTCAAACAGATCCCGAAAAAAATAAGAGATAGAAGGAGGAAATTTTCCTCCCTAGCAAAAAAATTATATGAAAAAGGGATCTGGTTTAAATGGCTGATTCTGGAAGGGATGTTAATCTTCTGGGACGGAAATAGGATCAGAATCAATACAGTCCAGGAGGCGGAGGCCTTCATTAAAAAGAATTTTCCACTCTCAGAGGAGGAACTGAGTGGGAGTAGTGAAAGAGTCAGTAAAACACAAGACAGTAAGATCCAAGACAGGAAGGAGAGGGGCACTGAGGCTCTCTCTAGCGACAGGGAGGAAGAAGCAATATCGAAAAGGCTCAGATCTCAAAAATAAAATTATTCGGAACAATAGCAGTTAGTGATATATTAGAAAACGACAAAGAGAAACATGTAAGAACACAAGACTAACAATATAGAGTAAGATTTGGTTCACTGTTTTCTTCTATAAATTTGTTGTACAATGTTATATAAATGAGTATCGTGCTGGGATCTCTACCAGCAGTATGAAAGCTGCCAAAAAAAATTGTATACCTATTTACCCTTCCCTATATACTTGAAAACCAATAAAACTTTGTTTAAATAAAAAAAGAGGGTTAAGAATGGTGAAATACAAATGAAATATAATAGAAGGGGAAATAATATAAGGTGAGCGATATCGATTGGCAATTGCTATTAGAAAGAACAGGAAGCTCCTATTCGTATTGTATTGTGTAAATGTGGTGTACGTCTAAGTTTTGTGTGTGTGTTTTACATGTTTGTAAATAAAAAACATTCGCTTAACAACTACCATAAAAACGTAAAGAAAATTACTTCCGGACAACTGGATGCCTCGACCTATGACTACAGCAAGTCATGGGCTCAATTAGGGTCATAAGTCTGTAGCAACAAAGCTTATTTGAGTTCATGAAATTTTAGAATTCTGTGTTAGTACCAATTTTACCTTGTGCTCTGAATATCATGTTTTAGTAAGTGGACTGGGGAGGATACTTTGTTTTCTATCCATTTTCTTAGCTTTCTCTGAAATTATTATTTTTCCATTTTCATATGGAATATTGTATTTTCTTTCTGGTTGTATTAGAAAACAATCTTTGCAGGTTTATGTTGTTCAGGAAGTATGGCTGTGTTACTTCAGTGCTCTGTTATTCCCTTTAATTATAGCAACTAGTTTTCTCTTTCAACATCATTACTCACTTTTGTCTGCATTTTAATGCTGAGTTGCACCAGAGTAGAAGCTGGAGGTGAAAACCTCTTCTGGCTGAGTTTCCACATACTGACCTGACCTCATGCTTTGAACAGTGGCTTGGTAGTTCCTGCTGCCATTATCAATCTTTGGAATGTTTCACCTGGTATGTGAGAGAAATAGAGCTTTCACACTCTTGGTTGCTTTCTAGCAATTAAAGGTTAAAATGCAAAAGTTGAAATCACTTTTATAGTATCACCTACATATCATGTAGCATAGAGGTATCTTAGCTAGAGATTTCAACACCACCACCACCCCGGGAGTAATAGAAATAACCCAATCATTAAAAAAAGATAAAATGTAATTTCCTAATCTCCACTCTTTAAAAAATACATAAACAATCACTGTAGGGAAAGATAATTATACTGTTGCCCAGATCATGGTAATAAAATAGCTTTCAAATTAGTAATGAAAGAAAACAAAAGCAAATGTAATTTTCAGTCTTCTGCAAATAAAGGGGTCACAAGCAGTGTTTAAAAAGAGTCTATTAGTGATCCATAATAGCGAAGGTGTTGGGCTAGGTCTTCGAAAGCTTGGATTCAAGTCTGTCGTCCGGCATGGAAGCTTATCATGCTTTGGGGCTAGTTATGTTCTCTCAATCTTTCCATTTTCCAAACAAAGTATTGATTCGATTATTCACTATTTTTTTAAACAAAAATAAGAGTGTTTCTAGGGCCTATGTTTGGCATTTCATAATTGGAAATAATGAAAATAATTAAATCAATTGGGGCATGCAATATATTGGAAAACTATTGAGAAGATTAACACTCCTCATGCATTGTTTTGGGGAGAAAGTTCCAGGGACACTAGGGAGGTCAAAAGAAGCTAGAAACCCCATGCTTTGCATTAATTTTGCATGAAGGGACAAAGGTTTAGGGCTTCAATCACGTCACAATCATTAGCTTGAATATTTTATTACACATCCCAGGGATGCCAACAACATAGACCGTAAAGCAATTGGGACCAGAATTTCCATCACTAACTGATGTAGTCATGCTACCACTAATGTGGTAACAGCAATCCCTAGTCCTAGCTGCCATCATTAACCAAATCCCATGGTGATTAGACAAAGAAACCTCTTGCCAACTTCTCACAACCAAAGGCATTGGGCAACCTTGTAGTAAGTTCAAGTCCCAGGGCTGTAGACAGATAAGTGACTGCTGCTGGATAGGGAAAGATCAGAGAGGGTTAATTAGGTTGTATGTAAGAGTCATGATACAGTTTGGGCCAGTAAATGTGCAAGAGGGGTGCATGGTCAGGGATAATATGAGGGTGTGTGCTAGGGATCCCAGGTCAGAGAGGGAGTACATGAGGTATGCATTGAAGTTGAGAGATGGTGTGCAAGAAACATGGTATGGGTCCAGGAAAGTGCACAAGAGTGTGACAGAGGCAGGGTGCAGGTCAGGAAAGCGTTGTGGAGTGTGCAAGGATGCAAGAGGTATTTTGAGGGTTGGGAAGGATGTATAGATGGGTGCAAATGGCTATCATAAGCATAGAGAGCATCGGTGGGGGGCACTTATCGCAGTGACTTGTGACTTTCCCTTTTGGCTTCCCCATTGACTTTCTGAGGAAGTCAGCAGAGAAGGTTGCAAATGGCATTCACGTGATCAAAAGGTTCTGCAACCATTTGTAAGGGCAAACTGGTTAAATGCCTAGATTGGAATTGCATGATTGTGGGGTTGCTGGGATGAATAGAACTCCAAGGGTTCTAGTCATCCAATAACCATGATTCAGTTACCCCACCATAACTTGGAATGCTTGCTGCCCCAGTGGTTGTATGCCGAGGACTACCCGTATTACTTAATCATAAACCCACAATGAAAACAGAGAATATGAAACTTAGCAATACCATTGTGAGAGAGCCAGTTTGGTATAGTAATGAGGCACCAGATAGGAACAAGTAGACCATGAGATCTAGTTCCATATTCCACAAAAAGCCAGCTTGGGTGACCTTGGCTGAGTCAATCTGTCAAAAAGTTTGCAAAATTTACCAAGAAAATTGTAGCATCAAATCCAGGCCATCACCAGGAGTCTAATTAAAGACTGACTCTAAGGACACCTCAGTCATCGTGCATCTTGGAGCTGGGATATGGGTTTCCAAATGCATTAGATTGGATTACATTTGAGCAAAGGTCCTATTATGTTTCTGCTGATGTTGCTTTTAAAAAAAACACATAGGCATTAACTAAGTGTATTGTAAGAAAACTTATTTTAGCTCTTGCTGTTCAGAGTACAGGCATTATATATAAGCCATGTGATTTCATAGATTATGCATAGCTTCAATTTATTAGCATCATTATAAAAGAAGTCATTTAATCGCTATGTTCATTGTAATATTTTAAATAGGTTAGCCTGGAAAGAAAGTAGAATTTAAGTGTTTTGGAAAACTATCTGGAAATGAAGATAAGAGAAAATAGAATGCAAATTAGTCAAAAAATATCTAGAATCCTTACCAGAGAGAAACCCAGAAAGAAACTCTGAAATAATGATAATAGGGAATTGTGGAAAACTCATAAATTTCAGTTCTACTGAAGAGGCCAGAATTATTGGTTTACTTAAATCAAGCTCTCTTAATTGCATAGTTATTCTGCATCACTGAAAAGGTATTCTGTTAACAAGCACGCTAAGAAAGCTAGAGGTGAAAAACTACCCTGTTCCATATTTTAGAATATTCAAGAGAATATAAAACAGTACTACTAGGTAAAAATCTCCTGTAATTTTATACCTATATGTTGATTTGCTCTTTGATGCATTTTATTGAGAAATGGGGCTAATTTGAATTTGTTGACACTTGAGGAACCCGCTTTGTAATTATCAGTATGAAGTGATCTGATCCTCAACTCTTAGACAAATAATGTAGGAATGGAATATATTCTACAGATTAGTGTAGAAATCGGATGAAACAAACATGAGAGAAACAGATGACATAACTAGAAGAACACTGCTTATCTGTAATTGATATAGTTACGGTTTTTTATAAATTCTAAATTCACCATGGCAGTAATTTTTAAACTGATTTAATTAAAAATTAGACATTGTAAATGGGGGGAAAATATCTCTCTTCAGATTATTGACTTCTGTTGAGTGACATTTTAAAGACGACTTGCATTTCATCTATATTACTGCTTCAGAAAGCCTTTAGCAATAGTGAAATATTGGACTCAGATCATCCCTTTACTAATATATAATAATAATAATAATAAATTTGGATTTATTAGCCGCTCCCTTTCCAAGTAGGACTCGGGGCGGCGTACAATGGAGCATATAACATAAAATACATAACAACACCAAACGTACATACATACAAACACATATACATATACACGGAGGAGGAAACAAATTACAACAATAGACAGTTAAAAATCTACTTTAAAATACCCCAATTGTAAAAACCCAATAAAATTAATATTTAAGAACAATTTAAAAAACAGTTTGGGGGAATGGGAAAATTACGATTGTGATTGAGCCAGGCCGGATAATTGAAAGAGGTGGGTCTTCAGCTGTACACGGAAGGAGCGGAGATCGGAAGTAATCCTGATGTCACGGGGGAGGTCATTCCATAGGGCTGGGCCCATCACAGAGAAGGCTCTGCTCCTGGGTGTCGCCCCCCGACACTGTTTGGCGGACGGCACCCGGAGAAGTCCCTCTCTGTGTGAGCGAATTGGTCGTAGGGATGTGTGGGGCAGGATGCGATCCTGCATATAACTAGGCCCTGTGCCATGGAGCGCTTTAAAGATCATAATCAAAACCTTGAAACGCACTCGGTAGACCACAGGCAGCCAGTGCAGCTCGCGCAGGAGAGGTGTTACAGGGGAGTATCTGGTCCTCCCCATAATCACCCGCGCGGCCGCGTTCTGGACCAACTGTAGTCTCCGAGTGCATCTCAAGGGAAACCCCATGTAGAGAGCATTGCAGTAATCCAGGCGAGACGTCACTAGCGCATGGGTGACTGTGCGTAGGGCATCCCGGTCCAATAAGGGGCGCAATTGGCGCATCAGGCGAACCTGATGGAACGCCCCCCTTGCCACGGCTGTTACATGGTTATCCATGGACAGCCGGGTATCCAGGAGGACGCCCAAATTGCGCACCTGTTCCATGGGGGCTAGTTGGACGCCCCCGATGGCCAGAGATGGAAGCACCTGGTTGAACCGGGAGGCCGGAAGCCACAGCCACTCCGTCTTGGAAGGGTTGAGTTTTAGTCGGTTGCCATCCATCCAGACCCGTACGGCCTCCAGGCACCGGGACATCATTTCGACGGCCTCATTGGGGTGGTTCGGAGTGGAAATGTATAGCTGAGTATCATCAGCATACAGATGATATCCCACTCCAAAACCACGGATGATCTCGCCCAGCGGTTTCATATATGTGTTGAACAGGAGGGGCGAGAGCACCGATCCCTGTGGCACTCCACATGTGAGTGGCCTCCGGGTCGAACTCTGCTCCCCTGTCAACACACGTTGCGTCCGACCAGAGAGGTAGGAGCCAAACCACCGTAAAACGGTGCCTCTGACTCCCAGCCCCTCTAGCCGGTGCAACAGGATACCATGGTCGATGGTATCGAACGCCGCCGAGAGATCTAATAGGACCAGGATAGAGGAACAACCCCTATCTCTGGCCCTCCAGAGATCATCGACCAATGCGACCAAGGCCGTCTCCGTGCTGTGCCCGGGTCGGAAGCCGGACTGGCGCGGGTCTAGATAATCATTTTCCTCCAGGTGACGTGGGAACTGCTGTGCTACCACACTCTCTACAACCTTCGCTAAAAAAGGAAGGTTGGAGACTGGACGATAATTGACTAGGTCCGTTGGGTCCAGGGAAGGCTTCTTGAGCAGGGGCCTCACCACCGCCTCTTTCAAGGCGGCCGGTAGAGACCCCTCACCCAACGAGGCGTTCACCAGGCCCAGGAGCCAGTCGCGCGTAACCTCCCAGGATGCCAGTACAAGCCAGGAGGGACACGGGTCCAATAAACATGTGGTGGGTCGCAGACGTCCACGCAACCTGTCCAAATCCTCGATGGCAACCGAGTCAAACTCCTCCCAAAGCGGTCCCTCAAGACTCGCAACGGGCGTCTCTACTGAACCACTGAAAGGGGTCCATCCCATCCGGATTTGAGCGACTTTGTCCTGTAGATAATTCCCAAACTCCTCTGCTCTACCCTGTAGAGGGGCTTCCCGTGGTCTCTCAAACAAGAGGGAACGGGTCACCCGAAACAGGGCGGCAGGGCGGTTATCTGCAGACGCAATAAGAGCGGCGCAATGTTGACGTTTGGCCGCTCTTAGTGCCACAAGGTACGTCTTCAAATAAGCTCGTGCCTGTGCTCGGTCAAATTCGGAACGGGAGGATCTCCAACGACTCTCTAGGCGTCTCTTGTGGCATTTCATCACCCTTAGCTCCTCGGTAAACCAAGGTGCCAGGGTGGTTCTTCGCCGCAGGAGAGGCCGCAAAGGCGCCACCCGGTCTAGGGCCCCGGTAGCCGCACTATTCCATGCGACTACCAGGTCCTCTACTCGGGGGCGGGTCAGGTCCACAGGAGGTGGCCCAAGTTCCGTCTGGAACCTATCCGGTTCCATCAGGCGCTTGGGGCGGAACCATCTAATACCTTCCAGTTCCGCCTCCTCGCGGCGGGGGGTAGCACCAGGGAAGTCCAGCCGGAGAAGTGAGTGATCCGACCATGACAGGGGAATAGTGTCTAGATCCCCTATTCCCAGATCACTCGTCCACTGGCCAGAGACAAAAACAAGGTCCAGGGTGTGGCCTCCCTCATGAGTAGGGCCCTGAATTAACTGGGTCAGGTCCATGGCTGTCATGGAAGCCATGAACTCCCGAACCCCCTCAGACGCTTCTCCCATCGACGGCAGATTAAAATCCCCCATCACTAAAAGTTTGGGGGTCTCAACCGCCACCGATGAGATCAGCTCAAGGAGTTCGGGCAGGGCCGCTGAAGTATAGCGAGGAGCCAGGTATACTATCAGCAGGCCCAACTGCCTCCCTGGGCCCCATCTCACGACGAGGGACTCACACCCGGATGTCTGCGGCACAGTGAACTCTCTCGGCTCTAAGTCTTCCCGGATAATCACTGCTACCCCACCGCCCCTTCCCTGGGCCCGAGGCTGGTGAAATGCTCGATAACCTGGAGGGCACATTTCCACAAGGGGTAGACCTCCCTCGTGGCCCAACCAGGTCTCGGTTATTCCGGCGAGGTCCGGGTCCCCCTCCAAAATTAGATCGTGGATGAGGGGGGCCTTATTGACAACGGACCTCGCATTGCATAACAGCAGTCTCAGGCCTTGGGTCTGTAGATCCTGACCACCTAGTATGCCGGGGTTGGTACAAACGACCGGGAATGACCAAAAACCCCGGTCTCCCAACCGACTACGTGCTCTTAAACTGTCCTCGCACCTGCCCCTCCCTACGACCTTAAGCTCCATATAGAAGAAAGAATTCTGGAACATTCTTTGACTTCTCCCAGCTAATATAGAGCCATTTCATCTACTCTGAAATTTGATAACATAAAGGCACATGGTATACAACAGTATACCATGTGCCTTAATAGGAAGTAATAAACTCTTTCTTTAAATATAGGGAATGTCAATTCATTTTTACTATTATATTAACTGAACAAATTCCTAAAATGATTTTCAGAAACTACTTCAGTGTCACCTTTGAATTATTTAGAATTTGATTTTATGCACTTCTGTTTGTAATGGCTGTGAGGCCCAAAACAACTGTATAGCTGCATCTGGTCATTGCCAACCATTTAACACCACCCAGGGAGCACGTGTAGGTTAAGGAATGCCTTACCCCCATATAAAATTTCATATATAATTACATGGACTGTGTATATATGTTTACTTCTCTACTGTCATGTTCTCAGCATATGCTAAATAATAATAATTTGGAATAATCAATTAATGAAATGTGAACGGCACGTCGGTGACAATCATTATTAAACTTACTATGAATAAAATGCTAAGTAAATTCAAACATTTTAAAAATGCGTATTTCTAATCTCCTTCTATAATCATTAATTTTACATAATTTCTTTTGTCCAGTTTCTATACAATCTGCTATCTATGAACACAATCTTTAATTTTTTTCAATTATAGGACTAGCAGATTATCTTCCTTAGTTTGAGCTCTAATATTTCCAATTGTAGAAGAGTCCACCTTAGTTTTAAATGTGTAAGTGTCAGGGTTCCAAGTAACAGACCCAATGCAATCAAAACTCTGAGGCCAAGGTGCTCTTCAAAGTCCAAATTTATTAGGCATATTGGCACATCTGGTGAAAACCCAACTCTGAAGGTTCCGAGGTTTTCCCCACCCAAATTAAAAATCAAAGTTCTTCCTCCAGTCCACATATCCATCACATGGTCCAACCATGTCACAGTTCCAACTCCAGTTGGTTTCAGTCCACACCTCCCCAGCACCTGGTGAGAACATCCTTGGTTCCCAGGAGAAAGAATTTTATTTTGGCTACAAGTCCCCAGCTATCTCTACTCCCCCCTCCCATTCCCACAGCTCCAATCAGCCTTGCTGTGGCAGCCCTGAAGACGCTCCAAATGGCTTCAGGGTTGACAGTAAGATTAGAAATGCTATCATTTATTTAGCATGAACTGACATATGTATTTTTAGAAACAAATTGTTCCATACTAAGTGATTTTTAAACAGCAGTTTTGTAAAGTAATTGTAAATTGTGCTTATTTGCATTTGCATAAAAAGCATTTGCATTACAACTTCTGCTATATTCTAGGATACCATCGCAAATATCATTTTACATGAATAATTAGAAAAGGTGGCCAGTTTAGCAACTCCTTTACTCATTATTATCGCCTCAACAGTAACACTCTTGAGATCAACATTAGTCTGTCAAGCTGTTATTATTAGTGGCACACTTGCCAACTCAAAACCTTAGTGTTTTGACACTTTCTTTCTTCTGAAAGTTTTTAGAGAAAATAAAAAAAGTGAATTTAGAATGTGTTTTCCTTCCTTCTTCCCTTCCTTCCTTCCATGTATGCATGCATGCATACATACATACACACACACACACATACATACATCAGTGGTGGGTTCTCTGCCCTAATGATTTCTTCCAACAACCAGTTCATCAAACTGCTCAGAAAGTTAACAACCGGTTCTCCCGCAGTGGTGCGAACTGGCCGAATCCCACCACTGACATACATACATACATACATACATGCATCTGATCCAGGAAACGTTTCCACTTCATGCAAGAGTATTACAAAGTCAACATTCCTGGATACCATTAATTATTCTTTATGATTCATTGTACTATTAGCCTTGTGTTTCTTTGAGGTTCAATAATCTACTTTTGAAGAGTGTTCTCCTATGCAGCTCTACATTATATGGTATCTGCAGTACCAAATAGCATTTCATAATATTTTTCTTATGTGTGAAATTGGTGAAAGAATACCCTAAAAATGAATGGTATCAGAATTTTCAGAGTGAAAATAATTATGTTTTTGCTGTCTACTGCAGCACACCTTAATGCTATATAAATAGATGTTAATGAGGTTGGTTGAAAATTAGTTTAAAAATTTGTTCTAGAATATCACAATAAACTAGAAATTGCATGAGTAACTATAATCTTTAGTAATAAAGTCAAAATAGTGTTGTTTTGAGTTCTTCATAATTTATCAATCTTACTCCATTTCAAGAATCTAATTTAATAAAATACTGTGATTCTAGCCTTGTCTTGTCTTGTTAGATTACAGGTGTGTGTTTCAAAAATTTTGGAATTTTCTAGTTTTCTGCTTGGCAAATTGAAGGAAAAATAACTTACAATTAATACATGCCATGTTGCACTGACCACCCAGAAAAATCTTAGTTTGTGGCATAATTGATCAGGCATATCTGTTTGAAAGGAAATGACGTAACTGAACCAACATCCCTCTGCATCAGTTTTCTTACATGCCCCTTTTCTAGACTCCGAATAAAATCTCTCTCCCCAAAAAAAATTAAAAAGAGGGTTTTTTTTTTTATTTGGACTGCAGATGGATGAGATTAACCTTCTGTTAACCTAGCAGTTCAAAAGCATATAAAAATGCAAGTAGAAAAATAGAACCACCTTTGGTGGGAAGGTAACAGAGTTCCGTGCACCTTCGGCATTTAGTCATGCCGGCCACATGACCACAGAGACGTCTTTGGACAGCATTGGCTCTTCGGCTTTGAAACTGAGACGAGCACCGCCCCCTAGAGTCAGTAATGACTAGCACATATGTGAGAGGGGATCCTTTACCTTTACTAAAACCCAGCTATTCTGCTGTAGAATTTGGCAGTATTTTCTTGTGATGCTTATGAAGCTGCATTGTGGATTGTTTGTGCAGTGTTTCACATAAACATTTTTACTAACCCTTTCAATTTCTAACACTATTTTTAAATTTTCATTTCTTTCCCATCTGCTCTGCTTCATAATAGAATACCCAATTCAGTTCCTATGAATTCAAAACTTGTGAGGTTACTAAGAAATAGCATTCCGCAAGTATGTTGATGGTAAATGTTCAAGTAATTAACTTTTTATTAGTGAGTATAATAGACTTTCTCACTTAAAGCTTGTCTGACATCTGTGTGCTACCAGAATTTAACAAGCTATATTAGAGAATTATGTTTCCTTCTGTAATAAAGAATCCTTTGTAATAGGGAAGTGAAAAGCAATATAGGCAGCCATTTTCTCTGGAAGGCTCAAACTATTGCTTCAAGGGCTGGGGCTATAAGTATGTGTGTATGCACATCTCTTTTTATCATTGATGGTTCCAGCAAAAATGTTATCTAGACATTCATATACACATATAAAAGACTAGGAACAATCTTTGAAGGAACTCCATGCTTCTTCCAAAGGATTTATTTGCTTTACTGCTTCAAAGAAGTGTGCTTTTTTTCTGGTAACATTTTACTAAATGGCATTTTCAAACCTTTGCTCAGTCCCATTCGCCAGGGATACTGCAAGAGGGTTCAGGAATGAAATGGCTATTATCATGCTTTGATTGGTCCGGAGACTGAGTCATAATTGTTAAGCTACGCCTCTGACTCTCTTCCTCCTTGGCCCAGTTTCAACTCAGTCTGGTCCAAGAGAGGTTTGATCTGCCTTGGCTCTTAAATATCTATTCCGGAACCTTTCTAATTTAATTGATTTTTTTTCAAAAACAGTTTTCTTCTCAAGTTGGCTCCAAATATGACTATTGCTATTTGCTCTGGACTGCTGGGGAGATATAGGGCCCGTTTAGCGCTGCCTCCTGCTCTGGAGCACCGGAGGCTTACAGGAGGCCTTTTTCGGCCTCTTCCAGTGAGGAGCCGAGGGAGCCTCTGTCTGGCTGAGGCTGGGTGGCTTAACTGCTCGTTGAATATTTTTCTGCCTCACCGGCACCGCGGCAATAGCTCAGTCAGCGGGAAAAGCCGAGTTCAGCTTTTCCACATGGAGGACGGCATCAGGAGTATCACGGCTGCAAGCGGTGGCCATTTTGGACCCAACACGTGCGAAGGGGCTGACATCAGACAAGCACGCACATCGCGCCATGGGGAGAGCACAGCTAGAGACCAGCCCGTGCAGATGCAGCAGCCAAGCCGGCAGCGTCTTCAGGAGCCGAAGCATTGGGCAGCAGCTACCACATCAGGTGGTCGTGAGTAGGCTGCACTTGTGGCGGTTACAAGATGGCAGATGCCTGATCTTCAGAGCCAGTGGGGCCGTCTTCTTCAAGGGCACTCAGCCCGTATCAGTCTCCCTGAAGACATGGGAGAAGAAGGGCAAGGCTCCAGCCCCTAAGCGTCCATGTAAAGCCCAGGAAAGGGATGAACAGTGGAGGCAAAAGTCCCTGGAGAAAAGAGTAGCCAGGGCTGAGAGACAAAGGGACGCCAGGGGTTTCAGGCCCAGTCCTTTTCCTGCCAGATCTAGATCACCAAGCAGGGGGTCCATAGTACCTATGGCTGGGAGCCCCTGATGGGGTCACAGTTGGTGCGGGGTTGCTGGACAGACCTGCATCACAATATCAATTGGTTTTCAGCTCAAGGCGGCATGTCTAGTGCTAAGAAATTTTTGGGACCTCCTGTGGGGAAGCACGTACTTCTGATGGACAATGTGGCTGCCAAAGCCCACGTAAACCACCAGGAGGGAACCCAATCGAGAGCACTGTGGATCGAGGCACGTGGGCAGAGAGGCATCTGGAATCGCTCATATAGGAACATATCTCAGGGTCAGCCAGGCTGATTGGTTCAGCAGGGCCATAGTAGACCATGGTGAGTGGCAACTACATCCTGAGCTATTCAAACAGATCTGTCGATAGTTTGAAACACCAGAGGTGGATCTCTTGGCTACGCCAGTGAATGCCCAGCTTCCTCGGTTCTTCTCACGTTTCCTATCCTGAGGGGCAGAATACACCAACGTTCTCTGCAGCCAATGGCCCCTAGAACTTCTCTATGCCTTCCCTCCCCTTCCTCTCCTCCCAGGGACCCTCAGGAAGATAGAGGCAGAAGAAGCAGAGTAGCTCCCCACTGGCCCAGGAGGCCCTGGTTCATGGATCTGGTTCACTTGTCCCCTCCATGGAGGACCCCTCGGAAGAAGGTCTCCCTGTGCCAGGGGCTCCTGGTCCATCCAATGGCTCCAGATGACTGCCTGGCACTTGAAAGGAGTCTCTTGAGGGTAGCCAATTTCTCAACAAGGATGATTTCCACCATTGAAGCATCTAGGACATCTTCGACCACTAGAATATACAATGCAACATGGTCCACCTTTTTTAGGTGGTGCAGTCAGGCTAGCATAGATCCAATGGGGGCCTCTGCCCCTCAGGTCCTTGAATTCCTGCAGGACGGTTTGGAAAAGGGCTTATCCCATAATACAGTCTGTCGGCAGGTAATGATTCTGGCCATGGTGATAGCAGGAGAAGGTCAGCTGTCCTTAGCTCACGATCCCATCATTAAACGTTTCCTAAAAGGGGCGTCCAACCTCTGTCCACCAGTGGTTCACCGGTTCCCCACCTGGGATCTCTCCACAGTCCTTCAGGCACTCGTGAGGGAGCCATTCGAGCCTCTCAGGATGATTAGTCTGCAGTTCCTATCATTCAAAGTTGCGTTCTTGATGGCTGTCACGTCACCAAGACGCATCTCGGAATTGGGAGTTCTCTCCTGGAGGGAAGATCTTTGCCCTTCCAAGACAATAGAGTGGTCTTTAGACTTGACCCAACCATCCTCCCAAAGGTTAATTCTTTGTTCCACGGATCCCAGGAGATTGTCCTTCTGGATTTCTGCCCCACCCTGTCTCACGACAGGGAACGTCTATGGCATGGGCTGGATGTTAGGAGGGCCCTTAAGATCTAACTGAAACGTACTGCTTCCATTAGGAAGATGGAGGCCCTTTTTATTTCCTTCCAGTAATCTACCCTGGGGGCGAGGGTTTCCCCTGCCACTATTGGGAGATGGTTGAGGGCGGCAATTGCGAGGGCCTATGAGGCCCGTGGCTTGCTGGTGCCAGCTGGTATCACGGCCCACTCCACTAGGAGCGCGACCACCTCAACGGCCTGAAGCACCAGCGCTCCCATAGAGGATATCTGTAGGGCAGCCACCTGGGCTTCACCTTCACCGCTTATTAAGCATTACTGGCTGGACGTGTTCGCATCTGCAGAAGCATTCTTCAGCCGAAGGGTGCCCCAGCAGGTTGTTCACGCATCAGGAACTCCGGGCCAGGCTTAGGATGATAGCTTTGGTACGTCCCATTCCTGAACCCTCCTGCAGTATCCCTAGAGAAGACATGTTAGTCCTACCTGAACGTTGTTTCACAGGATACTGCAGGAGAGTTCAGGCACCTCCCAATGACGTGTCCGTAGTTCACTTCACCTAGCGGGGGATGGCCTGGTTGTTTATTCATTTCCAGAAACTTCATGCAGCTGCAACCTCGTTGAAACTGGGCCAAGGAGGAAGAGAGTCAGAGATGTGGCTTAACAATTATGACTCAGTCTCTGGACCAATCAAGGCATGATAATACCCATTCCATTCCTGAACCTTCCTGCAATATCCTGAGAAACAATGTTCAGGTAGGACCAACGTGTCTTTTCCTGAATAAACACATATAGTGATTAAGGTACAAAGCCAGAAACCAGGAGACCATGAGTTCTTGTTCCGCCTTAATCATGGAAGCCATCTGGATGACCTTAGTCCAGACACACTCTCAGCCCAACCCACCTCACAGGGTGGTTGTGGGAAAAATAGAAGGAGGAAGACGTGCATTTGTTTGCCACCTTGTTTGTATAAATAAAGCCGGGATATAAATAGAACACACACTCTAAGCATAGCACTCTCAGCTGCCATAAGGACATGATTTAAAAAGTGTGGGAAATGGCTTCAGGGCCCAGGAAGACAAATATGAAAAATCATTTCTCTATTTTAGAAATCAATTTAGCTAAAATTTTAGATAATTGGCTATTTCTGATCAGTTAAAAGTTCATGAGCATTGCCTTAGATGGGAAAGAAAACTGAGTTGCAGTAAGATTTACAAATAAATCTATCCAAAAGAATTGCTTTTCTTGCCATTTTTTCTAGCAGTTCCCCCCAAAATACTTGAATAAATACATACGGTATAAATGAATTGGTGCAGGTCTAGAACTGTTCTTAAATTTCTCTTAAGTCAGAGCACTGGGAAAGGTTTGGGTTAGGGAATCTAAAATTTCATCCTAACTTTATACAAACCTTGAAAACATGTTTTTTAAAGTGGGATACATGCATTTGTCTATTCTTTAGAGAAATCTGCTTGAGCTAACCTTAATTAAACCCACTTCCTTAGTTAACTTTCCTACTATCTGCTTGTATGCATTAGTTTAAGATATGATACAATCTGGAATTAGAAATGAAGGGGAATATAATAAAAAAAAGTTTTTGATTGCAGGATCCAATCTGGGTTGGTCACCAGAACCAGAGGTTTAGTTTTCTGAGTTTTCAGATTCGTGCTGGAGCCCATCTTCAGGAAACCTCTCTCTAGCAGAGTATGTGCTATTCTGTGTGTGGTATTTATGTGGTGCCTATTGTATGTGGTTTTTTAGATGTTGATTGGGGTGTTGATGGTTGGCTATTAAGTTGTTGGCTGTCTTTTACATGTGCTGCATAGCCTCTCTTATCTAATTACTTGATAAACTGGTAGATTAGCACTGCTGTTGACTGACAAGGGGGCCGTTTCCCAGGCTTCAATCACTTCCCTGGTGGTTTTTTGTGTCTTCTCCTCCAACAATCTTAATAACTGCAGAAAATACCATATAGTGAAGGAAATATCATTTTCGTCTTGACAAGCCATTGTGTAGAGCAAAATGAAAAAAGAAAAGCTTTTTAACTTTATAGTTGGCATAAACCAATTTTAATCCGTCCATAAAGAGATCTCCAGATTTTGGCTGGTTGATTGATATTTAATTATTTGATTTCACGATTATGTTAACATAGATCACATTTTTATTTTAAAGGTTCTAGCTATTGTAGAGGAAACGGGACATGGTATTTTCAACCTTATGTTCTTGAATTAATCCCAGTCAGAATAATTGAAATAGTGTCATATCTCTGTGGAAAACAGCAATCAGAAGGTTTCACAGTTTGCCCTTTCCTGTCTCCTCCAATTCCTTCTTAGCTTTGTTAATTACACTTCTATCCTATAATGAAGATCTTGGTGCAAGCTTTAGATGGACTTAACCTTGACATTAATAATGTACATTATTAAATTTTCATCCTATCATGTCAATAAATCAGTTATATGTGCACATCTAATTAAGTATTCATCCAGTAAAAATAATACTTGAAATTATTATATTGCATTTTATCAGTGGATCTAAAACTAGGTGGTTAGAGGTAGTTAAGCAATATTGGGCTTTAGAGATCAGCACACCGAGTCTCTATTTCTATCTTACATTCCAAAGTCAAGAATTATAAAGACAACAAATCTTGCAAAAGAACCATGGATATTCATCAAAAAGTGCCACTGGTAGAATATGAAGGTTTTATAACTTCATCTAAATCGGATTTACTAAGAACAACATGAGGGATTTTTGTTTGCTGTGCCTAGTATGAAAAGTCATGAATGAAGTTGTTGTTGTTGTTCTTGTATTCCAGAAAAAAATTCAAGTTATCTATTACAACTTGGGTATGCCACATAGTGCTAAGTCAGTGTCACCCATCTTTTGATAACTGCAGCACTCTTTTCTTAATTAAAATTGTAAGCATGTTAATACCTGGTATTGATTTGCATAGGGTGGGAAAGTGGAGGGAAGCAGGGTTAAAATAGTGAATCATGGAGCCTCTCTTGCAGGTAGACATTTTGATTCAGTAAAACTATTTGTTTAAAAATATAATAAATGTTAACTGATGACTTACCTCTGGACTTCATTGTTATAAACTAACAAAAGGGCCCAGTCTTGTGGTATAATATGCACAGGTGCAAAAATCATGCAAGTATTTGCTACTATATTAGGGAGGGAAGTGTGGGGAAACTTAATTAAAAGAAAATGCAAGTCAGATTGCCAGATCTCAACTTTAGTGCAGTGTGGGCATAAATAATTTCTACAATTTCACATTTTGTGCTTGCTTATAATTTGGCCTGTGCATTAAGCTTAGAAGTAGGTAGAGTAGTATCTTAATGGCTCATTGCATACTGGGAGGGAAAATTAAGGTTGGGAAATCTGTGCCATTTCCTCTCCCAAGGATACTGTAAACTGTTAAGTAATTGGGCCTTAATGTACTTCAGGAGGAGAGTGCAATTTCAATTAAAATAATAGTTTTTTATATTGACTCCAATTAATTAACTCCAAAGGCTTAGTTGGAATATATCTTGGTTGCCTTTGGAATTATGAGCATTCATTGTTGACCATGGCCAGTCACAAAATATGCATTTTCAGACCATAGAAATGTGTACTAGAATGCTTTCTATTTTAATTCAATTTCTACATATATTGCTGACTGGAATTCTCTTATGAACATTAATAAAACAGAAAAATGAACATTTAAATTTGTGGATTTACAACTTATTATTTCAAGTAACTTGCTTTCTTTGCACCTTTGGGTGTTCCATTTCTAACCTACTAATAAATTAACTGAATTTAAAGTATGTTAGAGTTTTAAAATTAAGTTTGGCTTATATTATCTATCAAGTGTTAGAAGAGACGTGCACAGGAGAAAAAATTGTCGATGAGTAATGCAATTACATTTTCAAAATTTTAAGTCCAAAATAGACTCCGTCAGTCACTTTTTTATAGGCATTGATAAATTAAGGCAAAAAAGCCTTGTGAAACAAAATAATTACAGATGTAGGAGATAACTTAAGAATAAATCTCATAGACTTGTGAATTATCTTTTGAAGATGTGTAATTCTTTTTACAATCAAAATTGTTCTACTTTTGTTGATTTTAATATTTCCCATGAATCTCCTTCCCACATTTCTGCTTTTCTTTCTTCAATTTATTTTTCATAATTAAGTTTGTTCTATAATAAAGCATATTTTAATTAAAATTAGTTATTAAAATATACAACTGACTAGAAATGTACTGGAGATGGACTCCAACTTTATGTTTGCAAAACTGAATACAATGATTGAGTTTGGTAATGATAACCTTTTGTATAATGAACTGTTACTTCTTGAATCAAAAATACATTCCGGAGACCCTAAAGATATTTGATCAGATTATATCTAACCATCTAAAACCTCACACATTTTATTTTAAAATGACATCTCATATCTTTATATGGTAATCCCATGATACAGAAAAAATATTTTTATATTGATTTTTATTTAGCAATATAATGCGACCCACAGAATTCATATTCAAATTAGGAAGTGTCCCTAAACTACTTCACAAAAAATCATTTATTTATGTCCTTCAGTAATAATGCTCTGTTTAATAGTTGTATGATATTTTTGTCAACTTCATTAGGAATATCAGGCCTTGTTTCACAGTAATAACTGACTATTATTTATTGTATAAAGAACACTTATTCAGTGAATGTCATTAAATACCAAAATTTCCAAAAGCAAAAACAAGTCCAATTACTTGGAATATATTGGTATTCTTGTGGGTTGGTTCTGTTTTGCAACCTTTGACAATTTATTGCTTGTCAACAAGTTTCAAGGTTAAAATATATGATGGATCGGAGTCCTGTTGTGCTAAAACTTCATTCTCTCTTGAGAAGCGGTTTTGGCTAGATTTCCACTTGCAGCTTTCAGCACAGGGACATGAATGTGAAAATTGAAATATTAAGAATTTATAAAGATAATTTAGAGGATTTTTGTACTGTGTTATAAGTTTTTTTGTGGAAGATCAATGCAATAATGTGAAAAAACCTGGGGCTCAATTTTACTTTAAGTAGTTGCAAATATAAGAACATTTTAAAAATCTGAAAATGGATAATTTTTCCCGGGTGACTATTCTCAGTCTTAGAGAAGTAGGATTTTTTTTTTGCCAAATTTTTTTTTATTTATTTTTAATTTTCAAAACAAACATAAACATCCTCCTTCTTTACATCCTGTAGAAAGTGTATCAGTTGGTTACAAACGGTTTTTGTGCATCTCTTCTACCGTCATCAAATATAATTCATATTAACTCTAGCATCTTAACTCAAATGTTTATACATATTACCATCATCATACCTCCACTTTTATTTGACTATAATTGTTTAAACGTCCATCATGAAATATAGCAAAATATAATACATAACCACATATTGGCATTTCATTTACTTATTTATAAAATCCTCCATTAAAATTAAAGCCTTATAACCTATTCTAGCTAAACATCCATAATATTTAATAACAAAGTTTTCTAATCCTCCTTTCCAAATCACTGTTTACAATTTGCATCCAATTTCCTTATATTATACCTATACATATATATAGATTATTATTATTATCCTTTCTTTATTTGGCTATATTCTATGTCACAACATTTTCCCCCTAATAATCAAAACTTGACTGTGTCTAATTTAGTTCTCTTTTTTATTATTATTATTATTCACCTTTATATATAATCTCGGGTATCATTCAATATTCATATCCAATTATTGCTTATCATAACACTACACATTGTATACAGTATACGTGTATCTTTCCAATAACAAAATAATATTATGTCCTTTGCCATTTGTAGTATCAATCTTCTAAGCTTCTTAAACAGCTTTGTATGGACTAGTCCTAGCAACTCCTTGCTTGTAAGATCTCTCATATAATCCTGATGCCCTCTTTCTGCTTCTTTATTCCACTTGTCTTTAGTTGTCAGCAGTGTTATCCATATTTTCGTTAATAAACTTTCATAGACCATAAATTCTTTACTTTCTTCTTCTTCTTTTATGTCTTGCCCTTTGAAATAGGTTTCCTCTCCATTTATTTCCTCTTTCAGTATTCCATTCTTTGCGTTTTCAAAAACAAACCAATTACCATAAATGTCAGCAAGTTTAATTGCTTTATATTCATTTTCCACTTCAATTCTTTGGATTTTAATCCCCTCATTTTGCATTTGGTGAATATCATCAAATTTTCGATCACGTCTTTCTGTTAACTGTTCCAAAAGATCCAGTTTTTGTTCAATCCTCTCATATGTATTTGTTAATTTTAGTAATTCTGAAAATATTGTCTGCAGGCTTACAATCTCTCCATTTTCCTGACACTCCGCCATCTTAAACAAAGAGCTTTCACTTGGAAGGTTTTTTTTAAGTTAAAACGTGGATTCACAAAAGCCATTTTCCCCCTCTTCTCTGGTTGAAACATGCTTCAAAGGGACATTTGGCTTACCCCTATCGCTCTGTAATGAGCCGTCAAAACAAACCGCGAAGAAAGGGAAAAGTTCCACTTGAATATACAAGCTCCAATCAACAAAACCTCCTGGCATGTAGCACTTTTAAAATATTTCTTTTTTTATATCTGTTTTATATTTCAAATTAGAAAAAGAGGTCCAGTCTTTAAATGAATTAAATAATAATAATACTCACAGCGATGAAAGAGGAAAGCTTTGGTCTATAAATCACCGAGAGTCACAGAAAAAAAAGATAAAAACAGAAAACTTAATCCGTCCATTTTAAAAAGCTTATAAAGGTTTCAGCCATGAAGATAGCATATAAAAAAATGGGATAACCACTGTCCAGAACTGTTGCAAGATTAATTTCGCCGCTTGATTCTTCTATTCTTCAATTCAAATCAATTTTTAAGTTTTTATAGGCAGTCTCTCTTTTAAAACAATGAAGATTCCTCACCAGCTGGAAACACTTTCACTTTCCATTTCTTCCGTTTTGGGGCCGCCCCGACTTCATCAGTCTTGGCTGGATTTTTTGTCATTGGCTTGAAGAAATTTCTCTTGCTTCTTTCGGGAATTTTGCAATATCCCCGAGTTCAGCAAGACATATTCTTCCTGTTCACTGTCTCTACGGGACAGTTTAGATCCATTTGGACCCCTCCCCCCAGTGGCAAAAGTGTCGATTACGATCTCAGAGCATTGAGATCGCACATCATGTCATCACGACTTCAGCCCCGCCCCCAGAGAAGTAGGATATTAAACATGGTGTGGACAACAGGGTGAATTAAAAGAAAATTGAACAAAATATTATAAAGAAAGGAAGACAATCAGTCTGATAAATAATAGCATAAAATCTATCTATATGGAGTATTATCTTCAGGCTTGTCAAGCAATTAAAAAGTTTTTAGTTGCTTAGTTACTTTTAATTACTCACTTCAAGTGATTCTTAATTTTAAAGTTTAGTTATATCACTTTTTAAAGAGATTGTAATTTAATACAGAAAAGTTAACATTTATGGTAGGGAAAGTAAGTTGCATTACAAGTATCAAGAAACAATCAAGTATTGTACCCTGCTAAAGCTAACTCCTAATTCTTAGAACCTTAATTTATTTTTTTGATACATATAACCAGATAACTAGAGTTCCATCTCTTGATAGTATCTAAAACAAACATGAAATTCCATAAATGGCTCACTTTTCTTAATTAATTATATTTTTACAATAGTATTGTAACTAATGGATATGGTTTTTAAACGTTTTTATAAATTAAATAATATGGTTCTAAACATATTTCTCCCTCTTTATATTATTTGGCCTCATGACTTTCAAAGTTTTTTAAGGCTTCTAGTCTGCTATGATTGCATTTTCCCATGCTGTATTAATTTAATAATGGTATGGGCCCAGAGACTACCACTTCTTGATTACATCCACCCATTCCATCAAATCCAACAGAGGGGCGCATGTCCCATCTAATAAGAAGTTTTGGGATCCAGGATGATAGCCCTTTTCTGCCAAGGAACTTGCCTTCTGGGTCATCTCCCTGAGGTCAGATTGTCCCTGTCCCAACTGACCTTTTAGAAAATCCCGGGGACATGATTTTGCCATCAGGTTTGGGGATCCCATAGAGATATGTGAGATGTTCGTAATCTGCTGCTTGGTACTCTCACATATTGTGTTTTATGTTTGTTTTAACTTGTTTTTAATGTTATTTAGAAAATTTATATGACTTAAATTTAATTTTTTGTTGGACTTTGGTTAAGGTTATTTATTACATGTGTTTTGATTTTTGCTACTTTAACTGTGGGCTGCCAGAGTCACACATGTGAGACTGACAGCTAAATAAATTGAGTGTATAAAATTCATTTGGCAAAGCTACTATATATGTTTTGATCATCTGAACAGTGTTCTTGTTCAGTCTTAAGCCAAGCATTGACTTGGCCTCCTTTATGCTTCTGCCTCATGTGCTCTTCCTCCATTCTCTGACATATTGTAAAGAGGAGATTAATAGCTTTCATTTGCCAATTAATTTTATTTTTAGCCACTGTTAATTGCGCTTCATGGACTTAATATTATAATACATTATATTTTAAAGTGTCCCAAAGGCCATATATACTCCCCTTAGTCCCCACTTTGTCATCTTTAGAGCATTCCAAGAGAGTGTTGCTGAAAGTTTGCAAGAAACTCTACAAACATGATACTATGCGTTTGGGACTTTTGTAGGGGCAATGGGAATAAAAATATCCAAAATACGTGTGTTAACATTCATGCTTAATGTGCCCATTTTTCACTTTTAGCATATCTCCCAACAATTGGGAGAGGGGATGGACCCTGAAAGTTATCATATTCCTTGATGAGTCTCTAGGAATGCCTTCTTGGTTTTCAGGCTGAAAAGCCTTGCCCACCTTTGATGTGTATGTGATCTGCCCTTGCTCAATATCAGTCATTCACAGGATGAGGGGAAAAAGGAATTCACAAATCTGAATACTGCTTGAAAAAAAATAGATACTATTTTTTTGCATACGACCTGGTGCCAGACTATTTCTTGCCTTTACTTGTCAAGTTTCTCCTCATGTTACTTTCCAGTAGTGAAATTGGGTTTGAATGAAATACGTGATAGGATATCAATTTTTATTTCAGATGACATTATACCAGAGAAGTCTGGTCTTATTATGGTCATACCCAGCTAATCCAGGTAGATAGCAAATCTTTTGGGTCAATTCTTTGTACTAATGTTTATTTCCTTGCTAGTGGGAATCTAAAGCTGTGGTTTAAGTTTTGGTCCTCTCTGCAAATACTTTTTGAGTATATTGAACAATCACTACCAAACACAGACATTTTATTGCCTGGCAGAATTGATAAAGATAACATTGGAATGTTACATCGGAATAACACAAGCTAGCCAAGAAGAAAAGCCAAGTGGCATTTCCTTTGATCCTCCATGAATAAAGTGTTAAACACAATTGTGGAACACAATCATGGGTTTTCCTTGTTGAATTTGTCCTTTAGATTTGGTCTATATAATCTGCATGATACTGATCTGATTCACTCAAACTGGCACTAGACATTTCTAAAGCAGCAGTAATCATTATTTCTGATCAAACCTACATGTCTTCCTCAGGTTAGTTCTTTTGACATTCATAACAGAGCAGAGAAATTCTATCTACCTCTCTTTCTGACTCTTTTGTTATACAAGGGCCCTCTTCCTGTGAGATGAGATGATCCAGATGGTATTACTCAACTTAAAGATCAGTTTAGATGAAGTTCTAACTTCAGTGCGAAAATTATTGCTGTATTAAATAGCTAGCAGATGCTGAATCAAAGAGATTGCAACTTAACTGAAACATATCTAACTTTCAACATAATCATGTGCATTACGCTCAGGTGACCATTGTATGATATCCCAAAAAGATCAATATAAAAAAGAGATGGCTTGATCATGACTATAGATTTCAGTGACAAGCTTCAAGGAAGATTCAAAGTAGAGTTAAGAAGGATAAATGTAATTCTCTAATTCAGCTATTAGTCCAATTTTAATTCCATTATAAATAATTATTAAAATCCAAACATTTCTTGTGTAACTCAATAAAGTGGATTTCAGCCTCAGTATAATTCTCACACACACACACACACACACACACACACACACACAGAGAGAGAGAGAGAGAGAGAGAGAGAAAGAGAGAGAGAGAGAGAGAGATTCCAGAAATTGGTGACTAATAGCCTGCCTATGTATTATATAGCACTTTACCACCAACAGCTCACATAGAACTCAATACATTAGTGGTCACCTGTCTCAAACTAGAATGTAGATGATAGCATTGGTCCTTGAAAAGTCCCTGGAGAATATATGATATCCCCAAAGGTATATAAGCAGAATCTCCACTGGTGAGTCCCTATTCTAACTAAATACTCTTTAGGAAATAAACAAAACATGTTGGATCTAATAATTGAAAATTGAAAGGATTATATGTCCCAATTTTTAAAAAGATGGCAAGCAATAATATCTCCTAGCCTTTTTGGACATACTCCAAACTTTAGCCTAATGTCTTCTGAATAAACTGGAGGATTAGGAGGAAGCGACAAACTGTATACATCTGGAGCAGGTAGGATTTCATAAAAGTCAGAGCACATAAATCACTCTGTCACTTTGAAGGTCTTAATTTAACAGTACATCAATGTATTCAGAAAACAACTTTATGTAACATTGGTTGATTTCACCTTTGTCATTGATTTACTAGATAGACCTTGATCATTCATCATTCATTCAATTTCTACAGTTGCCCATCTCAAACAAATGACTCTGGGTGGCAAACAATCATAAACTCAATTAAAACCAAATACAAACATAATACATACATATAGAAATAAAATAAAATAAATAAAAAGCATAATTATAGATATTAATGTAGCCAGGAAACAGTGCCCCTAACATGCACTGTTATAGGTTATAGGATTATTACTTTAACTTGCAACTTCCTTGTTTAGGGTACCCCTTCTTAATGTTAAACCAAAGGATTTGCTTTAAATACCTGAATACGTTTATTGCTTCTTAATTGTTTTATATCTGATGTAATTTATGCTTTTCCATCCAAATATTTTTTGCCTTCCAATGGTAGAGATTTTGGGTGTACTATAAACTGGGTTTTTTAAACTTTTGGAGAGCTTCAACATGGCAAGTTGAATTGCTATGCTGAACATAAAGAAACTGACAATAATAAAGGATCAGCTAGCATATTGGAAGACACTGGACAATCCAGGATCCATTGAGTCATCATTTCAGAGATATTTCCTCACCTAAACAGAGAAATAAAATGACCACAGGCAGGCAAAAAAAAAAGTGGGCATGGAATGGAAGCGGCTCCAACTTCCTGCTATCAGGAAGTTGCAGGTTCAAGGCTAGCAGACTTGTGAGGCATAAATGTATGAGAGGTAGCACATGTTGGGGTGGGGGTGGCGTTGGTTGGGAAAGGTATAGGTGCTATTACGTGGGTCAGAGAAGGTGCACATGGATAGGTTTGTAGGGATGTGCACGAGGTGCCACACCAGCTGGAGAAGATGCAGAGGGAGAGTGTGAGGCAGGATGATGTGGGACAGGAAGGGTGCAAGGGATTCTTGTCTGTTTTCCTACCTTTTCTTTCCCAACATGCTCGGTGGGAGAAGCAGAGAGTGAGGGATTGCATGAGTGGTCGCAAAACTGTCACAGAATGGTGAAAATGAAGATTTTCAATAGGCTGGCAGCACAGAAACATCACAGTTTTCCCAAAGGAGGATTGATCGATCGATCAATCAATCAGTCAATCAAATTTTTACACTGCCCATCTTACCCTAAGTGTCTCTGGGCTGTTGGATCCAGGTATTCTGTAGGTTTGCTTGTTTTAAGTACTTTTATTGACAAGGTTTTATCCTATGATGCACCAATTAAAGGTTACAGACACAAGAGTTTTATTAATACATAGATTACAAAATTATGGTTAAATTCAATCATTCTCCATTCTGTTACATAGTGAAAGTTGCCTGCTTAGTTTGTTCCAGTAGTCAGTGAAGGAGTTCAGTTGAAGCACTTTTGAATTTGAATTTCTCACTTATTTCCCATGTTCACAGATCTCTCAATGATTTCATGTATGTCAGATGGCTTGAAATATCATGACACCAATTGGTGGTGTTCCCAAACTATACAGGCACACCTTCTCAAAAGTTATGTCAAATTCTATACTTTTCTTGAATACTGGAAACAACCATATCTGATTGTTAAGGCAAACAGCACCCAATGTACTTGGTTTACTGTCTGCAGCATAATACCTATTAATTTTTCTTCTTTTGCAGGAGTCCAATGTATTGATTGCTGCTAACAGTCAGGGTACAATTAAGGTAAGCTTTAAAATGTTGACCGGGGATAGCAACAAGGTTACAGAAACTTAGAAGAGACATTTTCAAGAGTTCCATTTTTATGCAGCTGTTTGTAAATTAAAATTATTTAGTTGCATCTATTGAGGAGATGGGGGTAATGTCAGCTGCAAATTGGTGCTGTCCAGTTAGGAAACAATGTGGAATGCAATGTATTTAGCAGGCACTGGTTTTCAAGACATGTATAGAGAACAAAAATAATGTACACTACATTGTCAAACGAATGAAGTGATGCTTAAGTTTATGAACCTTTTTAAATGTTCACTATTTCAGTATAAGTATAACCTAAGATATTATCTGTTCTCCACACAAGTTCCAAAAGTAGAACAATTAAGTAGATCAATTAAAACAAATGAGTCAAAAACATTCTACTTGTTCATTTATTTATTAAGAAAAATATCTACATAGCTACATCTTTGTGTATGGCAAAAGTTTATGAACCTTTGCTTTCAGTTACTGGTGAACTCTTGGGCAGCAATAACTGCAACTAAGCATTCCTGAAAACCGTTGATCAATCCTACACGTGACTTGGAGGAACGTTAGCCCATTCCTCCTTACAAAACACCTTTAACTCAGGGATGTTGCTATACTTCCTTGCATGAACTGCCCATTTCAGGTCCTTCCACAAAATTTCTATAGGATTAAAGTCAGGACTATAACTTGACGGCCCCAAAACATTAACTTTCCTCTGCTTTAACTATTCTTTGATTATATGTCTCGTGGTTTGGAGGTGGTTGACTTGCTGTGTGACCCATATTTTCTTGAGCTTTGTTCATGGACAGATAGCCTGATGTTTTCCTGTAAAATACTGGTATAATTCAAAAGTCAGATGATAGAAAACTGTCTTGGTCCAGAGACAGCAAAACAGGCCCAAACAATGGTACAGCCACCACTGTTTCACAGCATATTTGTTGCACACAAATATATAGCTTTGGATGATTGCCTTAATAAATCAATGAATAAGTATAACCTTTTTCACACATTTGTATAATTGGCTTGGTTTGTTTATCTAGTTCTGAGAACACAACACAACTTAGATCATACTTATGCAGAAATATTGAAAATTCAAAAAGATTCATAAACTTCATATGAGATGTTCTTTATTGTCTATCCAGATTGCACTCATAAATAGCTCACGTTTTCTGGCCTTCATGAAAAGGATTGGGAATGTTTAGACATCTCCCTTTGGTCATTAAATGAGTGAAAATTAATTTTGTTATCTCCTCTCTTTAAACCTTTCTGATGTACACCTCAATAGCAGTACTTTGGACATTGAAATTACTTTGTTTTACTAATTTATTCATCAATTTTCATAACATCAACTCTCAAAATATCATGATGATTTATAATACAAAGAAAGTCACAGTTGTCATTTCCAAATTAAGTGTTAAAAATTAAACTAAAGTAATTAGCAATTAAATGGCTAATCAAAACTTTTAAATCTCTCTAAGGAGATCTGTTCCATCATTTCTACATTGCCCAGAGTCTTAATGAATTGGTGGAATTCCTAAATAATGCAAACATTATAGGGGTTTTGACAGCCTCCTAACAACCCAAAACAATACACTACTAGTTTAAAGGTACAATATATATACACACAAAAAATAGTGAATATCCTATTGTGGATATAATCCTTCAATTTGTACAACTGACTTTACTTCCTGTGGAGGAAATAAATAAGTGCACCCAGCTGGTCAGCTCCCATCAGTCATTTAAATTGCCAAGCCCCTCTCAATGTAATCATTTTTTTCTTTTTCCACTACATGATTCAGTTCAATTGTTAGAGTCAGAAGCTCTGTGGTCAGACTCAGAAAGTTAACTGAAGACACAGCAAGAACTGCTCAATTAAAGTAGAAATCCAGCATGGTTGGTGTATTTACAAATTGCTGGAAGAATAAAAAGAGATCTTAAGAAAGAAGGAAGGACCTTGAGAAAAATGATAGAATTGAAACATTTATACAAAATCAAGGTCACCTGTTAGATTTATACTGTATATAAATTGTTACTGAATTACATATGGAAAAGAAAAGAAACAAATTAAAAATTGTGTTAAAGTGGAAGCAAACTTTTTAAAAAGTAGTTAGTAGTTCAGAGAGCACCAAGGACCTGAAGGTTTATAACTCCATAAGTAATTACCAAGATAGACAAATCATATAACAATAAATGTTGGAAATGTGAGAATCAATAAGGAAAATGGTGGTCTTGTAAAAAAAAAAAAAACCTCAGAAGTGCTAGAAAGAAATACACCAAAATAATCAGATAATTCTACAAATAAAATTTGTAATCACAAATATTTTTAATTATATCCCAGAAAAGATGAAAAAATATAATTTGATACAGTACGTGTTGATAACTTCAAGAATAAATTTGGCACAGCATTGGAAAAATTAAATTTTGTTTACCATACAAGATTGGGAAACTAAAATGGGACAATATATAGCAATGGCAAGTGATAGTTAACATAGAGGTTTAACTAAATTTAAGCAGGAATGGGTCCCTATATACTACGCATTACATAGCAAGGCAAATACAGAACTTTGAAAAATGGGGGCTAGAAAAGAGTATTGAGACCAATTAAAAGCAATAGAAGAAATCACTTCAACAAATGCCAGCAATAATATTGAATGTACCACATTTAATATAAAGTACAAATATTTAGGTTGTAATTAGCAGTTAGATAATTGGGAGGGAAGGATTTAACACATCATTAATTTTTTCCACAAAAGTGTTTACTTTTGTTGGCTGTTGGTTTTAGTTTTTGTATCCTATTCTTGTATATTTTTCTTTAAAAGTTGCTATAAATGAATAAAATGGATAAAATTTGCTCCAGGGCTTGCAAATTACTGAACATATATTTGCTGATTTGTACACACACTGATTTTTCTGATAGCTGAGGCTGAGCAAGAGGCTATATCTCCAGTCCTGAAACAGCATAGCCCCACATCTCTTGTGTCATGCGCTTCACAGTGAAAAACAGCTGATTGCAAGTGAATCCTCACCCAACTGGAAGATCTCCAGATGTGGTCATGGGATAGCTGAGCAATACCTTTTCAATGACACACCCATGAGGGATATGACAGATGAAGGTTATAGGTCCGTGATAGCGAACCTATGGCACGCGTGCCACAGGTGGCACATGGAGCCATTTGCCAACCCTGTCAGCTGACTTTGGCCTTCTTTTGAGACCATTTTTCACCCTCCGGAGGCTTCAAGAGCTTCCCTGAAACCTCCGGAGTGCGAAAAAACGGCTCTACGGGCAAACCGGAAGTCATTTCCGGTTTACTCGTAGGACCGGTTTTAGCCCTCCGGAGTGTTCAGGAACCCTCAGGAGGCTTTCCTATAAAGCCTCTGGAGCTTGGGGAGGGCAAAAAAAGCACAGCAAAAATGGGGACGAGCACTGGTTGTGTGCGCATGCGCACTGGGGTCATGCGCAAAACATTATGGGTGTGGCACGCCCACGCACGACCCCCCTGTGCTCTCCCCGCTTTTGGCATGTGAGCCAAAAAAGGTTCACCATCACTGTTATAGGTAGTCCTCGACTTGCAACCACAATTGAGCCACAATTTCAGTTGCGAAGTCAGATAGTTATTAAGTGAGTTTTGTCCCATTTTATCAACTTTATTATCACAGTTATTAAATGAATCGCTGTAGTTGTTAAGTTGGTAACACAGTTGTGAAGTGAATCTGCCTTCCCCATGGCTTTGCTTGTCAGAAAGTCACAAATGTTTATCACATAACCCCATGGCAACCATCATAAATATGTTGCCAGGCGTTGCCAGGCGTCTTAATTTTGGTTATGTGACCATAGGAATGCTGCAATGGACTGTGGAAAATGGTCATATGTAACTTTTTCCAGTGCCGTTGTAATTTGAAATGGTCACTAAACAAATGGTTGTAAGTCAAGGACAGTACTGTTTTCAAACTCTCCATAGCAGTGGCCTGTTGGGGAAAACAAGGAAGGTTTTGCAAAAAACAGGCCCGTTTTTCACTCATTTTTGTCCTCCTCAGCCCCCCAGGAGCACTTTGCAGACCTCCCAAACCCTCTGCATGTCCATTTTTGCAAAAAAAACAGGATGTCCAAGGCGGGATTTGGGGAGGCCAATAATGCTGTATTCAGTGTATAAGATTTACCCAGATTTTCACCCTCTTTTTGGGGAGAAAAAGGTGCGTCTTATACTCCGAAAAGTACGGTTAGTCTTGAGTTGGGGAAAAAAACTGGGAACTATTTTATATTAGCTGGGATAAATTATGGAGCTAGTTTGAAACTGAATGAACCTTCTGATCATCTGCTATTTCGCCTGACTTGCTGCAAATCAGCCTGGTTTCCAAACTGAAGCTGCTTTAACGCCCTCATCCCTTGCTTTTGAGGGATTTCATGTTCAGAGGTGGTATATTCTGAGTTGCTTTCCATAGCAATGATGGAATGATGCTTATTAACTTAAAACTTTTGACATTAACATTCCTGTTAAGCCTGAAGTTACAAGTAGAAGAATCAACTGTGAAATGATTTCTCTGCCATTTTGATACAAGAGTCCTTTGACACTGGTTCATAACAGAGCTCCCTAGTCCATTGAACCGGAGCCTATGGTGGTGAAAAAGGCACCTTTTGCTTTTAAAATAAAGTCAGCCATTTTGCTTTTTTTCAGTTCCCACATAAAGCTAAGTGTAGTATTATAAGTAGTTTTATTATTAAATACAGTACTGCTCTGCCACTTTGTTTGTGATACTTGGTAACTGAACAAGAGGGAAGAGCAATTAAGCAACAGTTACAATGCATAAGGGATATCATGTTCTGCTCACCAACTTCATAGATGTTCCTTTGATAAAATATAACTATCATCCTGCATTATATTTTCAGGCATGTAAAGAAAAACTCCAGCTTCCTGTAGCACATCTAACCTTGGTTAAGAGACGGGATTATTTGTGTTTTGGGGACTAATTTTTTCCCTCTGTTTTTTTCCACCAGGTACTGGAACTGGTATGAAAGGTTTTCTCTCTCAAGGAGTGGAATACTTGATACAGCTTTCATCTGAGATTCTCAATGGGGCACAAAAATGAAGATAATTTGCTCTTCCTTCTCAGAGTGGTCACATTTTGGGGTTGGGAGTTCTTTTCTTTTATGGATACCTTTAGGACAAGTTGGATACCTTTAGGACTCTGGGGAGTACCAATGGATTCAGAATTCAGAACCATCAACATTAACTGCACAGACTCGCTACTGCTGATTCTATTGCTTATCTGATTTTAATGATGGGGTGAGAGAATGAATGGATTCCTTTTAAATAAAAGCAGATGCTAATGCAGAAAAGGAATGATGAATATTCATTGAACTAGACATAGAAACAGGATGTCCCTTTGTTGATAGGCATGGTAACAGATTTGCCTTGTTGAATGATTTCTGTGAGAACTATGCTTTAAACCATGATCTGGATTATTCCTACTGGTCTTTTTTTCTGTTTAGTCCAAAAAGTCTGGTAAACTGTCGAATCCTGACTGGAACATTGTGAGTGAGCATGCGTCTGACTTGAGACCCTCAAGTGACATTTCATTTACTATTTTTTATTTTATTTTTCAAATGATATGTTCAGGCCATTTTTTTACTATTCAACTATTGAAGCTCTTTGTACAACTAACTAGTGCAGGCTCTCCAGTCTGAGGGAGGGCATGTAAGCATTTTATTTCCAAGCCCATCTGCTCCTTCACCAGCTCTCATGCCTGCCAGCTATATAAGGATCTCATCTGTGATGTAGACATGTGTTGAATGAGAGCAGATGTGACACGACATAGTTATCTCTATACAAGCCACTAAATTGTCAGTAACTAATGACTTTCTGTCTCTTCTGATTTGAGTGGCTATTGAAATTGCTTCACGAAAGGCAACAGTGCCTATCCACACATTATTGTCCCCAATTTGTTCATTCCAATCATCTCAATATTTGTGTCATTTGTAAAAGCCAAGCATTTTGAATGTTGTAATATATTTTGGGACAGGCTTTGGTAGCCTTATTTTTTGAATAAACATGCATATTCTTAATTGTACAAGTGAATGGGAAATAAACTGATTCCAAATATTTCACATTGTTAGTTTGTCATCCCAAAGTAAGACTTGTTTGGGGGAAAGGAGGTGGGCTTCTTAGTTGTGATGGCAGTACTATTTCCTTTACTGTGACATGGAAAAAATTGCCTACATTAAGGGAAGAAATATGAACTGAAGACAGAGCCAACAACTGGTGGAAGGAAGATCCATCAAGTTCAGTGGCTCTTTGTTGTTCTTCTCTGGATTTAAAAAAAAGGACTTGAGATCACCCACAAGTGATCCTATAGTTTTGGGAGCATGAGGTGCTAGTCATCTTGCTCAAACCACAGCCAGCACCTTTAAGAACTAAGTTTGGGTATTTCTTAGTTTAACTTCATTTCTAACTTTCAGAAATTGCTTGTTGACTGCTTTTCAACTATTAGGGAGCCTTAGGATGACTAGTCTGAAAACACTGGATGTTTTCCTTAGTGACATAAGTTTTAAATAGAAGTTTATGGACTTATTTTTTTTAAATATAAACAGCAATGGATGGGAAATTACAAATGAATAAGGGTCCAGATTGATTTGAAATAAGATTTGGGATAAGAATATTTCATGTGGAAAAATATTGTATTTATTGCATTATCCCAAGATCATGTGATCACCTGTTGTGACCTTCTGATAAGTCAATGGGGAAGCCAGATTCACTTAATAGCCATGTTACAAATTTAACAACTTCAGTGATTTACTTAACTTGGCAAGAAAGGTCATAAAATGAGGCAACACTTACTCAACTATCATCTTTCTTCGCAGTGTCATTTTTGGACTCAATTGTGGTCATAGGTTGAGGAGTACTTGTATTATTTGATTTAAATGGACACTCAATTCACAAAAGCAACTCTAAGCATCTTACAATTGGACAGAAGCAGAAAAACAAGAACTAAAAGCAAAATAGAATAAATACCCAGAACGAGAGAGAGAGAGAGAGAGAGGGAGGGAGGGAGGGAGGGAGGGAGAGAGAGAGAGAGAGAGAGAGAGAGAGAGAGAGAGAGAGAGAGTGAGTGGATTTCATGGGATGATCAAAGGAAATTTGAACAGGTGGATCCACAAATAGCCCTGTGCCATGAAGAGTTTTATACTGTAGGTGTTCATTTTCTCTGGGGCCCTGGAAATGTGGGTGAGCCTGTTTTTTGGCTGCATTGATTGTGCATGTTTGCTATGCATCATTACTTTATGTTATATGTTGCTTTGTTTATTTTTAATTTCGTGCATTTGAGGTGAGTGATCACATAAATTGAACGAGTGAAAGCATGAATGAATAAAATTAAATATGACCACACAATGTCCCAGAAATCTTTATAGATACCTCTAAACTGTGATTCACTTTCTCTTTGAAGGGCTTAGCAGACAGTTTTTTTAACAAAACAGACAAAGGAATAAGAGTGAGAAAGTTACAAAGTTCTGAGGCAGATCCTCAAATTAAATGGAAAGTGGCTATATTTTGAAATACTTCATTTCTCTGCTAAGGAACAAATTGCCTATCTTTAATTAGAAATTTAGAACTCCCTGAACAAAGTGATAAAAGAAATTAGAAATAGCTAGTTCTATATTTACAGTCACTTAACTCATTTTCTTTTAGGTAAAGTCTTCTATGTATAATTCAGCTGCCGAATTTAAGGTTTTTTCAGTAGATTCTTTTGTTCCATCATTGCCTGAATAACATCTGTTAACTTTCTCCATGTATTAGTTCTATGAACATTGATTCTAAATTTGCTCTATTTTTCAATGATAACATACAAACTACTGTACAAATATGCAAAGATATTGAGTACAGCTATCTTTTACTGCAAAATTAAAATCAAAGTCAATATAGTTGATGTTGATGAACAAATTACCAAATAAATAATTTTTCAAGCATTGTTCTCATAATATTCATAGCCCATGGAGCTAATTGATTGCCAGTGCTTTCAGCTCTTTTTAGAGGTGGATCATGAAAATAGATTGATTATTTTCAATCCTTAGCTATAAGATATCTTCCTTGCAAGCAGCCTTGCTGACCTCCTCTGTGCTTCCCTCCACTGTGCTATTCCTCACCAGAGGTAGTTTGGAGTCTGTCATTTCTGCTGGCCCTCTGCAGCTGCTCCACTCCTGCAGGTAGCTTTCATCCAGTCACCCCGCCCCTGCCAGATATTCCTGGCATTACCTCGTCCTCAGCCCCTGGACTCTTCATTCAGAGAGGACTGTGTCCTCTCCATCAGATGGTTCTGGTAACAACTCCTCCTATGCCTCTGAACCAGCATTCAAAAAACGATGACATCACCTTTCCAGGGTTAGACACATTATCTCTTATTTGCTTATTTTTAATTTACAAAATGGCCAGGACAATAATGCATTATTCCATTGTCTCTGATCTCTTCTGAGCATCTTCTCTCAATGGAGCCTGCTGCTCACCTTCTGAGTGGCTACTAAAATTTTCCATGCATCTCACAGCACAGTTAGGAGGATCCATCTCATTCCCTTCACTGACTTCTCCCTTTTCTCTGCTACACTCAAGAAGCCTGCAAGCATTTCACTGCAGCATGTTCAACCAACTCAGATTCTGTATTGAGCCCAGAGGTGACCTTGGAAAACTATGCACAGACAGTTTCAACAATGTGTATTCAAGCATGCTTTAAGGCTGAGAAAGAAAATATTGGGAAGAAACACCACCTTATCTCATGGGGCTGTGATGGCGAACCTATGGCACACGTGCCACAGGTGGCATGGGAGCCATTTTTAAGGGCACGAGAGGCGTTTCCCTGTCAGCTGGGCAGCGCGCATGCGTGCGCTGGCCAGCTGAGTTCAGCCTTCTTTTGAGGCTGTTTTTCTCCTCCGGAGGCTTTCTTGAGGCTTCCTTCCTCCAGAGGGCAAAAAGCGGTCCTACAAGCAAACTGGAAGTCTGTTCCTGAACTTCCGGTTTGCTCATAGGACCATTTTTTGGAAGGGAAGGAGGGAAGCCTCCTGAACGCTCCGAAAGGCGAAAAATGGACCTATGGAGAAACCGGGAGTCACCATTCCCAAACTTCTGGGTTCCCCGTAGGTCCATTTTTCGCCCTCTGGAGGCTTTAGGGAAGCTCCTGAGGGCGTCCGGGGGAGCAGGGGCGGCTGTTTTCACCCTCCCCAGGCTCCTAGAAAGCCTCTGGAACCTGGGGAGGGCGAAAAAAAAACTGCCAAAAGCAGGGGGCGCTGGTCATGTGCGCATGCACGCAGGGGGGGTTGCGCGCATAGCATTATGGGTGTGGCATGCCAGCGCATGACCCCCCTGTGCTCTCCTTCCCCCCACCAGTTTTGGCACAGGAGCCAAAAGGTTTGCCATCACTGTCCTAGGGTATAAGAAGAAAGGAAGAGAAAATGCAGTGAGGTGTTTGAGATTCTGTTATAGCCTATATCAACATAGTATAGTGCCAGTGAAACTTAGGGAGTTCATTTCCTGGCCTGACCTACCACAAAAGGCTGATAAACTCCCATGACCCTAAGGGAGCGGCACTCAAAATTTGATTGACTGGAGCCCAACTGGTGGCATTCTTCACCCTCTCTTCTGTGGTCCCCCCCCCCCGAAAAAGCCATTGCTTCAAATCCCATCCTTGTTGCCAAATTATGTACTGGCACCCTGGCGCCATTCAGGGGCAAATTGATGCTACTAAGATTTGAAGGCAGAAAAGGATTTTACTGAGTATTAAGAAAATTAACAGAGAAAGGTATTCCAGTTAAAGCCTTTCAGTATGCCAGGGATCCCAAAAATGGCAGCAGAGGAACTCCTTGAAGCTAGTAGTTGTGCAAATAATACATGGAGATCAATTTGTTACTGTTCATATTGTTTTATTGAAATGGAAATCATCTGACAAACTTAATGTTCTACTCTGCAGTATCCAAGAGAAGGATCCTAAATGGGGAAGAGGTACAAAATCACTACATAAAATATTTTTGATAACTTAACAGAAAACCCTGTCTCTGACCTCTATTCTGAAGGAAAGCACCAGGAAAAGACTTTGGCAGATTTTGCCTACAGTTTATGACACTTGTCTCTTAAATTCACATATGAAACATTTATCTCCCATTGCATATTTGACTGTCTCAGCATACATACACAGCTTCATTTGTTAAAATCCAGAAGAGTTTCTTAGTGCTAGCAGTGCCTGAAATATCGCGAAGTTTACTTCGATTTGATTTCCAAGAGAGTGTTGGCTGTTCTGACCCCCTCCTCTTGTATAACAAGTCACTCCGAAACAACATCTCTGCAATATGCTTTTATTACATACAGTTTCAACCTTGGCAGCAATCCAGCCTGCCAAGGTCAAGATAGCACTCTGAGCAGCAATCCAGCTACACCCTTTGGCAGCAATCCAGCCTGCCAAAGTACAACACAGATCTGAGCTTCTCCAACTCCAATGATCAGTTGATTCCTGCAAAGGGTGTGTCCACAAGCAGTCCCTTTATAGTCTGGAGAGGAGTCTAATTATCAGCAGCTGAGAGCCATTACCTCCTGTAATTGCTCAATTGCTCCTTTCGCCGGGTAGCACGCCGGTATGAGCATCTAATAGCTCACTGCTGATGTCTGACTCACTGTCCTGTGACTCCTCCCCACTGCTCCAAGGCATGACATCAGGAGCCCCCTTCCTTTGGCTTTCACCACTGCTCCATGCCTCAGGCGCCCCCTGGTGGCCAACCAGCCTCTCTGCGCCCTGCTCAGAGTCGGAACCCTGTCCAGGGTCCTCCACATCCTGAGCCGACTCAGAGGGACCCTCGCTGTCGGAGTCTGGTGGCAACTCCAACGGCTCCTGCTGGGCCACAACAGTTGGCAATACATCTCTCTATGTGAAAAAGAGAGATTAAGATATTAAGTGGCATTTGGCAGTTGTAGAGTTTTAAGGAAGCTACTTTAAAATTATCCAACTAGTGTTTACAGAGTTCCAGGAAAGCATCCAAGACAACCATTTCCAGATAAGGCATACATACAGAGCAAACAAGCATACATAAATAAGGCTAATCAGCAAGCCTTGGTAGAAACACACATCAGAGCTAAACAAGTACAGAAAGTCAACTTGTGACAGATTTGTTAAACTGAACATTCATCTAGAATTCAGTGAGTGCACCATACTCAATTTTCTAGATATATTTCCTTCATTTTGGACAGCCAATTAGACTGTTTACTGGGTAAGAAACATAAATCTTGCACAGTTCATATGAAACAGCTATTATCTCAGAGTTATCATGCCTCAAACCTTGCAGCAGCAAGCTACATTTCTAATCTTTGCCCCATTACCAATGATGATTAGGAGGATCACAGGATAATGAACAAAAATACCTAGTGGCATCTGTTCACATTCCTGAACTTGGTCAACCTGGCCATCTAGGATTGTGAAAAGCTTTTCAGAAAGGAAACCTCACTCAAGGATCAACTGCCCAACCTTGTACAATAGATTTCACAGGATGGACTGGTTATGGTAGTAGTCCGTGATAGTCAGAAAAGATACTAAATGTGATTGTCTCCCTGCAGAGGAAATCTATTCTGAAACTTGAAAGTTTTCCTATCCTGGTTCAAGAAGACAAAGGTGGTCAGAAGGAGATAAGATGCAGAACAATCGGGGTTTCACCAAACCTGAGCAACTCTTAGAGCCACCGGTAAACAATATGCAGTTTTAAATCCATTGGGCTTTTTGAGTTGAGGATATGTTTCTAGTTATTCACTTCATTACTTTTGAAGATACAGAGCTGAATAGGTGTAACATGGCATTTTTTATGAAGATGGAATATTGATTGTTGGGGCTCTTAACTTCCACCTTCATTGATTTCACATTTCCTTAGCAAAACTATACTAGTTTAGACCAGCATTGTAGCATACCTCCAAAATAATGAGATCTCTATCTTAACCTGGGCTGACATCTGAAATACCCCTTTGGAAAGTGGTCTTGGAAGTGATCTTCATGCTTGAAAATCAGGATTTTGTTTTTGTTTATTTGTGTATTGCATTATTGGAAATCATGCTTCATTTGCTTTGTTTCCTCAAAAAATATTTGTACTATTACAGTATATGTCTTACTTTTCAATACATTTGGATCATTTTCAGTTGCCCTTCTTTCAGACATATTTACTTTGCACTTGAAATGTGTTCCTTCTGCCTTGACTCAGTCATTTAGCCAGAATGCAAAGTTTCCAGGAAAGAAACATGCACTCATTTCTTTTTTTTCTTCCATTCAATCCAATACTGGGATTTTTCTGTGCATTCATAAACAGGCTTGCTAGGTGAATGGGATTAACCTTCCTTTTCCTTTATACTCTGCCAGCTGTAGAATAATTAATTTAGATATTCTTGTATTCAACTGACACTTGTTTCTACAAGCATACATCTGTAAATACACATACAATAAAATTGCACAGGCAGATACTAAATGTGTACAGCCAAACAAGGTTTATTGGCATTTCTGGTTCATTGCCTTTCTCATATCTGAAGCCAAAATGGCTATGGATGCTCATGAATGTCCAGATGTCTTTGAACTGCAAGGTGATTGTAAAACCCTTGGTTGAACATTAGAAAAAGCAGGAGAGGGTAGAAAACTACATCTACAGCAAAAATATCACAAATGGTCATAGTGGTTTCATTTGATCTTGGTGAAAGCAGTTGATGATGACACATTGTGTCAAGCAGGGGAAAGAAAATGAGCTGCTTGCTAAATGCAACATGCCTTAAATGGCCCTTTCATTCTCTGCTGTGTACTTAACAAAGAGAATTGAATATATATAGTGCTGCAAAGGAATTCCCATCCAGTGTAAAAGTTTCTAGGACTACAGACATTTCAACAAGAGGGAAAGAAGTAGATCTTATAAAAAGTGTCTTTTCTTCATTTGCAAGTGAGAATTTGGCGAACCTTGCAAAGAAATTTGTTAGGCCTGATCCTCAATTTTGGAGTCAACCCCCCCCCCTACACTTGATTAGCTTACTGCGGTAAAAGTGTATGACCCAGCACCATTCTTCCTTCATCACTATTATAAAATATGATTATCCATCTTAAATGTGTAGATGTTGCTGTCCCTACGCATTGTTTGTAACAGCACTGTTCAAATAGCCTGTTTGAAATCACTCCTAATTGTTTTCCTTCTCCCTTTCCATGATAGGACTTAGACTGACTGCCAGATGAACTTTAAAATGTCACACATAAAGTTCACTACCTGATTTTTGCATGGTAATATCTTCCACAAAAATGTTCCAGGGCCACTGATTCCCCTGAACAAGAGTTAACACAAATTCTTCCTGCTCATTGGCGCTTGAAACTAATGAAACTAGTTTTCATTAGGTTAAAAAAAAATCTATAGCAGCATTCTGATCATTTGGGGCAGGATTTCAAGCTGTGTATTTAGCACTTGCCTGATCCTCATTTCTGGCATAAATGGAAGCAATGGTGGAAATCATTTTGGCTCTTTAAAAACAAGTTTCCGTATGTATTATAAGATCAATAACACATTTTCTTAAATTGCATATTTAATCTTACTTAGTTTGTTTCTTTTATGACATGTCTGGTGGGGCTATTCACTCATCTAAGAAAATTATCCTTCCCCACAGCTCAGAGAGACCCAAGGTATTCCAAGTGCCAGCTTCTGCGGAGCTTTCTGCTAATTCCTGTGCAATTTCTATTTGTGTATAGTGCTTACTCCTTTTTGCTGAAACAAGGAACTCATTTAAACTGCATGACTGAACTTAGATTAAAATAGGAGAAATAAAACACATTCCCACCTTTTTGTTTGTACTCTGAATCTGTCATCGGATTTGTCAAAGCTGGATTTCAGAAAGGTGCAATTCTTACTAAATGTCCACATGCTTCAACTACTGGCACCATTTAAAAAATAAATTAGTCAATTGAGTAATTTTGGACTTCCTATAAAGATGTATCTCAAAGTAAAGTTCTATCAACTGTCACATTCAAATAATCTAGTTTTGCTATGCAGTGCTAGGAAAGACAGAAGTGAAAATGTACCTTATGAAGTAAGTTCTAATCCTTTTATCACCTAATGAACTATAGATGAGAATGTGAAAATGCCAAGTTTATTATAGGCCAAATGTAGCTTTTGCCCTACTTCTCATATTAAAGTGGATGGCTATTTCCCCTTCTGACAGCAGTCTCCAAAGACTTCATGAATATCACGACCCGTTACACACAAAATAACATTCCTTCCTGCTGCCTCTGGCCTACCTAGATGATCTGGATAACTTCAGTGACTACAATAAACCTTGGCTCTGCAGCCCTGATAAGAAGCAGGTTAGTCAGTAGGCTTCTGCAGAACCCCATGAATGGCTGTGCAGAATGACCTTGGCCCTTGCCAAAGAATGGGCAGCTGATTTCCCCATCATGCAATACTTTAACAAGTAACCTCATAACTGTAACACAAGAAAAGAAGCACAGAAAAAGAAATATTTTGAGATTGTGTTGTCATTTTCTGGGGATTTGGATGGAAAGAGGCTGATTCCACAGTTTGCTCTTTATGTGGAGGACATCTCATTCTTGGGCTTCTATAAATGTCCCTCAGTGGGAGGGGGAGCTGCCAGTTGAAAGCAATATTTTGCTATTCCAAAAGAACAAAGATAAGGAAAATATGAAAATGCCCCAGAGGGTTGAATGGTTTACAATCCATCCTAATATTTTAAATGTTTTGCATTTAAAATCCTTTGAAGTTGCAATGACCTATTTTACATGCATCAATGTCTGGGAATTAAAGGATACATCAACATACTAAGTTTTGTGGAGTCCAAACATCTAAGTCAAATAAGTTGAATTAGTTAGAACTGAAACAACTCTACTTCTTGAAATTATTCCCCTTAAATATTGAAATATTTAAGTATTAAATAATAAACAATGCTAGTTATTTCTAAATATTTGAATATTTGCTATATAATTCAATAGCAAATTATATCTGTGTGTCAGCTAGCTGGTAAGCAGTTCATTTTGTCTATGGGATTCAGGAACATAGTTTATCCAAGTGATTCTTATGTTGGTTTACGCATATTATTGCAGTAATGTAAGAAAGCTGCTTTAGGCTGCTAGCTTCTAGATCATGGGTGTCAAACTCCTGGCATCACATTGCTGTCACGTGATGTATTGCAACGTTTTTCCCCTTTGCGGAGCTTGGATGGTTGTGGCCTGCAAGTGACACATCTGGCTGGCGGGCTACCAGTTTAACACTCCTGTACCTAAGATGCAGAATGTGCACCATTGTAGATGATGCTGAACTACTATATCCAGCAGATTGAGCTGACCTGAACATTGAGGGATGCTGGGAGTTTACAGTCACCATCATGAAGTCTCTTGCCTTTAATCTAGTGACGAGAGCTGTGATATCATAATGAGCTCCAAAGAGGTCACAACCAATATCAAGTGCAGATTGTGTCAAATTTAACACATTTTTAAAAAGATCCCAGAGAAATGTTTGAATGTGTATAGAGATGTTTTAAATGTGTGTCTAGGTTTATAACCTGAAACAAATGTCACGCAACACAAGGAAAAGGGGAATGTAGGGAACACTTGTCTGTTTCAGTAGGCACCTATAATGTAACCTATAATGACAGAAGCTGCAAAGTTCTATTTGGACCAGGAAAGTGAACGGAGTTGAACTGGGATCCACCAACCATAGCTCACCTTGATGAATTGGCCACCATGTGATCAATTTATATAAAAACCATCTTTTAAAAATCCTCCAAAAGATTTTTTTTTCTTTATTGCTGTCCTGCTGTTGCTATGATGCATGTTTCAGAGCAGACACTGGAGGTAGTAAGGGTGACAAATGAGATATCAAAAACTGATTAAATAGGCTGTGCAGGTGACAACGCAGAGAGAAGCTAATGAAAAAATTACATATAATCAACAAGGGAGATGAGAGAAAAGGCAGCAAATGATAGTTCCATAATATGAATTTGTCTGCCAGGACTTTGTTTAAATAAGTGTTTTGTCTTGATTATGGCATCTAATGTGAATTGTCAAAATCCCCATAAAATATTTCAGGTGTTCAAGGAAGAAAATAACAATCAGACAGCTGCAGAAAATTGTAGCCAGTTGGGAATAATTGCTAGGCCTGTTTAATATAGAAAATGGGATGGAGGATATGTTCACATCCTCAGGACTGAGTTCTTCTGTCAAGTTCAGAGATTTTTCTGATGGAACTTTATCCCAGCAAAAACTTCAGGTTATTCTAGTTTCAGGCAGAGTATTCAGAGTTCAGAATATAATACAGGAATATATGCTGGGACTTTGCAGTCATTTAAAGACTGATCTTCTAAACCAATACAGCCTCTCAAGAGTTCCAGTTATATGATTCGACAGGAAGTTCTCCAACCTGACAGAGATGGGGGGTGTGGGCTCTTAAGAGTCTCACATGAACCATGTCTGACAAACCATCTCCGAAGATCCTTTTGGATCAGAACCCCCATTGGAGGCAGGGGCGAAGAAGGGCAGCATCTCATCAGACCCTGAGGAAAGCAACAGGTCCCTCACAGGTCAGAGATTTGCCTATGAATCAGTCAGGGCAGCAGCCTTCAACATGACTGACAAGATGCTGGCTTTTTGTCAAAGCAAATGGAACAGGAGGGGAGTGGAAGAGATGAAAGGCTGGGTAAGATAATTTATCTAACACACAACTGTAAATTAAACTTGGAAAAGGCAAAGAAATCTTGAGAACATAAATAATATTGATTGTCAGATCGGGACTTTCTTTCTCCAAAAGAAAAGGAAGAAAGGAAGAAAGGAGCCCCCACCGAAGCTCATTGTTTGAAACACTTTCAGACAGAAGGATAGAAAGCAGAGAAGTGACAAACCCACGCAATTATAAACTCTAAATTTGGTTTTGGATCTTAAATAAAACCCAATGTCCCGAAGGATTTACTTTTACTTTGTTTGAATTCCTTCCAGCTAATATAACCAAGAAAAAAGCATGTCTTCTTACTGATAACTGATAACATAACCTTGACTGAGCGGGAAGTTTTAATTAATCAACTGCCATAAATCAGAATTTGGAAAAGCAGGAAGCAAAGAGAAACTTCTGGCTGATTATAAGCTTGCTACAAGTGATTTATTTTGAGCAGTTATTAAAGGAAAGAATAAACACAAGACCTGGGAAATATGAAGGTTTGGGGATTTTTTTCTTCTCCTTTCTCTTCTTTTTTTCTCTCTCTTCTGTAAAAGATTAAGATAGCGTCAGCTTCTCTTCCAGTTTCAAAGTAGTTGGATTAACTAAATTTAAGATGGACCAGAATTTTGAAATAAGATTTGTACAACTAACTGCAATCTTGGAACTGGATATTAAGGAAGAACAAAAGACTAAGATGGTTCCCATTGCTTTTCCGCACAGCAGTTGAAATAGATAAACTTAAGGTGGATTAGAACTCTGAAACAAGAATTGTATAACTAACTATAACTTTGAAACTGGACATCATGGAAAACTGGGAATTAGAAGAAGTATGTGAAATTATTAAAAAATATGCATAAATCATTAAAATCAAGCTAAATAGAATTCTGAACCCAGGGAAGCAGAGATCTAAAGAAGAATTCAAAGAAGAAGAAGGGGAGCAAGACAATAAAGGGGGAAAATGGAGGGAAATAAAAAGCAGACAAAAACCCCCATCAGCCTTGGCAGAGGTATAGGGAATATGTAAAAAGAGGAGGTGTCCCAACAAAAGGGAATAAAAAGCGGACAAAAGTGGTTTTGAAGGTTGTTAGTGGCATAAGGAAAATTGAACTAGGAAACTATTCCCCAACAAAAAGAAATATAAAGGGGGCAGGGCCAAAGTCGTGATGACACAATGTGTGGTCTCAATGCTCTGAGATCGCAATCGACACTTTTGCCACTGGGGGGAGGGGTCCAAATGGATCTAAACTGTCCCGTAGAGACAGTGAACAGGAAGAATACGTCTTGCTGAACTTGGGGATATCGCAAAATCCCCGAAAGAAGCAAGAGAAATTTCTTCAAGCGGGTGACAAAAAATCCAGCCAAAGCTGATGAAGTCGGGGCAGCCCCAAAATGGAAGGAATGGAAAGTGGAAGTGTTTCCAGCTGGTGAGGAATCTTCATTGTTTTAAAAGAGAGACTGCCTATAAAAACTTTAAAATTGATTTAAATTGAAGAATAGAAGAATCAAGCGGCGAAATTAATCTTGCAACGGTTCTGGACAGTGGCTATCCCATTTTTTATAGACTATCTTCATGGATGAAACCTTTACAAGCTTTTTAAAATGGACGGATTAAGTCTTCTGTTTCTATCTTTTTTTTTTCTGTGACTCTCGGTGATTTATAGACCAAAACTTTCCTCTTTCATCGCTGTGAGTATTATTATTATTTAATTCATTTAAAGACTGGACCTCTTTTTCTAATTTGAAATATAAAACAGATATAAAAAAAGAAATATTTTAAAAGTGCTACATAGAAGAAGAAGAAAAAAGTAAAGAATTTATGGTCTATGAAAGTTTATTAACGAAAATATGGATAACACTGCTGACAACTAAAGACAAGTGGAATAAAGAAGCAGAAAGAGGGCATCAGGATTATATGAGAGATCTTACAAACAAGGAGTTGCTAGGACTAGTCCATACAAAGTTGATTAAGAAGAAGCTTAGAAGATTGATACCACAAATGGCAGAGGACATAAGATTGTTTTGTTATTGGAAAGATACAGGTTGATAGATGGAAGAGTATAATTTAAAACTACTAGCTAAACCTGGTGAAACTCTAGTGATAATAGGTATAGTTAAATAAAAAATGATAATGATAATACGGTATACAATGTGTAGAGTTATGATAAGCAATAATTGGATATGAATATTGAATGATATCCAAGATTATATATAAAGGTGAATAATAATATTAACAATAAAAAAGAGAACTAAATTAGACACAGTCAAGTTTTGATTATTAGGGGAAAAATGTTGTGACATAGAATATAGCCAAATAAAGAAAGGATAATAATAATAATCTACATATATGTATAGGTATAATATAAGGAAATTGGATGTAAATTGTAAACAGTGATTTGGAAAGGAGAATTAGAAAACTTTGTTATTAAATATTATGGATGTTTAGCTAGAATAGGATATAAGGATTTAATGTTACTGGAGGATTTTATAAATAAGTAAATGAAATACCAATATGTGGTTATGTATTAATTTTTTCTATATTTTATGATGGACGTTTAAACAATTATAGTCAAATAAAAGTGGAGGTATGATGATGGTAATATGTATAAACATTTGAGTTAAGATACTAGAGTTAATATGAATTATACTTGATGCTAGAAGAGATGCACAAAAACTGTTTGTAACCAACTGATACACTTTCTATAGGATGTAAAGAAGGAGGATTTTTATGTTTGTTTTGAAAATTAAAAATAAATAAAAAAGTTTTTGGCATGAAGAGAAATATAAAATATTCTTCTGAGGGTGGCTTGGGGAAAATTGATGGGAGTGGAGGTGATAAAGTAAAGAAAAGGGAGAAGACAGGAATAGAGAAGTGGGACAAAAGACTTACTAGGAAAAAAATCTGATATCTAGATATGGGAAAATATAAAGCAAGATAAGGGTTTTATTCCTAAATATGACAATAAAATGGAGTTGCTAACTGGTTGAACATAATAATGGAAAGATAACTTAAAAAGCCCAAAATATATGGAATATGGATAAATATGAAACTGATATGGGGAGGTTGTAAAGCAGAGGTTTGTGTTTCACTTTTATACATGATAATTAAACTGAGTTGCGAATTGATTGAAAATGACAACAGAAGGATAACTAAACATGGGTTAAAATATATGAAACATGGATATATGTAGAACTTTTAAGATGATGATTGAGATGTTTACTGCTTGTCATTTTACATAATAGATTTAGGGAATTGTAATGAACAGTAAAGTTTGTCATTTATGGACAATTTAAGGGTAATCAATTCCAAAATATGGAAAAATGGAGAAGAAACATGGAATATATCTACAATGGGAAATTTCTGATATTTAAAGACAGAATCACAAATTGGGGGCATGTAAGGATGTATAAAGATAATGATGAGAATAGCTGGGAATTGCAACCAGGTCTACATCTTGACCAAAATTAGGCTGGGGGGAGGGTTAAAAGTACAATGACTATATATGTATACTTTTTTATTCTATTTTTTTTAAAAAAGGAGGAGAATATATGTTAAAATTAAATACGTATATCGAAAAGGAACTATAAATACCATCAACATAAAACGGAGCTTGCTCAGAAGCTGAAATACACCAAGTAAATGAGATGAAGAGTGGGAAGAAAAGGAGAGAGGTAAGGGAAGAAGAGAGGACTAGAAGAGAGGGCAAGGAGGGGGGAAGAGGGGGAGAGAAATGATGAGTGGAAAGGGGGGAGAGGAGAAGGAGAGAGGAAGGGAAAGTAGAGTAGGGAAGGATGAGAGAAGGAAGAAAGGAGATAGGGAGGAGGAGGAGAGAGGAAGAAGAAAGTGATGGATAAGGACAAATATGGTGTATGGAGAGCAGAAGAGCTAATAATTGTGTCTTGGGAGTTGATGGTAAGATGAATTGATGTAAACATTTAATAATACAAAACGATGCTGGCTATGTAATACGTAGTATACATGTGATTATATGTTATGAAAATGAAAAAAAAAATTAAAAATACTAAAACAAAAGAGTTCCAGTTATAGAAAATGTCTGGATATTCAAAAACATTTTAGGTATTTGTCCTCTTGTGCTCCACCCTGATAATACCATTGTCAGGGTTCCAAATAGCATCCGAAATTAAATCAGAGTCCAAGGCAAAGTATTGCTCAAAGTTCCAATTTATTAAGAGAGCCATGTTGGCACATCTGTGAAAACCCAAATCTGAAAGCTTCCTGGTTTTTCCCACCCAGTTGAAAGTTCAAGATCTTGCCCCCACACCCACAAGTCCTTCACATGGTCCAATCTTCCACTGCCATGCTGGCAGTTCCACCCATCCAGTTCCGGTTAGGTGCTGTTGTGGCCCAGCAGGATCCGGTTGAGCTGCTGATGGACTCGGATAGCAAGGAACCATATGAGTCTGCCCTGGACGATGTGGAGGACCCTGTGCAGGGTTCAGACTCAGAGCAGGGACCAGAGATGTTGGTTGGCCACCAGGAGGTGCCTGAGGCATGGAGCAGTGGGGAGGATCAAAGGCAGTTTGTCCCTGATGCTAGATTGAGAAGGGCTGAGAAATGGAAGCAGCAACTCCGTAGGCAGACTCACAGAAGATGATTAAGCACAGGTGGCTGTGGATTAGCCCCTCCCAAGAGAGATTATAGGTGAGGCGTTGGGAGGGGACATTTGCAGGAAACAACCGTTCAAATTAGTAGTTAAGAAAATCTATGTATTCTAGCCATGTCTGCTCGTTTGGAATATCTGTGTGGCTTCATTCAAATTATCTGGGTTGTTTTATTGAACGTGAGTTGTCTGGGCCCCCAGCCAAGGATTTGTTATCTCAGTAATTAAACAATGGCAAACAGCCAAGCCTGTGTTCTGGTTTATTCACAGGCATGGAGAGGGGGGTCAGAACAGGTGCAGAGGTGCAGAGACAAAGGATGAACTTGGTTTTCTAGAAATGAATTTTATTTTGGCTACATAGCATTTAACTCCATACCATCCCCCCTCCCATTTTCCCACAATAGAAACGGCATAGTGGAATAATAGAAAGTGTGGCAGGCCAAAGATCCAAAAGGAATATGGCTGCAGGCCTGACAACCATCATATACAAAGACTCAGGTGACCCTTGTGTGTGCACAATGATGATATGTGTCAAGGTCTGCAAACCTGTTATGTCTCTTCCAGATAGATTCAGCCTTGTCCTTCCCATAGAGCAAAGTTACAGGGAGATTCCACTGCCACTAACGAAGAGTAGACTATGGCTAGTCCTTGACTTAGGGCCATAACAGAGACCAAACTTTATGTTGCTAAATGGGACGGTTGTTAAGTGAGTTTTACCCCATTTCATGACCATTCTTGCCACAGTTATTAAGTGAATCACTGCAGTTCCTAAATTACTAACATTCTGTTAGCTTAGAAAAGAAACGAAGGAGGGGAGAATGAATCTTTCCCTCAGTCTCTTGGGAAAGCCAGCACCTTGGTCTCTTTTTCTTTGGGGCTTCTGAACTGATCTCTCCAAATGCAGCTTTCAACAGCAAGTCTGCTCTGCAGGTTCCCTTTCTGGTACCGCCAGCAGCTCTCCACTTTCTCCATGGGATCCTCTTTCCAACTCTGTGCCTACTTTCTTCAACAGTTCTAGTCCTTGCTCTTTGATTCCTCTAGCAGAGGGGTGTCCAAACTTGGGAACTTTAAGATTTGTGGACTTCAACTCCCAGAATTCCTCAGCCAGCCATGCTGGCTGGGGAATTCTGGGAGTTGAAGTCCACAAGTCTTAAAGTTCCCAAGTTTGGACACCCCTGATCTAGCATAAACATACCACCAACCACCTCATTTTTTTTGGTCTAACACAGGGGTGTCAAACTCAATTTCATTGAGGGCTGAATCAGGGCTTACACAAAGTGGGACAACAGATAAAACAACCAATTTTTGGACCAAATTACAATTCCAGGTCCATTAGGCCAGCTGATTCTGCCACAAGCATGTACCACATTGGAGGGCTCCAATCTATAATTTCCAGACATTGGTTTCCAAAATTGATTTTTCTTTATTCATTATGGATTGGACTGAAATGATGCATACACATCCAGTCAGTACCCCAAATGATTAAGTGTGATCAAAGATTAGTGTCACAGCTGTCAGCTTTAGTTGCTTATTTATTATAGCATTCTATTTTTCTGCTATGGAAATATCAAAGCAATATAAGCAATATTTAATGAAATTTATATGCTGCCAAAAATGGGAAAAAGTTAACAACATTAAAAAGTAAGGGAAACAATAAACATTCAACCCAACATTTTTCAATGGAAAAATATGTTCTGGAAATAATTGTATTTATAGACAAAACAGCAAAATAATGGGAATTTTGGGGTAAGAGAGGTGGGGGTAAGGTTATCATTGTAAAAATGCCATGCCCTGGCAACCTTATATCCACAATTCAATAGATAACCTTATTGTGGTCATCAACCAATCTAGCAATCTAGCTAACATACATTTTGAAATGTTGATCTTGCTGCAAATATGAGCAAGCTTTTTAGCATATTTTGATGTAATGTTGTCTTTTAGCCAAACCTTTTTTGTCTATATGTACTTTTTCTATCTTATCATGACACTGTCAATTTAATTTGAATTAAATATCTGAATATTAATTCCCTTATATTGTTTATTTAATGACCACAATAAAGTTATCTATCCACTACTTTAATAAACCCTAAAGATCCATTAAGAATGGTAAACATGGATCCATGCCTATTGCAAGGATGATACTTCATCAGGAAATAATTTCTTCTAGTTATGATAAGCACGATGAGTTTGGAGAATTTGTATTCTTACTGACAGCAGCATGTGTTATTCTGAAAATCTAAGCACTAGAAATAAAAGCCTCTTTTTGCAAATTCAAAGTAAGATGAATAGCCAAGCTCCCACATTTTTATGCATTTAGAGTACTGTCTGAGAGACTGCTGTGAACAAAGCAAACATCTATTCACCAACTCAAATCATCATAATTGTGCAAATAAACACTATGGTGAGCCCAAGAAAGCAGGATTCCTTGATGTGCCAGAATTGGGAGGAATTAAGTGTTCAAGAAAGTATCAAGCTGATCTTGATGGGTGGTGGAAGTGGTGGTGGTGGTGGAAAGGAACCTATTTGTGCATGAAAGCTAGCAAAAATATTGCTAACAAAGAGACTGTCATTACTGAGGACATCAGAAGGATGGATCTCCATGAAATCTTTGCAAGGGTTGTGATGTATAATTGAACCCTTTAAATGTGAAATGATTTATAGGATTATGTACTGTATGAATTTGATTTCCAGCAGTGTCACTTCAACATGGAAAATCTAAATTTTGGACTTCCTAAAAATGTTGATAGTACCTTTGTTGGAGCAACTTCTAGCTTAATATGTACCGTGTTATCCATATTTCAACTTTAACAAATGATCTGAAGTCCTCTAGAAGTAGATGATACATTATTCTCCACACTAAAATAATTCAAAAATTGTTTTTAGGGTGATCATAGCATTAGATATATCCATAGATGTCTTTAATTTTGGCTTCATGATGCCTCACAAAACGTTGTTGAGTACCACATTCTCCTGCATAGTTCCCCTCATGTCCAGCCTGAAGCTACAGTCAACTTATTTCAATGTTTTCTGGGGTGAAAGTAGCATTCTTCATCTTCTCCTAAGAGAAGACTTGCTACATGTACGGTACAATCTATGGTGCCTTAGCAGCAATGGGGGATGTATTGCTAATGGATCTAAGATCTGATTATCTCCTATATACCATTTTTTTAGCAGGTTGTACCATGAAGGTAATTCAGACAACCTTACCATCAAGTAATCTGCCTGTCTTCTACTTTTTTAACCAACATTTAACCAACATTGAAGGAGGCGGTGGTGAGGCCCTTACTTAAGAGGCCTTCACTTGACCCAACGGAGCTAGCTGATTACCGTCCAGTCTCCAACCTTCCCTTTCTAGCGAAGGTTGTCGAGAATGTGGTGGCGCAGCAGTTTCCACGACACCTTGACGAATCCGATTATCTAGACTCACGCCAGTCCGGCTTCCGACCCGGGCACAGCACGGAGACAGCCTTGGTCGCGTTGGTCGATGATCTCTGGAGGGCCAGAGATAGAGGTTGTTCCTCTATCCTGGTCCTATTAGACCTCTCGGCGGCTTTTGATACCATCGACCATGGTATCCTATTGCGCCGGTTGGAGGGGATAGGAGTCGGAGGTACCGTTCTGCGGTGGTTCGGCTCCTACCTCTCCGACCGGAAGCAATGTGTGTTGACAGGTGGACAGAGGTCGACCCCGAGGCCACTCACTTGTGGAGTGCCACAGGGGTCGGTCCTCTCGCCTCTCCTGTTCAACACATATGTGAAGCCGCTGGGTGAGATCATCCGTGGTTTTGGGGTTGAGTGCCACTTCTACGCTGATGATACTCAGCTGTATATTTCAACCCCAAACCACCCCAACGAGGCTGTCGAAGTGATGTCCCGGTGTTTGGAAGCCGTCGGGTCTGGATGGGGGACAAGAGACTTAAACTCAACCCCTCCAAGACTGAGTGGCTGTGGCTACCGGCACCTCGGTTCAGCCAGCTGATTCCATCGCTGGCCATAGGGGGCGAACAATTGCCCCCTGTGGAACGGGCGCGCAATTTGGGCGTCCTCCTTGATGCCCGGCTGTCAATGGATGACCATGTGGCAGCCGTGGCAAGGGGGGCGTTCCACCAGGTTCGCCTGCTGCGCCAATTGCGCCCCCTACTGGACCGGGATGCCCTACGCATGGTCACTCATGCGCTGGTGACGTCCCGCCTGGATTACTGCAACGCTCTCTACATGGGGCTGCCCTTGGGACGCGCCCGGAGACTGCAGTTAGTTCAGAACGCAGCCGCGCGGGCTGTGATGGGGAGTACGAGGTACTCCCACGTAACACCTCTCCTGCGCGAGCTGCACTGGCTACCTGTGGTTTTTCGGGTGCGTTTCAAGGTGCTGATTACCATCTTTAAAGCGCTCCATGGCACGGGACCTAGTTACTTGCGGGATCGCATCCTCCCACATACATCCCTGCGGCCAATTCGCTCACACAGAGAGGGGCTTCTCCTGGTGCCGTCCACTAGGCAATGCCAACGGGCGACACCAAGGAGTAGGGCCTTCTCTGTGATGGGCCCAACCCTCTGGAATGACCTCCCCCCCGACATTAGAACCACTACTGACCTCCGCTCCTTCCGGCAAAAATTGAAGACTCATCTGTTCCGATTAGCAGGCCTGGCATAATTACAACTGTCCCTCCTGGCAAATGTACTATTAACTGGTTATTTTAGGGGTATTGTTTTTAATTTATTGTGTGTGTTTTAGGGGTTTAAAAACCTATATTTATATATACTGTTTTGTACAGTTCTTTTAATTCCATTTTTAACCTCCTCCATTCCAACTGTACATATTCAATTTTTTATTGTATTTTGATATATTTTGCATGGACTGTACACCGCCCCGAGTCCCTTTTGGGAGAGGGGGCGGTCTAGAAACATGGTAAAATAAATAAATAAATAAACACCAGTTGAAAAATATGTCCCATGTGAAAGGTAGGTTGCTCTGTTGGGCAGTGTTTGCCTGCCATATGGTATGAAAGAGCTTATCTGTTAATTCATATCCACTGCAGAGATTATATGCACCTGGTCCATACAGGAGAATAACAGAGCTGTCAAGGAAAGCAGAACCATCCTGTCTCACAGGTTGGGTACAGACCTGCTGGTAAAGCAGGTATAGAAAGCCTTTACCCATTTTGCAGATCAAGCTCAGATGGCCAAACTTATTACCCGTTGTCTCTTCCAGCTGCAGCCTCTTCCAGTTGCAGCCATTAAGGAGAGTAATTTCCTATCAGCAGGAAATCCATCAAGAACTGTTACAAATTTAGTTGTCCCATTGAACACTGTTAGGATAACACAGTGTGCCATTGTCCCAGCCTTGCTACTGAAGCAGAATAAAGATTGGTTTAAGGTGTGGCATATTATGCATTATGTGATGTGATGTGATGTGATGTGATGTGATGTTATGTTATAATTATACTTTTGTGTATTTCTGGAAGAAAGCATATTAAACTGACTTTTGCTCATAGTCTGCCTAAGAGGTTGAACTGCCAATTAGAACACCTATTTCAAACTGGGACCTGCTAAAGGGCTTTAGCAATTCTCCATTGTTAAATCTTGTTTCTTAAATCTTAGTTGACAGTTGGCAGAACAAGACTGACACGGGATCTCTGGCATGTTGTTTTCCTACTTATCTTTGACATCAATGAACGTTCTATGAGCTTTCTTAAATGCCTCGGAGGACAGTGCCTGTTTAGTCTTGAAATTATTTCTCCCTCCTTTAATTATAGTCATATTTTGAATACATCCTTGCATTTAAAAGAAAGTGCAAATAGATAAACACATTAACACACCAGAAGGTTTTGCCCTCACCCTTCCCTCTGACTTGCCAGCTTTGTATCTGCAGCGATAAGCTTTGCTTTTCACTTTTAATGGGAGTAATGGAGATGCATTAAGCCTGCGAAGCTTCCAGGGACCAGTTCAAGCTGTACAGAATCTGCATAGCCAGCTAATAGTAATAATAGTGATTAACCAATATCATTTTTTTACAAAATGCTTTTGCTCAAAAGCCTACAATCTAAGAATGTAAAAAAAGAGAGTGTAAAGGGGAAAAAGTTAAAAGTGGAAATGAGACAGAGTAAAAAGCTGTACTGAGTAACTAAATAGCCGGATCTCAACAGGCATGGGCTACCAAACAGAAGAGGCTACAATAAATAGGACAGGCTGAGGTAAAAGTTTGAAAACAGAACCCAAAACATTTCATGGAGGCAAGGAATGGACACCATGTTCAAACACATGCACTTTAAAGACAATGCAGGTTCTGAGCCACAATCTATATCCTTCAAAAATTCAAGGTTCTCCTTAACTTTGCATATTACAGAAATAGTATGAAATAATATCTGCATTGTTACAGGAAATTAACAGTGGGGACTTTACAGCTTTGGGGAGGGTGTTGTCATAAATATTTCAAAGACGAATTGGTCAAAGAAAATCTATCAACCATGTCTAGGTGGGACATCCAGAGTCATGGTGGAAGTCATAGTGGAAGGTCATTCCTCTCCCTCCTTGTGAAAAGGATAAAGGTCTTTGAGGGATAAATTGATCACCTTTCTCAGATTAAATTCAGATTCTCACAAAGTACCAAAAGAGTTTATAAGTAGCCCTTTCTTCTCACTCTAGGCTTAAAATTGTTGATTTTCAGCTAAGGTTTGTTCCTTTATTTTTCCTATTCCATGCTGCTCAAGCTTCTCCTACAATTTTCAGCACCTAAGGTCCCTTTCCTCTTTTACTTGCTAAGTTCACTTCTTTTTGGCAGCTGTTTCTGCCTCCTTTCTCTTCTCTTACCACTGTACAGTCCCAACTAGGTGATACCGTATAGTGACTTGGGTTTATTTTGCTAGTTAAATCAAAAAAGGGAAACAACAAAGAAACCATTGAGAATAATGCAATGATAAGCTACTTGCATGTCCCCAAGTCACCAAGACTCAGGTTCAATTTGAACATTTCTTTACTTTTATTTAGATGCCAAAAGTTATTTATCATCAATAATGCTTGCTTTTAAGAGTCTGTGAAAGACAAGGGGGGCTTAAAGAAACAAAGTACACAATAACCTTTATTGGCTCAGTAAGCACAGTTGGAGTATCAAAGCCAACATGTCTTTGACCAAAGCCATGAACCATATTGAATTCAAGGTGGAATTCAATATACTGTAGTTCAGCTACACTGGGTACCAAGAATAGCACAGTGGGTACTTCGGACTTATGAAAGTTATGGTTGCCATAGAAAGAGTTTACTTATTCACAAGTTGCTGTTGTGATTGTGGCAAAGCACACATGCAATAATTCCTGTTTTTACACAGAAGCTTTCCTGGACTTGTGGAGATGACTGTCCCCAAGATACCCCAAGCAGGATCTCTTTAGCAGGGTTAGTCATTTCAAAATGCTTGCTGTCAAGTCTTTGACCAGCAGGGCAGCTTTAGCGGTTATCTCCCTTTCCCTTCTTTGTAATTGCAGTAAGAACAATATCAAATGGGTTGTTGTGAGAAGTCATGAACAACTTCCCTAATGTATTTGCATTTTTTTAAAAAAACCACCAATATGGATAGTATCACATAGATAAAAGAATAACTTTAAACAAGGGGAAGCTATTGAACTAAATTGGATTCTTCTGCTGAGGCACAATGCAGGCCTCTTATATATACAGATACAGCAATCTGTGCTGTTTCCTCAAAGTATATTTACACAAGCCAACCTTCCCATCTCTCTTACAGAATGTCCAAACCAATAGCTGACAAATATATAGAAATATATCTTATTCTCCTATGCTTGGCTGTCTTTCCTTCTATTTCAGCTGCCCTCCATCCAGGTCCATCTGATACAGTCCACCTCTCCTCCAGGCATTTCAAGTCTTGATCCTTCTTCAGTCATTTCATGGGCAGTTTCCTTGCTGGTGAAACCAACAGGTGTTCTCTTCTTATGATAAACGACTGATTCTCCTAATTCTTGAACATCCCTCACTTGAGCTGTTCTTCTCCTTGTTAACTGCAGGGAATGGAATTCCAGCTGATTGTAACACTTCAGGGGGGAAAATCCATTAGAGGCCTGGTATATCCTCTCTTTTACCTCTTGCTTGCTCCTATAGTCTTTGGTAGCCTTTCTCCTTCAACTTAAAGCTTTGTCCCTTAGCTAATCCTTTCCTTTTGTTACTTATTCTAGATCTTTATAAATGCCCAGAGTTTCTCTGTGATAAGATGGGCAGCCAATAATTTTTACAAATAAATAAATAAAACACTGTTCTGGACTTTTTCTGCTCTATCCCTTTATTTTCTATATGTGTGATGGCTCTACCCCTTTATTTTCTACCTATATCTTTCTTAATCTTAATCCTTGGGACAAAGAATGTCTCTCTGGCCATGGGTTCTTTATTCTGATTTCTTTACTGTAACTTTCCCAATTGCAGAACTTTGGATCAAATTCTTGGTGGTTAAATGCCTTAAAATCTCTCACAGTTCTTGACCAACTCCTATTAATTTTCACCAAACTTTAACTGCTTTAATTATTTCTCAGCTCTACTCAAATTCTATTCAGTAAAGCTGTTTTCATCACCCCTCTATGCCCCCACCTTGTTCCCCAATCCCCAATTGCTTTTTAACATTTTTAATAAAAAAAAAGATCTTTGTTTCTACTTTTTAAAAATGCCTGTGGGATCCTGGAGTCATTCATGTAAATAACCATCATGATAGAAGCTGAGACTTTTCAGCATGACAGTTTCCCATTTCCGTGTAATTAAAATACTTCTTTAAAAATTAAAGTTAAATGGGTAAGAACCTACAGGGGCACTGGCTCCCAAGAGCATTCCTTTCCCCCTAGACTGACCCTCTCAGTAGTGGATTTAGCAAGGACTTCAGGATGACAAATATGTAAGATTACTTTGTATAAACAACTTGGGAGAATAATGCCTATTATTTATACAATTGCTTTCCACAGAAGAAGGGTGTGTGTGTGTGTGTGTGTGCGCGCTCATGCGTGCGTGCGCCAAGATAAATCTGCAATGCAAAGCACACTTATGAGGAGCTGCAGCTTGATTCATTTATATATGCGCCCCTGGAGCCTGCAGAAGGGAAGGGAGGGAGAAGAGGATTTTTTCTAACTGGCTTCTTCTCTTTCTTTCCCTTTCTTCTTTAAGAGATTAATGGCAGTACTTTGTCTCCCAATATGACGGTAGTTTATGAATTCCACAATTTAGTTTTCCTCTTTAAATTATCTATATAACACAATATAAACTCAGGGATTTGATCTGCTTAGCTATAGCTAGAGGGGAGGAGTGATGGAGAAGGTGCTACCGTGCCTGTCTCTGGCCATTTTTTCTCTTCTGATTGGAATGCCTGGAACTCTGTCATTAGTCTTTGAGAAAGGATTGTAAGTATCCCCTAACTTCTTGGGGTGGACCCTTCTTTGTAAATGATTTGTAATTATTTTGACAATTTGAAAGCAGGATGGAATTGGCTCCATATCTTGCCCAAATCCTGATAAAAGAACGGAATATACACTGAGCGCTATAGGATATGCAGAAATATAAACAAACTGGCTCCAGAAAACCTCTTAAAATGTAGATTTGTTCCATCCAATCGAGCAGCCTCAGGCCGCATTAAGTATTACCCTTTCCCATTAATCAATAAGTCTAAGGAGAGTCCTGACACTCCCATGGTTGGGCTTCCCTCAGGTGGCAGTTCTAAAGATCTGCTGCTCCTTTGCTACCACTGAAGCTTATATTCATACTGTGTATCTGAAAGCAGTCACTTTCTGTTTATAGATGGAGCAGTGGATAAAAGCTTTGATATAGTGGTTATATATCAAGGCTAGAAACCAGATCAAGGGTTGTAGTCTTGCCCTTCCAGGAAGAAGACAAGGTCAAGCCACTTCAAAAATCTTGCCAAGAAAACTGCAAGGACTAGCCCAAACAATCATCAGGAGTTAAGACAGAACTGAGGATTAAAAAACAAAATAAAATTATATAAAATATAATTTTATATGAAGACCTTTCCCTTCTTTCTGTTTCCCCCACAGGGAGGATCTCCTCTGTCAAAGGCCACAAAGACTGCACAAGATGCTGTACAAGGAGACATTCCCCGTCATAATGTTCTGGTGTAATTTTTAAATGCACAACCATTAAATGACTACTATGCCCATGATGATGAACCTATGGCACACGTGCCACAGGTAGCACATGGAGCCATTTGTTAGGGCATGTGAGGCATTGCCCTGTCAGCTCCACGTGCATGTGCACGCTGGCCAGCTGACTTCAGCCTTCATTTTCGGCTGTTTTTTGCCCTCCAGAGGCTTCCCTGAAGCCTTCGGAGGGCGAAAAACAACCCAACGCGCAAACTGGAAGTTTGGGAACGGACTTCCTATTTGTGTGTTGGGCCATTTTTCGCCTTCTGGAGGCTTCAGGAAGCTTTGGAATGGACTTCTGGGTTGCCAGTAGAGCTGTGTTTTTGCCCTCCAGAGGGTCTCCAGCGGGAGACCTCATAGAAAGCCTCTGGAGCCTGGGGAGGGCAAAAAACAGGTCCATCACGTGTCAAAAGCAGGGGGAGGGTGGGAGTCACATGTACATGCGCATGGGGGGTGCATAGAATTATGGGTGTGGGCATGCCCGTGCATGACCCCCCTGCACTCCCCCCACCACTTTTGGAACGCAATGGCAAAAAGGTTAGCCATCACTGTACTATGCTATTGATATCTGGAAGAGACTAACATTAGATGCTTATATTAATTAGATGTGCTCTAAAATGTTATTTAATAGCTGGAAAGAAAAAAAGAAGGAATGTAAGGGGGGAAAGTGTCCAATATTTACTAGATCTTTTTTACTCTTAAAATAAATTACAGTGGAAGATAATCTGTGGCTTTCTTTAGACAATAAGGAAAGGATCCCTAACTTTTTTAAAATGGTGGTCACACTTTGTAATTTTGAGAGTATGCTATAGTATGCTCATAAATTGGTTGCCATTGAGAGATCACTTCCGGTCCCCGAAGGCAACGGACGTTGCAGTCTGCTGCTCGTCTCCCCGGTGGGCTCCTTTTATGGAGCACAGGCAGTCTTGGAGGGACCACCTGCTGTAGGGCGGCTTGCTGGAACCTCCAGAATCGGCTGCAGCTGCGGGGGGTGGGTGGGTTCCAGCTTCGCCTCAGGAGCCGGGGGGCCTGGGGGGTGCATAGCACAGCTGTGTGCCTTCGCCGAATGGATTCCGGAAGGAAATGATCAATTAGAAGTTGCAGTAGAAGTGCCGGAGGTGAGAAGTTTGCTCTAATCTCTTTTAACACCATTTAATTGATGAGCAACAGCTTTTTGCAAGTTGTGGATTCAATCTATTTGAAGTTGCAAGATTGGAGGGTTTTTTTTTCCGCCCCCCTCGGGTAAAGCGGCATTTGGACTATCTCTCAATCTCGGAATGGAGTGAGAGAGTAAAACATTGAATTACCCACTTGTACTAACTATGTGAGAAAGATTTACATCACAATTGCAAGAGGTGATTCCTGAGCTGTTTTAAAAGCTTTATGGAAACTTTGGATGCTTTGCTCCCTGGTTCCCTGTGAAAGGGGGAGCCAAGATGGCCCACTTCCATCTTTTCTTCGCTCTTATAAATGAAACTAGCCTTTTGAAACTACCTTTGAAGAAATTTCTGGCTTTATATTATTATTACCCCCCGAAGGTCTCCTAGAGCCCCTCCTGCTTTGTGGTCTTTCTGGATTTGGATTATTTGATTTTCTTCTTTTGGCTTGGAACTGTGATTAAGGATTAACTTTCACTTCTGGGCTTGTCTGCTTCCACGGCATCACCCAGCTCCGCATTCCACAGACGCCATTTCTTTTGTATAAGACTTACACTTATCTCTGAACTCAACAAATGGGGCCCAGAAAACCACCTCCTGGCAAGGCAGCCTCAGTGCCCACTTTTTAACTTTTTTAAACTTTTATTTAATTTATAAACCGCACCCTCTCCCCGAAGGGACTCGAGGCGGTGTACAGTCATAATAAAACACAACATAAATACATATAGATACATATAGATAGAGGAGGCAACATAACAAACTGTACAATAATAATTAAAATTAAAAGCAACATTAAAATCTACCCCTAAAAAACTACCCCAGAATTAAAATGATTGCCAGGAGGGTAAGAATGGGACTATAAATGGGCTAGGCCAGCTAATTGGAACAGGTGGGTCTTGAGTTTCTTACGGAAGGAGCGGAGGTCAGTAGTGGTTCTGATATCGGGGGGGGGGAGATCATTCCAGAGGGTTGGGCCCATCACAGAGAAGGCCCTACTCCTAGGCACCGCCCGTTGGCATTGCTTGGTGGACGGCACCCGGAGGAGTCCCTCCCTGTGAGAGCTAATTGGTCGCAGGGATGTATGGGGTAGGATGCGATCCTGCAGGTAACTTGGTCCTGTGCCATGGAGCACTTTAAAGATAGTAATCAACACCTTGAAACGCACCCGAAAAACCACAGGTAGCCAGTGCAGCTCACGCAGGAGAGGTGTTATGTGGGAGTATCTACTACTCCCCATGATAGCCGCGTGGCCGCGTTCTGGACCAGCTGTAGTCTTCGGGTGCATCTCAAGGGGAGCCCCATGTAGAGGGCGTTGCAGTAGTCCAGATGGGACGTCATCAGCGCATGAGTGACTGTGCGAAGGGCATCCCAGTCCAATAGGGGGCGCAATTGGCGCACCAGGCGGACCTGGTGGAACGCCCCCCTCGCCACGGCTGCCACATGATCATCCATTGACAGCCGGGCATCTAGGAGGACGCCCAAATTGCGCGCCCGCTCCACGGGGGCCAGTTGCTCGCCCCCAATGGCCAGCGATGGAGTCCACTGGTTGAACCAGGGCGCCAGTAGCCACAGCCACTCTGTCTTGGAGGGGTTGAGCCTGAGTCTGTTGTTCCCCATCCACACCCGAATGGCTTCCAAGCACCGGGACATCACTTCCTCCACATCCAGCCCAACGACCTAACAGACAAAAATTTTATCATTCTTACAACAAGAAGGGACTGGAGAGAGTTCAAAGGACTTATCTGTTACCTAAATGTTCCAGACTCTCATGAAGGGACAAGATGAATTGAAAAAAGAGGTGGCAGACTTTAAAGAACAGCTCAGAGATGTACAGCAGCAAACAAAAGAAAATAAACAGAGAGTTGGTGTGCTGGAGGAGGGCGTGGTTGGGCTGAGGGAGGAGGTGAAGGCAACTCAGAAGGGGAATAGAGAATTGGAAAATTTCATGGTAAAGATGGAACTTGAAAGAATGTCCCTTTTTCAAAACCTACCAGAGAGAGAATATGAAGATCTTAAGGATACTATGTGTACAATCTTAGCAGAATATATTGAGACAGATAAAGAACAGTTGTGGTGGGATATGGACCTGGTTTATAGAATCAATTCAGAATATGCCAGGACACATAATGTTCCAAGGGAAGTACATGTTACATTTCTTAGGAAGACCATGAAGGATGAGTTTTTGGGGGCCCAAAGGGGGGGGGGGAACACTAAAATATAAAGATAAAGAAATTGCCATTCTTAAACAAATTCCGAAAAAAAATAAGAGATAAGAGGAGGAAGTGTTCCTCCTTGTCACTGTGTTAAAATTGTTTGCTAGCCTGAACTGACTGAATTGACACTAAATAGTTAATTGAAAAGAGTTACTGCGCAGGTCATAAAAGTTCTTATCTGACAGTGATGTACTGCGCCTGCTCTTCACACATTCCTGAGCTACTTCTGATCTTTGTCCGGCTGCCAGGAAAACTGGGAGACGGAACTCTTTTATCAAAATGTAACAATTAGTTAGCTTTGTTTTATTTCCATTTATTATTTTTGTATTAAAGTTTGTTTATTAATTAGAATATGTTTCTTCAGAATGTTTTTTTTTCTTCGCACCTTAAAGAATATGCCTGTTGGAAACAGCCCCGATCTAAGACCTCGTTTAGTTCAGGGTGAAATAAATCTTCCCCTGACACTCCTTATCAAAGAAATTATATAACAAAGGAGTTTGGTTTAGATGGTTATTGCCAGAAGGAATGTTGATCTTCTGGGAGGGAAACAGAATTAGAATCAATACAGCTGTGGAGGCAGAGGCCTTCATGAAAAAGCATAGTGCCCTCCTAGAGGACGAAATCATAAGAGGTAGTGAAAAAGGTGACAATACACAAGATATGAGGGAGGGAGGGGCTATGACTCCACCAGAGGACAGGGGGGAGGGAGCAATATTGAAAAGACTCAGGTCACAAAAATAAATTTATTTGAAATATCATTGTAATTGTTGATATATTAGAAAGTGGCAAAAGAGATGATTGAACATATGGTTGATACAATGTATAACAAGATGCTGTTTCTCTTATCTTTTATCTTTTGTTTTTCTCTCTGTAAAAGTTGTGAGATTTGGAGAGATTTCTACTTTCAGCATGATGTAACTGCAAAAAAAAATTTGTATATCCACCTACCCTTTCCTATAAATGTTTAAAAACCAATAAAATTCTTTAAAAAAATTGGTTGCCATTGTGAACATACCTATCAAAAGCACCCATTTTCCAGAAAGCAAATTCTAATGGGAAGGAGGGAACAATGATATTTTGCACAGAAAGAGACTGTATAATCTCTCTGATGAAACTTCTATTGTTGAAGTTTATTTTTTTTCTCCTCATTAAATAGCATTTCCCACTGTGACATTGATTGACTTTGCTATCTAGAGTCAATTTGGTTTATTATCACTTTAGATATTCTACTGACCAAGAGATATGTATATTTTAACACAGGATGGAAACCTTGATAACACCTTTATTGGGTGGGCTTCAGTCCCCATCATGCAATAGGGTGCTAATGACACTGGCACCACTAGTTTATAACAAGAGTTATTGATATAACAATGGTGACATTCTTTGGACATTTTAAAGTGCTGCACAAAGGCTCTCGCTTTGTGTCAGACTCCTTGGGTTGCTGGCATGTCTTCTGCAAGGCTAATGCCTGTCCCAGTCCAAAGTATAGAGCTGGCTGGAGAAGTGGCGCTGTGCTGCCATTGGTGGCAGCTCCCCCCCCCCCCCTCACACCTCTAAAATGCTATCTTTTTTATCAACCTTGTCTGATCTGTGATGTTATTGTATCTGTATGCTCGGAAAGAACATTCATTTTTCCAACTACCCAAGGCTGTCAAACTTTCATTTGGCAATATTGGATTCTGCATCTGAGTATAGGTTTTAATTGCACTAATATGCCCTTTAATAATGCTGTAACATTTCAGTGAATTGCACTGAATGATAGCAGCACTAAAAAGGATATGCTGGCACTTTTGGAAATGAATGTATTGCACCCTGCTGAATACTGATGTCCCTGTAGGGAGTTTGACTACAGTCTGAACCTGCTCCTTTCAGTCGTCATTTTTATGAAGCCAGTGCTTGACAGACTTTACAATGCTGAGTATTTCACATTCAAGCTTGGAAGTAAGGATTTGTTCCAGTCGGTGGGACATCTCTGACAATGGTGCTCCAAATATTAAAACAATAGATAGAACCATCAAGAATATGGAAATGAAAAGGAAATATTTGCTACCACACAACATAACATCAACCACTTGTCTTTATTTGTGGAAATATTTTCTCTTCATTTCTCAACAGCACTCACAAAATCAACACTGGCATTGAACACATTCCAACCAGTGGCGGGATTCAAACATTTTTACTACCGGTTCTGTGGCCGTGGCTTGGTGGGCATGGCTTGGTGGGCATGGCAGGGAAAGGATACTGTAAAATCTTCATTCCCTCCCCTCTCCAGGGTAAGGTTATTGCAAAATCCCCACTTCTTCCCAATCAGCTGGAACTCAGGAGGCAGAGAGTAGATAGGGGCAGGGCCAGTCAGAAGTGGTATTTGCCGGTTCTCCAAACTACTCAAAAGTTCCACTACCGATTCTCCAGAACTGGTCAGATCCTGCTGAATGCCACCTCTGATTCCAACTCTCATTCTCCACTGCTCATCATCTGCCTGTCTTCATTTCTAATCTTTGGCTCTCCTTCTGCCATCTCATCTTCTCCAGCCTGTTTGTAGCTCTCTGTTGCTTCTTGCTCCTATCTCTCACAGGAGAGTTTTCCTTCTTGCCTTTTCACTTTTCCAGACAACCTCTGTCCACTTTGCAACACATATTTGTTTATTTCTGTTATACCTTACATTTACATCAAGGTGTTATACATACAGTAGTTTTCCTCCTCTTCTGCCATAATGTTTTCTTCTAAATAACTAAGATGTAAGTTAAGGATGATGACTTATTCTGGCCATATCCAAATAGTATCCATGCATCACGGCAAGCAGTCCTCACCCACCAGTCTCATACCATGTATCTTGCTTCCCCTTGTATCTCAAGGGCAGCCAGTAGCAGGAGCAGTCCCAAATATTACTTTATTCTGTTGTCGAAGTTGTGGTTTCTACATTATCCCACTTCTAGACTTTGATGTGGATGATATAAGCCATACTAATCAGTGGTGGGTTTCCAAATTTTTTTACTACCAGTTTGCTCTCTCATGTATGCGATGCTTCTGTGCATGCGCAGAAGCATCGAGGTGGGTGAGCGGAGCTTCCTGCCGCACTACTACCGGTTCACCTGATCTGGGCCAAACCAGGAGCAACCCACCTCTGATACTGATGTGCATAAGCAAAAGTGTTTAAAAGAGGCAAATCATGCAAATACAATTTGTTCTGGATATCTTTGGTTCCTGACCTTGTCTCCACTCCTAAGAGTCTGCAAAAGCAACCGGACCTCCAGGCCCCACTCTCACATTTTTTAAATTTATTTTTTGATAAACCAGGCAATCAACCAATTGATTGGTCTTCCTATAGACATTAGTGCTGCATTCTAGGGTTGACTGCTTGACAATAGTGCAGCCAATGGCACTAAGGAGGTGGGAAACCCCCCCAGGCCTAATTGATTTCTTTTCATGTACTCATTTTAATTAGCTACCGATCATGAACCTTTGATTTGAGTGCAGCAGATCTGAAGAGATAGTGGCCCACAGAAGACCCATTCAGACTGCACTATAACTTTGTGGGGCAACCTGATCTTTAAGATAGCATGGTTTCACTGTATGGCACAGGATGTCATAGTTGGGTAATTGTGTGGATTTCTCCTCTAGGCCACCCTATGAGCTTTGTGAGTCTCAGAATGTATTCATTTATTTATTTCATAAACATGTTTCCATGTAGTCACAATCCAAATGACTCAGCAAGTGGATCTCAGACTTTGTCCATATCATTCTAACTGCTACACCACCCACTCACCTGTCCTTCATGTTCCCTAGTTTATTTTTCTTAAAAGATCTCATTCTTCACTTCCATTTAAACTTTCTCTCAAGCTCTTTTCCTATTCCTAATCCACTGCTTCCTATGCTTGGCTTATTTGCTCTCCTTGAGTCTTTGTTCTTAAATTGCATTCTGTTGTTCAGTTTTTTTTAGCCAGTTTAGAGTTTATCTACTTACTTACTTACTTACTTACTTACTTACTTACTTACTTACTTACTAGATTCATATCCCACCTTTTTGCACAATGGTGTCCTATTTTTGTCATAAAAATAACTAAATATCTCTGGGTAGTAGGTCAGGCTGGGAAGACATTACTTGTCCAAAGTCTCTAATGATGTTCTTTGGCCCCGACTCTGGCCATCATATTATTTATCCATAGAATAAAGGGGGGGGGGCAGTTTTAATTTTTGCATCTCTTCTGATCTAATGACCTTTTTTCTTGCAACGAATTTCATCATTTTCTCACTCCCATGCATCAGTCTCTCACGAGTCAACCTTCTTCCATAGGTCACTTCTCTGAGGATGTTTTTCGGTTCTGCCTTTTTGCACAAGTGGGTCAAATTTCCCCAAGTCTCCTCTCCCTCATTCTCCCCCTCTTTTCCGTCTGGCTGTGAGTGACCTTCACAAAGTTCAATTGATCATCTGATGCCAGTTCTGAAGCTTTTATTATTTTTGTCTTAGCTCATCCAATGTGGATTTATTGACAGGGCTGAGACCACCCCAGGGCTTTTCCAGCAACCTGACTGCCGCGTGTGGAGAAATAATTAGTTGTTGAAGAGCCAGGAACAGATGTTGAGCTGACATCTCCTCTTCGTGGGTGTCAAAGCTGGCCATTCGCCGCTTCTCCATAAATTATCGCTGCCTGTCCCTGATGCTGCATTTGTGTGTCATTAAAGCGGGAGCTTCTCCCACGGAACAGCATGGCATTTCTCTTGCCTCTCTTCTTCCTGCTCCTTTGCAGTCCCAATTTCCCTTCTCAGTTTCATATTTTCGGGGGGTTCACATTGACATTAGCTTAACTAAGCTTTATTTGAATTTCTTTCTCTCTCAGGCACCATCTGAATATGCTAATCAATTAACAGCTTGGAGAACTTTCAGCTTAGTCAGATCTCTATTCTACTGCAAAGAATAGGCAAGGGGTGTCATAGGTTTTCCTGATGCCCAATCAAAAAACAATCAAGATGGGAGCTGGGACTGCAGGATTGAAGCTTTGCTCCTTTTTTATGGGTCTCATGGGTCAAGGCTTCAATCATGCAGCAGCAGTCACCAGTTTGACCTTTTTACTTCCCCAAAGATGCCCCTGGATGCTCTTTAGCTGGTGCATCCTTTTCCAATCTTAGGAATGAAAAAGATCGGTTGATATTTAATATGCCCAGGCATCTGAATTGCACAGAACATACACTGTTGCAAAAATATTTCCCCCATACATAAGGTGGGAGTGGAAGTTATGTAAAACCTGATATATGAGGGCATGATGAATAATCTTATATCTCTCTGCGCTGGAAACTTAAGAGAAGGTGAACTGTATTTAGCATTCTGAATGAGAGGACAGAAGACATATCATATAAAGCCATGAAACAAAATGCATAGGAAACCTGGGAGAAAGCAGCAGCAGCAGCAAAAGATATCACTTATGTAATAAGGTAATTTACATAATTGCCATGATTTATGTGCCTGTGACATGTATGTCTTTATTTTTGTATCATTGTGATATATTGAGAAAAAGGCTTCTAATATTGGCCTGAAGGTTGCACAAGCTGATTTCCCATATAGGATAGTATAAATGGGAACACTATAGCTAGATCATACAATATGATGAAATGAAATGTGGGGTAATGCACAGTCTTCATATAACTTTATAGACTAGGATTTAATGAGCTGACATAGTTCCCATGGTGTCAGCCGAAGCATAAATGATCCAACCCTACTTTAGCCTAGTATGTTGCAAATACCCAGCCTATGTACGTAACTGTATGTTAACTCTGTCTTGTCTGTGTGATAATTGACAATGTGATAATTTGTGAGATTAGTTGTGCTCATAGAAAGCATCTCCCCCAAGATTGTTTTATAAGTCTTAATGGATAAGAATCCCAAGGTACAGAGTAGACAAAGATGAAATGTACATTATAACACACACTCCGTTTCTTGTATACTTGCATTTTTAATATATAGGGGCTGAAATGGTGATGCCTTGACCATTTTTATTGCTTTGCTGTTAACTATGCATTCTATGCTTCTCAAATATCTGAGGACCTTTTTAAATATACCATTCTGATAGTACTTATAGGCATCATGTTTTACTCTGTTGCTTTACATCAGGGGTATCAACTCACATTTTCATGGCAGCATCATGTGACGTATCAGGTCTTTTTCCCCCCTTTGCTAAACCGGTCATGGGTGTGACCAGCGTGTGACGCATCCGGCCTGCGAACCGGGAGTTTGTCAGCCCTGCTTTACAGCATTGTCTAATTCAGGGGTGTCCAAACTTGGGAACTTTAAGACTTGTGGACTTCAACTCCCAGAATTCCCCAGCCAGCCTGGCTGGGGAATTCTGGGAGTTGAAGTCCACAAGTCTTAAAGTTCCCAAGTTTGGACACCCCTGGTCTAATTTGCTTACAACAGCAATTACCAATAAGGAAAAACCTTAAAAAAGGACAACCATTACAAATATAACTATAGCTGAGTTCTCTTTAATTATGCTTGGTGGAAGGTTCAGCCTAAAGGTGCTTCTGGAAGAAAATTATTAGGAAGCAGCAGGTGATTGGATCATTTTAAGTCGATGGGATCTTTTGGCTAATGCAAAAATAAAGACAAAGGAAGACAGTGGGAGGAGGTAATGAAGAATGAAAGGCAAACACAAAGCAGGACAGAAATCGTCTTTTCTAAGACTCCTATCTGAGCTGTTATGTATGTGAATTCATTTCTCTTTTATTCCTCAGTCATGCTCAGTTCTTAAACAGATCTATGTATTTTATTGTTGTGCTTTCTGGCCCAAAGGCAATAATAAAGGTTTTTTAAAACAGAATTTGCTTTTTCTTTCTTTAAGGTGTTCGATTATATTTATTACAAGTAAAAAGTATTTCTTTTGAAAGATAAATACGTTCTTGTCTCTCATTCACACAAAACTGGAAGATGAATTAATGCATACAAATGCAGTTGGGCTTCATTGGTATAAGAACTGTTATAGTTTATTGGTATAAGAAGCATCCTTTCACACCACATGAAAAAGTTATGTGTAGAGGGCAATGGGTTAGTGAAGATTGCTTCCTACATGTACTTTGCATGTTTATTGAACAAACATGGTAGAGGCTGGCATGATATTATTATAGTAACAGTCTTCTGTCCCATCCCATGCTCATATATTAATATATCTGCAAAGAACCTTGTCATAGTCACTACCTCACTGAATGCACAAAGATCATCAAATAAAGAATTAACAGAATATCATTATGTAACCATGTTGTCCCTCCTTCCGTGATAAAGTACCATTTTGTGGAAAGAAATTTACACTTTGTCTAGTACATCCTGAACTAACGTAGAGTCCAGCTCATGTTCTGCATTATACAGAATTGCCATTTTATGATCCTGTGTTTGGACCGTACCATACCACTGTACATGGGGAAAATAGAATAGAATGAGCTGGAAGGGACTTTGAAGGACTTCTAGTTCAACTTCCTGCTCAAGCAGGAGACCCTATACCATTTCAGATAAGTGACTGTCTAGAGTCTAGACTCTTCTTAAAAATGACAAATGATGGCACACCCACAATTTTGGAGGAAAGCTGTTCTACTAATTAATTGTCCTCACTGTTAGGAAGTTTCTCCTTAATTCCAGGATGATTCGTTTGTTTTTTGTCTTGCATTCTAGCTCTTTGGAAAATAATTTAGTAGGGACTGTCTGAATTGTCCCATAATAAACAAATGATTTGTCCAAAAATTAATTTGAAAGTTACTTTATAATGTTGCAATGCTATAAACCGACTTATTTCAGAGGAAAATCTATGAGACTTAATTGGCTTAATGTTGCGTGTATCTGCATGGGTTTTGTTTGTTCTAAGATTACAATCCTGGAAGTGAAACTTTTGTACTAATAGGACTTAGTTCTGAGTAAATTTACAAAAGATTCTTCTACATAGACCCAATCTTACATAGAAGCACAAATCCACACAAATTGCATGAGAATATATTTTTCCCCTATGAACCCTAAAGGGATAAAATAACTGCAAAACCCATGTGATTTCACAATTAGAGATTATTTTTTTAAAAAATTAACAGAAAGGCTTGATTAACTGTTAGAGGCAAAATACATGAAATTAACTATAAGACATGTTTCAATATAACAATACCCTGTAGAGCATTAATTAAAATATTGTTAAGAGGCAAAGCATTGGGTATTTCTTGAAAAGAAAGAATGATGAGAAGCAAGAGGACTCCAAGGACACATTTCTGATTTCCAGATCCTGTATCTTACTTAATGGGCATTATCACAGACAATATGTCCTATCTTGACTGTTCTTAGAATAACCAAGGAACATTTTTTTCTGTTGTTCTATGGTTGTCTTTGTAATTATGGGAGGTAAATTCACACATCTTGTTCCCAAGTTTGAGAAACATTGTACTTCAATTTTTCCTACTTGATTATATGGCTGTCCCCCATTCCGTTTTCTTGCGTTTGTTATTATATGGTCTTTACTTGTTTGACACAAGCAAACTGAAAATCTCACCAGGGATGGATATAGTTAGGACTAGTAAATCTCAAAAAGAAATTATTACAGATTCCTGGTTTATGACCATCAAACCAGATTAGTGTCATAGATAATGCTGAGCTTTAAAGATCTGTTTTCAGCTCACTGCTTAGCCCCAGAGTTTTCCAGATGCCTTTAGCCAGCCAATCCTGGATCCCTGGCATGTTGTTATATCTGGGCTACAGAATGCTAGATGACCACTAGATGGCAACAAAGAGGCACGAAAAGACCACCTGTTTGTTGCCAGCTTATGGTCAACTGAGTTTTGCAGCATAGATATATTAAAAATCTTGGTAAGACAAAAATAATGATATTGTTACCACCTATGCATGCAAAACTGAAATCTTTTGGAAGAAAAAGTGATGCAAATGCAGTAATAGTAACGATTGCTTTGATAAGTGAAAATAAATGAGATGAGATGAAAATGAAATGAGATGGCTTCCTTGCTTCTGGAAAAGATAATCAAGCAATGAATAAGTGAATACCTAGAGCCGTGATGGCGAACCTATGGCATGTGTGACACAGATGACACACAGAGCCATCAACTCCAGGCCTCCAGAGGCCAGAACTTCCAGTTGGCCCGTTGGCCCCTTTCTTCACCCTTCCCAGGCTCCGGAGGCTTTCCTGAAGCCTGAGGAGGGTGAAAACTCCCACCCCCCACACACAGGGGAGTCATGTGCACATGCACAGGGGACTCGTGCGCATGCACAGGTGGGCAGGGCATATTGCATTGTGGCTGTGAGGCACGCACGCACATGCTATCGTACACACATGCCCAATTTTGGCACACATTTACAAAAAGGTTTGCCATCACTGACATAGAGACAAATAAAGTCCTAACCAAAAGCAAACATGAATTTGTCAAAAACAGATCATGCCAGACAAATCTGACTGCATTCTTTGACAAAGTGATAAAATTAGTGGACCAGACAAATGCTGTAGATATAATTTATTTGGACTTTAGTAAGGCATTTGATAAAGTAGATCATAACCTACTACTTGATAAAATGTGGATTAGACAGCATCACCACCAGATGGATTCGTAACTGGCTGACCAACCACACTCAATGTGTAGTCCTCAATGGAACTGAATGTACATGAAAGAAAGTATGCAGCGAGGCACCCCAAGGCTCTGTTTTAGGCCCAGTACTCTTCAACATCTCCATCAATTATTTGGATGAGAGGATAGATGGGGAACTCATCAAATTTGCAGATGACACCAAGCTGACAGGAATAGCGAACACTCCAGAAGATAGGCTTAAGATATAGAAGGCTCTCAGACAGAACCTGAACAAAGTGAAATTCAATGGTGGAAAAAAGTAAACCTATATATTTAGTCAAGAAAAACTAAATGCACAAGTATAGTATAGGTGGTACCTGGCTCAATGGTAGTAACCGTGAGGAGATCACTTCCGGTTTCCAAAGGCGATGGACGTTGGTCCGCTGTTCGCTTCTCCAGTGGGATCCATTTAGGAGCACAGGCAGTCTTGGAGGGACCACCTGCTGTAGGGCGGCTTGCTGGAACCCCCCAGATAGGCAGCAGCCATAGGGGGGTCTCCAGTTTTGCCTCAGGAGCCAGGGAGCATAGGGGGTGCATAACAGCATCTTCGCTGAATGGATTCCGGAAGGAAAGAGTTAACTACATGCAGCGGCTGAAGTGCTGGAGGTGAGAAATTTGCTCCAATCTCCTTAATTGCTTTCAACTGATGAGCAGCGGCTTTTTTATAAGTTGTGGATTCAATCTGTTTGAAGTAGGAACATTGGAGGGGGTGGCTTTTTTTCTTCTACCCCTTCAGGCAAAGTGGCATTTGGACTGTCTCTCAATCTCGGAATGGAGAGAGCGAGCAAAAAGTTGAATTTAGCCACTTGAACTAACTATGTGAAATGATTTATATCATAACTGCAAGAGCTGATTGCTGAATTGTTTTGAAAGCTTTATGGAAATTTTTAATGTTCTACTCCTGATTCCGAGGAGGAGCCAAGATGGCCTGCTTCCTTCTTTTTCTTTGCACTTATAAATGAAGTCTGCCTTTTGAAACTACCTTTGAAGAAAGTCTGGCTTTATATTATCCCCCCTGAAGGACTCTTGGAGCCTCTCCTGTTATGTGGTCTTTCTGGATTTAGATTATTATTTTTTTTGAGTGACTTCTTGGCTTGGAACTGTGACAGAGGGTTAATTTTCACTTTTGGTTTTGCCTGTCTTCTCGGACTTGCTCAGCTGTGCGCTTCACAGACGCCATTTCTTTTGCAAAAGATGTATACTCTTTCTGAACTTAGACAATGGAGCCCAGAAAACCACCTACAGGCAAAGCAGCCTCGGCACCGACTTTTACTGCATCCAGTCCAACGATTCAACAGACAAAAATTTCATCATTTTCACAAGAAAGGACTGGAGAGAGTTCAAAAGATTTATCTGTTACTCAAATGTTTCAAGCTCTTATGCAGGGACAAAATGAGTTGAAAAAGGAGGTAGAAGATTTTAGAGAAGAGCTTAAAAGTGTGCAGCAACAAATAACGGAAAATAAACAGCAGCATTCCAATATCTCAGGGGTTGCCACAAAGAAGAGGGAGTCAAGCTATTCTCCAAAGTACCTGAAGGCAGGACCAGAAGCAATGGGTGGAAACTAATCAAAGAGAGAAGCAACCTAGAACTAAGCAGAAATTAGTTTTCTGACAGCTGAACTGGTAGCGGAAATTTTGAGTAGTATGGAGAACTGGTAAATACCACCTCTGACTGGCCCTCCCCCATGTATTCTCTGCCTCCTGAGCCCCAGCTGATCAGGAGGAAATGGGGATTTTACAGTATCCTTCCCCTGGAGTGAGGTGGGAATGGAGATTTTACAGAATCCTTCCCCTGCCATGCCCACCAAGCCACACCCACCAAGCCACGACCACAGAACCAATAGTAAAAAAATTAGAATCTCACCACTGGACAGAACCATAAGAATAAAATGCGAAACTCCACCAACCCTCAAAGCCATTTCCAAAACATCTAATTAGAATATCATTGGACACTGATGGTCTGATTGAGTGGGAAGGGCCAGGGAAGAGGGAAAAACGTAGGCATTGCGTGCAAATATTCAGATCCAGCTTTGTTTATGCTATAACCGCTTGACTTTGGTAAAAGTAAATCTTTCATTTTGAAAATGGAATTGAGGGTCTTTCTTTCCTAAATGATCAAGTTGGGACAAGCCTGACAATATGCCTACTATCATGTACTTATATGTATAAGCAATTACTGTAATTTTATTTGAAATAAAGGATCATTAAAGGGGGGATAGGAAGAGCCTTGTGAGCATCTGCCTCCTTGATGAGCATCAACATGCTAAGTATCAATAGGAATCCTTCATTCCCTTCTTTATTGTTAGAGTGGACTTTTATCAAACAACTGGGTAAGCAGAGGAAGCTTTCACTGTAGGATTGTTTTCAAATATTCCTTCGATCCATCCATGAGCCACAGCTTCCATAACTGTTATTCTGCTTTTGTTCAAAGAATGGATTCTGCCTTTCATTATTTAATTCTCAGTCTTCCAGTCTGTCCTACTACACTTCTGCTCAGAGGTGGGTTGCAAATCCCGGTGCTACTGGTTCGCTTGTGCTTGTGTGCACGCTTGCATGTGATGCTTTTGGGCATGCGCAGAAGCGTCCGGGTGAGTGGGCGGAGCCTCCCACCACCAGTACTACCGGTTCACCTGATCCAGGCTGAACTGGGAGCAACCCACCTCTGCTTCTGCTCCCCAGCAATGCACATTTTCTCATGCCTCTACCCCTAAAAGAATCCACTTATCTACTACTCATTTTACTCTGCTTTAGTCTCTTTCCTTTCTTTGAGTCTCCCAACTGCCTGGCTTCTGGGAGATAGCCTGGAAAAACAATGTGGCTAAAGGATCAGAACATAAGGCAAATGATGCTTTTTGGAGTCACAGAAATGCTTAACCTGGTCTGCTCTAGCCACAGTATATTTCCATGTGGGGCAGACAGACTGAGGGCTTCATTATACGAGTCACTTACAGCAGGAGTCCCATTTTGAAATGAATGGACAGAGGGAACTTCACTTTTCTTTCCCTCACTGCAGTCCTGATGGTATAAAAATCAGCAGACTGCATCTGCTTTCTTCCCCCCCTCCTTCCCTCCTGCTTTCACATCATTTAGATCTGAAGCCAGAAGGCAGAGCTTGTCATGTTCTTTATTCATCTATAATCCTGAAGATCAGATTTAAAATGTCTCCCCTTCACGCTGCAATTATAGAGTTGTAATTGTAGCATGGTGATGGCAGAGGAGAGATGGTTTTTGGTAGAATTATGGCAGGAAAAGAAGGGTTATACTTTCCCTCTCTGGGTAATGTAGTTTCAAAGGGGAAAAAAAGGATACATGAAGCCGCAGGCAATGCATTTAACATCACATAAAGTTAGGATCTAACAGTGGGCACCCAAAGTCATAATAAATCCATTTTGAAAATACATGAGAAAGAAGGCAGCAGCTCCGCTCTGGAGATCAGTAGGGTGAAGCTTGTGAGTTTTAAAAAGGATTTCCACCTTCCTTCAGGTTTTGTCAGTTGCCTGACAGGTCACAGACTCCATTGGGAATCGTAAGAAACAGACAAACCTGGAAACTGGGCTTTCTACTCAGGATCCTGCCCGCTATTAAGAAAAGTAAAGCAGTGACACTGTAGGTTTAATGAGACAATAACTAAAAATTAATGACTGCATTTATGATTAATGGATAGCATTTTTATGCTTAGGAGGGAAGAACTGTTATATATGCTAACTGGAATTATTCCTACATCATCAATTAGGAGAAACTAGTTATAAGTCAGAGGGAGAACAACGATATAGGCAAACTGCTGGCTTGCACAAACTCTCCTGTCCAGAGTGCCAAAATATTCGAGGCCAAAGGACTGCATTCTGAGCAGCTTGAATTGCAAGGCCTTATAGTCCTCTGTGTGTTTTGGATCCAGGGCTGAACGAGAGATACCAAATGTGAAGAGGAACAAGAATTAGTTTCTGAGGCAAGCTATGCCCCGTGGGATGGTCTGAAAGGCAGATTCAAGGTTCTTGAGATGACTGGGCCAAGGATGCCCACTCAGTTTCTAAGTCTGTTTATGGGACCCTAGCATGGGCTATCAGTGTCAGAGGCTAAAAACCCCTCAGATTTTTATTTTTTTCAGGTTTTGATATTTTCATTCACAAAAAACAATGGAAAAAAACATTGCTATCTGCCACCTGCCCCCACATAGCCATTATTTTGACAGGCATACATTCTAGGGACCTGGGCCTTTCCTTGTCCTGATTCAGATCACCAATCTGAAGGACCCTAACCTGGGATTGATGCATTTGGGAGCTCCCTAATATGCCCATGTTCCCAGCCAGTCCCTGAATCTGGTTTAGAACATTTTGAAACTGGGCAGTGTGGCAAGCTATCTTTGAGCCTTTGAAAACTTGTGACTTGATGGGCATGTGAAGCAACATATTTTTCCCAAGTGCCGCGCTCTCTGGCTTTGTATAGAGCAGCCCTGTATCTGCCACATCTCAGAGCCCCAGGAGTCTGCTTGTCTCCTGTCTCTGCTTTTAAGGGCTATTTATTTTGATGGCGAGGTTGCTGTCTGCTAGAATGCTATCTAGAATGGATGAATGCACTTGGAGGCACATCATGGTGACAGCAGTTTAATGGTGATGCAGTATTAATATTAGCATTGCTTATCCAGGACATTTCCAAGATGAGTACGGGGGGGAAAAAAGCTTAACTAGTTCAGAGAAAAACAGCAAGAGGCTTGCATTGCTCTGTGTCACAAGGCCGCTGTATCACTATGCATAACTTAATATATGTATATTACTTACATTTCAAACATCTCACTTGAAAATGACCCAATCTGTAGATGATAACAGATACATGTGGCTACACATCATATTTCTGTTTTCTAGTGATGTCCTTCCCTGTAGCTTTTGCTTTGCATTGTTTTGTTAGTTGTAGAACAAACCTTCTTTGCAACTAACGGGTTGACACATACCCATGAATCTAAGAAGGTAAATCTCATCTTTTCCATCTTCTATTGTTTTCATGTGATGCTCAATTATTACATTAATGGATACAATGATGGGAAAATATTAAATATGCCAAACAAATTACATGAGTAACCCATCTACACACTCACTTTTTTAAAAAAAGTCAACTATCGAATCAGAAGTTACTGGCTTCAGGCACTGACTTAAATATATCAACTTTTAGTTAGCTTACATCAGGGGTGTCCAAACTTGGGAACTTTAAGACTTGTGGACTTCAACTCCCAGAATTGGGAGTTGAAGTCCACAAGTCTTAAAGTTCCCAAGTTTGAACACCCCTGGCTTACATGTTTGGCTCCAAAGAAAGAGTAATGGTTATGCAAATTAAGAATGATAGACACTGTAATCCAGTACATCTATGGGGACTGTAGGTTAGAAGATACTGGGATATAGTGTCAGGGCTTCTTGAACTAATCTGCAGTGGCTCAGTTGAAAAGACTCTGCTCAGATTTTCAAATCCATCAAGCTGAAATAAGCAGAACAAGACTATAGATGAAGAATGAGAATAAACAAAAGGTGGCATATGTAAATAGATGCGCTATCTTATGAATATACTATTAGTTCTTCCACTTTCAAGCAGAACTTCAGAAGAAGTGAATTATCTGGATCCTGGTCAATTTGGGTTTAATTCTCTTTTTACCCATAAGACCTGCAATAGGATCTGAATGGCAGGGAATGCAGCCCTTCTGGTCTTGTTAGATCTCTCAGTGGCTCTTCATACCATTAACCATAATATCCTACTGAGTTGTCTACAAGGGTTGGGGGTTGATGCCCTGTTTTGCAATGGTTCTGCTCCTTCCTAAACAAGCAGTTCCACTCAATAGTGAAGAGGGTTTATCTTGGAGTTCAGGCTCAGCCCCATTCATGTTGGACAACAATATAAATCATGGGGAAAGTAATACATCATACAGTATGCTGATGACATTCAGTTGTGCATTCCAATCCTGGACTAAACAAGAAAAGTAGTAAATGTCCTCATTTAGTACCTGGAAGCTATCAAGGTTAGTCAAAACTTGTTTTTTGCTTCTGTGCATGTGCAGAAGCAATGTTTTACTACTGTGCGTGCGGGCATCAGCGTGCATCAAGTGCACCCGCACCTGCAGCGCACATACACCCAAAGCGAATCCCTGAGTGAACCGGCAATAACAGAAGCCAGAACTTCTGTCCAGCATGGACAATTTCTGTGCCAGAAGTTGAACCAGAAAAGGGAGTTGCCTCAGCAGAGGAATAAAATCATCTGATACCTTTAGAAGACTGGCAGAGGTTTACCTTCTGTTGATTCCATTTTTGCTAGATGCTGAGTATACTTCTTAAATACTATATGCTGAGGGTAGAGGAAATGCAGAAATGTACATTACTAATAAATTCACACTGTTGTGCTTTAGTTTAACTTAAGAGTTAAATGAAATTTAGCAGCTGGATGGAATGAATGTGCAGTGATGGGACGCACCATCTTAAGACCTGATGATGGGGAGTGGATTAGGTGGTTTTGTAAAATAATTCAAGGTGAATAGGTTTACAAAAACCCCTAATCCACTCCCCATCATCAGGTCTTAAGATGGTGAGGAGTCCCATCACTGCACATTCCTTCCTTCCAGCTGCTAAATTTCATTTAGTGGCCTGTTTGTAGTCTATTCTATATACAGTAGGTTTCTGTCAAACTCCAGTGCTAGATGCTGAGTATAGTTCTTACATACTATATGCTGAGGGTGGAGGAACTGCAGAAATGTACATTACTAATAAATCCCCACTGCTGTGCTTTAGTTTAACTTAGAGTTACTAAATTTGGAGTCTATTCTATATACAGTAGACTTCTGTCAAACCTTCACTTTTTTCCTCCATAGAGTCCTCAAGCTGCTTTCATCTTCCCTCACTGGAAAGGTGATTCATCTCCTTGCTTGCTTTAACTGACCTTCTAGCATATCTTCCCAGAGAGAAAGCAAGGGGTTACTTGGCTTATTGCAGTGATCGATTCTGACAACCCTCTATTTGTAAGAAGCTGAAATGGTCTTGGGCATGATTGCATGAACCCTGCATGCATTTCAAACAAAGTATTTTTCCATTTTTGAAAACATAAAACTTCAGTAATGATACCAATCATTGATGTCTGCTGTATCTTTCTAAAACCATGAATATTTAAATTCCATCTGTAAAATGTGATGGCAAGAAAATAGGAGGCGGCAATATTAGGGATGGAGTCTAGTCAAGGGATTAAAGTTTGCCTGTGGATCTTTTCTCAGTGAATTTCCCCAAGACTGCTGATCTAAGGAGAAAGGTCTGAAAAGGGTTTCTCATCTATTCCCTTCAGTTTGATTACTGGCTTTCAAATAAATGCCAGTGTGAATGCCAACCTATCACCACTCCCAGTTTAAAGCCTTCCTGCTCAATTCAGAAGGATCAGCTGCTGAAGGCTAAACCATATGATATATTAATACATTGAAAGCAGCTGTTATTATTTTTTTCTGACAGAGCTCTGACCTTGAGCATGACTATTCTCTCTCTCTCTCCCTCCCTCCCCCTCCCTTTCCCCCCTCTCCCTCCACCCTCCCAGTATTTTTCAAGCTTGGTAACTTTAAGACAGGTGGACTTCAACTCCCAGAAATCCTCTGCCAACATTAATTGCCAAGTTTGAAAAACATTGGTTCAGTTGTTCCCTTTCCAGCCATGAAATATATGCCAAGGCTCACAGAATGCTTTTGCCTTCCCAATGAAATGGTACTTATTTATCTACTCACATTTGCATGCTTTCAAACTGCTATGGCAGGAGCTGGGTGGGGCAAGTAATGAGTGGGGCAAGTAATGAGACACTCAACTGCCTCTTGTACGGCACTTGGGTCTCAAACCCAACTGTCAACTTTCCAGCTGATAAGCTCAATGTCTTTATTTATTTATTTATTTATTTATTTCTTAGATTTTTAGACCGCCCCTCTCCCAGAAAGGGACTCGGGGCGGTGTACAGTCAATACAAATAAAATCAGTCATAATAATAAAATACATTTAAGATACATTTGGAGGGGGAGATAGGCTGTACTAAGAAATAAATATATTCTAATCCTAAAAACATCACAATTAAAACCCCAAACCCAATTAAAATAAAATAAATCCCCGGGAGGTAAAACTAAGAAAGTGCCAGGCCAGCTGATTGAAATAGGTGAGTCTTTAACTTTTGCCGGAAGGAACGGAGGTCGGTGGTAGTTCGAATGTCTGGGGGGAGGTCATTCCAGAGGGTTGGGCCCATCACAGAGAAGGATCTACTCCTAGGTGTCGCCCGCTGGCATTGCCTAGCAGACGGCACCAGGAGGAGCCCCTCCCTGTGTGAGCGGATAGGTCGCAGGGACGTGTGTGGTAGGATGCGATCCTGCAGATAACTAGGTCCTATGCCATGGAGCGCTTTAAAGATGGTGATCAATACCTTGAAACACACCCGAAAGGCCACAGGTAGCCAGTGCAGCTCGCGCAGGAGAGGTGTTACGTGGGAGTAACGTGTACTTCCCATAATAACCCGCGCGGCTGCGTTCTGAACTAGCTGCAGTCTCCGGATGCGTCCCAAGGGAAGCCCCATGTAGAGGGCATTGCAGTAGTCCAGGCGAGACGTCACCAGCGCATGAGTGACCGTGCGCAGGGCACTCCGGTCCAGTAGGGGGCGCAATTGGCGCCCCAGGCGGACCTGGTGGAACGCCCCCCTTGCCACGGCTGCCACATGGTCCTCCATTGACAGCCGGGCATCGAGGAGGACGCCCAAATTGCGCGCCAGCTCCACGGGGGACAGTTGTTCGCCCCCTATGGCCAGCGATGGAGTCAGCTGGCTGAACCGAGGTGCCGGTACCCACAGCCACTCGGTCTTGGAGGGGTTGAGTTTGAGTCTGTTGTCCCCCATCCAGACCCCGACGGCTTCCAAACACCGGGACATCACTTCGACAGCCTCGTTGGGGTGGTTTGGGGTTGAAATGTACAGCTGAGTATCATCAGCGTAAAGATGGTACTCAACCCCAAAACCATGGATGATCTCACCCAGCGGCTTCACATATGCGTTGAACAGGAGAGGCGAGAGGACCGACCCCTGTGGCACCCCACAAGTGAGTGGCCTCAGGGACGACCTCTGCCCCCCTGTCAACACACATTGCTTCCGGTCGGAGAGGTAGGAGCCGAGCCACCGCAAAACGGTGCCTCCGACTCCCATCCCCTCCAACCGGCGCAATAGGATACCATGGTCGATGGTATCAAAAGCCGCCGAGAGGTCTAATAGGACCAGGATAGAGGAACAACCCCTATCTCTGGCCCTCCAGAGATCATCAACCAACGCAACCAAGGCTGTCTCAGTGCTGTGCCCGGGTCGGAAGCCGGACTGGCGTGGGTCTAGATAGTCGGATTCGTCTAGGTGTCGTGGAAATTGCTGCGCCACCACATTCTCAACAACCTTCGCCAAGAAGGGGAGGTTGGAGACTGGACGATAATTAGCTAGCTCCATTGGGTCGAGCGAAGGTCTCTTGAGCAAGGGTCTCACCACCGCCTCTTTCAAGGTGGTTGGTAAGTATCCCTCACCTAATGAGGCATTCACCAGGCCCAGGAGCCAGCCTGAGCTATCACAACCCTAGAGAATACTGTATATATATTATATATATGGAGAATATATTTCTCTATCTCTGTGTGTATTCTATATATAATATACAATGTATATTACACACACACACACACACGCATAAATAGCAATAGACTTATATACTGCTTCATAGTGCTTTACAGCCCTCTCTAAGCAGTTTACAGAGTCAGCATATTTTCCCCAATAATTTGGGTCCTCATCTTACCGACCTCTGAAGGATGGAAGTCAATCTTGAGCTTGGTGAGATTCGAGCAAAATGAAGAGGTATGTTTTAAAATCTCATCCACATATGATGATCTCAACTTGTTGCCTACGCCACTTCCCCATCTTATAAATACTATCAGGGGCTGCTTCATGCTATGTACTTAATGATCTGTAAATTTATAGTTTAGCCCTGAGGAAGACAAGGCTATGGCTTATGTTCATGTCCACATGTCCTCTCCATTTTTAGCTGCATGAGAAACATCACATAATGTGAGCTCTTTATGCCACATCTGTAATGAAAAAGTCCAGATAATAACTGACTGGAAGCAAAGAGATAGAAAAAATCAGTGGACACTTGATTGGGTACCTCAAAGGGCTATGAGTAGATGTTTTAGCTTTCTTCTGTTCCTTGGAAGATAAACCAATATCGGAGAAATAAGTACAATGAATGGATATTTGTAAACAAACATAATTGCAAAGCTATTTTTTTAACATTAGAGTTTAAATGCAAATTTCCCCTATTAATAAAGATAAATATATGATTGCCTTGATTAGGGTCAACAATGAAATAAAAAATCCACAGGATAATACAAAAGATAGGCAGTTTTCAATCAGACTACAAAATGGTGCTGGACTGCTAAAAATGATGGGGAGAGAATCTCTTTCACTGCAGTGAATTCAATTTATTATTTCAGGATATAAGATTCCAAAGAAATATTATAACTCCATGAACATCTTACATAGTTTTTTTAATTGTTAAATTTATATAGCCATTCATCTCATTGCTGTGACTCTGAGTAGTTTACAAAGTTAAAAATCTAGAAAACAGCTAAAATATCAATCCAAAAATAAATGCATTACCAATAAATTACTATTTTACTCTTAAAAACATAATCAGTGGAAGAGCGCCATTCATTTTCCTAAAAATATAACCACCTAGCTGTCTCTCCCCAAATTACTTTGTGCATAGAAATGTAGGTCAGGAATCTTTAGCAAAGCACCAGAAACGAAGATTGAACCTAACACAATATTCCTAGCTAAACTTTTAAGTTGCATTTCCAGAGATAGCAGATATTTTCTCTGTCTTAATCCTCTGTCCTGGACTTCCCATTTCCTGAGATTCTAATGAATTAATTGAGTGGCTGGGAAAATAGACAGAAACCTGGTCCATTTTCTCAGTTTCCATACCAAGTTGTGTCTTCTAATTCCCAGTTCTGCCTTATGAAGTCTACCCTTTATTTCCCCTCCCCCCCCCAAAGAGCTCAAATCATTCAGTCTCCAAAAGGGAGGGATAAGGCATCTCTTGGGGTCTACATAACAAGCAATAATTCTGCCCTGGGAAAATATTGGTCTTCTTTCTGTGCCTATATACAAAGGTCAGTTTTTGTAGCTTGGCATTCACAACCTTCTGAACTTTATGACTCGTGGTTCTTTACAGGACAACCAGGGCAGAGAGAGAACCAGCTGTTTCTGGATAAACTGTAATTCAGTGTTATTAAGCTTTAGCTTTCAAGGATCTTAGCTGATTCTTAGGAGTGCCTACATTGACTAGCCTATTGGAAAGGAACCAAGTTGAAGAATGCTCTTCAATACAAACTGTTATAATTATTAAATTTCTAATTTTTAAGTAGAACCTTACCTAATTTCAGATTCTGGGAAAGACTGATGCCTTGGGAACCTTTTACAAAATACTGAGAACCTAAAAAATACTTGTAATATTCAGATATTTTTGGTAGAAAACATGTAGCAGTTGAGTAGTTGTAAAGCAATTTAACATATTCATAATGTATAAAAGTACACCAATGAGTATGGCACTGTTTAAAACAATAAACATTCAGACATAGATTATATAAATTAATTTAAATGTTTCCACTTTGAACCATACATGCTTCTCCTATTCCCACTTGTCTCTAAAATAAAATGCAAGATTCCCAAGTTACATCTAGGGAACCATCTACTTCTGTTTGTATCTCATTCAAAGGGAAACAGACAGTTTTTACTCCTTTGGATTCAACCGCAGCCCTCGAGCTCCACATGGGGAGATAATAAGACTGTATTCAAGATACCATTATTGGAAAGGATTACTGAGATTATATACAGCAAATATTGAATTCAGAGGAAAAAGAAGTTGATGAACCCTAATTACAATTATGATTAACTTATGCCTAGGGTTGTGATATGTAGTTAACTATGTATTTTAATTAATTTATTCTAATATTTGATGGATTAAAAAAGGCAACTGATAACCAGGCAGCAGCTTTGCAATGTTCCATTTTTAAAGCATGCAAATGGAAGATAATTGCAATCTAACAAAAGGCAGATGTTCACTGCCATGTATCTAAAACGTGCTTTCTTTTCAGAATTATTGCTTAATTCAGAATTATTATTTCTCATTTTGTGGAGAATTTGGAGTGACACAAATTTGTTTCAGTTTTAGGGTTTTCTTTTTTTGCTTCTTCTTAATCTGTCTGCTAAGGTACCTGACCTTAAACCTCATCTGAAGGTTGGAGAATATACAGTATTCACTGTCACTGAAAATCTGGGGGGAGATTTTCACAAGTCACAACTGGAAGAATGATCTTTTGATCCTTTTCTGTTTTGTTATTTGCCTAAATCTTGGAGACTGTTGGTGGAACACACTACTCCTAACAGGACCATAATCAGTTACATCGCCAGAAAAAAGAAAGAGAAGCCAATCTAAAAGTATATTTTATTTTGTTAGATTTGCATCCTGCCTTTCATTAAGTAACTCAATACAACATTAAATATACTCTATATTCCAATTTTTCTCCATACCTACCCTATGCTAAATTGAACTGAGTGAGCATCGCTGGCCCAAAATCATACAATGAACAATTTTGGCTGAGGATGGACTTGAATCTAGAATTTCCCAACGTTGGTCTCATAGTTTAATAGCTAAAAAATTGCTCACTGCCACTTTTAAGAGTCCTTCACCTAAGGACCAACGCTGTAATAACAAATTTAACAAATGTATTTTATTTTCTTAATATATTTCAATGTCAGTGATCAAGCTTTCTTCCACATTCTTGAAGAATTCCAAAACTGTTCTGGCATTCCCAAAACATTTCCTTGAACTCCTCTTATGTGTAATCTTCCTCTGTGAGGAAATGTCCATACATGTAGTCTTCGACTTATGACCATAATTGAGCCCAAAATTTCTGTTGTTAAGTGAGACATTTGTTAAGTGAATTTTGCCCCATTTTATGACATTTCAGTTAACAGAATCACTAGAGTTGATAAGTTAGTAACATGGTTGTTAAGTGAATCTGGCTTCCCCATTGACTTTTCTTGTCAGAAGGATGCAAAAGGAGATCACATGAACCTCGGATGCTGCAGAATAAAACACACACCAACTGCTACTTAAATGCACAATCCCATCACCATCCTGCACAGATCAACTCTGTAGCCAAGACCCTCATCTCCAGAACCAAATGCCTAGCCAACAAAGACCACCTGAAAATTGAATTACACAAACTCACAAATGTATTAATCTCCAACGGATTCCAAAGAAAAACAATCACCAACCTAATCCAAAATGAGACTCCCCCAAAAAACCAAGACACAGAACAGGACAATGGCATCACCCTCTTCCCTTACATCAAAGGCACCACAGATAAAATCAGCAAAATTCTCCACAAGCACAATATCAGGACAGCCTTCACCACTGACCAAAAATAGCCAACATCTTAAGCAACGCCAAAGACAAAATCAGCTAGAAAACCAAGGAGTCTACGAAATACCATGCAAAATCTGCCCGGCAACATATATAGGACAAACAAACAGGAGAATAAATGCACGCATCACAGAACACAAGAACGCAGTAAGAAAAAAAGAAAAAACTTCCTCCCTTTTCCAGCACCTTAAAGCTACAGGACATGAAATCAACCTTGAAGGAGCCAGGTTAATCTCCAAAACAGAACACCTCAACAAGAGAATAATTATGGAAGCCATCGAAATAGAGAAACACCCCCACAACATGAATAAATGTGATGATACCTCCCGCCTACCAAACATCTGGAAACGAGCCCTAGTCAACAAACGAACACCACCCACCACCCAGGCCGTTATAATACAAAACAACAATGCACACACAGCCAGCACCAATCAGCACCAATCTACCAATCATGATACAACCACACAATATATATATAATTTTCAAAACAGACACAACACAAAGAATCCTCCTTCTTTACATACTGTAGAAAGTGTATCAGTTGATTACAAAAGACTTTTGTGCATCTCTTCCACGGTCATCAACCATAATTCATATTAACTCAAGTATTTTAATTCAGATATATTTATACATATTACCATCATCATACCTCCATTTTCATTTGACTATAATTGTTTAAACGTCCTTCATCATAAAATATACCAAGATTTAAAACATAACCACATACTGGCATTTCATTTGCTATTTCTAATATCCTCCAATAACACTGAATCCTTATGGCCTATTCTGGCTAAACATCCATAATATTTAGTAACAAAATTTTCTAATCCTCCTTTCCAAATCACTGTTTACAATTTACATCCAATTTCCTTATGTTGTACACATACATACATACATACATACATACATACATACATACATACATATATATATATATATATATATATATATATATATATATATATGTTTTCATAGATTTTCACGGGTGTAGGTATGCTGGTTTTGTTGTATTCGGGTCTTTTCCCGTGTAAGTTTGAGATTGTCTTTGCAACGTTTCGGCAGGATCACACCTGCCATCCTCAAGCTGTGGGCTTTAAGCCCACAGCTTGAGGATGGCAGGTGTGATCCTGCCGAAACGTTGCAAAGACAATCTCAAACTTACACGGGAAAAGACCCGAATACAACAAAACCAGCATATATATATATATATATATATATATATATATATATATATATATATATATATATATATATATATATATATATATATATATATATATATATCGTTATCCCTCTTTTGTTTGACTGTATCCTTTATCATAACATTTTCCCCCCTAATAATCCAAACTTAACTAAATTTAATAGTTCTTTTTTATTAATCTTTATATATAACAAAAAAAATTTCTAATCTTCCTTTCATCGGTACCATTCAATATTCCTATCCAATTATTACTTATCATAGCAATACATATGTATACATTATTATCATTATCAATTATTTATTTAACTATATCTATTGTCACTAAATTTCACTAAATTTAACTAGTTTTAGATTATACCCTTTCATCTATCAACCTGTATCTTTCCAGTAGCAAAACAATCTCATGTCTTCTGCCATTTGTGGTATCAGTCCTGTAATCATCTCCTTAATCAAATTTGTATGGATTCCTCTTTGCAACTCATTGCTTATTAAGTCTCTCTTGTAATTTCGATACCCTTCTTCTGTTTCCAACACCAGCTTATCTTTGATTGTCAGTGGTGTTTTCAATGATATTGCTAATAAGATTTCTCTCTTTAAATCCATAAATTCTTTTATTTTTTCTTCTTCTGTATCTTGCCATCTGGGGTAGAGTTCCCCTCCATTTAATTCCTCTTTCTGTATTCCACTCTTTCCATTTCCAGACACAAACCAATCACCATAGATATCAGCGGATTTAATTTCTTTGTGGTCATTTTTCTCTTCAGTTTTTAGGACTCTAACCTCTACTTTTCCACTTGATAAACATCTCCAATTTCTTCATCATATTTTACTGTTAGATGCTCTAGATTTTCCAACTTCCCTGTCCTCTCAAATGTGTTTGATAATTTCTGAATTTCTAACAATATCTTTTGCAAACTTAAAGTTTCTTTCTGCTGTTGAGATTGTGCCATTATCTCCAGCTGACAAAAACTGCTGATCTGGCTTGGAAGGTTTTTACAAGATTAAGCATAAATTCACAGTAAAGTCTTATTTTCACTTTTCTCTGGTTAAAGATATACTTCAAAGGAACATTCGTATGTTTTTCTTCTTATCACTCTCTATAGACAAAACAGTGAGACCTTGAAGTGCCAAGCCAGAATAATCAGTGAGGAAAATAAAAGTGTTTTGTTTCCAATACACAAACCTCCAGCCTCCAAGTAGCAGTGTTGTCTTTCCCTCTGTTGTTACAATTTTCTTTGTTGCCTTTTGTATCTTTTTTATTCCAAGTTTTAAAAAAAGTCAAATTCTTGAATGAAATAGAGAAGAAAAAGGGAAAAACACACGCAGTAATGAAGGAGAATTTTAGTCCATATGTTGCAAAAAATAATAATAAAAAAGATAGAAGAAAACTTAATCCATTTGTTTTAAAAGGCTTGCATAAATTCTATCCATGAAAATAGCATTTAAAAAGTAAGATAACCACTGTCCAAAACCATTCAAAGCTTAATTCTGCTGCTTATTTCTTCTGTTCTCAAATTTAAATTAACTTTAAGTTTTTTATAGGCAGTCTCTTTTAAAATGGTAAAAATTCCTCACCAGCTGAAAACGCTTTCTCTTTCTGTATCCTTCCATTGTGGAGCCACCCCAACTTCATTCATCAGCCTAGGGGCTGTGCTTTTGTCACCAGCTAGAAGAACTTCTCCTGGATCGATCAGGGACTTTGCGATTTCCCTGAGATCAGCAAGACATACTCTTCCCTGTCATCATCTCTTCGGGACAGTTTAGGTCCAGATGGACCATCCAGAAGCAAAAGTTTCGACTGTGATCTCGGAGCCCCGAGATCACACGTCGTATCATCACTACATCAGCTCCCTTCTCCCATTGCTATTGTAATTTTGAATGGTCACTAAATGAACTGTTGTAAGTCAAAGACTTCTTGTACTTTATTAATAAACTATAATTATACAAGCATTGTTGTATGTATTTCTCTACACATTTATTAAAAATATACATGCTTATCCAAATCTTTACACTGAAACAACCCATGAGGCAAATTCATCAGGATTTCTCATAATTAGCAATATGAGCAATCTATTTTAATTCGTCCACAAGTAGGCTATAAAATTTTTAAATATTTTCATTTAAAATATTTTAACATCTATTGCAAAATATTTAAGTTCCTATGGAATGTTTATCTTCCTTTGGTTTGCACCCTGTTCTTTTCTTCCTTTTGACAGAAATTTATGTATTTATGGTTGTTTGGTTTCTCTCTAATAAGACAAGCTAAATTTAGCAGGTAGAACAGAACATTCCTCAGGGAGAAGTTATCATTTATTGCAATGACACATGCAAGAGTTACAATTTCCCTTTTCATCTCTTCCCTTTTTTTTCTTTTTGCAACATGTTTTTTTTCCTACAAAAATACTGCAATGCTTTAAAAAAAATCACCAAATTTGTGGCTATAGAAAGTGGGTTGGTGAGAAGAAATACTTAGATGGAAGTTTGATTTTGTTCTGTCCCATTCCTGCAGGCTAGTGATTTATTGGTAGAAAATTTACTCATAATTTCTTTTTAAAAATAGTAATCCCTCTACACCTCTGTGTAAGTATTAATGACAGTTAAACATGCTTGCATAGAGGGCAGACAGAAAAAACAAACTGACTCAAAGTTTTTTCTAAAAAATATTGAAAATAAAAGAAAGGTGATGTTATCTAGTTTGGGTAATGAAATGTCTGCAAGAAAACATGCAAGCTCAGAGAGCACCAAGGACCCCTCATAAAAAAAAGGACCACGGGAAACTTCTCAAGGCTTAGTTGGATAATTTAGAGCTCTGTATTAAGAAAGTTCAGAGATCTCTCCCTCTGATTCCAGACTATCAGCTGCAGAGGGAGCTGACCCAAACTAACACCAGCTTTGCCACAACAGCTAATCAGGAAAGATTGTTGCATTGTGCTGCCTGGACCATACCATTTCCTAGGTGGGGGCGATCAGGTTCATTAACTGTGCATAATGAAAAGCAATCACACCTGTGCGGCTCCCCTCTTGCGTGGCAAACTCGTGATGTCATGTTGCTGTCATATGACATTCCGCGTCATTTTTTCCCTTCCCGGAGCTGGGGTGGGTGTGGCCTGCGTGTCATGCATCTGGCCCACGAGCTGCCAGTTTGACACCACTCCAGACTCTAATATAACATTCTAACATTCTAATAAAGCAAAGGGGGGGGGGGGGGAGAAGGATTGTACTGGTGTGCGAAGTTTCAGTGGAATTCATCTGTTCAGTGAAACCTTGGATGAAGCCCTCTCACAAAGCCAAATTGCAGGTATCATAGGCTGAAGTTGGTCCTCTGAATAAGGCTGTTGCAGATTGGCCATGCCTAAATGCTTCATAAGGTGAAGTTTGTCCCAACTACCATTCAGAATGACTTTGCTGGTGTTTCTTTTTCTTCCTTATATTTAGGAACTGTCTTCTTGTGCTGACTACATCTAGTACAACAATCTTCATAATGCTTTTGATCCCTCATAAGCAGGCACTGAAGCCAGTGAGATCCCCATTATATAGCTCAGTACCGTGTACTTGGAGGCACAGAGCTTTCATTTAGTCAGTCCAGCCACTGATAACTCCTCTTTTCAGCCCCAGACATAACCCTTTCTGTATTATGACCATTGGCAGTGATATTGTATTGTTTCCTATGCAGTGTTTTTCTTCCTCTGCAGACAGGCCTTTGGAGACACTCAGTTCTGTTAGGGCTCTGTTGGGATGATTAATTTGTCTGGGCTGTCACTTTTGATGACATTCCAAAATTCTGTTTGAGCTTAGCATTAAGGAAGGGAGCTTTATTTAAAGGAAAAGAACTATCTTTTGCCTGGTATCTAAACCTTTTTTTTTTTTAGCTTGAGAAGCAATATCTAGAACTGCTGTTATCACTGTGGCTTCCTCTCAACTCCTACAGTTCTTACTGGTAGCATTACAATAAATGAAAATTCTCCTGGTGGAATATATTCTGCCCTATCTGCTAAATTTGGTTTATCTTGTTAGAGGGAAACCAAACAAACCACATCAATGTAAATTCCTGTGAATAACCCTTACACAAATAATTTGAGTTAAGCAAGTAGCAAACTGTTCAAGATCTCATTAACCTTTCTTTCTCTGATTCTTCAACAACTCTGCTTACCCTAAAAAATTTATTTGGAGGAAACTGGTCATGGGATGTGCATTTTGGTGAACCTCTTTTTAATTATTTCTGCTGGTTGGGTGTATGCAGGTTTTTAATGATTATTTAAATTGTGATAATAAAAAGCAAATGTAAGTAACTTTACGGCATACAAGCACAGTATGTTGTCTTAAAGAGTGTTTGCCCAGTCCAATCTATAGTGGAGACATTGCCTCAGTATCTATTGATTTTGCCACAGTATCAAGCAGATGGTGAACCATAATTCACAGTTGGTAAATTCCACCCACTTTCTAGGTTTTAAATAACACATGGCTTGCAGCCAGCCTTCAATGATGCTTTCGCCCAAATTGTCCCTAACCTACTGTATTGCTTGCCAGTAAGATACTTGACAGATCATAAGGCTCCCTGCCAAGAATATGATGTTGAATCTTCAGTAATTTTTCTCTTCTTAATTGAAAGGTTCCTCAAGATTGCAATAGGATTTCTATTCTCTATGCAAATTCTGCCCCCCAAAAAAGAGTATTTAATTAGTTGATTTGACCAAGTCTTTGGCCAGGAAATACCTTTTTCTCTTGCCATCCTGCTTCTGGGATATATGTATACATGTATCTCACATAACTTAGCTTATCCCAGGTACTATCCCTCTATTTTCAATTTTTAGTTAACACATTTATATTGGATAAATATCATTCACAAACACGATCTTCTATGTGAGTGTAATTCTTGTGCAAAAATCTCCTCCAGCTTTTGCAAATACCAGCAGAAGCCAAAAGGAAGCTGCAAGATGACACAAAGCACTTTACTGAAGTGCATTCCCTCTTGCATTCCCTCTTCACTGCAATGAGGCAAATTAAATTCACCACATAAAAGTATTTTATTGTGATGAATGAAAATTTGCTTTAGAAATGTTTTCAAAGGAGAACATTTCAAAGACATTTTCATAGATAAAGTGTGGTTGTTTTGCACTTATTTACATATGAGGGGACCAAAACAATTATGTGAATAGACTGTTTTTTCTTTCACTATGAACTCTCCACTTGTATGCAGCCTTTGTGTTTGATATGTTCCATTCAATCTTAAGAGAAGAGAAGAAAATTCTTTCTATTGGACTTTTCCAGTAATGGTGGCACTACAATTGGTACAGGAGACATTTTTCCTTCAAAGATTGTTGGAGTATTTTTCCCCTGAAGAACTTCACGGTACAGTCTATTTTTCAGGTCACAAATCTGATAGAGAATTTCAAATGGCCATTTGTGTTCCACCCTAATGATCAAACTATTGTACATGAGATGTACACACACACATGTGTATGTGTATATATGTATGTATGTGTGTGTGTGTGTGTGTGTGTGTGTTTTCGTAGATTTTCACGGGTGTAGGTATGCTGGTCTTGTTGCATTCAGGTCTTTTCCTGTGTAAGATTGAGATTGTCTTGGGAATGTTTCCGCGAGGTCTCACTCGCCATCTTCAGGCTGGTGTTTTTGGCTTAAAGTGTGGTCGGAGCTGCCCTCTTTCTATAAATCCTGGTGGGTGGGTGTGCAATGTTCCCTCTAAGGTGCGTGGCTGCGTGGCCGCGCACGTGGCAAGAAAACACCGCGCAGCAGTTTTCAACTGCCGTGCAGTGATTTCTATTGCCACAGGCTTTGGAAGCTTTGGAGGTCCTTTGCAGGCAGCTAGAATGGGACGCCCGCAAAGGACCTCCCTGGACTTGTCTTCATGAGCACAGGGTGACTTAGGGTAGTTGTGAAGCTCCAAAGCCCCCGCCGCCACCGGAATAACTGCTGCCACCTCCTCCTCCTCTAACAGCACTGCTGGATTTGCCACCCAGCACTGCGGCTGAGGTGAAGCCGCCAAAGCTCCAGCCGGCATCCTTGCGTGTGGCAGCAGTGCTTCCCCTCCGCTCGGAGCACCTGAGCTCAGCGCCGCGTTACCCCTGCCCCCTCCTTCTCCGTCGTGCTTTTGAGGAGCCATGAGGCTGCGGGAGCCAGTAGGAAGGTGGGGGGGGGGAGCAGGGGGAAAAAAGCCTCATGGCTCCTCAAAAGCACAGAGGAGGAGGAGGAGGAGGAGCAGGGGTAATGCGGCGCTGAGCTCAGGTGCAAATGTGGTGGTGCTGTTGGAGGAGGAGGAGGTAGCAGCAGTTATTCTGGTGGCAGCTCATCGGCATCTTCAGCAGCAGCCCTGCCCACGATGAGGAAACCAAATATGGAGCACATCCACGCAGATGACGTCACTGCAACATGACTTGAGGAGGAATTCTGGGAGTTGAAGTCCACAAGTCTTAAAGCTGTCAGGTTTGAAGACCTCTGCGTTTTTTTCTAAAGGGTTAGGGGTGCAAGGGTCTTGTAACTTGACAGCTTTAAGACTTGCACACTTCAAATGCCAGAGTTTCTGAGCCAACATGACTGGAGGAGGAATTCTGGGAGTTGAAGTCCACAAGTCTTAAAGCTGTCACGTTTGAAGACCCCTGGGGTTTTTTCCCCTAAAGGGTTAGGGGTGCAAGGATCTTGTAACTTGACAGCTTTAAGACTTGCATGCTTCAATGCCAGAGTTCCTGAGCCAACATGACTGGAGGAGGAATTCTGGGAGTTGAAGTCCACAAGTCTTAAAGCTGTCACGTTTGAAGACCCCTGGGTTTTTTTCTAAAGCGTTAGGGGTGCAAGGGTCTTGTAACTTGACAGCTTTAAGACTTGCATGCTTCAAATGCCAGAGTTCCTGAGCCAACATTTTGGTTGCTAAGCAGGAGCGTTGTTAAGTGATACTGATATTATATAACACTTTTAATTAAGCAGGTACCTTGAAGAAACATAACTTTGAGTTTCAAATAATACTGATTTCGCTGTTGCCTTAGGTGACATCTGTGAAAAAAATTCAGGTGCTCACTCAGGCATGAAAATGTGCCGCTCAAACACTATACTTTTCTGCTCACATTGAAAAAAAATTAGAGGGAACATTGGGTGTGTGGAGTGCTGGCTTTGTTTCAGTAAGTGGATTGATTGGCTGTGTGGTTGTATCATGATTGGTAGATTGATGCTGATTGGTGCTGGCTGTGTGTCTATTGTTGTTTCATCTTGTAATGGCCTGGATGGTGGCTAGGGCTGGTTTCCAGATGTCTGGTAGGTGGGAGGCATCATCACCCCCACATGAATAACACCCCCACAACAACAATAACACCCCTACAATATCACCCCCACCACATGAATAACATGAATAAACATAAACAACGTGAATAAACGTGATGATACCTGCTGCCTACCAGACATCTGGAAACCAGCCCTAGTCAACAAACGAGCCCCACCCACCACCCAGACCGTTACAACACGAAACAACAATAGACACACAGTCAGCACCAATCAGCACCAATCTACCAATCATAATACTACCATACAACCAATCATTCCACTTACTGAAACAAAGCCAGCACTCCACACACTCCCACCAAGATTTATAGAAAGATGGCAGCTCCGATCATACTTTAAGCCCAAAACCCAGCCTGAAGATGGCAAGTGAGACCTTGCTGAAATGTTGCCAAGATAATCTCAATCTTACATGGGAAAAGACCCAAATACAACAAGACCGCAACTTGTATGAGTTTGCCTCTGTAGCCATCTCCTCCAGCTTAATAGATTCCAGATCTATTGGAGCAGTAACAGAAAATGGGGATTTGAAATTTCATTATAGCTGCCAAGTGTTGCTAGAACAAGTGGAATAAGTGCCTACCATTGCATATATTCAGTACACATTCTTGCTTTATTGCCCAATGCTTGAGTTGTTTCTTGATTAAGTGATATTACAACTGAGTTTAGGTATACTCTGCATCTGAAGGTACCACCATCATAGAACCCAATTTGCCTCATATGTTCTTTTGTGCTAGTGGAATGAATGCCCCCACTCCTTCCACTCGTTTGCTGGCTAGCATCTGGTGACTCAGCAATAGGAAGTGCCAGGTCTAACTATTCACTTGGCTAATAAGTGCAGTGAAAGCAGTAGTGTGACTGGCATGGCACTACTTCATCAGACTGACTCCTCAATATTTAGCTTGTAGCTCTGAAGCAATGCTGTGTTTTTATTGTGGGCTATATTAGCTTCTGACACAGAAACTTCTCTTTGCTGAATGTCATTAGCAAACTCCTAAAAATGGTTCAGTCTGATCATCCAGTTTGATTCAATTTTGTCTCCAGCTAAACCCAGGAGACTCAACATGTCTTCTGGGAGCAGAATACCATTGTTCCTTAATCTAATGTTTGCCGCATATGAATATTGTCCGTCTGGTGGCAATCTCCTTTTAAAATATAATCAACAGCTTATAATGAAGACAAAATTTATTTTGTGGATTTAACAGCACAAAAGCACTACACTTCCCTTCCCCATCAGAGATTAAACTATTCTTCCTCAGCATAATGCAAGCATTATCTAGAGTCCATGTTTGGAAAAGATGGTAAAAGGTTTCTCTATCTTTTAGGTGCAGTTTAATTAAGAAAATCATGGGGTCAGTGAAGATGACCACTTCAATAAAGTTTCTGCTCTTTAGTGCTAGGTCAGCTGCTGATTAATATCTAAGAGTTAAACCTGTACAAATGGCATGGAGCTTGGGTAAATCCTGGGTAAATATCATGACCTTGCATAAAGTAAAAAGACTTACCTGAGACAAGTAGGTGCAGTTCATGTCTCCTAGCCTTGACTAGAAGGCAGCAGGCTTGTATTGAAGAATGGTGTTGTGGAAGATTTATGGTCAATAGGAATTCTATGTTACTGAACAGATGTCCCAGCCAATGTTCTGTAGACTTTGAGTGCATATTGTTGGATGTTGGTGACAGAAACAGAATACTACCTACTCTGCTGCCTAACAGTACACATTTCCTGAGCTCCTTGGCTCAGTAATCATGATGAAGTTGCCAAACCAAGAAGCCATATGATATATGCATTGAACTGAATGATACATATGCATTCAGTTCTGGTCGCCACGATGTAAAAAAGATGTGGAGACTCTGGAAAGAGTGCAGAGAAGAGCAACAAAGATGATTAGGGGACTGGAGACTAAAACATATGAAGAACGGTTGCAGGAACTAGGTATGTCTAGCTTAAGAGAAAGAAGGACTAGGGGAGACATGATAGCAGTGTTCCAATATCTCAGGGGTTGCCACAAAGAAGAGGGAGTCAAGCTATTCTCCAAAGGGGTTGCCACAAAGAAGAGGGAGTCAAGCTATTCTCCAAAGCGCCTGAGGACAGAACAAGAAGCAATGGGTGGAAACTAATCAAGGAGAGAAGCAACTTAGAACTGAGGAGAAACTTCCTGACAGTTAGAACAATTAATCAGTGGAACAGCTTGCCTCCAGAAGTTGTGAATGCCCCAACACTGGAAGTCTTTAAGAAGATGTTGGATAGCATCTGTCTGAAACGGTATAGGGTTTCCTGCCTAGGCAGGGGGTTGGACTAGAAGACCTCCAAGGTCCCTTCCAACTCTACTATTGTATTGTATTATTGTATTATTATAACCCTAAACATGTTTCAATAACTGGCCCCCTGCATGCCCACTTTGCATGACTTAAGATGAGCAAATTGTTCACTCTATTGTCATTGACATATGTTATTGTGATCATCTTATTGAGAAATTTTGCAGGAATGCAGTAAAGCATCAAATTCAGATGTCTGGTGGTTCTGAATGCCCTTTTGTTCTCATGAAGCCAAATAAGCCTTATGATATGCTACAGAGCTGAAAGCAACACAGTTGACAACAGGTGAGGAAATATTGAGGCAAATCAGATTGAGAGCATATGAAGACCTAATTGGTATCAATTTTCACAAGCATGGATGCAATGGCAGCTAAATAGTTTTCTCTTTGTCTTCAACTTCAACTCCAGTGGTTCATTGTATATAATTTGCACATTGGGTCAGTCAGATCTGCCTTCTCTTAGATTGTAGTGTTGTTGGCTATATAAATGTTTTAAATAAATAAAATTGCTTGTCTCGCTATTTTGGAGCTTGTTGTTTTCAGAGTTATGGGCAAAAGTCCCAAACAACCATTAGATGACAGCAAAAAATTAAAAAGGTTTATTGCTCCTTGCTGCCATCTAATGGTAACCTAGTTTGGGTAGACCCAGACAGTGTTTGTGTGGGGAGCTGAAGGCTTTGTTCCTCTTTTGCTAAGCAAAGATACAAGACAGGACTGGACTGACACATAGATAAGGGACCTGATTAATCTTCCTTTGTTGGAAGTATTTATCCCTACTGTTTCAAGAAGGTGGTTATAGGACCTTTTTTGAAGATACTGGGTTGGTTAAGGAGGCATGTAGAGGGAAGCTGAGATCAAAGTTTGCAAAGGAATGCCAAGAGCCCTTAGCAGAGAAAAGAGACAAAAAAATGAAACAAGGAAACAAGAATGCATGAAGAAGATTTAAGATAACCCCACTTTGATTCTATATGATATAAGACAGGACAGAGGGAGAATCTGGCAAATTTTTAAGTTTGTGTTATTATACTGTACAGCAACGAATCAACACTCCAGTTGTCCTCTACAGTGTCTGTTTTTAACCTGGTCTACCTCAGATTTGATAAGTAATTAAAGGTTGTCCTGAAGCTTTAAATTTCTGGCAATGTGATCACAACTTCAAAACAATCTGGATTATGGAATGCACTTCTTCATGAATTCTGCTTGTACTCTACTTTGTTTGACTTCAGAAAATCTCTAAAGATACCTTTCTTTAGTTCAGATTTTTACATGCTAAGGCTTTGGTTACAGTTTCTTAATTTATTATTTTTCAGTTTTGCATTTTAAATAGAAAACCATCATAGATGTTCACTGTGCAAGGGAACTCAGCACATAACCCCCCACTCTGAACCTACAACTTAGCTCAAGTTACAGAAAGAAAAACAAAGGAACATGTGACATGACTGTGTGCAAGGTGGTTACTTTGATTAAAAAAAATTGAAAAGTCACTAGAAAGCTAGGGAGATCTTTTCTTTCTCTGAGATTCTTAAAGGAATTGTTGCATTTCACTTTTTGCTACACTATGGCTTTAAGATGGAACAAAATGTTAACACAGCATTACTAACAGCCATTGATAACTTTCTTCTCCATGATTCTAAGTCTCCTTTGAATGATGAAAGTTAGTAGCTGTCACTACATCTTGTGATACTGAAGTCATTGTTAACTTGCTGGATGAAGAAGCACTTCCTTTACAATCTTCCATCATTCATCTTTTGTGGATGATTAATCAAACATTTTTCTCTCTCCTTTCTCCAAGTCAGGCATAATTTTATACGACTTTACCAAGCCTCACCGCTTGCTCATCTCCCCACCCCCCTTAAGAAGCTCCTTAATCATTTTTGGTTACCCTTTCTTTAATCTTTCCGCCTCTTCAATATTGTTTTTGAAAAAAAGAAAGCAGAATTCTTCACGGTAGGCCAATTTTAGCCTCACTATGGAATTTTATAGCAATGTTATGATATTGGCAGTTTTGTTTTTATCTTTCTTTCTAACGATCCATTCCATACCATGGAGTTCGCTTTTTCATGGTAGGCATATCTTGGAACTCTATGATCTCCTTTGTTTACGTCAGATCAGCTTATAGCATGGATTCAAGGGTCTTTTCCAATCCTTCTTTCTGAAATATTTTTTTTTTATCAGAATATACCAGAGATTGAAACTGAGGCCTTCCACATGCAAAAACATGAGATGCATTATTTAGGTATGATTCTTCTTGGCATTCAGTACATTTAAATACATAGTTTTATACAGGTAATTGTAAGTTCAGAAAGTTTACAATAGCAAGTTTGCAAACATGCAAGACTAACAAAATAACATAATGAAATACTTCAGCAGTACTGTTGCATTATTATATTACCTTTTATAGCTTTATATTGTAATGATATAATCCAATCTAAGTACATAAAATCATTATTAATTTTCATTGTTAATTAAGCATCTATATATTTGACATTTTCATAATCATTTTAGATGCCTTAAGGTCATAGTATCATCACACCATGACGTTATCATATAATTGGAAAAATGTGCTAGAAGCAATAGATGAAATAGGCATTGAAAAGAAAAAAAAAACATTTGAGGAGAACACTTTTGTCTACAACCTCCCCTCACCCACATACTTTACATACTAAAATATTAATTTTGTTAACATTTACTGCAGTCCTAGTATAATCAAGTGGAGGAGTTATATTCATGTCCAGTTGATAAGATCTTAGGAATCTCAGTAAAAGTTGTGAGATTTGGGGGGATTTCTACCTTTCGCACAATGTAGCTGTCAAATTTTTCTTGTACCTATTTACCCTTTCCTATAAATATTTGTAAAAACCAATAAAATTCTTAAAAAAAAAAGGAATCTCAGTAAATTTGCTATTAAATAATAACTCTTACTAACTCAATTCCTGTGACATCAGAGCTTGATCCCTATTTTGTTGCAAGTTCTTACTAGCCATTTCAGTTTCCTTTCAGAAGGAAATGTGGAATATAAACAATTTTAATGGAATCTTTTTTAGCATATTCAATTACAAAAATGTAATTTATTTTTATCTATTAATGTATTGAATTTTCATTAATTGAAATTTCATGTTTTATCTTTGATTATTTAAAAACTTTTTTCATATAATTTCTTCTACCAATTTGGCTAAGATTCTGCCACATAACCTTCTTTTGTTTTTGTTATGTGATTCTTTAAAGTGTGAATAAATTAATGGTTTATCTGAATAAAGAGAATTTCAAAGTTCAGATATAATATACCGTGTTTCCCCGAAAATCAGACAGGGTCTTATTTTCTTTTGACACACCCCTCCCTGAAATAAACACCTGGTCTTATTATTTTTGAGGTGCAGGTAAGCGTGGTCACCTCATGTCTTCTGCTGCATTGCAATAATTTTGGGCAGGGCTTATTTTCGGGGGAGGGCTTATTTTAGCACATGTGCTCAAAATCCCGATTGGGCTTATTATCTGGGGAGGTCTTATTTTGGGGGAAACAGGTAATAAGAGTTCCAAACTGTTTGTAATTGTCAAACCTGCTCCTGGATTATTCATGGTTTCAGAGCTGCTTTAATGTAGTGACCACCTTAAAGTATTGAAGGCATCAATACTTTTAGATACATCTCTGTTATCTGATGTCAGGCTTTCCCTGCATACTCACTCACACATAGCTATCTGGAATAAGTGGATAAAATACCTTCCTTATAAACATTAATTTGGATTCAAATATTAATTCATTGGATTCCTAACATATTTTTTGTCCAAGGAGTCAGTGTGTTAATGTACAGTGCATTCAGAAAGTATACTGAGCCCCTTCACCTTTGTCAGTTTTGTTATGCTTCAGTTTGATTCTATGTTGTTGACATTCATTTCTCTCTCTCATTAATCTGCAATCAGTACTACATAAAGACAAAGTGAAAACAGAATTTTAGAAATGTCTGTAAATTTATTAAAAAGAAAAAACTGAAATATCACAGTGGCATAAGTATTCAGACCCTTTGCAACAACATGTGAAATTTAGCTCTGGTGCTTCCCATTTCTCTTGTTCGTTGCTGACATGTTTCTACACTTTGAATGGAGCTGACCTGTTGACAAATTGACAAAAGTGAAGCGGGGTGTATGTGTGTCTGAATACTTTCTGAATGCATTGTGTGTGTGTGTTTATATATATTAGTCCCTCCTTCAATTGTTTTCACAGCAATACCCCTTATTGTAGGTCCAGCAAGGGATTTTCCATTACTGAGTATGGATTTGACATATAAAATATCAGAGTTAGTACCTTATTGCTTAGTGTTTCATTTGGAATGCTAGAGAAAGAACTTTCACCTATCTGGGGAATAGAATCTATTTATTTATTGGCCATTCAGTGCGCAGTCTATAGTATAACAAGTAAGGTCAGATATTAAGCATTGGTATGCTTGACTTTTTTTTTGATAGAGTATCTTCCCTTTTAGCTGAGCTGGTTCCAGGAAAGTCCCCTGAATTGTTTTATCTCACCAGTGAGATAGTTTTAACATGACACCTTTAATTGTTTCAAATGTCAACTTGTTTACTATTTTGTTTACAGCACTGTGTGGAACCCCTTGTGTATAAGGGGAATGTTGCAGGAAATTTTCTCTTTCAACGAGGTGTGAAAATATACAACAGATGAGTCGCAGCTGGGTGTCATTGCCAAATGGCCCATTGTAAATTAAGCTGCTTTTATGAGGAAGAAGGTGTTTCACTACTGGACAGTTTTAGAGCCATGTCTAAGTGATTGAGCTACTTTTTTTAAAAAAAAATCTGATTTGAATTTAATTTCTTCCAAGAATTTTATAAAGAGCCTTAAGCGCCCATCTCTTATCTGCAAAATAGGATTATTAAACATATCACCAAAATATAGTACATAGCAGGAGTGCATTGAATATTGCAAACGTACTGCACTGAAATACATGATCATCAAGGTTGTAATATTTGAAAGAATTCAGAGAGATTGGTGTAATGGGTTAAGGTACTGGCCTAGAAAAGGGTTACACAGAAGAACATCATCATCATGGTTGTAACATTTGAAATAGATAGGAAAGCCAATAATATCTATTGATTAAGGCACCTGGCTAGAAAGCAGGAGATTGTGAGTTCAAATCCTTCCTTAGCCATGAAAGCCAGTGGGGTAATCTTGGGCCAGTCACTCTCTTTCCACCCAACCCACCTCACATGGTTATTGCTGTGGAGAGAAAGAGGAAGAGGAAGAGGAAGGAATATTGTGCATATTCACAGCCTTTAATTACTTATAAATTAATAAAGGCAGGATAAAAAAAATGACAAGACATAGCTTATCTACTTACTTTAAAAACGTAACTCATGAAATGCCAATTATAATTAAGAATGTGTGGTACCAGTAGAGTTGTTAATGTCAGAGGTATTCAGTAGAATGAAAGGATATTTTGTACTGTACAATTTTATAAGTTTGAATCTCAAATTGAGTGTTTCTGTACATGAAATATAAAAATAAGTGCATATAGAAAAATAGAATGGCATAGAAGAAAGCCATAAAAATCCAGATTTCTGATTTAGTTGTTAATGCACAAGTAGAGATTTGAGAGGGCCAGGTGGCATGCCATAACACTACATGGGTACTCACAAATAATTATCCAGCTCCAACGCCAGTTAAAGTGGCATCCAAAAGGAAACTTTCCAATATTAAAAGATAGGAATAATTCAAAATATTATCTCTACTCACTAAGCTGAGTACCCAGCTTTTCATATCTGCTTTTTAAAATATTGCTTCTGCTATGTCTTTGACCTGCTGATTTTATGGAAGATGAGTTTTGCAACAAAAAATCCCCCTCCAGTTCTGGAAAAACTTCCCATGTGGTTGAGTCAATTGCTTAAACTGAAGCTGAATATTCATAGGGTAGGATGTGAAATCCAACAAACCAGAACCAGGAGATCTTAGTAACTTTGGGGCGGACTGGACAGCAGAGTATAGTCAGAATTTCTCTATCCAGGAAGTATTGGGAAGCCCTTTAGGTATCTCAAAGTGAGTGACAAGAAAAGTAGCAAAAATATGTTGTGCACAATACACATTGATCTGCATGGCAGATCAAGACAGCAAATTAAGACATCTGAAGTTAATGTAAATGGGCACATAAATAGGCAGGTAAGGTGGGAATTACATGCTTTGAGTGAATGCTCTTATGTTTTTGTTTTTATGTATGTTACACTGTTGGATTGCTTTTCTCTTTGGCCACTAGGTGGCTTCTTGCAAGCTAAAGGCAAAGTGGTGTTTGTGCGTATGTGTGCTGGGGGTGGGGGGCACCTCCAAGCTGCTGAAATTGAAGAGAAAGGAAACACGAATGCAAAGGGGTGAGGATCAAGTAGCTGCATTAAAGCTCTTAGCTCAACCCAACGATATGAGAGGAGAAATATGAAGCAATGAGGGTTTAGAGGAGATTTGTCCCAGCTGAGAGAGCTGGCTGACTCCTACACTTCCCATTTACCTGATTCTGCTCCCCCTTATCCCCGCCTCCAGCTTTGCTTCTTGCCGGCTTCTCTCTCCTTCAATGGAGAGAAGACGAGCGGCGGGTTGAAGAGGACAGTCCAGGAGCTGGGTGATCTATCAGTCGTGAGACTCTATAGACAGCCGGACAAGGAGCACTCCTGTTCTCAGCTGGGCTCGGCGCTTCTCTCTCCAACCCGGGTAAGTCCACTGTCACTTGTCATATTTTGCATTGCTTGGGGTTTGCTTGTTTCAGCACCAGGGAGAGCGACGCAATGGATTGCCGGCGCTCGCTCGCTCTCCTCCCCAGCTTCCTTTTAGGATCCTAGCAAGCAAGATTGCCCTTGCTGGTTGACGCAGGACACCGGAGCCAGGTGTTTCTGTGCGTTTCAAAGGAAAAACGGAGGTGTGGGAAACTGTCTAGGATCTCCTGGCTGTGGAGGAGAGTCCTTCATTTAACTCTTCCTGACGATGAAAATCTTAGTGGGTTCAAGTTCAGCTTAGATCTAGGGCCTGATGAGTGTGTGTGTGTGTGTGTGTGTGTGTGTGTGTGTGTGTGTGTGTTTGTGTGTTGGATAGTTCATGGTTTTCCTGTATTGCCCTGCTGATGAAGTAGGGTGGGAAGTGTCCAGATTTTCAGAACTCCATCCTCCCTGTACAGAGTTGGCAGAAGAAGATAATAGGGAATGCAGTGAAGGAGTAGTCCTTCTGGTGTGCAGATTGTATAGGTGGAGAGGGAGTTGTAGGGCACTAGTTAGTGAGGAACACCTGTATTTTTCCCTGGGAATGTGAGGCCTCGCTGCACTTTGTTTTGCCTAGACTTGTCAAAATGAGATTAAATTGAGTCAACTTGCTCTCAGTGCCTGCTGGGAATGTAAAAAGCATAATCAAAAATGCCATTTTTTGCATGCTAAATGGGCAACATAGTCTACGGAAGGATACAGTAATCAAAAGCCCATCTTCTTTGCTATTTAATTTTGAACTCTGCTGTTACAACTCTTGCCCTACTTTCTGTTGTATGCTTTATTAAACCTCATTTCCCCAAATATTTATGCTTGCTTGTTCTAGAAGAAAACAATAATGTTTTGCAGATAAATGGACTGATAATATGTAGCTATCTTTTCCTCTCCCCTCCTTTCATAAAATGATCTATATGGAGAATCAGGTTTAAAAGAGCTTTTACATTCATACAAGGGAAATTTCTTTGTTCCTTTAAATTGCTACTTTCCCATTCATTCCATGACCTATGCTGACTTTATGGCTTCTCTCAGTTTCAAATGTAATTTGCTATGTGGCATTCATAGGGTCTGCTGTCCAAGAAAAATGAATTTGAAACTTGGGCTTTCAAGTGTCATTTTAGTTCTTCAGATATTGTTTTTGTTTGTTCTGTTAACTATTACCAAATGCAGTAAGGAATCTGCAAATCAACTTGTATTGGTTTGAAACTTTCCTCCTTCCCAATTTTGTTTTCTGAGTTATGTGCCTTAGAAATCATGATATAGACTCAAATATCAATTTTCCTGATTTATGAATATGAAACTATTCAATTCTATTATCCTTTAGCCAGATCCTTCCTGTTTCTTATTGCTTGTTTTTACACAGAGAAAGCTGCGTTTCTTTGATCAATATTTATCTCCCATTTGTAGTATGTCTTTTCCTGAAATGAGGTACTCAGAATGGCAATTAACTTTTTAGAATTAAGTCCTAGTTTTAAAAGAAAAAAATCAAATCAATATGTTTGTATTATAATTATATCTGAAGCCTTGATGCAGCTTTTTTTTTGTCATCATGTTTGTGACACAGGTGGGGTCTACAGCATTTCAATAGCTTCAGTGCTTCAGTGGAAATATTAACAAGAAATTAGATTTCAAATTGGTCATGTGAGACTTTTATTCTTTTCAATAAATTAATAGGTGGTACTTTTCTGAGATGCAAAACAATTTTTTGTCAGCAAGAGAAACAATATACTGTATTCAGAAAAGTGCACAGCCATAGCAGAGGCTGAAGGAAAAGTTTTATGGAGATCAAAAACTTGTACTAGTCACAAGTTTGATCTAATCTGACATCTACTGAATCCATCCTATTGATCATGTGAACATGATGGGCACAATGAAATGAATCATGGTTTACTGAATTTACCTAATTGCCTTTGTTTGCAAAATATATCAAACAATACAGTAACCACATTGAATGGGCTGGATTTACACAATCTAGCATATTGTGCAAACCTAGTAAGTAGCAATTGATAAGAGTTAAAACCAAGTGTTCCCAAGACTGTTCCATAATATAACATCATATGCTACCTACTGAGTTCCTTTACTAATAACCACTACTTCATATTTTATCAATATTTATTGTGGAATTTAAAATAAATCATCCCCTATATAAAATCATTTAGAGGTGATTTAACTTTTGTTAAAATGATTCCATTTTCCTTTTGTGTAGACTCTATAGAAATGGGAGCAAAATTCAAAGAAGTAGCTACATTGTTCTGTCAAAGCAAACTGAACACTCAGGGCTTCTTAAATATGAGCAAAAATTAAGCTTCAATTTCATTGAAGAGGTTAAAGGAGAGATTGTAGCTTTGAGACCAATCACCAGTTTCAGGATTCTCTCCATTCTTCAGTCTTCATTCTTTCTTCGGTGTAGCATTAAACCACCTTTCCAGTTCTGAAACTTCCCTGATTCTATATGACAATGGTTACTATAAAAGTGTGCTATAGCAAAACCCTGAAAACCAAGATGATCAAATGAAAAATACAGTAGATTGAGATAAGGATTTTTTCTTTAAAAAATTTGAAATATAAATAGCTTTCAACATTGTGGTTGGTCTTAAGCGTTAAGTCAATATTTAGCAACAGAATAAGAGATGTGGGATATAAACCAAAAATACATTTTGAAAGAGAGGTTTCATAACAGTAGTAAAGGAGAAACTTTCAACTTGTGTACTGGTCAACTGTGAATTCTCTGGAAGCTTATCAAGTACTCATACTCAAAGAATTAAGTGGAATATCCCCAGATATTCTGTATTTTGTGTTAAAATATGTAAAGGAGATTTATCATCTTAATAAAACTACATTGTATATTCATTTATATTTATATTTATGCATTGGCATGGCCTCCTCCTTACATCATATCCCCCTTTCTCTGTTTTTCCCGCTGTTGTTTTTCCCATGCACTTTACTGTGCTTCTTGACGTCTTTCAAAGTACCTCCTTGTTATCTAACGTAATATGGGAAACATATTAAGCATTGTGTATCTTTACATAATACAAGTAGTACCAGCTGGTCAGATTATCTGTTCAACAGTATTATGAAATATTAGTGTCTTGTATTATTTGTATATACTATTGGATTTCTGATTTAATTGCCACATTGGTTTGGAAATCAATGTTTCGACACAAAGTGCAATCAAACTGTAACTAATGAATATCAGTAATGGCAAGCAAGCTTCTCTGAGAAACAGCTTGCTAATAACCTCCATCTCTCTCTGCAGTACTCAACTACAAAGGAAAATTACATTTACATTCATATGTGGTCACTGTAACTCATATTTTTTGATGAGTGAGGGGCTGTAACATACTTTCATAATCATCTGCAAATCTTAAACTTTCCATAGAAGTTGGGCACAGAATTATCTGAAGAACTGTATAAAAACTAATAGTTCAGGATGAATTATCTTGGCTTTTGCTAGATTCTAATTCTGTAGCTAAGTGGTACAAAATTCTTGAATCTTAAATGAGATAAAATAAGAAAGATAAATTCTGTCCAACTCAAACCCTACAATCATCCTAAAATGATTGGTCTAATCAATAGTACTTTCTGAGATATTTGAAACATGAACATGGGGAAAAAGGTTTTTCCATTTCTGTGGAAAGGCTAAAATAGAACTCCAACAAATCACAAATGAAGTTGAGATTTATTTCTCTTTCTTATTTTACCTCACCCAAGATTCAAGTTGTTGAATGTTGTATTACTTAGCTGCAGAATTAGATTTTTGCAAAATAAATGTTAATGCATTTTAAAGCATCCCTAATAATGAGTTTTTATACACTTCTAGATAAATCTGTGCACAATTTCCATGGAAATCTTAAGATTTGCAGATGATTATGAAAGTATTTCATAGTATACCTCTTTTAAAGTTTGTACATCTGAATTAATATTAAGTGACTTTCTTTTTTAAAAAATTCTTGATTTCCCAAGGAAAAAAGAGAGAGGGGAGACAGAAAAATATACAAGCACAATCACACTCACATAAATACTCCAAGATTTCCCTCCCTAGAATTTTGCTCTATTTGATTAGCTTAAGTAACAGACTTCACATTTTATATGTTTAATCTTCAGATTCCTATCACTGGAGAAAGCAATGGGTTTCGGGAAGTGGAGCGCTGTTATAAATGACTTAAACTCACATATAAATGCAGCTATTCACTGACCAAACTCTTGGCAGGAAGTAGCAGAGTGTAGAGCATTTTCCAGAAAAAAAAGAAATGCTGTCATCGGGTGTTTTGGATTGGTGTGCATACATGTTCAGTTTCTTTTGTCTTCCATCTTACTTTTAAAGATATATCTTTGTTCTTTTTTTAATCTTTGTCTTCTCAAGAGGGGTTCTTTTCAACTTCCACATTACACAGTAAGTCTAATGAATGAGTGGTGTGGCGGCCTAGTGTAAAGACACTCACCTCCCACTTGGAAGATTGAGAGTTCAATCCTAGGCAGTGACAGATGCTTCTCTCCCAGGGCGCAAAGAAAACATATCTGCTGCAAACTGCACATAGGCATCAGGAAGGGCATCTGGCCAGTAAACGCTCAACTCCATTCAGTTGCCCTGATTCTATCCTGAATTAAAATATTACAGGGTCATGGAAAGGGAGTTTAGAAAGGGAGGAGGGCTATAGAACATCATAGACTCTGTGTTTTAAGTAGAAGATTTTTTTCTACAACATCTGTACTTTCTTCTAATAACCTAATGAAGATTTTTCTCTAACTCAAGCCCTAAATTTAATAACAATAGAAATTACTTTTACCCTGCAAAACTGCCATGTATGATGATTACATTAGCTTGTGTTTAATTCCATATATAAATTGTGGATTGTTGCAATTAATAACCATCTACCAGATTATAACCTTGTTCCATGCTGAACAAGCAGATGTCTAAGCCTATCATTATACAATACATTATAAATCTGGGTGATTGTAAATCTGGGTAAGATTTGGCAGAATGGAACTGTAAAACATATTTGAGATATATGCTATGTTTCTTGGACGTTGAACAATTCTTAAAGAAGAGGGTGAAAAAAAAGAAGGAAGAAAAGGATTCTTTGCATGGCTCATTAGAATTTGGCACAACTCAAAACTAGTTCTCTAATTATGGTCCACTTGCAGCTGAAGATATAGGCAGAAGTTTGTGTAAGATATTCCATTTACTTCCAACATTACTTGTTCTGGAAGAATTTAAATTTGTATAATATTTCAGAGGATGTTGATATACATCATTCTTCACTTAATATTTATGTTGTCTTCATCTATACACTATAAAAACTGAGCCAATGCATCCTATGATGGGAAAATGAAATATTCCATTTTTTTCAGATTTATTGAAGTTCATTGAGACATGAAATGTCTTTCCTCCTTTTGATATTTAATTCACTTAACAAATGAGCATTTAATTAAGATTTTATGCAATGGCATTAAATGTATAATGTTAGCTGGATTAACATTTGACTACTCTGTTTTTATGATTCTTGTATTACATTTCATGATGTTTTCATTCAAACATTTCATGTTCTGATATACATAAACCATGCTGGAATACCATTCTAAAGACAAGTTTATAAATCTAGCAAACCAGTACATCACAATCAACAATATAAGCAATCTCCACTTTCAATATCAACCCTGAAATAACACCCAAGGTTCCCAAGCTTTGCATGGTGGCATGCAAAATCAAGCAAAGAATAACTAAAAGCAATTAAACCTGTCTGAGTATAGGTAGCCAGCAATGGCTCAGGTTCATCCCTTGGCTTCGGGGTGTATATACCATGTTAAAAAACTATATTTTTTCAGGTTTGATAGAAGTCTTTAAGAGAAGTTATAATTTTTAAAACACGTTTGGATCATTTTACTGTTTTAGTTTCAGACATACATGTGTCTTCATGTGCATATTATTTATTTATTTATTTATTTATTTATTTATTTTTCATGATTTTATACTGCTATTTCAAAGTTTATGTTATCCAGATTGCCAGTTTTAATCTCTTTTCTCTTTGTTTCACATGTGAGCAAGCTACACATCTTTTGATTTAATATTGTATTTTAACCAAATATTTTGTCCATATGTATCTTTCTTAACCCTTCTGATATTGTCAATTTAGTTTGGGATGTTCTAAACATTTGAATACCAGTTTTTTTGTGCTGGTTAATGACCATAATAAAGTTAAGTATACATTTATGAACCTTTGAAATATATGAATAAATCACTGAATAATCAGATCCTACTTTTCCTTGGCTAACATGGAACATAAATTCTAGATTACATACAAAATAATCTGTGTCAATGATTAAAGGGTACACTTCAAGTAGCTTTTAAAAGTGTCGGAGAAAATTTTCAACAGTTTTGTGTTCATACTTGGTCCAGATTCCATTCACTGTGAGAGGATTATAGTATTTTTCTCAATTCTGAATATTTTAATGATCTGTCATTTATAATGGCAACTGTTGTTTTATGATTTACAGTAGGGTTTCACCTATGTATTTCTGCCTAGAATCTTGGGGAAAGTGCAGGCTATACATTGTAATAAGTAAACAAATAATGATTATTGTTTTTCTATGAACACAACCATTGCATTGATAAAGAGTTTCCATAGCAGTCAGTCAGATATTCCTGGAAACTTGTAAAGAGGCAGCTGATGAGAACTACAGTTTATTCTGTTCCAGACAAGAATTATTCTGGGATATGCTGCAACTATACAGGACAAGATTACATGTATACTTGATAACCACTGAGAAACGTGAGTCCTATGTTTTTAGTTGTTCCATATAGTCCACCAAAGAGCTGCTCAGTGATTATTGTTATCACCTCCAGCATCTCAGTATGTAAGCAGAGAGAAAAGAGAATGTTACAGGAAAGTTTAAAGTAAAAGCTTACTTCACCCGTAACATTTTGCCAGGACAGCAAAAATATTTCTCAGTCCCCATCTAAGTGATTATATTTTAAAAATATACACATTATTGGAAGTTGCTTCTAATAATGAATCCATATAATTACAGCAACAGAAACACCTGCATGATTTTCATGCATCACAGCGTGAAATTAATTTGTGCAGAAAAGTTGTCATGTGTAAAGCAGCCCATATTTCTTTAATCAATCATTCATGCTAAGCTTCCTATTCTGTATCTTGTGGGACAACCTTTTCTTTGATTGCCAAAGAAAAGTGCTGTGGCAAATCAAAAGGGAGACATAACTTGGGGGATGAATTTATGGATTGTTCAGGGTATGTTATACAAGCAACCCCCCAAATTTGTCCAAGATTCTCTAGCAGAGAGAAAGTTGGTTCATTCATAAAAGAGGCAAGAAGAAAAGAAGAAACCTCAGCATTTTCTAACAACTGACATATCTCCTCTCCTGTGTCTATCAGCTTGGGTCTAATAAACAAACAAACAAACAAACAAACAAACAAACAAACAAATTGATTTTAATCTAAGAATATGAGTCCTTCAGAAAAATGACCTCACTGAAGTGGTTCATCTTATGCCTGGATTGAACCATTTCAGATAGCAGAAAGAAGCTTGACATAATTAAGTATTCTCCTATTTTCCCATAACACAATAGCAAGGCACAAACTCACAAACAGCCATTCAATAACAGCATCAGCAGCTAGAACAACAATACATTGTTTAAGCACATTCTGATAACATAATGCAAATGCAGCTGCTATTGACATCTGTGAAATTAGGTTAGATGCAGCATATTATTACTGAGTAATGATGCGGCCACCAATTTCTAAATGTATCAGTAATATGTCTTGATTAAGTGACATTTTCTAGCTTTTTTTTAATCTTGGAAAGCAGACCCATCCCATTGGTGTTGTTTTCTATCTTGGACCAATATATTGTAAAGTTATGTCTGTGCTTGAGTTTGTCATCGAGCACATGCAGAGACCAAACTAGTCCAAAGTAAAGGAGTTGTAACAGAGGAACAGGAGCCCTCCTGCCATAGGTTTTAGTAAGTGGGACCTTAGCTGGCACTCCTGAAGTGTCCAGATAGTTAATCTTAACAGGACATTCAATGCTTCAGATAACCATTTTCTTTGCCCGCTATACAGGTGGTCAGCCACAACTGTGCCATTGTAACTTTAAACGGTTATTAAATTTTGTACTGTTCCAAAGACTATCTCTACTATTTCTGATTATTACTGTCATTTTGTACCCTTAAAAAATCCTTTGACTGATGGTTATCACTCAGCATACCATGTAAATTTTAGGATATTTTTTTTAAAGAGCTTATTTTAGCCATATATGTAAATCCTGTATTTATCATGTCCTAAGTCCAGCAGCATCAACTTTTCTGTTTGGGTAGACTGAAATTGGGACACTTTTAAAATCATTATTATTGTAGAGGCTATTCTAATTTTGATATTGTTAATTTTTTAAAAAAAACATCAAAAGTAATTATTAATGGTGGAGACCAACCTCTGGGATATGGCATCTCTAGGGAGAGGAGAGATTTGATATTTTTCTTAAATGAATACAGATTTCAGGTTCACTGCCACGTTCCATTGTAGAACTGTCTTTTTGTGAATTTTATGAATTTTTAAATTAAATCTTCTGCTACATTTTCCTATGTGCCTCTAAATAAATTACGTTAGAAAGGTAGAATCCATCATAATTATGCTTTTGGAAACAGAAAAATATGTGTTTCTTGAAATGAAATGCCTGGGATTCTTCATATCCTGACCATGGAATGCTGCCATGAAGCCGTTCCCTTATCTGAGGAGGGCAGAAAGAGGGAAGTCTCCTCCTCCTCCTCCTCCTCCTCCTCCTCCTCCTCCTCCTCCTTCTCCACCACCACCACCACCACCACCACCACCACCACCACCACCACCACTGGGATAGATCTGGAAATGACAATTATAATATTAACAACAAATGTGGATTCATTTGGTGCCAGGGTGAGAGTGGTGGGATTGCATAGGGATGCATCAAGAGTAATGATCTCTTGATCTGAAGGAAAATGGAAACACTTCTTTGACATGTCCCACTTATTTTATAGATAGGAAGATATTAGCCAAGAGAGAGAAGTCACCCCTCTCTTGCCTGCTTGTATTGGCCTAGGAGTGGCTGAGTAGACCAGAGGTGGCTGAAGATTTCTCTCTTCCCTCACTTAAGGCCAGATCTTGCCACCTCATTTTTGGCATTCAGCTCTTCTTAGACATGGTCTGTGGTTATTGCTTATGTAGTTATTGCTTATGGCATGGCTCAGCTTCTATGGGTATTAAGACTGCAGCTGGTGTTACTACACAAGCTGCCATCTCTATTTCTCTGCCATGGGTATTGAAGTCTGACTGATCTCTGATATAAAAATTGTCATTTCCAAGCTGAGTTTCTGTTCGTCTGGCACTAAGGTCTTCCTGGATGGCATCCTGTACATTATTTGTATATACAGGCAGAATTGCTTGACATCTTCTATCTTTGATGGCAGGATTAATCTAGGCTAGTGGGAGGGGGGAGGAGCAGATGGCTCACAGTCAGTCTGCTAGCTCTCCTCAATCCTCATTATGCTTCTGCTTTCTTCTCACAGACAACCAAGTATGATGGGGGCTCATACAGGAGCAAATATTTAGTGCTTATTTGAATGTCTTTCTGTCATCTATCTATCTACAGTATCTATCTATCTGTCTGTCTGTCTATCTATCTATCTATCTATCTATCTATCTATCTATCTATCTATCTATCTATCTATCATTTATCTACAGTATCTATCTATCTATCTATCTATCTATCTATCTATCTATCTATCTATCTATCTACCTACCTACCTACCTACCTACCTACCTACCTACCTACCTACCTACCTACCTACATCTATCTATCTATCTATCTATCTATCTATCTATCTATCTATCTATCTATCTATCTATCTATCTATCTTTCTATCTATCTTTCTATCTATCTACCTACCTACCTACCTACCTACCTACCTACATCTATCTATCTATCTATCTATCTATCTATCTATCTATCTATCTATCTATCTATCTTTCTATCTATCTTTCTATCTATCTACCTACCTACCTACCTACCTACCTACCTACATCTATCTATCTATCTATCTATCTATCTATCTATCTATCTTTCTATCTATCTTTCTATCTACCTACCTACCTACCTACCTACCTACATCTATCTATCTATCTATCTATCTATCTATCTATCTATCTATCTATCTATCTATCTATCTATCTTTCTATCTATCTTTCTATCTACCTACCTACCTACCTACCTACCTACCTACCTACCTACATCTATCTATCTATCTATCTATCTATCTATCTATCTATCTATCTATCTATCTATCTATCTATCTATCTATCTATCTATCTATCTTTCTATCTATCTATCTTTCTACCTACCTACCTACCTACCTACCTACCTACCTACCTACATCTATCTATCTATCTATCTATCTATCTATCTATCTATCTATCTATCTTTCTATCTATCTTTCTATCTACCTACCTACCTACCTACCTACCTACCTACCTACCTACATCTATCTATCTATCTATCTATCTATCTATCTATCTATCTATCTATCTATCTATCTATCTATCTATCTTTCTATCTATCTTTCTATCTACCTACCTACCTACCTACCTACCTACCTACCTACCTACCTACCTACCTACATCTATCTATCTATCTATCTATCTATCTATCTATCTATCTATCTATCTATCTTTCTTTCTATCTATCTATCTACCTACCTACCTACCTACCTACCTACCTACCTACCTACCTACCTACCTACCTACATCTATCTATCTATCTATCTATCTATCTATCTATCTATCTATCTATCTATCTATCTATCATCTATCTATCTATCTATCTACAGTATCTATCTGCCTGTCTGTCTGTCTGTCTGTCTGTCTGTCTGTCTGTCTACCTATCTACAGTATCTATCTGACACTTGTGGTACCATCTATTTATGTCTGATACTGTTGTCAGCACTGCTTCCCCTCCTTCATTTTCTCCCTTGAAGTCTTTGGTTTCTGTGCTTTAATTGCACAGACTATAATGGAAAAAAGAGTTGATGGTTTCACTATAGGAGATCATTCCCCTAGAGACCACTTTGGGGGAGCTATAGGGAATGCTGGCTATCCTATTGGGTTTTTTAAATATAGGTATATGCATAGATATTCCCCGGTGACAGCTGGAAGCTTCCTCGAGATGGAAGAGTGCTGAGTTCAGCTCTGAGAAAAGTGCTTTGCTATGTAGGGATACAATCTTACTCACCTGAAAGTATCTCCAAACGAGACAGTCTACAATATTTTTCACTTGGCTGCTGTGCTGTCTTAGCAGGGTTAATTCGGGATTTTATGGCACCCACAATGAGTCTGCCTCAAACTATTGTTGCATCAGTGCATATGCCAAGATAAAAACCTACACTTAGTATTTGTTTCAGCTTGAAAGGGAAGTAGTCTGGATAATGGCAGCTTATCTCCACTGCAGGTGCGAGAAAACTATTAAAATGGTTCATTTTGGAAACTTAGGAAATCTTACGTTGTTGTTAGTTGTGAAGTCATGTCCGACCCATTGCAACCCCATGGACAACAATCTTCCAGGCCTTCCTGTCTTCTACCATTCCTTGGAGTCCATTTAAGCTCCTGCCAACTGCTTCAGTGACTCCATCCAGCCACCTCATCCCCTGTCGCCCCTTTCTTCTTTTGCCCTTAATTGTTCCCAGCATCTGGCCTTCTAAAGAGCAATCTTATAGATTCCTGAATTAGAATTAAGTCAAATCTGATCCTTCTACTGAGAACTGGGGAATGGGATCACACAATAAACCACAAGTATTATCCTAAGAGCCTTTTCTGATAAAATGATGAGATTCTTTCTGGTTTATTGAGGAGCTCTGTGCAATAAATAGGCTATAAGACCTCTAGAAGGCAGCTCTGCCAGGAAGCCAATTTGAAGCCAATTTGAACCACATTAATAGATGTAATCATTTGACTGGCATGTTGCTGAAGGCTACAAAGAAACTAGCTTTCTTTGCATAAACATGTTGATGTTCTCTAGAATTGCTAATTTTTTTTATTGTAAATGTTTTGAAATGCTTATGCATAGGAAGCAGGATATAAATATAGTCCAGTATATAAAATAAATACAATCCTATTGTAATATAATGAAACAATTAACTTTTGAAACAAAATGATTTGGATGATCACAGACAGGGTGGCTTTAATTGCTCTGTAAACAAGTGAGAACAAGATCAATAAAAGAAAAGTGAAAAGTGATTGTTAGAAGTTGTCCTTGGCAGAATAAAATGTCAGGAAAAAACTACTCACAAACACACACACACACACACACACACACAAACCATTTCAAACAAGCTGAGGAGGGGATTGCTAATTTATAATGTAAATAAATATGCTACATTTAATATTAGAGAGCCAGTTTTGTGTAATGGTTAAGGCACTAAGTTAGAAATTGGGAGGCCATGAATTGTAGTGTTCCCTTAGTCATAAAGCCAGCTGAGTGGCCTTGGGGCAGTCATCTTCCTCAGGTCTAGGAAAGAAACAATTGCAAACTACTTCCAAACTCCTGCCAGGAATACTGCAAGGACCTGTCATCAGGAGTCAATAATGATTTGAAGACACAGTCATGCTTATAAGTAACTGGTAAATATCCAAGGCTATATGACAGTTGATTAAACATTTTAGAAGAATCTTGGCAATGCACTGGTTTTAAATCCAGCTCATTTTCATACCCTTGTTGCTCTGTAAAAATTAGACTTGTTTTATATTAGCATAAGATTAATTTCAAATGCAAATTACATGCTTTTCAAAAGAAGCCAATATGACCTATTTCTGAGTAGAGTTGTGGCATATTCCACCATTAGTTCATGAGAAGTTACTATTCAAACACTGATGCCACCAAAAGGCATTTCAAACTAGGTGAGCTGATATATAACTTGTACCTTGCCAGCCTACACATGAGCCATCTATACTGTGCAGCATCACACACTGAAAAACAGCATCTACCTGTGTTGTCTGAAGCTAAGCATGTCTCAGTCTAGTCAATGCTCTGTTGAAATTCTATGGACAAGAGCAATAACATAAGCCTTCTACCAACTCAACTCTACAATACACGCCTGTACCATCATAACCCTTAGTAGTAAAAAGGTGCACATTTTTCTTTATACTTGCAATTATCCACTTGCAATTATTTCTCTCTCTCTTTATTTTCTGATACTCAGGGAATGTGAAAATATATATTTTATATTTTCTAGGGCAATTTCTTCTACTGTTCTCCTACCAAATTTATAATGTGTAATATGGTTTGTTTTGATTTATAACACTGCCATTTTAATATTTACTTTGTAATTTACCCTTGAGGTCTGGATGGGGACCATATATGATAAGGTACACAATGCAAACAAAAGTCACACTGAATTCTTATCTACTTGTGCTATATAGCAGATAATTCTTTCAGAGAGATGAGCATTACATTGGACTGTTTGATTCCATATTCATTCATAGAATAAGCATAATTTCAGGTGATAGTGAATGTCAATAAGAAAGAAAATCATTGCATGAAAGGATTTTCTTAGCTTACCTCAGCAAGGATTCAGCAGTAAATTCCTGATTCCATAAATTATAGGTTTGGAAGGAAAACCTCTAGTTCAACCCTCTATTCAACAATGCAGCAATGTTTCTCAGCCTTGTCAACTTTAAAATGTGTGGGCTTCAACTCCTGGAATTCCCTAGCCAGCCTGTCCACACATCTTAAATTAGACAAGATTGAAAAACACTGCACTACAGTATTGTTGACACATAACCATTCAACTTAGTTCAGCCTGAACAAATGCTGTACAGTATATTGACTTTATCCACACAGGGACCATTCCATTTTTCTCAGTCCAAATCAAATCAGGGTGATATATACATATGTATGTTGATGATACATACATGTGGGTATATGTGAATGTTTCATTGTTGATTTCTATACCAAACTGAAAGTAGTTTATGCTTATATATAAACAGTATACATAATTTGATCAAGTTTGACCTTTTATCTCCTTCTCTCCAACTGCAAAGAAACAAAGAAACAAGGCAAATCTTTTATAGCTTGACCCAGTTCCAGTGCATAAAGGCATAATATTTCTTGGATTATATATATATAATCAGCCTTTAGGCTGAAAAGGCTTTCCTTTTTTAAAACAACATATGCTTTTTTTCTGCCTCTAAAGACACTGGCTGTGTATTGTTTACTCTGGTTGTAGAAGCAAAATCCTTTATTTGGGATGCGTCTGCTTACCCTTTCTGAAGCAGAACAACTTCACAAAAACTTGGGCACAGTTTTTACAGTGCACAGGCCTTCCCTGCATTTACATGCCATCCATCACCATGATAAGTCTGTCGCTTATGGCTTATAATAGGCCACTTTTTCAGCCAAACAAAATTTGTGTCCCAAATGGATGGAACTTATGAAAGATGCAATAAAGCTTCCATTCAAAGCTACACACATATTTATAGACCTATAAATGAGGTTTAATACCATTGAGAAGTCACCATAAAATAGCAAAAGACTTTATCCAAGTCTATACATCATGCAAAGATCAATGTGGCAGGCAACAAACCTGCATTTTGGCAGCAGATAATGTGGGTATCTGCACTTTTAATATACAAAACACAAACCATGTTGGAAAGAAATAGAGTTGGAACAGGGAGTGGTAGAAAATACTTTATTGCATAAAGTCCTCCAAGTGGTTCTTTCAAAGAGGAATAACATACATTTCATTTGTTTTGTTTTTAAATAAACTAAAATGTAGATTCATGTTCTTTGCTTTAACAGTTTGTCTGATTTTGCTATAATGAAAAGTTAGTATTTGTTTTTAAGATATTGATGTGTTTGTTTGGAATGATTAGAAAATACTTGCCTCTAATAATAGGTTAGACTGCTTGCATACGTTGCCACTAGAGAGTGCTTGTAATTCTCCAGCCCACAAACATATTCACACGTTTCTATAGAAATAGGAATACTTTGAGGGCACCACATAGCAGTGGGAACACTGCATGAGGATCCCTACAGCTTCTTTTTTCTTTTTTCTGTGGTTTCAAATTATTTATTAGCCTTTATAGGATATTTCCTTGAAATCTAAGTAGCCTGAACTTCAGTATATCAGACTTTGCCTAATTCTTATGAGCCAATAGTTATAGTTCAAGAGATTTGGCTTAGCTTAAAACTTGTTGCTTTTCACTTTGCCCTCCACACCCATCTCTTAATTTCATTTGGAGGCATCTAAAACAGCCATGCTTTCCTGGCCCACACAGTGCTATCAAACATAATAATAATAATAATAATAATAAATTTGGATTTATTAGCCGCTCCCTTTCCGAGTAGGACTCGGGGCGGCGTACAATGGAGCATAAAACATAAAAGATAAATAACAGCACAAAAACGTACATACATACACAACACACATACATACATACACGGAGGAGGAAACAAATTACATCTTTATCACATTCTGTACCCTTGAGTCTTAGATCAACGCTACCTCAAATCAAACAATTTCTATGACCGACCTTGTTAGATATCCATACAAGCTGCTGTGGTTTCCACTCCAGTCCTCTGTTTAGGCGGGAACAGAGGTTTAACCTGATTGGTTGAGTGGTCTGACAGCTCCCTATAAAAGGAGAGCTGTCAGACCTAACAGTTGCTGGATTGGACATACTTGTCTGTGAATAAAGAGCTGTTGTTGCCTTGAACCTGAGTCTGTCCTCTCATTGCCCTGATTTAACAGACCTGTTTATCAAAAATTATAGGCTGCCATATATATATATACTGAGGAAAACGTCCTGTGCCACTCTCCCCCCTGGCTGCAGTCAACATTGGTTTTACAGCAACCAAGCCTGGAAGAAACTGGCCAGTTGTCTTCAGCTCCCAAGTGATGCCTAGAATTTGGCAAAACCCAGCTGTCTCTGAGGAAAGGATGGTCAAGCCGACTCATATCAATAAATGTTCATATGGATTAATTTCTAAAAGTCAGCAGCTGTGCTCTGGCCTCTCACACAATATAAACTGAGATGTGCAGTTTTCAATCCTATCATTTTTATTATTTTTGTTTTGACAACAACACCAGAGAATTAGAATTTTAACTCTCCTTTAGTTTCACCAGAAATTAATAGGATTTTAAAATAAAAACATAAAACCAAACACACATTTTGTAGGAATATCTCGTGTATTTTGCTATCAAGTCTTCTCAGATTTTGGGTGACTTGATTCATTGTTCAGTTTTAAGGTATTTGGAGTATGTAGAACAGAGTTTGCCCAATCCCCTCTCCCCCCTCCCCTGGTCAATCCCCTCCCCCCTCCCCCAGTCAATCTCCTCTCCCCCCTCCTCCAGTCAATCCCCTCTCCCCCTCCCCTGGTCAATCCCCTCTCCCCCCTCCCCTGGTCAATCCCCTCTCCCCCCTCCCCCGGTCAATCCCCTCCCCCTCCCCCCAGTCAATCTCTTCTCCCCCCTCCCCCCAGTCAATCCCCCTCCCCCAGTCAATCCCCTCTCCCCCCTCCCCTGGTCAATCCCCTCTCCCCCCTCCCCCGGTCAATCCCCTCCCCCTCCCCCCAGTCAATCTCTTCTCCCCCCTCCCCCCAGTCAATCCCCCTCCCCCAGGCAATCCCCTCTCCCCCCTCCCCTGGTCAATCCCCTCTCCCCCCTCCCCTGGTCAATCCCCACTCCCTCCTCCCCCAGTCAATCCCCTCTCCCCCCTCCCCTGGTCAATCCCCTCTCCCCCCCTCCCCCGGTCAATCCCCTCTCCCCCCTCCCCCGGTCAATCCCCTCTCCCCCCTCCCCCCAGTCAATCCCCTCCCCCTCCCCCCAGTCAATCTCTTCTCCCCCCTGCCCCCAGTCAATCCCCCCTCCCCCAGTCAATCCCCTCTCCCCCCTCCCCTGGTCAATCCCCTCTCCCCCCTCCCCTGGTCAATCCCCACTCCCTCCTCCCCCAGTCAATCCCCTCTCCCCCCTCCCCTGGTCAATCCCCTCTCCCCCCTCCCCCGGTCCACAAAGCCAGAAAGGGTTTGTCCCCCTCCTCCCCTGTTCCACAAACCCTTTCTGGCTTTGTGGACTGGGGGAGTGGGGAGAGGGGATGGTTCCATACAAGTGGCTGGCACACACATGCACCCACTGCTCAGCAAATAGAGCATATGCTTGCCCACTGCTCGCGCAAATAGAGATGCAGGTGCCTGTGCTCACCCACCACTTCTGCAGACCAGTTCCGAACTGCTCAAGGCACAGTAGTGGGCCATGGCCCTGGGGTTGGGGATCCCTGATGTACAAAATTGCTGCCTTGGTGGAGGTCATTCCAGACCAAAAATGGGATCAGAAATATATAATGCTCTGTCTTCCACAAGGATTGACAGGTAGTACAAGTGTTGATGTTGTGTGATAAGTGCTTCTGCAGGGCCCATATGAGATTCCAGAGCCCTAAATTTCAACTGTTTTTGACAGTAGTCAAGAGGCAAAGGCTTATGGCATGCATTCTACTCTTAAAATGCCTCTAACCCCACCAAATCCTCAAAGTAATTGGTAATGAGAACTAATTATTACTCTTTGCAGCCTTTGGAGGACCAAATAATAGGGAGGGGGAGGAAATTTTCCTCTGCTTACAAGACAAATCTGAATCCACTCCTGGAAAGGGGAGGGATAGAAAGTAAGGCAAGAAGAACCACATTATTCTTCAGATTTCTCTCCTCCAGACTTTTCCTTTCAAAGCTCCCCCCACCCCCCACTTTGTCAGGAAGAAACAGTGTACTACATGAAGGATGGGAGTTAATCACTGAGGCATCCCTATGAATAGAGAAGAACTCAACCTACAAAAAGTCTCCCTTGAAAAGGGGAATAGAGCCTGTTTGAGATATATCACAGAAATCATACTACTCAGGATGTCATAATACCTCTATCCAATGTCCTCACTCCTCTTTATATTGTTAGCAGCTGTGGAGATGAAGAAACTTAAATCATTTTCATGGCAAGCAGGGGAAAAGATTAGGAGTGGGACTTTCTTCTCCCCTCTTCACACACACACACACAACACACACAGACACAAATTGCCTTCATTACATACTTTAGCTAAGGGTAAGGACTTGGCACCAAAAGACTGGATATGTGTCCAGAAGGAGGGCAAGATTTATCCCTAGCTGACTTTGATTCTGCTGCACCATGGCTTCATTCAACAAGGATGGGAATCCCTCACGCAGGCAGACATTGGGAGATGTTTTCCCACATGTAAATTGGCCTAAATTTCTTCTGATTCTTGTTAGATATTTTACTAGTATATTCCTCACATATGGAGTTAAGATATAATTGTGAGCACTTAAATGAAGGGAAATGCATATAATTATTTTATTTATTATTTCTCTAAACGCACCTTTTTGTTAAAAACCGTATCTCCTTTTCAATGTAAAGATCTTTTTATTTTTTACAGAAAATGGGTGTTCATCATACTATTATATGTGATACACCAAGAATTTCTGAGCTTCTGAATTTCTGGCTTTTATTTAATAGTAATTCCAAATGGAGTATGTTCAATATTGATGTATTACATATGTTACCTTCATATTTGAGTGGTTAACATCCATTTATCTGGTCTACCTTACTTGATTCCATCCAATGATGCTCTCATACTTGTGTTAGAGAAGAAAGTTATAAAGGTAGCTTTATTTGCTTCCACTAACACTGAGGTGGTTTCCATAATGTGGGAATGATACCATTACATTTTGAGCCAATAAGAAGGTCTCAGAGGGGTCCTTGGTATTCTCTGAGCTTGGTTGTTTTCTTGCAAATGTTTCATTATCCAAACTAGGTAACACCACCAGTGCTGATGATGTGGAGCACTGATGATATTACCTAGTTTGGGTAATGAAACCTCTGCAAGAAAACAACCAAGCCCAGAAAGCACCAAGGACCCCCTCATTTCAACTCTAAGCTATAAACATTTTCCTTTATAAGAAGAGCTCTATATGAAAAGTTGGTAATTATGCAACCATACCACCACCATTGAAAAGTGGACCTCGGCTACTGATCAATTCAGAAGCAGCAAGACAGACTTCTCTGCAATGTCTAGATTTACAAACAAGAATTAAACAAGGATCAGCCTGTGATCATACTTCAGTGAATTTCAGGATGGATTAGGAAAAAAACAATTTGAAAATCCTGCAATTTCATGTAGATATGTAACATACCAGTGACGTGCGGTGACTTTTATGGCTGGTGAGGCTGGTGACGTGATCAGGAAGGAGGGGAATGCCTCAGCCTCTAGCACACGTGATCCCATTCCCCTCCTTCCTGAGTGCGCTCCGCCGGCTTGCACTTCGCAGTCCCCAACAGCAGCTGCTTTTCAGTGCTTTTCTGTGTGTCTGGCGTTTAGGACATCCAGCTATCTACCTAGACGCCAGACGCACAGAAAAGCACTGAAAAGCACTGAAAAGCACTTCGCCTCCAAGCCACTTCGTCTTCATGATGTCGCCGCAGCGGCTGGGTGCGGCCGAACCTCCAGAGCAGCACCGAGGCAGTCCGGGTGGATGAAAGAGCGAGCGAGCGATGGAGGATCAGGCAGCCTGATCCTTGTTCGCTCGCCCACCGGACTGCTTCGGCGCCACCCTGGCTACCTCCGTCCGTCCCGGGAGCTGTGGTGACATCATCAAGACGAAGTCCAGCAGAGGCAGAAATGTTGTCGGCGCTCCCGGACTTCATCTTGATGACGAAGCCACGAAAGCGACTGGGGAATGATGAGAACCTTCCTGCCTCTGCTGGACTTCCGAGAACCCTCCTGCCTCCGCCGGTTGCCCAGCTGGCACCGCCCCGTACACGCACCTCCTCCTCCTTCTCCTCTTTCCTCTTCCTCTTCACTCCCCAAAAGCTCTTCTCCTTACCAGAGCTTAGCGGGAACCGTGTAAAAGAGATGGGAGGAAATATATATTATAATTTATTATTATATATTATATATTATTTCATGATGAGAGGTGAGGCTCTGCCTTCCCTGCCTCCCCTGACCGCACGTCCCTGTAACATACAGGCTTGGAAATGAATAGTCTGGGGAATCTGTAACACTGAAAGTGGAAGGGAAAATGCAAAGTGGTGCAACCAACTCATGAAGTGATTATTGATGTCACCTAAGTACTACTTGTCTTTTCTTTGCTAATTGCCAACATAGTAATAACAGACCTCTTAGACTGAAGATGGAAAAAATGCCAGTCAGGAAAGAAATTGGCACCTGAAATAAGTCTGCAGATGAAGGAAGACAAACAATAAGGAAAGTTAGTAGAAGAGTGTGCTCAATATTCTGTATTTTCCACATTCTTGTCATTACTGCAAAACAATCAAAAACAAAATATGTTTAGGGCATTTCATTTCAGTGGCTCAGCAAGAAGAGATAAGGTCAGAGGATCAGGGTCATGAATAACTGGGAATTGGACAGACTGTATCCCCCCCAAGCAAACAAGGGCGCTTCTAGAGGTTTTTTTTAAAGGAGAAGAATAGAATAAAATAGAGCTAGAAGGGACCTTGGAGGTCTTCTAGTTCAGCCCCCTGATCAAGCAAGAGAACACAAAAAGTGGGGGGGGGAATATTTTTTTTTAAAAAATCTTATTTTTAAAGATAGTCTCATCTTGACATTAAAAAAAAATCACAGTTCTTATGCAGGGTCTCATCCCTCACCAGTTAAAATAAAATGGCAATGCTAAATTTTACCCATTGAAATTGCTGGTGTTTTCAGCTGGGAGACTATAAGTTCCAGTCCTACCTGAGGTAGAAGGCTCACTGGGTGATCTTTAGCCACTTGGTCTACCTCAGCTCTAGGAAGAGTTCAATGGCAAACCTCTTCTGAAAAACCTTGCCAAGAAAACTGCAGGGACTTGACTATCCAGTCATGTGGAGTCAATCCTGACCTGAAGCAACACTCCCCCTAAACAAAAACCCTGTAAGGAGAGTGAAGGAGGGAGGGAGGGAGCTTGCCAAACAGAAATGTATAAAGTACAGGAAAAAAACCATCCAATGGGTCCTGCCTCTCCCAGACTGGGGGTGGGGAAACAAGATTCTCAAAAGGTAGGGAGTTTTGGGCCAGCTGAATCTCAGAGGGGATATTGTTCCAAAGGGTAGGTGTAGCTCAGAGAAGACACATCACCTGGGTCCTGCCAGAGGACTTTGGGTTGCACCATTTGATGTTTATGAGGAAACACACATTGCTGTAGAAATGTTCCACTACATTCAAGGGAAATTTATGGAGGATATGGTGATACTCCTGAATCTTAAAGTTGTGTTATCTGCAGGTAAATAAGGTGGAGAGAGAGATTGGCATCTCGCCACTTTATTTCCTTCCCTTTATTATGGCTCTGGCTTCAGTCTCCATGAGGCCTTATTTCAGGGGTGTTCAAACTTGGCAACTTTAAGACTTGTGGACTTCAACTCCCAGAATTCCCCAGCTGGCTGGGGAATTCTGGGAGTTGAAGTCCACGGGGAATTCTGGGAGTTGAAGTCCACAAGTCTTAAAGTTGCCAAGTTTGGACACCCCTGCCTTATTTTAAAGGTTTCTGGATTCAAGGTTTCCAACTTGGGAAGCAGCCAGGTGTTTAGGGGCATTCATGAGAGAATAAAATCAAATGGCCACAATTGAAGCCCTGGACTTTTTTTTGTGTGTGTAGTGACACATGTGACATGTGAACCAAGTAAAAAGGGGTGGAGTTCTGATTGATTGGTCATGACTGCCACTTGACTTTTTTGTTATAGTCCTCTGTGTGTCGAAGGGTGGAATTTGCTCTTGCAATTTTCCACACAACTCTGGAATGGAATGCTCAGTAAAGGTTAGAAAATTTTGAAGAGAAAACCATACTATTTAATATGAAAAACCCTCCCTAATGTTTCTAACTTTTTTCTGGGAAAGTAATAAAACTGATATAAAGTAATAGTCAGACTAAATTAAACTTTTTTCTTTCTTTCTGACAAGAGTTTTTTAAATTTTAATATTTGTGGTATGGTGATTACTTTGTGCGTTATGCACCTAAAAAGCCCACAGAAAATCTGAAAGTCTGCTTCAATGTAATTGTGTTCAGAGCCTCCAGATAAATGAAATATTTCAAAAGGTATAGTAGTAATATTTATGGGAAAATTCGTCATTTTTCAACATAAAGCAAAATTCAAACTGACTTCTGCTCTTCTAAAATTCATCAAGCATTGTTTTTGCACTAATAAGCACTATTTTGAGAAAGGTGACTATTCAGTGGATAAATGAATTTCCCTCTCTTTAAAATCATTTTTCATTCCATCATTCTTCATTCAGCATAACACTTCTCATAATGAGTTCTTTATCCTTCTTTAGCATCGCATGTGTCCTCATTGCAATATTTCTCCAGGAACTGCATATAGTCTGCACCAGCCAATAAAGCAAAATGTAACAGTGTGGCATATTTTTATACTTAAGAAATATGTCATTGCTTATTCTGCCTTCGTATCAGCACTGCCCAAACAATTATGGAGATCAAGACAGCAAATTGCATACACGAGTCTGGTTCGCTTACATGATTATGTCACAATCATACCGTTGGCTGCCAAGAGTAAAACAAATTCAGGTGTCAAGGTAGATGAGCATATCAAGTCAACTTTTTAATCAATCCTGAAAATAAGAAAAGGTTAATTTTGGGTAGTGATAAAAAGGAGCGTCAGTCTGAGCCAGTGCTCTCTGCTTCACTTCTAATAAAATAAAACTAAAGAAATTCTGCCGCAAAATAATGGATGTAATTTTCCCTATTTGCATGCAAACCTATCTGCCCGTGATGTCTTGGCAAGGTCAATTCAAAACTGTGGGATAACAAAGGCAGAGGTGAAAAGGTGAAATAAGTTGTGTATAATAAAGAAAAATGATTTGAAAGCCTGTTTGAGGTTGTGTGGCTCTGAAGTCGTATTTAAAACTGCCTCTTCTATTCATTCCACACATTTTCATCTAAATTTTTTTCCCCATCTTTAAAGTGATTTCTCTACACCAACAAATTCACTTTACCTGACTCAGTAGCTCAATACTCAATAAGTATTTATATCCATGTAGATAGAAAGAAAGAAAGAAAGATAGATAGATAGATAGATAGATAGATAGATAGAATAGATACACATACTCTCTCTCTCTCTCTCTCTCTCTCTCTCTCTCTCTCTCTCTCTCTCTCTCTCTCTCTCTCTCCCTCCCTCCCTCTCTCTAGTATTTATACTATTTCTGAGCACCTGATAAATTACAATTTAAACTATAGCTTTAAGAAAACAGGTGGCAAAAGGAGTTTTGCCTCACCTGGGCAAAAGGTGAGGAAAGCATCTGTGGGGAAATGGTAAATTGTACTATTACAGCAAAAGAAGGCAAAGCATATAGGAAGTATTATACTTGGCTAAACTTTTTCAGCAGAGCTAATACATTAAAAAAAAAACCCACAAAATGGCTTTCCTGTGTCACCTGATATACCCATGGAAGAAGCACTTTATCTGATGTCTTTCTCCACTTAGATCTACTTGCCCCATCAAGTCTGGCAGAAGGGTCATGGGGTTAAGGAATGCTATATGACTAAGGAAGAAGAAGAGACCCTTTTAAGCTATGGTACCAGAGTAGGGCCCCAACCCTACTGGCTTTTTGCATAGGCCTGAAAACATGGTTTTGCCAACCAACAATGGGGCAGTTTGATGAGTGCCATGTAATGTCTGCTACAGGAGCTGCATTGGTTGCTGTTCAAAGTGCAGTTTAAAGATCTGGCTATTACCTATAAAACTCTATATGGTTTTAATCGTCTAGATTTTTCCCCCAAGTAGATTTGGCCCATCCAATCCGAAAGCACAGAGGGTGCCGAAGGTCTCCACCTATTATGGAAGTGTTTTTCCCTGAAGCAAAGTGGCCTGATATTTGCATGATTTTCCAAATGCTCCTAGAGATCTGGCTGCAATGGGTGCTGATCTATGATGGTGGTTGTTTGGTTATTGCTATTGTTTATATCTGTAGAGTTTTATTATTTCTTAGGGGTGCCACTGTTGCTCATAGAAACGTTGCTTCAAGAGTATTTAGCCTGAACAGTATTCAGGCATTACAAATAAGATTCAGGAAATAAAATAATGCTCTTTCTTTTCTCTCCCCCCCCCCCATAAGTGTCTGATATTGCCAGGTATGGGAAACAGCCAGCATAATGACACTGAAATAGATAGTACCATATATAATGGAGAAGCCCAAAATTATTTTTATTCTTAATCTTGTGCATAAAAGTACTTGGGTCACATCATATTCAAATCCATAATATGGCTTGTCAGCTTTAGCACTTTGTGTTGCATACACTCAGGAATTGTTTATACACATATCCCACATATACAGGAAGCCCCACAGTTCCTCCTGAGATTTCTCATCATTCATATGCTGCTCTCTATTATCCATAGCTCATTGCAGGCAAACCAAACTTGACTACTCTGAAGTCTATTGGAATGAGATTATTTTCATCCAGCATGACTCTTGATCAGTTGGAAAGCACTCATGAGTCCAGATCTTAGGGCTTTGCTTTGTGTCTGGAAATACAGCTCTTTAGAAATAGCGGCTTTGCTGGCATGTGCTCATATACTTGCCTCCTTGTTTGGCTACTTGATGCAATTGATTGCAACCACAGATAAGACAAAGTTGTTTATGTGATTCAGACCTGGTTTAAGGAATATGTGGAATAGCTAGAAAACTATTAGATAGAAGTACTACAGGTTGACCAAAACAAGCTAATTATTGCTTATTTGGTAGTTAAACCATCACGGCTCATTGCAATGTGTGAATCAAGTCACCTTGGTCTATTGAATGCAGAGTCAATGCTATCTATATTGACTGGCACTGTTTCTCCCACGTGTAAGACAAAGCTCCAAATCAAAAATTTATTTCAGCCAATATAATGAAATGTAACGAATAAAACTTGATAGAATAAAACTTCAAACAATTTTCATATGTAAGCAAAATTATCACTGCAGGTGGTAGTGCTGTCAAATCGTGATGACTTACTCCTGGCATATTCATGTCACCAATCCCTGGAAAAGGTCTGCCTATGTAGCAGGTATGAAAATATAAATATTTTGCAGGTGCAAGCTTTTTTATTTCCTTCATCACTTTGGATAACTTTGGTACATGGTTGTGCTTGTTCTAAAAATCTCTATCTGCAATCCAGTGCATAATTATTTCCTTTCACTAAATTAAGAGGAACTCAGAATACAGACAAAAGCCTTTTTCAACTCATTCCAATGAGGTCATTTGTTACTTAAAAATGGAATAAAGCAGAATAGGGTTTATTTTGTGATTCTGTTCCATGTATACACTCCCATTTATGCTGAAAGCATGCTCTATCTCCCTCCCTCCTTCCCAGCTCTGCTTTAGCTTAATTCCATCAGGCATGGAGATTACAACACTAAGCATTGAGCATATTTTCACCGAAGACTTCAACTGCCTTCATCATCATTGCTTCTAACCAAGAAATTCAGGCAATTGTATTTTGTATTTAGATGATGTTATCAGCCGCAAGTGGAGGGGGGAGCTTTAGCAGAAATAATTGCTAAGGCTTTGACTCATTATAGCTGTCAAGAATCTTTCGAAGAAGCCATGGTAAAGTGGCAAAAAAACCTGATAAAAGTTTATAGCGTGGATGTGACCTTTATTTTTGCTCTCTGAATACCACGTCCGTCTTTAAAACAGGCAAAGTCTGCTTTTTTCAGATGCATTTTAAGTGTTTGAAACTTGCCATCTTCCCAGGATTAGGTGGATTATTGTTTATGTTAATGCAGTTTAGGATATTCATAATAGTTGACTCCTAAATCCTCATGAAAAAATGTCTATGAAGAATGTAGGTTACTTGCATGGATTCCTGGACCTCAGTCAAATCTGATTTATGTCAGTGGACCCCCTTAAGATTCCCTTTTTCTTCCTGACTCCAGAACAAAGCCTCAGTGATGGTATCACAGCAGAGAACAAAAAGGAACAGTGGGGAAAAACCCAGCACATTTCCTTGTTATTATTATTGTTATTGAAATATCTTTTTCCTTAATGCAAAATACAGATAGAGAAATAAAGGTAATGGAAAAAAGGAGAGAGGAAAACAGGGGGAGGGGTAAAGTGAGGGAAGAAAGACACAAAAAGCATTCTTCTTTCAGTGTAGTAAAATACATAACAGTGTTATAATGTCAACTTTTAATCATACCAATTAGTAACTCCTAGCCATTCTACAGCAATAATCCACATAATCATCACAGTCAAACTTCCATTGTTTTTCTCTTTCAAGCAGAAAGTCTAGAAGTGGTTTCCAAGTAAAAACAAAACTATTTGCATTCTTTTCCCAAATTACCTCATGGCTGCTCACTCACATTTGTGTTGGAAGCATGGTAAGTGAACTTAATGAATAAGATAATATAAAATAAAATAAATAAATAATGCAGTCAACTTTGCCATCTCCACCAATTGTCTCTTCAATCAATTCCTCCATTGTGGAAGTTGATGCTTCTTTCTATTTTGGGTCATACAGAATTCTTGTGGCCATCAACATATGCACTAATATCATTCCATTTTTTTCTTTGTCTAATACTCCCAAAGTAAACTTTTTTGGTTTCCATTGCAAGTCCATTTTTAGAATCTTTTGAATTGAAACATAAAATATTTCTTTGCATTATCACATGTCCACCACTTATTGATAAAAAGTACCTTCCTTACAATTACATTTCCAGCAAACATTTAGAACACCTTTATACATCTATGATAATCTGTCATTAAATATTACAGGCACATTTTATAGAAATTCTCTTTAAGAGTATAATTCAACCTAAATTTCAATACTTTAGTCCATATATTTTCCTATTGCTCCAAAATTGTATTATAAGTTTCTTGCCCATTGAATCATGCATATCCACCTTCTAGGTTCAAATGTAATGGCATTTTATAAACCTTAGCTATAAGATGTTCAATGTTAGGACAGAATATAATATTGAATTTATTTTTAACAGCTTCCAAACCACATTTTTAAAACCTAAAGTAAACCTTTCTTACAATTGCAGATAGGTAAACCAGTGACATCTATGACTTTCTACCCGAAAGTTTTATTTTGATTTGAGAATGGGTTCACCTTGAACAAAGGATATTATTTCATGATAAATCCATTAATTGGAGTTCACTATCATTTACTTTCTTTAAAAATGCTTTTTGTGGTGACAGTGATACTGAAAGAAGTATTTCAGAGAAACATTTTTAAAAAATATATTTGTTTAAAATTTTATGGATAAATTAAATAGCATGCCTCAAAATATAATTTTATATCTGGAAGACCCTAATCTCTTTCTTGAGCATCTTAAAATCATTTATACTTAATTCTTGGTTATTTTCCTTGCCAAATAAATGTCCCTTTGCCATTGCTTAAATGGAACCTTGGTCATCAATATTGGCAGTGTCTGAAATAAAAAATAACATTTATGGTAAAATACTCACCTTGATCATAGAAATCCTCCCAACAAAGATAACTGCATTTTTATCCCCAGGTTATCTTCAGACCAACAATCAAGTAAACAATACCCCAATCAAGAAACTGCCAAAGAGCCGTCAGTAAATAACCTAACCAAAGAATCTCTAAGACCACCCCCACCCGCACAGACAGGCGAGACACCAGAATATAAAATGACAGCAAACAGCACTCATTACTATAGCACTGATTATGTTACCTAGTTAGGGTAATGAAATGTTTGCAAGAAAACAAGCAAGCTCAGAGAGCACCAAGAACCCCTCAAAGCTCTGAAGTCATTCAACTTATTCCTCAGATCGTCCAAAATATTTTTGGGGTCCATTTAGGCCAGCTTCAGGCTTGCTTTCTTAAACAGACAATTGTAAATATGCGTTTTTGTTTGCTGAAACACTATGTTACATTTTTTAAAAGCTGCATTTTTCTTCACCTGAAAATAAAAAGGAAATTCTGCTAGAAAAGAGAATTAAAATGATTATTGAACAGCCAACACTTTTTATAATAATTCTTGCATCAGTGCATCAGTACATCAATGATTATGGCAACATTTTCAAGTGTCAAGTGCTATCAAATAATTTTGTATGATGGTGTAAACACTAAATAAAATAATATTGGAAAAATGACTGAGAGAGATTAAGTCATTAATACATAGAGACACATCCACATATGCACACATTAACTTACATATATTTGGTTAGTGTGTGTATGTTAGAAGATATGTCACCCAAGGCCCCATGTTATTGATCCTACATTATGGTATTGAGTTAGAATGTTCATATGCTGAGATTGTTTAGAATCTAAATATATTGGAAATATAGTTTCTTCCATTCTTGTTCATTAATGAAATCCTTTAAAAATATTGAACTGATTGAATAAAAGGAAGCACCATGTTCCACCACAAGTATACCAATAAACAGTCTTTACCTGTTATGAGAATGAACTTAACTTTCTTTCAGATTCATATTTCCTGCCTTCTGTCTGTAAAATTTGGAAGAGGAAGAGGAAAAGTACTACTAATATAATTTGCAGTTTCTCATGTGATTTGAATCTTTACTAATTCTGTTTAATCATAACTATATTTTCCCCAACAAATATTAATATTTTGTGATAGTGGCCTATTTCAACAATCCATAGTTAAAATAAATAGTAGACCAATTGAGGTTTAATTTGTATCTAATCATAAACTGAGGTGAAAGAATAGCATAAGAAACTTTGGAGAGCTAGAAAAGCTGAAGTTTATCCTTTTATTTCATTGTCACAGTGAAATAAAAACTAGATTGTCATGATGCCTCCGTGTAGGAAGAAGGAATGGTGAGTTACATTACCCCTTTTCCCATTCTCTTTCATTGGAAGAACCCAAAGTACTCTGAGGTAGCATACAGTAGACTACATGAAAGGTTTTTTTTAAAGAAAAATAATGTATACCTCTTCAAGAGTAATTAAAATCTCCAAAGAATAATAAAAAAGAGCAAGAATCAGAATACTTTGGAGGAGGCTTTCAAAGAGATAAATATGCATGACTAAAGCCATTTCTGTTTTCAATGTCTCTTTATTTAACACTACTGCAAGAAGCTTAAACATTCAAAGGAATAATATTGGAGTATTGATGGGTCAGAATAATTTGGGGTTCCAACTCAAACTGGGGTAAAAGAATAAAGAAAAATTAAATCCAGACAGCTTTGAGGAGGAGAAATATAACTGCAGAGAAAATGGGGTAGAGAGACACTGTTTTATAGGGGAGTTTGCCCTGCATGTGGAAGTGTGCATGTGCTGATTCCAGGCTGACATTTGAGGGGCGTGGGTATGTGTCAGCTATGTGTCACCTATGATGTTTAATCTTGTGAACATGCAATTTGCTGGGAGACTATTTTAATTAACTCTATTTGTGTTTTGCAGATCTTCTTCTTTGATATATGGATTAGGTCTAGGTAACTTAATTGAGGTTTGAGGAAGCTTGATTCCCCCCCTTTGTTATTTTTACTTGATTAGCTTAATTTCAGTTTGACTGTCAATTATCTAGTGGAGACACTGATTCTCAATCCATTGGACACAGTATAAAGAATAAAACATATGTTGCTATAAAACTTCACACAATGTTTAGAGATATATGTTATTGAAACATGATGAGCAACAAAGATTTTAAGAAAGTCATTTTCTGTACTTAAAAAAAAACTTATACATTTATAAGCTTCCAAAGTGCTGTGTGAAAAAGAGATACTTTTCACAGTTTGTGAACAATAGCAAGCGGAAGGCATCTGTAATAAAGAAAAGTGGGATGCACAATTTTGACTTTGATTGATTGAAGTTGCTGGAGAGTGTAGAAGGATGGAATTGATGAAAAAGAATATCCCTTTAGAACACGGTTTAGATCTTTTTTCTTTCCTTTCTGAAAACCTCAGTTTGCATGTTGGACATGCTTTGTACTGAGTGTGTTCCCAATTGATTGATTGATTGATTGATTATTGTATGTGCCATCAAGTCATTTTCAACTTCTATCAACCACGTAGCAGAGGTGGTATTCAGCCAGTTCGGATCAGTTCGCCAGTGGAAGTGGCGGGTGGACCGAACCCATCCACTCCAGATCTGTGCCATCCTATTTAGGCACGTTTTCAAGCCACACACATTTCAAGCCGCATGCACAATCGAAGCGCATGTGCAGAAAGCCGAGCACATGTGTGGACGGGGCGTGTGTGTACATGCTCAAATTTGCAAACCGGTAGGGAAAGTAAGTGAATACCACCCCTGCCACATAGACAGATCTCCAATCTATCCCTAATCCTGGGGCAGTTTTTCATGCTCTGGAGGCTTCAAGGAAGCCTCCGGAGGGCAAAAAATGGCCTCAAAAGAAGACCAAAGTCAGCTGGCCAGTGCATTCATGCGCTCTGGCCAGCTGACAGGGCAACGCCTCATGTGCCCTGACAAATGGGTCCGCATGTCACCTGTGGCACGTGTGCCATAGGTTCGCCATCACGGCTCTAGACTATTTTCTGAATGCCAGTTCTTCCCAATCCTTGTGCAGACACAGTATGGCAAATTTCAATTGTAGAACAAACCATACTTTCCTGAGGATTTAGCTGCATTGGATCAGCCATGCTTGACTGAAATCCAAATCACCTTGCCTGTTCCAGGTTGTGGACCATAAATTCCAAACAGGCAGGTAGAGCAAAGCTAGCATGCATCACCTCTTTTCCCCTCTTTCCCTCGGCAGATCCCAGTATGATATACAGTATCCCATCAGACAACCTTCTTCCTGATCTTCCTCTCTTTCCTACTCTCCTCATCCAGCATTACTGATCCTGCTGATGTTTCTAACATGGCAATATCTCAATAGCCCACTTGCCCCTCATCTTCCCAACTTCTTCCCTTGCCTCAGCCACCACTGACATCATAAATGTCCCAGCGTGGCATAATTCATCAGTGCACCCCAATCTTCACAGGACCATTCTCCCTTTCTTCCCTTCCCCCTCCCTCCCCTGTCTCCATTTAGATGCTGATGTCCTCAGCTTTTCCTGTCCTGGACCACTTCTGCCCAGATCAAAATAGTCTTATTTTGTTAATCTCCGGAACAAAACAGTCCCATTTTTGTTTTGCACTTGGACCAAAATATCTCAAACATGTGTTTTTCAGTTTCAGATCTCGAACATCCAAAACCAGTGTTTCATGCATTTTCTATGAGAAACATTTTACACAGTATTAGTTACAATATTGCTCAAGTCCTTGTCAAACCCCAGGTCCGGGGGCCAGACCTGGCCCACAGGGTGCTTAGATTTGGCTCACTAGGCTGCCCTGGAAATAGCGAAGGACCGGCCCGCAGTCCCTCTGCCAGCGAAAACAGAGCTTGGGAGAGCTGCATGCGACCCTCCCAAGCTCAGTTTTCTCTGGCAGTGGGTGACAGGAGGCTTTTGCAGCTGAAAATGGAGCTCATGAACATGTTTTCGCTGGCAGAGCACTTGGACCACCACAGGTTCCCCCGACACAAGTGATGTCAAGCTGACCATGCCCCCCCGCCCCCCCAAGGTCAAACACAACCCTGATACGGTCTTCAATGAAATCGAGTTTGACACCCCTGACCTAGAGGAAAAACATAAAATATACAAAGGTCTTTTATTTTTCCTCCCCAAATTGCAGAAATTAAGTTATGCATTCTGTATAAAATGTCACATACCAATATTTACTCTGCAATAAGTTGCAAAACTTCCCTGCTTTATTGTGAGATTTTTACTGAACAGCTTAAAGCAGTAATTTCAGCAAGAAAGATGTTGTAGCATTACTACATTCATTCATATAAGGAAGATTTTTGTACAGCTTGATTGATTGCTTAATGGTCCTTGATAACTGCTGGGTATCAGTTACTAAAATGTGTTCATGCCTCATCTCTTGAAGAAAATATCTGGACAGTTTCAATGTAGTTAATAACAAAGAACAATGGTCTCTGATTTTGCAGCTGACCAGTAACAACAAGAAAACTGTAGGGATTCTAAGTAGACATTGTTGCTTTTAGAGATTGAAAGATGAATTAAAATTTAAAACATTTACTCTAGATTTGCTTTCCCTCTACTTAGTATGTATACTCTTATCTTATTTATTCAACCTACATTTTTAAAGCTGTACATACAGCTTTAAAACTAATAGAAATAGCATCAATAGCCTGCATTATGCTGATGACAGGGACATGGTGGCTTAGTGGCTAAGATGCTGAGCTTGCCAATCAGAAAGTTCGGCAGTTCGGCGGTTCGAATCCCTAGTTCTCTGTAATGGAGTGAGCTCCCATTACTTGTACCAGCTTCTGCCAACCTATCAGCTTGAAAGCATGTAAAAATGCAAGTAAAAAAAGTAGGGACCACTTTGGTGGGAAGGTAACAGTGTTCTGTGCACCTTTGGCATCTAGTCAGGCTGGCCACCTGACCACAGAGATGTCTTCGGACAGTGCTGGCACTTCGGCTTTGAAACGGAGATGAGCACCACGTCCTAGAGTCGGGAACGACTGGCACATATGTGCGAGGAGAACCTTTGCCTTTATGTTGATGACACTACCCTGACAGCTGAAAATGCAAAGGATCTGCACAGAGAAAATGTGAGACTAAGTTTATATACATAAAGACTAAGGAACAACTACCCTTTGAACTTTATATTGCTGAAGATTAGCACTTGGTAGAGCAGCCATGAAGATCTGGAAAAGATATTCAAATGCTGTGATGTGTCTATACTTACAAAGATCAGAATTACACAACAGGTGTCACTCTAATTTGGAATTTAAAGAAGCAGGATAGGAAGAGTATTGATGTATTTTAACATTGGTATTGGAGAAGACACTAAGAATACCATTGATAGCCGAAAAACAAGCAAACAAACAAATAAACCGATGGGTCACTGAACAATTCAATCCACAGTTCTCATTCAAGGCACAAATGACCAGGCTCAGATTATCCTACTTTGGATACCTTATTGAAAACTCAGCTCTCTGAAAAAGGTTCTAATGTTGGAAAAGGTGGAGGAAAGAAAAGAGGATAATCACCAGAACGGTAGATTGACTCAGATATGGTGGTGATAAGTGCACTGTGGGGAGGCCTGAAAGAACAGGGTTTGGTTTTTATGACTGTTAATTCTTGATGCTTTTATTTTCATTTCTTTTGTTGTTGCTTTTTATTTTGTTATTTGCTCACCACATTCAGTTCTTCAAAAAGCAGCAAAAAAGAACAAATTAGAGGGAAAGCAAGATTGTTGTCTTCCATAAGTTCTAAGGGGTGCCTGTTCCCTCTGCCTGGGTGAATACTGAAACTGTGGTGTCACTGCATGGTTTACAGAAGAATTCCCTGGGTGATTAAAGAAGGAATGCAAACCAGGGGCCTTGCCTACGGGAAAGGCTCTTCCCTGAAGGCTCCAGAGGACAAAAAATAACCCTATGAGCAAACCGGAAGTCCATTCCCGAACTTCTGGTTTGCCCGTAGGGCTGGTTTTCATGCACCGGAGGGCATCCAGGGGCGGGGGACTGTTTTCACCCTCCCCACTCTCCTATAAAGCCTCTGGAGCCTGGGGAGGTGAAAAAAGCACAGGGGAGGGGTGCTGGTCAAGTGCGCATGCGCTCTGGGGTCGTGCGCATAGCATTATGGGTGGGGCATGCCCACGCATGACTCCCCTGCACTCCCCCCGCTTTTGGGACACAAGCCAAAAAAGGTTCATCATCACTGGTCTAGGAAGAAGATGTAAAGACTAGGTGAGGTTGAATTGGGCCTATGAGATAGTGGTTCTCAATCTTTGTTGAAGAACTGTAACTATAAATATAAAACTCTTGACATAACCCATTATTATTATCACCTTATCTTTAGGTGGAAACAATCAAGCAAAGCATAAATTCTAGCTCAGTCCTTGACATCTCCTTTAAAGGATTTCAAGATTGGCCTGAGAAAGACCCTGCCTAGGATAATGGAGAAACATCAACATTTCATTATTTATTTTGCTGTAGAAGTAGAATTACGATTATAGATTGAGTCACATTCTGCCCTGCTTTCTCTTGGAAAAAAACAGAACCACAGAATACCAAAATGATAGCTAGTCTGACAGGCAAGTTAGCATCCTCAAAAACTAGGAATCAAGTGCAGCCAGGTAAGCAATAGGTTGCACCATCATGGACAGATCACCACAAGAGTGTAATGATAAGGTCATCTTCAAACCAAACTTCTGGTAGCTTCTCCAGAGCCTTATTGTAACAAAGTTTCAGAAGATTCTTTCTTAATACTTCCAAAACTGATTTAGCTCAAATGAAATTAATCCATTGTCTTCTCTTTTTTTATTTTATAAGATTTGGTGAGAGTTGTTTTATTGAGCTTTATCTAATAGAGTTTTATCTTATAATTTAGCAGAATGTGTTTGGGAAAAAAAGTATTACAGTTGTGGAACTCCTTTTCTTTCAAATAACATAATGCAACGTAATATAAAAATCTTTATTTCAGTCATAGACCAGCATAATACAAAAGCACATTCTTCAAAGGTATCAGTATGTGCAAATCATGAGGAGATGTTGCTTTAGGTTTTCATGAAATGTTTTCAGTGGGTTTTTAAAAATCAAATTGCTGATCACAGCATTTTTATAAATGGTTTGGTTTTTATGACTATTATTTCTTGATGATTTTATTTTCATTTCTTTTGTTGTTGCTTTTTATTTTGTTATTTGCTCACCACACTCAGTTCTTCAAAAAGCAGCAAAAAAGAACAAATTAGAGGGAAAGCAAGATTGTTGCCTTCCACAAGTCTAAGGGGTGCCTGTTCCCTCTGCCTGGGTGAATACTGAAACTGTGGTGTCACTGCATGGTTTACACAGAACAATTCCCTGGGTGATTAAAGAAGGAATGCAAAACAGGGGCCTCGCCTGCGGGAAAGGATCAAAATCTGCAAGATGGCAGGTGTGATGTCATGATCCAAGCCAAGACCCTTTTTTGTTTGTGTCATCATAATAACTCACCTGCCATTTTGCAGATTTCGATATCCGTCTCCCATAGATTTAACTATGTAGTTTTAACTTCATATTCAGGTATCCAAGTCACCTTTGCAATAAGCCCTCTTCTTATATCTATTTGGCTGCTTTTATTTAGATATAATAGATGATAAATATTGTGGCATAAGCCATCTGCATCCTCTGGCCTCACTTAGCTTCCTGGCAAGGTTCAGCCTGCTTCTGGCCATGAGGACCTTTTCATCTATTTGAAAGAATTGTTTTTTGAGATCTGGAATTTACCAGTTCAACTACTATCAAACACACTTTTGTATAAGATAGAACAAATAGTCTTTCCCAATTTGGACTTCACCCAAAATATTGGATTACTCAGCCCAAAACAGCATAATGGCTTGGAATCATGAGAGTCATAGTTCAATATCTGAAGTACTGAAGGGTTTTGGATAGCTGATTTGTTTCCCCATTTTGAAAAGGATTCAATAGAAAATGGTTCACAAATTTATATTTGCATGCCAAGGCAGTAATTTTGGAGAGAAATACAATACTTTTATTATGCATAAATATTAACATAATCTTGTTCCTGATGCATTTTATGTTACTGTAACATGAGCTGTGCATCTTTTAATATATTTGTATCTAATGTAAACTCTATAAAAATAAAAAAAGCATTGCACGATGTTGTTTTCTTCCCTGTCTCATGCAGAAGATATAACCAATGACCCCTGAAGTTTGTCTTATAGATTTTCCACTTAGGAGCATTTCGTCTATGAAAACAAAACAAAAAGCCCTGTAAATAACAAGTGTGTATTTATGTGCATTAGAAATGCAGAGTTGTTCCATTTGCATTAGCGGGAACATGTGACTGGGTGATATAATTATTCTTCATTTGTCTGGATGCTTGGAATCTGAAAATTGATTGGCTAGTCGATAACAATGCATTTGGACATGAAGCACTGGCTGCTGGCAGAAGAGGGACTTTGTTGTGTCCCTGGTTACAGTAGATTTTTAATTAACACACCAAGATCCATTAAGTTAAAGAGCTTGCTGCTTTTGTCCCCAGAGCTTTTGGCTCTTAGTGGACTGTTTTGAATAGCACTAGTCTGTTACTTTATAAGGACCTTGGGAGAACTATCAATGCTTAGCACACCTATTAAATGCCAGAAAAAGCGAAGCCATTCATCATTCATATCTTATTTGTATTAGAAATACTGACTTGTGATGATTTCCATGTCCCTAGGTTCGGGTGATTTTGACGTGAGAGCAGCTAAATTTACTATGAGAACAAAACAAAAAGCTATTTATAATTTCTCAGAGCTATGGATTCCCATGTTCTTTTTAACCACATGACAATCCTTTGAAAAAGGCTAGGTTAGAGATAATGACTACTTCAAATCATCCAATGAGTTCCATGACTGAATGAGAATTTAAATCAGCCTAGTCAGTTTGATGTAGTAGTTAGGGCACCGGGCCAGAAACCAGGAAGCCATGAGTCCTAGTTGCACCTTAGGAATGAAGTCAGCTGGGTGAGTTTGGGCTTGTCATTCTCTTTCAACCAGTGGTGGGTTTCACTTAGGTTTCACTTGGGAAGGCTTCACTTGGGAACCACCGGTTGACCCCGCATGCATGTGCTCGCTTTGCATGCACAGAAAGTACATGCACCCGGCCTTCAGTGCATGCGCTTGCTCATGCGCGTGCCTTCCGTGCATGCACCTGGCTGCAAAAACATAGCTAAGTAGGAGGGTATGGAGCCAGGAAGGGTGAGCTGGCCCACCCATGATCTCCGCTACCTGTTTGCCTGAACTGTTCCAAAACGGCTGAATACCACCTCTGCTCTCAACCCTAGTATGAAGACAATAGCAAACCACTTCAAAAATCAGGTCAAGAAAACTGCGTACACCTGTCCAGCTAATTGCCAGGAGTCAAAATTGATTTGAAGATACCCACAAAAGTATCTAACAGTGGTCAAGTACCACAAAACTTTGTGCTAGCTAGCCACTTACTGAGTTCATGTTGAATTATTTTCACTGTTTAGATTGGATGGATGAGCATGAGTTGCTTCATCTCTAAACTGAATAACAGATAAGATCGTTGGAAAATAGTAAGAAAATGAATGTCTTGGAAAATATATTCAAATGTCATGATATGTCTATACCTACAAAGATTAGAATCATGCAAACCATAGTATTTTCTGTAACAATCTATGGAAGTGAGAGTTGAAAGTTGAAGAAGAGGCTAGAAAAATATTGATGCTTTTGAACTTTGGTGTTGGAGAAGACTTCTGAGAATATTATGGAAAGCCAAGAAAACAAACCAATGGACCATTAAACAAATCAACCCAGAGTTCTCACAAATGAAAAGGCTCAAATTAGGCGAAGACCAGTTCTCTGGAGAAGGCTCTAATACTGGGAAAGATGGAAGGAAGGACTCAAAAGACAAGGTTTGGGACACATCATCATGGAGAAAATCTCTCTATGTGGTCAGTGGGAGTCAAAAATGGCTACAGGACATATAATCAATCAACCAAAATCAAGTATGGCAGGATCTTGACTAGAATACATTACACCAGCTCTCTGCAAAAATGACTTCTCTTTTTTGTTAATCAGTCTCCTGAAGAGATTATTCTTTTTAATTGTTGAGGTAAAAAAGTATTTCACAATTTTCTGGCACAGTGAAAATCAAATCAGACGAGACTTTTCCCAGGTATTTCTATTGGGAAATATATGGAGCAAGACTGGCAAAAGATATTAAGAAGTCCAGAGCAGATGGTAGATATATCTACTTCCAAGGTGTAAATATGCTAGGCAGGAAGTGTTCTAGAAAAGCCTTCTGGAAAAGAGCAGAACAAGGATTAAATGGTTTCAGGAGTAGAGATCTCACTTTTTAAAATGGTTTTATATCTGCAGATGTTCAATTTAAAAATGGACTGACTATATTGCAACATTAGTGAGTGCAGTTCTACATAAATTAGTGTTGTTCTATATAAATGTCCTGTAATACCAAAATCTGGAGGAGTAGATAACAAGACTGCCCTTTCCAACAATCCACCAACATATATTTTGTTGCCAGGATGCTAAAGGGACACTCCTCAGTCTGTTTAATGTAATCCTAATTTATTACATCCTATAGAGTGGCATAAAGAGAGAGAGAAAGAGAGAAATGCTGCACTTTGCATTACACACTGTTGATAGATTTTCCACAAGAAAATTCTTAGCAGTTGGACAAAGAACCAGCCTCCCTCCTTCTCTTCCTCCCTCCCTCCCTCCCTTTCTTTCTTTCTTTCTTTCTTTCTTTCTTTCTTTCTTTCTCTCTTTCTCTCTTTCTTTCTTCTTCTTTTTCTTTTCTTTTTTTCTTTCTCTTTCTCTCTTTTTCCTTCTTTTTTCTTTTTCTTTCTTTCTTTCTTTCTTTCTTTCTTTCTTTCTTTCTTTCTTTCTTTCTTTCTTTCTTTCTTTCTCTGTTCCCATCAAAAACATCCCAGTTCACTGTTGCTTTGCTTATCAACCTCTCTCCTGCTTCTCACATTTCTAATAAAAAAGGCCATAACTAACATATGGGAACAATGATAAATCTGGGGTGTGTAATTAAAACCGCTATTGATTCCTTACCTTTTGGAGTGCCTTATCTCTGGTAAACTAGAAAGTAAAAGGTGGGATAAACAACCACTGGAACATAAGATATAAACTGTTTCATTTGCATGACCTGAAAGCTGCAATACAGAAAATGTAGTGGGGATAGGGGGAAGGGGGGGATGGCACTATCATTTGTCATTAGGCTGGATGTCCAGAATGTGACCATTGAATATCCAATTAATGTTTGTTCTAGTAAAAGACTGGCATGTAGTTGATAGAGGTGGTTTTGTCATGCCTTACGTATATGAGGATCAGCTATGAATCCTCTTTTTCTATGCTCCAGTTTATTGTTGACATGAAAACCATTTTTCAGGTAGAAATATTGCTTCTTCATTATGCACTTGCTTTTAAAGTGGCCACTATTTCACTGGGAGTTGCTAATCGGGATATATATCCATCAAAATAAATAAATAAACAAGCAAACATTATATGAATGCTATATAAATCCATTGCTTTTACTGAACGTGACAGCTTATTTGTATATTGTATCTTATTTATAACTATATATCCATAATGAGTTAGGAATACAGAACAGTTACATGAGTTTTAGTGACTCAGATCAAGCACCCCTTTCATCAAACATCTGTTTTCTAAAATGACCAACTGGTCAACTTTCTGAGAAGTTGGTTGTGATTGTGATTGTATATGACATTAAATGTTTCTGGTGTTTAAAGCTTCATTCCTGGAGACTAATGTTAATAATTTATTAATTGTATATTAATTCCCTATTCCCAGCAACATTTAAAAACAAAGAACAATACCAAAACACAAAAAAGAAGACAAGACAAAAGAACAAAGATGGTGAAGATCTCAGGAGGGAATCAAGGGAAGGGAAGAAAAGAAAGGAGTGTCATTCGTTTTTGTCAAAAACCTGGGTGAAGATCCATATCTTCAGGAGCTTTCAAAATACCAGTAAGATGAGAGCCACTTGAATCTCAGGAGGAACCTCATTCCAGATGTCCCAAAGGTGCTTTTTCGAAGGGCAGCTGGATTTTGTTTTTCCTTGAAGAAAACTGAACTGAACACAACTGAAGAAGATTGTTGGATGAGAAATGAAAAGTCTTCAAGGAAAAACAAAGTCTAGTTGCCTTTTGAAAAAGCACCTTTGGGACAGCCATGACCTGGATGACTGAGAATTTCCATAGACACTCATTCCAGATGGCAGGCACTGACAGAGAAGTGTTTCCAGGCTCCAAATAGAGGGCATCAGCAGACGAGATCTCAGAACCACTGAATTATATCTTTCAGAGATCCTGGAACACCGGGGAACTACCAGAGGACTGGAAAAGAGCTGATGTGGTTCCCATCTTCAAAAAAGGGAAAAAATTAGATCCAGGAAACTACAGACCTATCAGCCTAACCTCAATACCAGGAAAGATTCTGGAAAAAATAATCAAGCAACGAATTTGCGAACACCTAGAAGCAAACAAAGTAATAGCCAAAAGCCAACATGGATTTGTCAAAAACAGATCATGCCAGACTAATCTTATTGCATTCTTTGATAATGTGACAAAATTAGTGGACCAGAGGAATGCCGTTGATATAGTTTACTTGGACTTCAGTAAGGCTTTTGATAAGGTAGACCATAACCTACTACTAGATAAAGTAGAAGAATGTGGGTTAGACAGCATCACCACCAGATGGATTGGTAACTGGCTGACCAACCGCACTCAACGTGTAGTTCTCAATGGAACTGCATCTACATGGAGGGAAGTATGCAGTGGAGTACCCCAAGGCTCTGTTTTAGGCCCAGTACTCTTCAACATCTTCATCAATGATTTGGATGAGGGAATAAATGGGGAACTCATCAAATTTGCAGATGATACCAAGCTGGCAGGAATAGCCAACACTCCAGAAGATAGGCTTAAGATACAGAAGGATCTTGACAAACTTGAACATTGGGCACTATCTAATAAAATGAAATTCAATGGTGAAAAGAGTAAGGTTCTACATTTAGGCAACAAAAACGGAATGCACAGGTACAGTATAGGTGATACCATACTCAGTAGTAGTAACTGTGAAAGGGATCTTGGAGTCCTAGTGGACAACCATTTAAATATGAGCCAGCAGTGTGCAGCAGCTGCCAAAAAAGCCAACACAGTTCTAGGCTGCATCAACAGAGGGATAGAATCAAGATCACGTGAAGTGTTAATACCACTTTATAATGCCTTGGTAAGGCCACACTTGGAATACTGCATTCAGTTCTGGTCGCCACGATGTAAAAAAGATGTGGAGACTCTAGAAAGAGTGCAGAGAAGAGCAACAAAGATGATTAGGGGACTGGAGACTAAAACATATGAAGAACGGTTGCAGGAACTGGGTATGTTTAGCTTAAGAGAAAGAAGGACTAGGGGAGACATGATAGCATTATTCCAATATCTCAGAGGTTGCCACAAAGAAGAGGGAGTCAAACTATTCTCCAAAGCACCTGAGGGTAGAACAAGAAGCAATGGGTGGAAACTAATCAAGGAGAGAAGCAATTTAGAACTGAGGAGGAATTTCCTGACAGTGAGAACAATTAATCAGTGGAACAGCTTGCCTCCAGAAGTTGTGAATGCCCCAACACTGGAAGTCTTTAAGAAGATGTTGGATAGCTATTTGTCTGGAACGGTATAGGGTTTCCTGCCTGGGCAGGGGGTTGGACTAGAAGACCTCCAAGGTCCCTTCCAACTCTACTATTGTATTGTATTATTGTATTTAGATGGATATAGCCATCTGGTTTCCTTTGCAACAATATGGAAATAATTTACCACTGGGTACTTTCAGGATATCCTCTCAAGGTCTTACTCTGGCCCACATCACTGGATTACCTGAGGATCACAAATTCAACTCCTAACCAGACTGAAACCTGCTTCACCTTTTGAGATCAGCTAAGGCCAGCTAGATGCTGCCCTTGATTTTAAATACAATGTCTCTGAAAGAGATTTATAGAATCATAGTATTGTTACAATTAATCATTGGTCTATTGCTTTTCCCTGTATGTGTGTGTGTGTGTGTGTATACATATTTTTATAAATAACAGCACCATTCCTAACTTGCACTGGACTGCATTAAGAGGAAAATAAATTAACTAATCCAAGATTTCCCCCCTCTCTGTTCCAATCGAAAATAGTGCTATTTTTTCCAAGCTGATCTGCTTTTTAGCTTGTATGGACTTCTGAAATTCCCAAACTTCTTCCTATCAAATTGGAAGAAGGAAAGATGCAAGAAAGATGGCATAGCAAACATCCCGGGAAATGGATTTTTCCCAAAGGCTCAGTAGCTCTTTAACAAATTGCATTTTTGCAAGGCCACTGTCACATAACAGCTTTCCAAATGTCAATTTATTCATTACACTTATTACCATCTTTAAGGTTGATTGATTGAAATATTTTGATGTTTCCCTAAAATTCTCACAACTCATGGCCATTTAAAGTAAGAATTCTAGTTTTGAAGCAAGTGATCTAATGGCTATCATAATTTAGCACATGATGCATTTTGTGGGAAAACAGTCTTTCCTGTTTACCTAAATCATTTGGTTCAATTTCATTGAGTTTTGTTTTATTGGAGAAAAATATCCCCAGCCTATTTTTTAAGTACCATTTCTACTTTTGCAAGTTCTACCTGTTTTACTCATCTTAGGACAAGTGATCCAACTTCTTGATAATTTTGACTAGTTTTTTATGCATCATTTCCAAATCTACTCTTTCTCTGTCTGTGTGTATATTAGATGAAACAGCATTGCATTCTAAATGCAAATATACTATCTACTATTCCGAATCATTTTCAGCTACTTACTAGCATTTGCTTTTTCCCGCACTGGGGGGACAGGGCGGGGGGCGGGGAGGACAATTCATTCGAGTTTGAAACCTCACCCTTTGTGAGTCCTGGTCAGTGAAGATTTCATCTATATATTTCTTAAGTGAGAATATCTTGTCTTAGACTTTGTGGCTGAAAAATGTAATACTGTACCTCGTTTACACTTTTGTTGCCTACTCACCCAGTTTGGAGATATGATTTTGAAATGATGTTTGTGATTATGTTTTTCATCCTTTTTTTTCTTTTCTTTTTTTACAAAAATGCTTGTTAACTCCAAACTCATTTGCCAAATGTGGAATGCTTGATAGCAAAAGTAGTATTCTCTGCATGACAGGAAACTATTGAATAGATGAAAGAGAATTTGATACTCCTATGGAAAAAAGGAGGGGAAAAGGGCACCCGAACAGCTCACTGCAGAATCCTGTTTAATGGACTGGTGAATGGAAACTGGGGTGGCTGTTGATGGAGTCTCATGTAGTAACTCAAAAAAGATAGGTGACAGTGCACTGTTTGGCTCTCTTAGTAGTGGGATGTCTCTAGGTTAGACATTGCCTAGAATAGCACAAGTATATTGGGGGTAAAATTGAGCATTGTTGTCTTTGTAATACACTGATCAAAATGGGCCCAAACTAAGTAATATAATTCCTATCCTTTAATAAGGAGTGTTGCATATACACCTGGTAACTTAATCCATATCTTCTCTAACTTACTCAAAGGTAATGTGTGAATGGCTCAAATGCAGAAACCACAATGTCTGGTGGAAATCAATTTTCTATTGGCCACCTGGACAGTCATCACCTATGGAAGACTGCAACCTATAAGGGAAACAGCATAAGTAAATAAACAGTATGAAATTTAAAAGGTGTGCACATGTTGTGTACCTATGAAACTAAGAGAAAGGGGAGGATAGATTATATCTGAATCAAGATGGTTTGATGTTGTGAAATGAAATTGACTAATACTTATATAAAAGTAAAGGGTTTAATTACACAGAAAGGGATAAAAATATGTCAGAAAGCATGAACCAGTGTTAGTTGTATTATTAAACTTGGAATTCATTTGTTGGTGCTAAGTTGTATGTTATGCCTGAGTGAATGATTATAATGAACAATCAGTTTGGGAAAAGTTGTTTAACATTCTGAATGATTGCAGTTGGGTGATTGAAGAGGGATGATTTCTTTAGATAACAGGAATGGAAGTGGTAAGATCAGAGTGGTTGAATCAATTAAAGACCCCGGAATGAATGAAATGATGATTGGTGAATATCTATTTAGATAACTTCTCTTTTTTGTTTTCCAAAATGAAAATTTAGGTAAATATATAAACATCAAAATGTAAAAATGTCACTGTACCTGTTCTTCATGATGAAAGACTGAAAAACAGCAAAGAATAGAAGAGGATGAAAGATTCTTAGTAACCTATGATTATTTGATAATGTCAAGAATGAATATTGAGGAAAAATGAGAAAAGAGAAAAAGAGAAGAGAAGTGAGAGAAAGTGAGAGTGAAAATAGAACAATCAAACAAAGAGAAAATACAGGTCCTACAGGGTAAAGTGTTAAAGAGAGATTAATCTCCCAATAAAATGTTGGAATATAGTTGTAAGGAAAGAGTATATGGAAGCTGTTTGGAACAAACTGGAAAGAATTATGTCATAAAGAGCCACAGGTCTATGTGAAGTTATGCAAACAGGAAGTACAAAGAAAATGCTTTGTAGTATGATGAAGTGAAAGAGATTATGGATGAGAAAAAAAATGCTTGCATGTAAAGGAATGACTACTGCATTACGTGATGAATAAGAGAAAGTCACTGTATTATGTGGACAGAAAGAAGTAGAGTTGCACCAGGAAGGAATGGTTAATATTTTAAAAGACTTAGAAAATGCAGTTATTTTTTTAAAATAAAAATATTTGGGGGGGGGGGGGGATAGTGGAAAAGGCCTCTAGGGGAACAAATAAAATTAAAAGTGAAGAGGATGAAATGATTAAATATGAAACCATAATGAAAGACTGTTGGAAGGAGTGTTTTAGAGATTTCTGTGGGAATAACAGTGGAATTGTAATGAATGCTGTAAATGTTGCCAATAAAAAAAAATGAAAAGGAGGTATTAAAACTAGAACATGTTGAAAAATGGTAGGCATGGATGATATGGCTGGATAAATGTGGTTTACTTTTAGAATGCCTCCCCAATTTGTTAATATTTGAATGAAGATGGCACTTCATTTTGATAGTCGGAAGGATGCTATAAAGTGTTCCTTTTTACAAAAAGAAAGCTAACAAATGTGGATGCAAAAACAGAGCAATTTCTCAAACATGCCTCAGAAGGTGTTGGCAGAATTCTAACTGAAAGTGTGCAAGAAGTAACAAAGGAACATTTGGGAAGTGAAGTGTGGCTTTATACGGAGCAAGAGATATTTACAACACAGTTTTGGTCTTCAGCAGATCAGTAGGAGGAAGAAGGCTTATTATATAGTTGGGAGTTTAACAAAATGATAAAGTGAACTTAAATACGGAGTGTCTACATGAATATGTAATTGAAGTTTATGCAAAGTATAAACACATGTGAGACTCAGGTAACTGCAAGGGACTTGGGAGTTTCAAAACTTTCTCAGTCCTGGTTTTACTTGTGGCAAGTTTGTCTCTGTTGGCAGTTAATTGAGTCCTCTTCCTCTCCCACCTCTTTAAGGCAATTAGCTCCAAAAACTGATAGGTTAAACACAGAAAGATGCCCTCTAGGTTTTTCTGCTAGAGAGTTGTAGGTACTTTACTTTTTTATAATTGTTGTTTATAGACAGTATCTAATAAAGTTAAAGACATCATTTTCTCAGAATATACTCATACCACCGCTCTTAATACCCCTATCAAACTAATGATGGGAAAGAAAATGCATTTTATTACAGAGTATCCGCATCTTTTTTCCTCTGGTGAAATAAATAGCAGGATGAAGACTGAAATTCAATGTGAGGCAGAAGCAGTATCGTTACTATTGTAAAAATATATATCACTTAGTGACGGAGGACATGCTTGACACTGAGAAGGTCCCAGATTTCTGTGGATTGGATTCACCCCAGTCTAACTAAAGACTCTCTCCCAGCAAAATGGAAGACATCTAGGGACTCACATCAGCCAAGGTAAGCAGAAGTGGACAAGAAGGACAAAGGCTGCTATAAAATGTTATTTGATAGGAACTGGTATGCCTCTACTCTTTTTATAAAGGTTGGAGGGTTTATAAATTAGACATTGTTTGATTTATACCTCATCAGCAACACCACCCTCCTTCCTCCCATGTTCCCAATCCACCCCCCCCCCCCATCTACGAGATGGGAAGGGTTGACAGTGAATGACTGGACTGAATTCACTCCTTGAGCATCTGCGGCTGAGGAGTTTAATCTGTGCCACACCCACACTGGCTTTCCTTAAACTATATGATCAGGTAAGATATTGGTAGGATGATGTCTGAACAGAATTCTTATAAATATGCAATTCTGCCTTAAAATCTGCTTTATTTTTCTTTTCAATTATATTCAGGAAACAGCAAAATGATTCATAAAACTACACAGGTGCTAAACAAAATTAGATTTGCATATATGTTGAGGTCACTTTATGCAGTTAAATAGTTAATATTAAAGCAGTTTAATATAAAATAATTAATTTAATGTAAAAGTATTACGTGTACTATAAAATAATACATATAAATTAGAATATGCAAGCCAAGTGTGTAAATAATCCACTAAACACAGTTCCGGTAGTAATATTCTTGTTCAGCGTCACTCTAGCTCAATATTAACTCAAACTTAGAGTTACTCTACAGTGTCATGCAGGGATTGTTCTCAGGTATAATGAAGCTTCTTAGCTTCTCACTGAATTGTCTGCATGCAAAGCAGATGCTTTCCACTGTTTGGAATGTCCAATTTGGCCAAGCAACAGAGGAGCATTGGAAATCCAATCATTGTCGTCGTCATCATCAACATCCTCTTCATCAAGCACCTGCACTAACAGTTCAGAGGGTATCCCTTTCTTTTCCTGAAGATTCCAGATGTAATTTGTAGATTTTGGTAAATAATTCCCTGTCATGTTGATGATGGAAATATGCAGGTTACCTCTTGCAAGCATTTTTAGAACTGCACAGTCCCATCAGAAAAGAATTGGTGTTCTGCATACCTGAACACCAGAACCTACAATATCTTATTTTAGAGCAGACGTTCAATAATGGAAAGCTCTAAATCAATAAGCTATTAACAGGGAGGTAGGAAAATAAGGCAGCACAATATTTTCTCAACAATTCATGTGTTAATGGAGACCAATAGCCAATGGCTATTCCTGCCCTAGTGATTTTGTTGCTCTGTTTTCCAGGCTGATGCCAACTAAGCCTAGTTCGTACATAGCCCCTAAAAAGCCTGGGACCTCTTGGTCAGGTAATTGATGCAAGATGCTGACCTGAAAGGAAAAATAAAGTCAGTCCCCAGTTCTTCACTTTAGCAACTGGTTCATGAGAATCAATACTGAATAAAAGCTTTGCCAACTTTTCAACAGATCCAGCTACCCTGAAACAGGTATTTGCTTTGGAGGAAATATCTCTGGATGCCAATGGGACATAATGTCTAATATAAACATTATACCAAGGAGAGGATGTTTTCAGGACTGCCACTTTTCTCCTTGGCAATTTTCTCCTTCCCACCCAGATGTTGTACTTTATTTATTTATTAAAAATCCTCCCTATTAAATGTAAAGGCAATCATTCTGACATAATTTGGCCTTCAATGTCTCTCTTTCACTGTTTTATACTCTTCCATCATCACTCTTAGATTTTCATTTTGCATCTACTTCAGTCTCCCTAAAATGAGTCTAAAGCATAGACTGTAAGCCTACCCACGCTCTGTCAAGAGTAACTACTTATGCTAGCAACAATGAAGTATGGGGGGAAAGTAGCCAAGCTCTCACTATTATTTAGCCTAAAGAGAACATTGCTTCTCCCAACTCTACAGTCAAGTAGCCTTCTACCTCCAACACAACAGGCACATACCTGTCTTTATAAGTGTGCATAGAAACACACATATGCATGCAGAAACTGGGTTAATACTGAGAGCCTTGTTGCTTGTTACTGAACCTTCATATCGCCCCCAGCCCATTATTCAGGCTGACCAAGAACCCCATCTCCTTTTTTTAATTAAAAAGTTAAATTAAAACATTGGACACAGTGTAAACGTCCTGGGAAAATCTATGCCTTACATGCTAAGATATCAAGTTATACATTGTAGACACTGTATTGCATTTTTTAAACATTTGATCCATTCCGTATTTACAAATATAAAAGTATCCTATTTCCAGCCATGCTGGTTTGTGTTTATCTTATATATTCTCGCTATTATCATTTCATACATAATTCTACTCTCCATTCTATGAATCTTAGCCCTTGCCTATTTTGAGCTTTTCCTTTTATATTCCAACCATCAATAAAATTTATCCCAGATCTTATAATATTCTGATTCATCTTTATTCTTCAATTTCCATGTCAATTTATCTATTTCAGCGCAGATCAAGATTTTCCTAATTATTTTCCCTTTTTGTGGAGTTTCCCTGTTTTTCCAATTTTCCATCTCCAGTTTGATGGACCATTTCAGTTCCCTCAGACTTGTGGAGGAGACATTGCAGGCAAAAGTGTTTTCCCTTTCTTGTGACTGATCTCTCTTGTAAGGTGATGCTTAAGACGTAGGGCAGTGAATACAGAGTCATTCACTGGACAACTTTGGCCCAGTCTCTTTTTCTCAGTTGATCTACCCCATGGGATCCTTGCTGTGGAGATAAAGCAGCAGGAGAAGTGCTATACACACTGCCTTCACTTGCTTCTGGACAGGATTGATATAAAAAAAAATGTCAAAGAAAGGAAGAGGCCCAATTTACCATTAAGACTGCTCTTCCCTCCTAAGTGGGTGGTGCATTTTCTAAAGCTTCTCATCCCCTCTCAAACAAACCTTAGCCATAATCATTCTTTTCTTTTTAGTGCAACCATAGTCAAGTAAATGTGAAGAACAGTTAATTGATCATCAGAAATTTATATAATGCTACTCCAACAGTAGAAAGCTCAGGCAAACAGGAAGATAAAAAGAAGACAGCTGTTTGACTTATTTTTGGTAGAAAATGATTTTCATGAGGATTGTTCTCTCTCTCTCTCTCTCTCTCTTTCACACACACGGTTCAGTACAGTCTCTTTTCTAGAATGGCAAAAGAGAGGCAGCTGTCACTGTTGTTCCCCAAAGCCAACATATGGATTGTATCACATCCTCAGCCCTAAGGTCCCTTCAGCCGCCAGGAGAATGACACCAACAACTTCCTAAGTTTGAGAGAGAATGACTGGCTCAGGGTCTCCCAGCTGGCTTCATGCCTAAAGCAGGATTAGAATTCACAGTCTCCATGCAGTACACCTTTGAGAATAGAAATGAATGGAAATGCTGCCCAGTTTCCCCAGATGATGTCACAGCAGTCTCCTAGAAAGAGGGAGTTGCAAAAGGGATGAATTAAAGTCCTGGCCACACAAAAAAGTTGCTTTTCCATGCTCTACATTAGGGGTGTCAAACTCAATTTCATTGAGGACTGCATCAGGGTTGTATATGACTTTGGGGGACCAGGGTGAGCATGGCCAGATCGATGTCACTCATGTCAGGGGCGCCTATGGCTGAGCATTCTGCCAGTGAAAATGGCTTCCGAGCTCGGGTTTTGACTGTGACAGCCTCCTTACAGCAAAAACGCAGCTCAGGAGGGCCGCAGCCCTCCCAAGCTCCATTTTCACTGGCAGAGGTACTGCGGCCTGGTCCTTCTCTGTTTCCAGGCCCCCTTCATGCTCTACATGAAGGATGGCCTCAGATTTGCCACCTGTAGTTTGGCTTGTAACTCAGTGTGAAAAAGTGACATTCATTGCCCGGTAGCAACATGGTTCTTAGTCACTGAAAATCCAACCTAAAGCTAGACCAAGATAAACCTCTATTCATGCCATGAATAGACATGAATAGAGGACGGAAAAGAAGCAGTGGAATAAAGGGAAACTCTCTATACAGATATATTTTGCTTAGTGGAATCTATAGAAACATTTTCAGTAGAAAATAGAAAAGGTTAGTAGGGGCATTTTCAAGCTGTATGTCAAAAGCCACAATGTTCACTCTTGGAGGCTATTTAAAAAGAACACTAACTGGGCTCTAGGGGCACATTGTAGTCTAGGTAGTATAAATTTCCCTATGGGCATCTGTCAAATGGATCATCCTAAATCGCCGCAGGAAGCTAGATCAGAAGGCATTTAGGAGTCTGAATCTACTAGGTGGTTTATTTAAAGCTTTGCTTGTTGTAGTTTTTTCCCAGTTGGTGTTCTCCAATTGGGCTTGGACTGCAACTCCTAGAATTCTTAGCCAGTATGTATGGCCAATTCTGAGAATTATATTCCAAAGAAACCTGGGCTCATTATGTTGGGCAAGGATGCTTTATAGGAATGGGTGATGGAGCACAGGATTCCAGCTCTGCACCTATTTGCTCATCAATTGTCATGCTGTGATGTTTGTGGGAGAGCAAACAGCAGAGTCTGGTATAGCTGCATATTTGTAGTTTGTTTATGGCACACCAGTGGTGGGTTCCGGGTGATATGCCCCAGTATGGGCATACCGATAGTGGCTGGACACAGCAGCCACTGTACCAGAATGGTGCTTTGGAGGGCCCACCCACCCGCTCTCATTTCTTACCTGTATTTAAGCCAACTGGGCCATTTGTGCACGTGCACGCAGCGTACGGCACCTGTGCAACACTCTGCCAAGCATCTGGAGCATTGCAGGGCAGTTGGTGCGCATGTGTGCACAGTGCGCGTTCCTGTGGTGGATGCCCGGCCCCATTGCAGCGTACTGATTGTGATGGGATCTGGAAGCCACCACTGTGGCACACCAACATTTATTCCAGGCTTCCAGATTGCCAGGTGCTAACTTCTGTTTGAAAATGGTGGTGCAGGGATGCCACAGAGGCAGGACCTGCTGTTTTCTATTGGGTATGCAAAGGCAGGCCATTTGACTCTTTTCACTTTAGATAGGATGCCTTCACTTCTTAGCTAACTGGTTAAATAAGCTTTTCAACCCTTTTGGACTCAATAGGAGAGGGTAAGCATTAAATTGAGAAGTAATAATTAAATATTGACAGATGTACACAGTATAGTGAGGTGCTGATCAAAGATGACATAATCCTCTTCACAAGAGAAAGATGTCCAAAGAGATGTATACCTCAGGTCCTCCCTCAGCTAGAGAAAAAGAAGAAGGTTCATTCTTTTAAAATTGGAAACCCTGGAGGAGTTGAGGAAAATAGGGCTTCCATTTCCCTAATAGCTTCTGACAAAAGCTTGGAACAATGAAGAAGATGCAGCAATCCAATGGCCTTGATGTACAGGATGATTACAGGCTACTAAGGCTAATATTCTGTATTTCTTTGTATAAGCCAAAGTTGAAGATGTTATTTCTCTTTAGAATCTTTGTACAATTTTGCAGTAGTAATTTGGAAAGTTTTCTCAGGATCCTTCTGGAAATACTATGAGATTTGGAGTGGACCAGAACATTTTGTGATCTAGAAGTAATCCTTGACTTACAATTATTTGTTTAATGATGGCTTGACATTATGGCGATGTTGAAAAAAAGCCATCCTCAAAGCTACAGCTGTCATACCTGCCCTTTGGGCACTTGGCAACCAACTTGCATTTATGATGGTTCAGCATCTTGCAGTCCCATGATCATGGTTTACAACCTTCCCCACAAGCAAAGTCAGTGGGGGAAGCCGGATTTGTTTAACAACTGCATGATTCATTTAAGAACTGCGTGATTCACTTCATAACCACAGTAAAAATGATCATAAAATTGTCTGGTTACATGATGACTCTTAATGCTCATTGCTTGGTGACTGAAATTCTGATCCCAATTGTGTAAGTCAAGTACTACCTGCATTTGTTTGGAATTTTTTTCTAAGTTGCCAAGCTGTATCATTGAAATTTATCTTTACTGAAATGGCTTGCCTTTTAATATTTAAAGTTAAATGGAATTTACTAGTTTTCTTCTTTAAATGACGTATGATTTTGCTTATCTCTGTCGAGAGTCTGTCTCTCTGCTTTATGGCCACTACTTTTCTTCTTGGTTGTTCTGCTGCAATGCCTAATACAAACCTAATTATTAGCAACCCAGCCTGAGATTTTAATATAGTAATACCAGGACAAAGAGTTGTATGCAGTATGTCTGAATTTCACGAGAACATCACGTACAGAAATGATGTCTATTTCTGTCTTCTCTACTGCATTGAAACAAATCCTGTTGCTAAAATTCTCCCCAGTGATAAATATTTGGTGTATGCTCCCAGCTAGAACCAATAAAAAAGCAAATTGTTGGTTGAGTTTTTAAAAATGCTTTGGACTAAAAAGCAAAACCACTCACACTGTTAAGGCTAAAACTACTGCCCTGTGCATATTTGCTTTTGACAGTTAGAATCAGCATGCTTTGCTTCTGACTAAACAATATTCAGGCTGGATACCTCCCTAAATCTCTGGAATTCATTTGCTGCTACAGATCTCTGGAAGGCTGCTACCATTCCTCTGTTGGAGACCCCTGACTTCACAGATGTGCTTTCATTTGTCACTTCCATCATATCCTCAGGATTCATTAGTGAGCTAACCAGTTTCCTCTCCCTGACATCTGATTCTATTCAGTGGTATGAAGAATGCGCTATGATTGTTTCCTGTAATTGCAAATGTGCATGCTCTTTCCCTCCTCCAATCCTTTTCTGGCACTATCCGTGGACGCTGACTACTGAGTAGGAGAAGAGAAATAAAAAAAGCTCGATTGAATCAAGATCATGAGATGGAAGATGTGTATCACACAGTGATTTTCTCACAGAGAGAAAATTAATGGCTAGAGAGAGCCTAATGGGGCACCTTCTTTCATAGACTCAGAAGAAAATTCAAACTCTTTATTTTGCTTTGAAGATATTCTCTATTCCTTCCTCTCCTTGAGAGAGAAGTGTGGCATCTCACTATGAAGCAGTACAGGTGAAAAATTGAAAAATGAATAACTCACAGGAGGAAAAGATACAGTGCTAGTGGTACTTCTTATGGCACAAACACTTCAGCCTTGCTAAATAATATCCCTTATGATATCATCCTGACATTTTTGGAAGGAAGAGTCCAATGGAGACACAGCTTATGGAAAACTGGTGCTAGTGTGTCTATTTCCTGCTATCAATTGTTCATGAAGCATGTGTTTCAACATCTACAACATTTTCCATCCACGTTTGGAAAGTTTTGGTTGCAGAAAGCAAAATGTCCATTTCAGTCTTATTTTGAACAAGAAGATTTTTCAACACAGCTTCTTTCTTCTTTGGGTATGGCAAAATGATAACCTCCACAAGGTTATGGCCAAAATCTGAAGAATTAAGACTCTTTTCATTTCAAATATTGTCCCTGATTATGAAGGTAATGTGTTATGTGTCATCACCAAGAAAACAAGTTTAGATAAATTATGGACAACTGGAGTTAGCATTCAGAATGGTTTAATACACACATATATGAATACCACACATATACACATACAAACACAAAAACATGAGCAATTATTTATTAAATACTTAGTAAAAAAAATCTTGAATTCTTAAAAAGTTTCTTTATCTCTAGCACTATAATTAACTATAATTCCATCTAAGTAATTTCACAAAAATGTTTGGCTTCAGAAAGTCAAGTTTAAAATATTATCTAAAATGGCCCCTTTCTCTCACATAACAGAACTTTGCACTTTTGATAAATGGAACAGCTTCATAGAAAGGCCAAGTGCAGTCTTCCAATACTACAAATACATTTACTCCAAGGGGAAATTGCTTCTTTCTGTTTTGTTTGGTCCTCTATTCATAGAAGCCTACAACTGAATGAAACAAAGTGTTTATTTATATCTTAATTTATACAATTTATAAGCTACCTGATTCCCAACTGCTCTGGGCATTTAACAATGAAACTAATAGTGTAAGTCTAAATGAATACATTTTTGTTAAAAGAATTAAAGAAAAGCAGCAATGAAATATTCATTGAAAATTACATGTTTTTATTATGGTTAGATAAATTATGACGGTAATCAATGCACTTATGTTCACTATATTGTCAACTGATTCGCAATCTAAATATATCATCATTTTAGTTGTTTCTCTTACATTTTACAGTAGAAGCAAGAAAATGAATTCATGTTGATGGTAAATTATGAGTATTGGCAGTCCTAAACAAGTATTTACAAGTATATCCAAGGGCTCAGAGATAGAAGGAGAACATAGAATTCCATGACATCAACCTTAAGTATCATATACCAAAGGAGTGAAAGATACATTTTTATTTTAAAATATTTTCCAAAATCCCCAAATGCCCCCAAAACATCCAGGTGGATAGGTAGCAATACTATTGGAGTTTGAACCTTGATCAGAAATCTATTTGTAAGGATTGTTACTTCAATATTTAGAGTAACTTTAGAAAACAGTCTTCACACTTATTGGGTGAAAGCTGAAGGAGCCATAGCTGAAGGTCGGTTAGAAAAGGCTATGGTAATGTAGACCAATTCTGTAAAGGCAGCTTGCCAAAGGCCAACCACTGAAATTGGTGGCAGAGTAATTATTCATAGTTTCGTGATTTGAGTTGAATATTTTAGCTTCCAGTTTTGGAATTGTAGCTAGGTGAAAATCTGTCAGCCTTTGAAGATTACTCATGAAATTGTTCCTCACTTAATGGCTGTCAACCGACCCTTCTTGCCTCCCAAACTGTTCCTTGGGTGGGTGGGTGGAGAAACAGAACCCTGTTGCTAAGTCTTCATGGTTATCAGTTCATGTGTCTTGTTCTGAATGATTGTTTTACACAGAAACAGCCACAGCCAAGCTCATGGGAAAAGTTTTTAATCTTCTCAAGAGCCAAAATGTATATAAAAAAACTGAGCTCCTTTGAGGTGCAGGGAAAATACTTTGCACAATCAATCTTACATAGGAGATGGCCTTTCTTTGCTCCTGCTCTCTTTTTCTAGTCAACCCATGGAGACATTTTAAAGGCAGGTTCTTTTTCATATTTTTCAGCATCCATTAAGCACCATGAAATTTAAGGTTTTGAGTGAGGGTAGGTTAGGCCTATAGCTATCATATAAAAATATTGCCAGGTACATGAAAGGAGCCCCCAACTGGGCATCTCCTTGGCAACAATGGTGTCACCTGCTAATCCTTTCAACCCAGACATGCCTCACTGTTTGTGACAGAAATGCCATGCCATCATATGAAATGAATTTATTGTGGTTTGTTTATGATTGTATTTAATTTCAGAATGGGTAAGCTAATTAAACCAGGTAGAATCCCAGGAACCTGTGTTCTGTTGATGACACGTGTATCTGTTTGAATTCTCTGTTCAAAATAATGGTGCTTGGTTTGTAACTGTGCCCAGTTTAATTGGGGCTCGGCTAATGAACATATGCAAGAGAAAACGTGGAAGACTGAATGAAAGAGTGAGAAGGAAATAGGTAAGAAAGCCTTTTCCAACCTCAGGATCTGGGGAAATTGAAACTCCCAAATTTTCAGCCATCGTGCTAAAGGCTGGATATTTTTTAAAATATTTTTTTAATAAAAGAATACAATTGCAACCGTAAAAACTAATGCAAATTAAAAGAAAGAACAGAAAGTGTAGAACAAAGAGAAATAGAAAGAAAGAAAAGTAAGAATATAGGAAAGAAAAAGAAAATAACTATATAAACTACTGTAACTTTTAGTAACTTGTTTATACCTGTTGTGATGAAGATGAGAAGTCACTTTTTTTCTCAAGAGCAGAGTATTTAAATTAGAATAGAATAACAGAATTGGAAGGGACCTTGGAGGTCTTCTAGTCCAACTCCCTGCTTATGCAGGAAAGCCTACACCACTTCAGACAAATGGTCATCCAACATCTTCTTAAAAACTTCCAGTTTTGGAGCATTCACAACTTCTGGAGGCAAGTTGTTCCACTGATTAATTGTTCTAACTGTCAGGAAATTTCTTCTTAGTCCTAGATTGCTTCTCTTCTTGATTAATTTCCACTCATTGCTTCTTGTTCTATCCTTGCGTGCTTTGGAGAATAGTTTGACTCCCTCTTCTTTGTGGCAACCCCTGAGATATTGGAACACTGCTATCATGTCTCCCCTAGTCCTTCTTTCTATTAAACTAGACATACCCAGTTCCTGCACCCGTTCTTCATATGTTTTAATCTCCAGTCCCCTAATCATCTTTGTTGCTTTTCTCTGCACTCTTTCTAGAGTCTCTACATCTTTTCCACATCGTGGCGACCAAAACTGAATGCAGTATTCCAAGTGTGGCCTTACCAAGGCATTATAAAGTGGTATTCACACTTCACGTGATCTTGATTCTATCCCTCTGTTTATACAGCCTAGAACTGTGTTGGCTTTTTTCACAGCTGCTGCACACTGCAGCAGAATTGATACAATCAAGGCCGGATTTTAAAAAATTGTCAAAAGATTGAAAGATTGGGCAAAAATGCAAAAGAAATAATAGATCATATATTAGTTTATTCAAGACGTTTAAAACAAACTGATTATAAACAATAACACAATCACCAAAATGATTCACTGGAACATCTGTAAAAAATACGGGATGCTAGTAATTAAAAGTTGGTGTGAACATAAAGTTGAAAAGCATTAAAAAAATGAGTAGGTAAATATATAGTGGGATTTCCAAATACAAACTGATAACATCTTGCCTCATAACACATCAGATTTAACTGTAGCTGAGAAGAAGAAAATGTGAATAATTTATGTGGCAATACCAGGAGATAAACAGATTAACACAATTAGAAGGGACCATCTAGTCCAACCGCCCCCCACCCAAGCAGGAGACCCTACACCATTTCTGATAGATGGCAGTCCAATCTCTTCTTGAAAGCTTCCAGTGATGAAGTTCCCACAACTTCTGAAGGCAAGCTGTTCCATTGGTTGATTGTTCTCACTGTCAGAAAATTTCTCCTTATTTCCTGGTTGAATCTCTCCTTGATCAATTTCCATTCATTATTCCTTGTCTGGCCTTCAGGGTGCTTTGGAAAACAGGTTGACCCCTTCCTCTCTGTGACAGCCCCTAGAAGAGAAGAGAAAGAATTGAGAAAGATCACAAAGTATCAAGATCTGAAATTGAAATTGAAAGATTATGACGATTGTGGTCCCAGCGATTATCAGCACACTGGGTGCCATAGTAAAATATGTTGGATGGCACTTAGGAAATCTGCACATTGACAAAATTTTCCATTTGTCAAGTGAAAAAAGGCACACCAGTTGAATCTGCACTTATATTACACTGATACATTCTGACATCCTAGGTTCTCGGGAAAGAACTCGATGTGTATAAAAGCCAACACCAGCTAAAGAATTGGCATAGTTGTATATATACTGTAATAATTATTACATTATATTAATTGTAATAAACATAAAACTTCATAGAGAAAAGTTCTGTTCATTGTGTGAATGGTATATAGCACTCACTGAGAGAGCAAGTCCTTTGCAAGTCAAAAGAGGGTTTCTCTTTGATAAAGGTTCATGTGAGGTAGCTAGTCTATGAAGCAGTGTACCACCCAGCTTTTAAAAGCTAAGTGGACATTCTGTTTCATTTCACATTGCCTCTCTTCCTCCAGCAGTTCTTAGCCAGAGGATTTTATACCGTTATACATTTCCCATGCTCAAAAAACTCTTCTAGTCACCTACAGGAAGTGCTGGGCTCAAGGTGACCCAAAGGGCATCGCTGAAGAGGACTACCTCACTGCATTGAGAATTGCACAAAGCACCTTATCAAAGAAAAGCACTGTGGCTTCACACTGTCCTTTTGTATAAACATACAGCTATTATTCCCCCAAGGATTAGGAAGAGAAAGGGAATATAAAAGGAAAGGTGAGAGACATAATAACTTGCAGGCTGTAATAATTACAAAGCAGCTGCTAGAAGCTGCACAGACATTTTATGCATTATGAAAAGGCATTAATATTTCTCGTTTCTATTTAAAGCATTTAAATAATGTTTGGGGAAGCCCAGCTCAACAGTTTTATGATGGAACTGTACAGTAAAGGTAGTCCTTGATTTACAACCATTATATAACAAGGATTGAAAGTTACAATGGCTACTGAAAAATGTGACTTACCATGACACACTTATAACCATTGCAGCATCCCCACACAGGCAAGTGATTAAAATTCAGATACCTGGCAAATGTTATGTATTTATGCTGGTTGAGGGTCATATGTTCACTATTCGCCACTTTCCCAGCTGGCTTCCAACAAGCAAAGTCAAGAGGGAAGCTGGATTTGCTTAATGACCATGTGATTGACTTAACAATTGCTTCACTTAATTCAGGGGTGTCCAAACTTGGCAACTTTAAGACTTGTGGACTTCAACTCCCAGAATTCCCCAGCCAGCTCTGCTGGCTGGGGAATTCTGGGAGTTGAAGTCCACAAGTCTTAAAGTTGCCAAGTTTGGACACCCCTGAATTAATTGATTAATTGACTTAATTGCTTCACTTAATAGTGATAAAAGATAATGTAAAATCAGGCACAACTCACTTAACAACCAACCTGCTTAGCAAGGGAAATTCTGGTTTCAGTGGTGGTCATAAGTTGAGAACTACCTGTATCTCCTTGTCTCAAGGAGAACATAGCTTTTTTTGAGATAAAAATATTGTTTTTAATGACTTATTCTAGGCTGGACCAACAAGTATTGACCCATCCCCATAGCCAATGAAAGGGAAGGGTTATTGTCCAGTTGGGATGTAGAGAATTAATTATACATTTGAATAGTTTTAGCTGGTGGTAACTTTGGTTAGTCACAAGTGATTTCTGCCTTGTGGTTTTTTTAACTTAGTTGAGAGTCAGCAGGCATCCATGTTTAGTAAATAACAACAATAGTAATGTACAATACCTGATAAAATTTATTTATCCCTTTTTGTGCCACCATTGATTTATTCATTTAGGACTTTATGTCACTTCAATTAAGCAGGATTCATATGTGTCTATAGCTTTATCATGGGGTTGTTGTAAACAATGGAATTTACAATATGCTAGTGAGGGAAATTGGAATTGTTGCATTAATCTAGTTTTCACTACAGAATGATGCTTATAAGCTATTGTGTAGTTTCTTAGTAGCATATACTGAAGGTCAGGATTTTAAATGCATATAAAATGCACTCATCCATCTTTGTCTGTTATTTTACATGGATAAGGAAGGTGGTTGAAGTCCATAATGGACTAGAAAAATGACAGACATGTACTTTAAAATGTCTCTAGGAAGGGTATAAATTACAGCTTTTCAAAGCCTAGGTTGCCAAGCATGGCAAATATATATATTCTCTATCATACTGTGGAAGTTCAGTTTCATATATAGAATTGGAATGGGATGCTACCTTATCCACCTTTTGAAGAAGCAAAATTCTTGGATCTGTCTACCCCTGAGATTTATACCAGGGCAATAGACTCATTGTTTCATGGGGAAATTTGTCATCTAATTTTTCCAGAAGATTGGTACTGTTGCTGAAGAGTGAGTAGTCACCAACGACTTCATCAAGAACCAGATACTGTAGTTCTGCCTACTTCAAAGTCTCTTCAAGCCTTGTTGAAGGTCACCAAAGGTTGCCAAAGAGAGCACAATAATAAAGAGAAATATTCCCTTTCTCTTCAAATCATCTTTTAAAAAAGTAATCCTTGATAGTATAGTTACAATGGCATTGGCAGTCTAGTTTGGGTTTCCTCTATTAGTTAGGATAATTTTAAAAAAATATTAAACTGAATTTGACATGATTTTGAGGGAAGTTTGATGAAATGATTTATTTATTTTTGTTTCTAAACTGTCTGATTTTTATAATCTCTTGTGCAGTTGGCTGGATCTACATTTAATTTTATGGATTGTTTTTTCTACTTGGTAAACCTTCTGCATTGAAGTCAAAATAGAGGGAGTTGTGGGATATATCATGTTGGGAAGAATCCATGATTCTTCACATGTTCACATGGTGGGAAGACAGCAATAAGGTAGAGGGATTAGATGTATCGTTCTCTTATTAAACATAACAAACTGCCTTTCATCATGTAGATATCAGAACAATAATGAAAGGTATAATTAATGCTAATACAAGCAGTCAGTTCCTCACAGCAATTCCTATAAATAGTGTGATGAAATGAAGATGTGGGTGGTTCCATGGGAGCTTTTAAAGAGAAGAGGCCACAGAGCTTCTTTTAACAGGTGGCCTTAATGATAAGCTTGCTTTTTGTGTAGCTTTTCACCGAGAGACTTCTCCTTGTTATTTCATGTTTTTGTTGGTTTTAAGAAAAAGAACTGTGGTATTGTGTTTTACCTTGCTCACGGTGGAATAGCAAAGAGAGTACAAAGAGAGAAAGGGTGATGCTATCAGCTTTGTGCATTGCTCCCGACTTCAAGAGAAAGGTTGAGGGCCATATTGATTGCCAGTGATAACAGGAGCTGTGACATGGATGACTTAAGTGTCAGCAGCCTCACAAATTGCAACCTGTTTAAGAGGAGGGAGAGGTTATGTTTTCACACACATCATACACAAATGTTCATGGCAAATGTAGCTTCTTTTTGCAGGCTCATAGAAAGGTTTGTGTCTTTGTTTAAGGCTTATTTGTTTATATAAAATACTGGCATTGTTGATCTGGTAATTTGACACCTGCCAGGTGCTAAGGAAAAGGACTGCTAGTAATATTGCTACTGGGTGCTAAAGTTAGATTGTTGCATTAGGGAAGGTGATGAAAAGGGTTTGAGCAAGGCAGTGCACCAAGCAGACGTGCCAGCAGCCTTATGTGGGAATGGGGAGCCTTATGTGGGAATGGGGAGGGAAATCCTCTTTTCTTACCCTCATGCCTTTAAGCAGAAATCATGAGGCAACAGAGTCAAAATACCACCCAGAGAGTTGAGTGCAAGGTCAAAAGCAGTCAGGTCAAGCAGAAAGCTTCAGTCAAAAGCTGAATCAAGAAATAATGTCAGAATCAAAGTGGAAAGAGTTCAGGGTCAAGCACCTGGAATCCAAGATAAGATCTTAGAATAGATAGGAATACCGTAGAGAGCAGAATCAAACATCTTTCCCCAAATATTGCTCCAGCAATAATGGTAGAAACAGAGTTTTTATTATGAGAGCTTTTGAAGCCCACCTCAGGTTCTAACTGTTGGTATCTACATGAAATAGAAGTCTTCCTTTTAAGCCTTTATGCACACAGAGGCCTGTTTTCCCAGTGGGCACTTGGTTGTCTAACTTGAACTCTCCGCTGCCTGTCTTAGCCACTCCTCTAAGGTTTTTAAGTCTTTTGAGTTTGGAGTCAGCGTCTGATAAAGACTGTTCCTGAAGAGGTGTAGCATAGGGACCAAGTGATGACAATGGAAGCAGTTCTCTCTAGCAAGGGAATATTTCTCAAACTGTATTCACATCAGGTGAGATCACAGGCTGCTGATGTTAACACAAGAGACTTATAGCCAATCCTTAATAGGCATAATATTGCTGCATAGATGTTGCTTTTGCCAAAGCTGAAATCCAGAGGACAAACTCACGTCATAGCATTCACTAATAAGTCCAAAATCAAACCCAGGAGTTTTCACAGACTGGTCAAATGAAATCAGGATCAGAATATGAAACCAAGAAGGCAAATCCAGTGAAAGAATTGAAAGTTCAGATAGTAATGCAATGCCGAATGAAGATAATACAGTAGAAATTGAAGCAGATTTACAATGCTGAACTCAACCATCTGGAAACTTTTATAAGCAGATTTTATAAACCACTCTTCAATCCAGCTTCTTTCTCAGATAAGAAATGATGTGCAAATATTGCTAAAAAGCCATCTTCTATTGATGCTCAGTGCTGAAGAGAGTAATGTGGATACTCTACCCATAGAAACTGCCCCTTGTAAATCTTGAGAGAGGTGGTGCTGTTCTAAATTTGTAATGCAGTTCCTCCAAAGAGAAATAGTGTGTCTGATCCATGGCAGGTACCTGTGATATTGACACCACAAGCACCACCATCTTCCAGCACTTAAAGAATATAGTCATGAGTTCCACCCTGCTTGCTATATAATGCACTAATAATTTCACTGGATAAATTGGATGGTTTAGCTCTAATCCAGAGAGATGTTGATATTAAAAATGCAGCCAACAGGTCCTATTAATTTAAAGTGGATTTAGCAATGACTATATTTGCAGCTATTTTCTGTTATTCAGGTAGACAAGAACCCATTATGCAAAGATGTGGCTCCCTTGAGAAGTCCATAATGTTGAGAAAAGTGAAAGGAAAAAGATTATGATGATTGGCAGCACGATGGATGGATTTTATCACAACGACAATAAGATTGAGGATACCATATATTACACAGGAAAAGATCTATCTATGTGGTCTCTAAATTCAACAGCAATCTGCAAACCCCTAATCAATCAATCAATCAATCATTAGTTGTTAAAGTAGCTGGATTAATTTCAATGTTCTGTCAGCATCAGGGGTGAGGCTGTTTTACAATGAAAATGGCCCTTGTATGTTGCTAGCTATGATATTTATTAGCAATTCTAATAGAATTGTGTTATCTTTTTCATCAAGACTGTGCAATTCTGATTAGACCAAATTCCAGATTAAATAGTGATACAATTATTCATATTTTTCATTTCTGATATTGAGTAGTTCCAGGAAACAGATCAATTGCATTTTATTTATTGCATAGTTGTTGAAAAATCTTCTGTACCCTATGATGAAAATCTCTGCATTCTATCACGAAAATGAAGGTGGCCAGAGTTTCCACTACATCAAGTCACAGATCTCAGGATGGAAATCCTGCAAAGGAGTGGGGTGGGGTGGGGGGTGGGGGGATTGACTTAAGTAGAAAAAAAGCGAAATTGACCAGGAGCAGGCAAAAGATGCCTGAGTGTGCACTGTAGAGTAGGGGTCCTCAACCCCAAGTCCATGGACTGGTCCCAGTCCACAACATGGCAGAAACTGGGTTGCACAAACAAGCAAAGCCCCATCTATGGGTAGCAGGCAGTATGCGAAACCACACACCCCTCCAGTCCACAGAAAAATCTTTTTCCACAGAACCGGTCCCTGGTGCCCAAATGTTGGGAGCCACTGTTCTAGAGCGAAGCAGAGAAGAAAAGAAGAAGAAAAAGCAGAAATTAGTCAGAGATAAAGAAAGATCTGAGAAGATAAAAATGGTATTGGGAAAATGTATTACTGAGAGAGGATTCTCAGATAGGACAGCCTAGCTATTTGTAACATTAATGTCATTGGTAATTCCACTCCCATGTTTCAATGTACATAAACAGTTCTGTGTTTTTGTCTAATCAAAAGAAAATGATCATAGATAACAGGACTCATTGAAAGATTACAGATGTCTGCCTGGGGAGGGAAGGCAGTCCACAGAATAGCACCTCACATCATGTTGCTTGATTCTCGTTCCCCATCTCTCCATGTAAGGGAAGAGTTTAACTGTTGCTGGCAGCCATATATCACTACTTTATAAAAGAACCCCAGCTGCTTATCTGTTCCAGTTTCTCTTCTTTGGCACACCAGTCCGTTGCAATAAGTCCCTACAAGGGCTGCAGAGGCCAGAACAAGGCAGAACTGTAGCAGCCACTTCTTGAAGTGAAGTAGCCTTCCAGCTGAAGCTTTAGAAACTATTTCTGTGGCTGACATATATAGTGTTTGAAAACATGGATATCAATAACCTGTATGTAAGGGGGCTAATTTTATACAATGTGTGGTTGGACCCAACTTGCACCACATTGAAGATAGTGGATAAGTTTATGTAACATAGTGTTATAAACTTATAACTTCTTGAGCCAAACGTAATTCACCAGCAATCATACACAAAGTAAAAATAGATTTTTCATAGCACAATGGGTTATTGTATTCGGTTGCATTCCAGTTGACTGCATGTGATCTGCCACAGGGGAATATGAAATAGGCAGAGAAAAAGACTACCATGCAAAGCATATGATTGCCTCTAATCTATATTCCTATGACGTTTGCAATTTATATGCACAAGGCCTGGAGCATTTATTGTAAAGGCTATGACAGGATTTTCACAGCTCTAAATTATATCACAATTGTCCATATTCTGGTTTGTCATATGAGCCCAGATCAGGGGTCAGATTGTATTAAAATGAAACCGTTTATAATCATGGTTTATTTTGGATAACCAAAGTTTGGCATATCATCTCAACCCAAATTATATATCTGTATTTCAGGACTTTCAAATAGTAACATAACTGTCTCCTTAAATTAAGTTAACATCTCCGTCTATTATTCAAACATTGAGCAGCCTAGTCTCAGAGCAACTTAGCCAATGAAACTCTGAGGATGGAGCCTTTAAGCAACAAAAGTTACTAAATTACTAAGTTCAGAAAAATGCTACCTTAGCTGTCAAAAACAATCTATCAGAATATATTCAAAGAATCATATAAAATGGGACTCAAAAGTGCACTTTTATTGTCTGAACATACAAACAAACCTAACCTGCACTTTGAAGCAATTATTTGATTATTATCTAAGAATAAATTGAACAAAAGAGACAGAACAGAATAATAGAGTTGGAAGGGACCTTGGAGGCCTTCTAGTCCAACCCCTTGCTCAGGCAGGAGGCCCTATACAATTCCAGACAAGTGGCTGTTCAGTCTCTTCTTAAAAACCTCCAGTGATGGAGCACCTAGCACCTCTGAAGGTAAGCTGTTCCAGTGGTTAATTGATCTCACTGTTAGGGAATTTATCCTTATTTCAAGGTTGCTTCTCTCCTTGATTCGTTTCCATCCTGTGTTTCTTGCCTTGCCTTCTGGTACTTTGGAAAATAGGTTGACTCCCTCTTCTTTGCGGTAGTCCCTCAAATATTGGAACACCGCTATCAGTGTTACTCCTAATCCTTCTTTTCACTGGACTAGACAACCCAATTCTTGCAACTGTTCTTCACATGTTTTAGTCTCCAGCTTAATCATCTTTGTTACTCCTTTCCGTACTTTTTGAATCTCTACATCTTTTTTATAATATGGTGACCAAAACTGGATGCAGTATTCTAAATGTGGTCTTACAAAGGCTTTATAACAGGGTGCTAGTACTTCATGTGATCTGGATTCTATCCCTCTGTTAACCTAGGATTGCACTGACTTTTTTGGCTTCTGCCCCACACTGTCAGCTTATATTTAAGTGATTGCCTACTAGCACTCTAACTTTTGAACCAAGTTTCACCAGTCTATCTTCTGGTGTGTTGGCTATTCCTGCTAGTTTTCTCTCATATGCAATTTTGATTAATTCCTCTTCTATTCCCTCATATAAATCGTTTATGAAGATATTGAAGAGTACTGGGCCTAAAATGGAACCTTGGGGTACCCCATTGCTTCCTTCCATGTGGATGTACCGGTAGTTCCAATGAGGAGCACACATTGAGTGTGATTTGTCAGCCAGTTACAAAACTATCTGGTGGTGATGCTGTCTATCCCATCTATCCCATGATGAAGAGCCATGATTCAGTGGCAGAATTCAAACGTCACGCATAGGAGGTTCCCAGTTCAACCCTTGGCTTTCTTCCAGTTAAAAGGAGATCAGTAGTGAGATTGAAATTAGTTTCTGTCCAGCACTTTGGAAAAGCGTTGCCATATAGTCCAACACCAGAGAAAGTAGCTTTGTATGCCTATGTCTCTACTACCACCTTTCTGAGGAATTCATTTGGCTAGAATAGACGGGGAAAGCTGAATCAAAGCAAACAGTCATTCAAAGTCTAATATAGATCCACAGGGTGGACGATCACAATTGAGAAAAAAGAATTTCATTTAATGAAGTTCACTGTTAACCCGATGACTATACTGTAGCCTATATTTTGGAAATGCCACCCAGCAATCTACAACATGGGCAATCCAATTGCAGCGGCTGAAAGGAAAAAGATACATAACATGATTATATTACAGAAACCAGCTGTGTTATTGCCTCAAATGAATGCATCCCTAGATAAATGAGAAGACAGTTTAGCCTTGGTGGCCTATTCAGGCTGCCAACAAAGATAGCACAATTTTTATAATGGGTAGACATGTATGAGCTGAATTGCCTTTACTGCCCACTATAGTGCAAATAGTAGGTTATAATTATTATAGTTGAAGGACATGTACTGGTTTATTTCAAAGTTTTTTCATTTGGAAGTTTGTGCTTAATTGCAGTTTTACCCTTTATCATGCACTACAGCATTACAGTAAAACTAAAACCCCAATTTAATTGGTTTCCAGTTTAATTTTGAATCAGCCTGGCTTTTATTTCTATCCCCTTTGAAAACAGCATATTTTCCTGAGAATTCACTCCTGGTTCTTCTGTTGGTAGGTGGCCCAGATGATACTGCAATATATATGAATACATTATTATGCTTTCCTTTGGCATTTATATTTCAGTTTCATTTGGGGAGAGACACCATAATTTTTTTTCTTTCTCCCACATTCAGTGTTTTTAAGAAGAAAAAAAAACCCTCAGGTTTCTGATAAGCAGAGGGGATGTTTCTTTTGTCTCCAGCGAAAATGTACAGAAAGTTGATTGTCTTTCCTTCTTTCTTCTTGTTACCTAAGCATTTCATTATTACTATTGTTAGATTTATGTCCTGTCTTTATGGTGTACAATTCAAAGTGGCATATGTACAGGTAGTCCTCTACTTACGACATCACTACTGACCTCCGCTCCTTCCGACAGAAATTGAAGACTCACCTGTTCCGACTGGCTGGTCTGGCATAATTATAATGTTTTCCTCCTGGCATATACACTTTTATTGGTTTTTAGAGGGATTGTCTTTTTTAAATTTAATTGTACAGGATATTGTGTTTTTAAATTTTGTATATCCTGATTTATTTATTCAGCTGTACAGTTTGGCATATTTTTATCCTCCTCGCATATCTATTTATTTAATAATTTTACCTTGTTGTATTTTTGCTACGGACTGTACACAGCCCCGAGTCCCTTTTGGGAGAGGGGGCGGTCTATAAGCGCTAATAAATAATAATAATAATAATAAAATTTCTGTGGTTAAGCAAGTCTGCTAAGTGAGTTTTGCTCCATTTTGCGATCTTGTCACAGTTAAGTGGATCACTGTAGCTGTTAAATTAGTTGACAGGGTTGTTAAGCAGGATTTTGCTTGTCAGAAGGTTGCAAAAGGTGATCATATGACAGCTGGACACTGCAACTATCATAAATACGATTCAATTGCTAAGCGGCTAAATTTTGGTCATGTGACCATGGGGATGCCACAACAGTTTTAAGTATGAAAAATGGTCATAAGTCACTTTTTTAAGTGTCGTAACATTGAATGGTCACTAAGCGAATGGTTGTAAATTGAGGACTTCCTGTAATGCACTCATCTCTTATTTTCTCCACAACAAAAACTCAGAATGGACTGAGAGAAAATGAAGGCCCAGTCATGCCTAAGGGACGACTGCAATGCACATTTTTAGCCCCACAGCTTAACCATTAAATCCAACTAACATATTAATGCCTATTAATGTTAATAAATGTACATCCCATTTTAGTTTTGTCAGTTTCATTACCTGTTGATTTTAATAGGATAGATTTTTAAACATGTTTTAACTCTTCATTCCATCAGTGAGATTTAACAGCACTGAATGTTTGTTTGGATGAAAGTCAGAATATTCTGTAGTTTTTTAATCCAGTTTTTGATTGATGAGTTGTTCAATTTCCACTTAGATGCTAACTGCATTTTGACAGTTATAGCAGCATCTTTATTGGTTTTTTTTTTAACCTTGTTTGGCAAGCATGTTCTTTGCATATGGCCCAAGGCTGCAATCCTGTGAATGTTTTCCAGAGATTCAAGCTTTTCAAGTGGGCTAGAATTACTTTTTACTAACTATCAGGGCCAATTATCAGGTTGGTAGAGTTTAGGGCTGGATATTCAGCATGCCACCTCCTGCTGAGAACCCCCTCATCCCTATTGGATTATTTGTCTTGCTGGAGAAGAAAAATAGGGAGCTGAAAGCTGCACATAAGGTTGCTGACAGAGACAAGAAGAATTGATGCCCATGTACTCATCGTCTATATTGGCATCTCCTATTGAGTCTATACCCGGTTAACAGCAAGACAAAATGGCAAGACAAAGCTGTTATAATGCAACCTGAAGGACAACTTGAATGGGGAAAAGCCAATAAAGGTTGATTATTTATTTAGGGAAGGAATGAAGCAATGGGTTAACGCATCAGTCAGGACATTTTAGGACAAGTGACAGGAAAGTTTTAGAAAGTCTAATACATTTAATACATTTCTCTGTATTAGTTCCTTGGTCCAAAAATTAATGTTGCAAATTATAAACAGGGAAAGCTCTTCATTTTAAAACAATCCAAGTGACACAGTAATAGAGAATTTGAATAATACTTATACTCTAATAATACTAATAGATATCTAATTATTTATTCAGAACAGAACCCTGTTTCTGCCTTGGAATACTGTAAGTTTCATTGTGCTCAACATGGTATGTGCATATAGCACTGCAGGCTTATTTGGTATTTGCAGTATTTTATCCAGCTTTCCCAAATGCTCAGAGCAGTTTGCAAGGTGCGAATTAAAATGTACACCAATCAATCTATTGAATAATTGTGAAATACAACCTATTTGTATTATTGTTTTCTGTTTGTATCTTGTACTCAATAATCCAATGGCATCATGGTTAAGAGAGGAGGTCTCTAGTGGAAAGAAAATTAAAAAAGAAAATAAAAGAAAATAAACAATTTAGAAAGGGGTCAGTTGGAGGAACTTTGTCCATGGGGTCGCGATGGGTCAGACACCATTTCCCAACTAACAATAACAACAGTTGTGTCGGCTGGTTTAGAAAAAGACACTTGTGAATAATTGGTTTATCTCCCAATTCCAATGTCTACTATAACATGCAAACACGGAGGAAAGAGGACAGTTATATAATTCCTCAAGAGACTAGACAGTACATAAACAAATCGTGAAGTACAACACTGTATCATACAGAAAAGAAGTACCTGTCCTCCCTCGAGGCCCACTCTACCTGGGTCATAGTTGATTGACAATAATTCAGGCCTGCAGCCGGGACTTCTTTAAATCTCTCTGCAGATTGGCTCTCAGCCTGAATGTTTTTATGTAGGTCAAAGTTTCCACAGAATGGGAATGAACCCTTTTGGACACTTTTAAGAAGCACAATGCCTGTGCACATTGACACCATGGTCTGCAGCACCACTTGCATCCTAAAGTCGAGAGAAATTCAGATACCTGATTCACCCTACCCCAGTATTAGATCTAGTGGATTTCTGCATAATATTGTTGGGAAGGTAGGTCACAAGGCAATTCCAGTGCCTTGTTTTGCACATGGCAGGGCCATGGCTCAATGGCATTTTAGTTTAGAGATGGATAACATACAGCCCTCTATAGCATCTATATTGTGACTTTTTTGCTCCCACAGATCATGTCATCAAAATTCAAACAGAAAAATGGCACACTTTTACCTGTGGCATCTTTTTTCCTATGAGCTAAAAATAAGAGATAAAATGAACATATTAAACTCCTGAAAACCATAATGGTTTTTTAAAGAATCTCATTATTCATTGCACATCATCTCATTACCAGCCATCTCCTTGCAGCTCTTGCAGGTGAACACAAATTGTAAAAAGGAAGGTGTTGCCCCAGCTGCTAAAATGTTGCTCCATTCCCTTCTATTTCATAGCTAGCACCATGATTTCTCCAGTGGGATTCAACCTTGCTAAGAGGATATGGGTTTTGAAACTTGGATCTTACATTCTTCAGTTTGTATCAGCTAAAGTCAGAGACTTGCTTATTTGCATGGCTTTGCATCTAGAATGTAGGTTCCATACATTCCATAAAATGTTCCATGTGTCTGGAATATTTAAGAAGAAAGAATTTTGATCTCTGTAACCTCTCCCCCTTCCCCAAATGCCATGCAAGAAAGCATGTAAGTCCACCCTGGATTTGCAAACCAATTAACCTGACAGTAGTTTCTGGTAAACAATAGCCCCATTTTCTGTGAACCTCTGTCTCTTGTCCTTTGCTAAAGTGTCATTTTACTTATATTGATTTTTTCTTTTCTTTTTTTTTTTTGCCCCAGTAATGAAGACCAATGATATAGGAACAAAGATTAATGTGGTAGTAGAGACAGAGAGGATGAGAAAAAAGATGAAAAAGGCAAAGAAAATACATAATCTCACTCTAACTCTAACCCTCTCGTTGATGAGTCCATTGGGCATGTATTATTATCAAGGCTTCATATAGTGAGCAAGAGAAAGACACTTCAGAACAAATTACAGAATGAGAAAATGTGTGGACTGTGGTTGTGTATTAAAGAGGATCAGAATTTAGGTCAGCCCTGGAGCTGGTTGAGATGATATGATCATATGAATGAGTTCAACTCATTTAGGAGAGGCTAGACAGGGGAAGGTAATGTATGTTGTCACCTAAGTAATATATACTTAATCTGGCTAGTCTTTTAAGCCTTTGTGTCAGTCGCCAGAAAATGAATGTGTCTGAACAAATTTATTTTAAGCTTTTTTACTCTGTTCTTCAATCAGGAAGGGTTCCTAGAGAAACTTGCAAACAATTAAAAATAAGCAAAGACTTGCACTCAACTTTACAAAGACAAAAATATCATTTGATTGCTAGATATATTTAGGGTATGATCTGATTTCCAATCCAGAAGTATGGAGACTTCACTCAGTTAAATTACTCCAGTCCTCTTGGATCAGGAAACTGATCTTTCCCCAGAAACGATAACTGATAAGGCTAGTGAAGATTCCCCCTGGATAATCAGCAGGGTCTTGTGCAGCAAATGAAGAGAACTCACCTCTCCAGAAAGCAGATTACATTATACATTAAAGGTCCCTTTATATCAAAACTAAATTTCCATTGTCACGCTCATTCTGTTCAACAATTCTATATCAAATGTCCTTACAAGTTAAGAAGCAAAGCAAAAAATATCCAGCCTAGAAAGTTCTGGTGAGCAAAATATCATTATCCAATTTGGACTATGTCCAGTCTGAAGATGTCAAGCTTTTATGAAAACTGCCAGGGACTTTTAACAACAGGCTCAGGAAAGCTCACAATGTACTCTGCAACTCATCAGTAAGGCAGTAACTTCTATGGCGAGTGGCCAGGTAGCAGCCACAAGCCAAGAATATAATTATCAGCTCAGTACCATTTAAGAAAAAAAGAAAGATAAGCATTACAGATTCCTTTCTATAACTTTTTTCTACTTCTATGTTTATTCTGAGCAAAGAATGATGGGCCATAAACTATGCCTTGCCTTGTTTATAATCCCAGCTCAGAACAGCACGAGCCCAGGTAGTCTTTTATAGCTGCTCCTGTTTCATTCTTTTGCACACACAGGGACTTGCAGCCCCTGGGACAGATGATTGATTTTGATTGATTTTGATTGATTGGTTGGTTGATTGATTGATGTACGTGTCTTTAAGTGATTGTTGACTCCCAGCAGATGCTTGGTAGTCCTTGCAATTTTAGAGGTATGCTTTCAGAAGTGATTTGCCATTGCCTTCTTCCTAGGGCTATAAGAGAGATTGACTGGCCCAGTTGGCTTTGGGCCTAAGACAGAATTAAAATGCATGATTTCAGAGTTTCAAGGCCAGTGCCTTAACCATTACACAAAACAGGCTTTTTGTTAGTGGAATGACAATCCCTAGCATTGTTTCCATTGCTGCTAGCAATCTCAATCTAGCCAGTGGAGTTGGCAGGAGGATGGAAGGACTCCTCTTTTTGCATCTTTCCCAGGTAATTTATTATGTCATGTAATGTGTAGCCTTTTAGTTAAGACCAAACTCTTCTTCAGGATGAATATCAAGTGCATACATACATACAGTCTAGGGTGTCAAATACATACGCACAATGTCATAAAAGACAACCGTTTTAGGTATAATTATAAAGGATCTGGTAAGCAATTATATTTAGAACTATGGCACTCCTAATATACATGGAACTGAATCCCATTTAATTCACTATGATTTCTGAGAAATCATATACTCAGATCATGTGTAAAAGAGCCCACAACTGCCATTGCATCTCTGCCACAAACATTACATTCAAACCATAATTTTAGGAACTTCATTTTCCACATGTGCAATGTGGAAATAATATTATTGCTTTGCTAGTCATTAAAATATTATTAATAAAACAACAAATTTGGAGTATTCAGAATACCCATAATACAATATAAATTAAAGATATTTTTTTCCTATTAAGCCAAAAGTAATATTAATTTGCAATTTCCCTCACTTATTTCTGGGTTTGAAAAAGGCCCCAGACACTTTAGTAATGTATCTTTTTACAAAAGTACTGATGACTTTAAAAATCAGTCATCTACAAATTTTTCAGTCAATTGACAATCTTGCTGTATTGGGACCGACACAGCGGGAAAAGGTTTACACGATTTCAGTGCTAATAAGTTATCACCCATTTCAAGGCTTTTTTACAATATCTTCCCCTCGGGAACCTCCACTGAATCTAAGTTTGCAAATTTCCCCCCTCCCATTTCTTTCCTCTTCCCATTCCTTCCTTCTTTTGTTCCTCCGTGGAGGAATCTGAAAGACTCCTTTTATTACAGTAGACAGTAATATGAAGAGAGACTCTTTCTTTTCTGTCTGCAGATGGGTCCCTTGTTCAATCCAAGTTCTGTTCGCTGCTGGAGAATAACAATGAATGGGGACATTGCAGGGAGGGTGTGAAAAAGCATTGCTCTGTATCAAGAGACATCACCATGTCTGTGTCCAAAATTACTCCACTTGTTTCATTGAAAATAGGGAAAGAGGGCTGGTTATGAGAAGCATACTAATATTGTTGCAGCTGGTGCTGTTAACAAGCCTTATCTATGATTTCAGGCTCATTTGAACCAAAATACAGACTCTTCTGACTAGGAAGTTCATTGTTTCTCCATTGCCTACTTGGGCTGTTGTTTTTCAGTCCTAAATGTACTCCAGTTGTGGGAGCATGTAATCAGATGAAAATCCCTTTAAATGGTCGGGTGAGAAACCAGAGCAGAAGCAGCTCTAGAGGGTACATGTCTATAATGAAACCCCTGAGATTGTGAGGCTCATTACTTCTCATATGGCAAATCGCCTCATTCCACTGGGGTGAAAGGGTGCCCTGTTTTCTAATGGGAAGAGAGCATTTTGCAGGAATGGAGAAAGCCACATAACCTCACACCTCTTTACATCTCTCCAGCATTGTCCTCCTTTTAACAGGTGATGTCTACCTCAAATGTGCAGGCCATAAAATGATTCCCAGATGAATCCCAGAGGATTTCTAGAGGGAGGCATGGCCCAAGCATTTTATTGCTGAGGCAAAAACAAAATGGCCCTCTGCCACCAGTCAACCTACAAATGTTCAATGGCAGTTGTATCTTTATTAATAATCTCCATCTCTTCTGAAGCAGCAAGCTTATTCATGGGAACCAAGGCAGATTTTTATGGCATGCCCAATTGCCTCTTCAAAAGAAAGAAAACCCTTCTCCCTTTATGAAGCTCTAACCTGCTACTCCAAGCTTAGGCCACATTGCTAGGAAACAACAATGGCTCCAATTGTCCTCCTTGGATCTCTATTAGGTAGTGAGTTTCTGACTGTCTGTGCCCAAACTCATCCCTAATGCAGGGATGAATTAAAACAGACACCAGTGGTTGCCATTTTTTATTCATCTCACTCAACCAATTGAAATACCTATCCTTATTATGAACTTATCATATGGAAGATTATCAATTTATCATCTTCAGCTATTTGCAAAAGTGTCTAAATATGAATATGAGAAGGACAAGCCCTTCTGAAGGTAACACAAAGTGTAACAGAATAACAGAGTTGGAAGGGACCTTGGAGGTTTCAGCAGGAGACCTTATACTATTGTGAACAAATGGTTATCCAATCTCTTGACAATCTCTCGGTGCTCCATTGTCAAGAGACCCTTTTATCTACCAAATATTCTACTGCATTAGAAGAAGGGAATAAAACTCCTCGGGAGATATATTAGGTAATCACTCATCTGATTCTTAAAATATTCAGTGTCTCTGTTTCACCAGGCTTTTGTTAATTTAATAGTTGTATTTGTTTGCTTTTAATTTTACAATATATTTTTGATTGTTTTAACTTTGAGTGAAAAGTGGGATATAAACTAAACCATGAGGGTGGGGGGAGAGGCTGAAAGAATTGTGGTGGCTTGAAAAACTGCTAGGTGATCATGGAAATAAAATTGGCTGGGTAGACAGCTGCTCATCTGGGAGCACTACTTCACATAAACAGCTCTTTGTGATGAGCACTTTGCGACCACAAACTGATTAGCAGCTGTGGGAATTATTAGGAAGTTTACACAAAGGAGGTCATCAGGGGCAAATTGCTATCACTTTATTATCAATGTAAAAATAATTCCTCCACAGAGAGCTCTTCCATTCACCTATCCTGGAGCTTGGAAGAAATCCTTCTCCACAACCTGTCCTTAATAATGTGGTCATGCTGTGCTGCTGTCTCTATAGCTCCTCCATGCAATCCTGAAAGATAATTAATTAGCGGTTAAAATGTGCACATTGCCAACCATATAGAAAATGTAGAGTCAACCACACCGGTCAAAATGTTGCTTGCAAGACTAGAGCTCTTCATCCATTTTTTATATCCCCCTCCCCAAAAAGGCTGTTGACTATCAACCAAACAAACACTATACGACAGTAAAGAAGTCATCTCTCTTAACTGCAAGTTAGAGGTCACTTACATTTATACAACAAGTACGGATGTGCTTAATTGTTCTGAGCGTCCATATTCAAGAGGGGTATTTTGATGTCTAAGATAGAGATGTTCCACTGTGCGATGTCATCAGGAAGTTCTACACAAATTCTACAAAATACTTATTGACTTGTTGGCTAATTAAGCTATTGACCATTTAGTGACAGGGAGGAGTTAGTCTTTTTTTTTTGTATTTTTTGGCAAATTATGCCAAAAAAGGTTGTAAAATTTAATAAAACAACCATTTTGTTTAGCAACAGAAATTCTGTTTTCTGTTTACCATCAATTGTGGTTGTAAGTTGAGGACCACCTGTATTATATTCTTATTATAAACTTTATTCATTAAACACGAAACTCAGCCAACTGAACATTCAAAAATGTATTATAAATACCAGTGACTGGTGCTAAGGGTTGATACGGTTTGCTGCCAGCATCCCAGGTATCAACCAAGTACCTTCTTAAAATATAAGATGTTCCGAGTAGCACAGTTTTTTGCAGTTCCACTGGTGTTATTGCAGGAAGCTGCAATTTGTTGTTGTATCTTGTAAAATTCTTGGACATGGTGCCAAGTGCCCCAATGACAATGGGTATCACTGTTACATGCTTCATCCATAGCCATGTAGTTTCGATGGACAGGTTGAGATATTTCATTATTGTTTCTAGTTCTTTTTTTCCCCGACTCTGGGATCTCTAGGGACAGCAATATCAATAATCTGTACACTTCGGCCATCTACAACCGTGATGTGTTGTGCTCCAAATGATGACCCGTTTGTATTCAAAAGTCCCACAAAATCTTCACCTTCTCATTTTCGATAACTTTTTCCACTTTATGTTCCAATGACTTTCTGGATACGGGTAAATCATATTTTTTACATAATGACCAGTGGATTAATTTAGCAACTCGGTCATGTCTAGCTTTGTAATCAGTTTGTGCGATTTTGCTGCATTCACATATTAAATGTGAAACAGTTTTGACTTTGTTATTGCAAAGTCCGCAGTTTGGGTTGTCATTGGATTTTTGTATCTTCGCTTTCATGGCATTAGTTTGTAGTGCTTGTTCTTGAGCAGCCAGTATTAAACCTTCCATTTCTTTCTTGATAGTTCCTATCTTAAGCCATGTCCATGTCAAGTTGCCATCACATTTTCCTTCAATGTTTTTCAAGTGCTGTCCATGCAAAGCTTTGGTTTTCCACCTATTTAATCTGTCATCCATCTGTTTTTCCTTATATTCTGCCTTTGTTTCTGTTGTTTTTATGCTGTTCTCTGTTTTCACAGCCTGCAGCAATTTTTCTGTACTTTGGTTCACATAATCATTCAAACTTCGTTTTTCTTCCACATTTTGATGGATTTGCAATAGCTCCCTGCCCCCTATTTTTCTTGGTAGGTACAACCTGCTGATGTCACTTCGTGGATGTAAAGCGTGGTACATATTCAAACGTTGGTGTGTTTTCCAGTCCAGATTTTCCAGTTCAGCCAGAGTCCTGTTGATGAGTAGCGTATCACTGGAACTGCCCATGTATTAATGGCTTTAATTATGTTTCCAGCATTCAGCTTTGATTTTAATATTTTGCGGACCCTTCTGATGTATTCCTTTTGCATTGACTCTTTGACTTTTCTATTCAAGATGTTATCTGCTTCCAATATGCCTAGGAACTCGTAACCATCATCCTTTGCTAATGCTTTTACTATATTTCAATCTCCAATTCTATTCCTTCTGTTTTTTCCACTTTTCCTCACCGCATGGATAATATAGCACATTTTTCAAGCCCAAAGTTCATTTTGATGTCACTGCTGAACAGTTAAACTGTGTTGAGTATTGATTTAAGTTCAGTGGGGCTTTTTGCATACATTTTAAAGTCATCCATGTATAGTAGATGATTTATCTTGCCATGTTGGCTTGAGATTTGATATCCCAGTTTTGTGTTTCGTAGGATTATTGTCAGTGGAATTCATGCAATGTTGAATAGTAGTGGTGAAAGTGAATCCTCTTGGAAGATCCCTCGTCTGATGTTGACTTCACCAATGTTCTTCCCATTTGCTGTTAGAACTGTTTTCCATTTTTGTATATTTGCTTTCAAAAATGTACAGATATTTTTGTTGATTCCAATGTTTTCCAGACAGGTGTTAATCCAGTTGTGGGGTAATGAGTCAAATGCCTTCTGGTAATCAATCCATGCCATATTTAAATTTGTTTTTCTTTGCTTTGCATTTTTAGTACTAAAATATGATTATGATTGTGATTGTGATTATGATGATTGTTGTTGTTGTTGTTGTTGTTGTTGTTGTTGTTATTATTATTATTATTATTATACAATTGTATCACAGCGGCCAGTTGTTTCACCAGATTTGGCATTGATTACTAGTCGGGCCGCACCCAGGGGCCTAGGACGTATTTTCGTAATATACATGTAGATCCAAGCAGTGCAGCTTTTTGCATTTGATTGTTGGTGATTTTGTCAAGTTTTAACTGTTTTAAATGTAATTCCAGTGCTTTTGGAATAGCTGCCAGTGTGCCGATTACCACTGGAATTACCACTACTGGTTTGTGCCATAATTGTTGAATTTCAATTTTTAGGTCCTGGTATTTCGCAATTTTTTCATGTTCCTTCTCGTTGACCCTGCTATCACCTGGTATTGCGATGTCTATGATTGTAACCTTATTTTTCTCAACCAGTGTGATGTCTGGCGTGTTATGCGCCAGTATTTTGTCCGTTTGTATACGAAAATCACATAGGATCTTGACCATCTGATTTTCGATGACTTTTTCAGGCTTATGTTCCCACCAGTTTGTTGTTGTTCTAATATTATAATTTTTGCACAAATTCCAGTGGATCATTTGTGCTACTGAATTGTGCTGCAATTTATAATCAGTCTGCGCGATTTTTTTTACAGCAGCTGAGTATGTGGTCAACAGTTTCATCAACTTCTTTGCAGAGTCTGCATTTGGCATCATCAGAGGATTTTTTAATTTTGGCCTTAATGGCATTTGTTCGGATAGCTTATTCTTGCGCAGCCAGGATTAGTGACTCTGTTTCTTTCTTTAATGTACCTGTTGTTAACCATAACCAAGTTTTTTCACTGTCCACTTTATCTTTTATTTTTTCCAAAAATTGACCATGCAAAGCTTTGCTCTGCCAACTCTCCATTCTTGATTTTATCACATCTTTTCTGTATTCTTGTTTCGTCTGTTGGGCCTTCAGTAGATTTTTGTTCTTTACTTCGATTAATAGATGTTCTTGACTTTCTTTTAAATAATCAGCCAATGCATGTTTTTCTTCTTCAACTATTTGCTTCACTTGTAATAATCCTCTGCCACCTGATTTTCGGGGCAGGTATAGTCTATCAGTGTCACCGCGTGGATGTAAACTTATTATTATTATTATTATTATTATTATTATTATTATTATTATTATTAATTTGTCAACAAGTACAAGGAAACAAGTATCAGTATAGACATACATGGACACATGAAAAAATGGCACAAATAAATGGATATAAATAAGCAAAACATAGCCATAAACATATAAAAAGAATACATATAAATGGGGACAGTAGGACAGGGAACGGTAGGCATGCTGATGTGCTTATGCAGGCCCCCTTAGGGACCTCTTCAGAAATGTGTAAGGTCCACGGTAGACAGTTTAAGGTAAAAGGTATGGGGGGTTAGAGGATCAGGTAAGGTGTTCCCCACATTTACTACTCTATAGCTGAAATTGTTTTCCCTGAAATCAAGATTAGAACTGATTTCATTTAGTTTGTATCTATTGATAGCCCTTGTGTTGTTGCGGTTGAAGTAAATGTAGTCATTATCAGGTAGGACGTTATGGCAGATCATCTTGTGCACTAAACTTCGGTCAGAATGTAGTCGGTTTAGTTCAAGGTTATCCAGGCCTAACATTTCAAGCCTGGTGGTATAAGGAATTTTATTATGAGCAGAGGAGTTGAGTACTCTTCTTTTAAAAAAACTGCCTGGGTTCCAGGCAGGTGAGCAGTATTCAAGTATAGGTCTAGCAAAGGTTTTGTATACTCTAGTTAGCAGCATAGCATTACCAGAGAGAAAACTACATAAAATAAGGTTGACGACTCTGAATGCCTTTTTGTCAATGTTGTTACAGTGTGCTCTGGGGCTTAGATCTTTCGAAATGAGTACTTCTAGGTCTTTGACAGAGTGTGACTCATCTTTTAGATTGTTTCTGCCCAGCTTGTATTTGATGTTCTGATTTTTACTGCCAATGTTAGGACTGAGCATTTGTTAGTAGAAATTTGAAATTGTCAATTGTTTGACCATTCAGATACATAATCTAGGTCATTTTGTAGGGTAGTAGAATTGCCTGTGGTGTTAAATAGTTTCACATCATCGGCAAAGAGGACGCAGCTGCTTATAATATGATCACAAAGGTCGCTTATGTACAGTAGAAAGAGTGTTGGTCTTAGAACACTGCCTTGGGGAACACCACTGTTAACTGGTGCAGGGTCAGATATAGCGTTTCCAATTTTGACAACTTGTTGCCTGTTTGATAGGAATGCAGCTATCCACTTGTGCAAAGGTCCAGAAATGCGGTAAGGACTTAGTCTTAACAGACGTTTGTCATGTACCACTGAATCAAAGGCTTTGCAAAGTCTATGTAGATTGCATCTATTGCTTTACCCTGGTCGAGTTGAGAGGTCCAAATGCTTTTGCAGTGTATGAGTTGCAGATTACAGGACAATTTTTTCCTAAAACAAAATTGCTTATTAGAGAGTAGGTTGTTTGTCTCTGAGTATATGTAGTTTAGTTTATCCAAAAGTGAGTTGTTGGCAAAATATGGGAGCTTCTACCACTGGCCATATCTTGAGAGGACATGCATATGTTTCAGCTCTCGAAAATTTTGCTCATTTTCTTTAACTGCCAATTATATGCCCTTTTAGGATTAGATACTTAGCATACCTATTGGAAACAATAGCCCACTGGGATCTCAATCATAGATTGTCTTATTTCCTCCTGGGCTCTAATGTCTATATTGTAAGCAGAATTGAGATGAGAACAAGGGTCACACAACTGAAAACCTACGTCAAACAAAACAACAACGTAACGGAAAAGGAATGGTGGAAAATGAGAGGAACAGACATTACCCCAATGAGATTCTATGGACTCCCCAAGTTACACAAAATAGGAGACCTCCTCAGACATATTAGGACACTATGAGACACCCCTATGTATCAGCTGGCTAAATGGCTGTCTCTTTGTATGATTACATATGTATTTTATTACTCTATTTTCTTTTATTTGTTTTATTCCAGAATCAGATCATGTATTGTATTTTTATTTTATTTTAGTGATATGTTCATAAGACTAATCAGTTAAATATTCTATTTCATTCATCCAAAAATGAAGGAGACAAAAAAAGTATGTATGTATGTATATATATATATATATATATATATATATATATATATATATATATATATATATATATATATATATGTGTGTGTGTGTGTGTGTGTGTGTGTGTGTGTGTGTTTTATGTTAAAGGAGGAGAACTGGTGGTGTAGTGGCTAGCAAGTCTGCCTAATATGTAACACATCCCAGGTTCAAATCCCAGTAAGGGTATGGCTAGCTGATGAGAGCTAAACAGCTTGAAATGGATCCATACTAGTCTCCCTTTATTTTATCAGCACAAATACAACATATATATATATATGAAAAAATAAGGCACCAAGGCTATCCCCAAAGTGTCAGATATTATAACTCAGGCTACAGAAGCATAAAAGCAAAGTCCTTTCAATTATAGAGTATGCATTTTGCTGACCTGTCTATTAGGCAACTCACTGACCTATTGACCATTCGATTTTTATTTTAATCTGCTGGCTGCCCTCAAGTGGTCATGAAGATTGGTGTGGCTAAAATGCTGCCACTAGAGAAGCCTGGACTTGTCCAAATTAGATATCTTCTTCCATATTCCCAGGGGGGGAAAAATAGCTATTTCTTTATAATTTCACAATGATTTCTAGACTTTCCAACCATTTTTTTTGAGTAAACAAAGTTGACAAAGAAATCAAACACATGAATAAATAACCGTTCTTGGTACAGCAAATCATTTCAAATATTTTTTTTAGGTGAGAAATATTTATAAAGCTCCAATTTTAATTACAACCTGCAAGATCACCTCTTTCCAAATAGAAGTTTTAGCAGTACAGATTGTACATTAAAAATATTTTTAGCATATTAACTACTCAAAAAGCTGGATACCAGTCCAAATTCACTTTGCTTTTGCCTTTCAGATTAAAGCACAAATGCAGGAGTAGAGCTGCAGAGATATGCTATTCCTCCATTAAAAAAAAAAAAGCAACTGGAAGGAGGGGGTTATTTTGGGTTTTTTTAAAAAGTAAAGCCGTATCAATAATGACACAATTTAAAGAAGCAGTTTATTTTTCCATCCCTACACTCTAAAGAAATTGAGGGGGTTAAGTCACTAAGCATTATATGCTTCTTGATTATTATGGTTTAATAGAAATATATATGGCCTTCGTGTCCAGGAAAACTTTTAGCAAGTTCTAAAAAACAGGTTTTCTTCTATCACTAATCCAGCAACCAGATATTTGTTGGTGGTTTCCCCCATGCTGAATGAACTCTGGCACTGTAGCTACTATCTTAATTTTCAGATCCAACTTGGATAGTATGAGAGAAAATGGTGGGTAGATGACTATTATCATTGGCTGGTAGTCTGTGTTAGGTACTGGTGCGGTTAAGCACTAGCAATGAACCCCAGGTCGAGGTTATAACAGAGCAACCCTGTAAAGTATACGCAGCATGCGATAGATAAAGCAACCACACTGAATAATGGATAGTAAAGTAACAAAATAAACTTTACTTTTTGAAGAATATAGCAAAATCCATAAACACAGCCAAAAAGTCATACACAGAAAAAACAGTCCAATACTACCAAGATAACTTGGATACAAGTAGCAAATAACTTACACACAGTAAGTAGTAGCAACAGTAGTAACAGTTAGACAGCAGTTATCATACATCAATCAAGAGAGAGAGAGAGAGAGAGAGAGCAACAACATCAGCTGCAATTTAAATGCTGTAATCTACTAATTAGCAGAGCTCCTCTCTTAAAGATACATAACATGCCTTGTGCAATATATTGTCTACCCAACTTGTTGGTTACACCCTAACATTCTCCCCTTTGGGTAGATCAATATATCCACTCACAATGTAAGATGATAACCTTCACATGATGAGGTATGTTTCACTGAACTTTGTGCCTTAGTGAAGTTGTCTGCTAAATTGTCTTCAGTTGAACAATATTCCAACTTTATCAGGCCATCCTTAATGCTTTGTCGAACATTAAGATATCTCAAATCAGTATACTTCGATCTCGTCTTAATAGCTAAACTAGTCGCCATTTTTATTGCTGCCTGATTATCTTCATAAACAGTAAAAGGTTCATTGATACTTAATCCCATATCTATAAGCAACTGCTTATAATATATCAGCTCAGTACATGTCAACGACAAACATGAAAACTCAGCTTCCATTGTGGATAAGCTTATGTGTTTCTGTCGTATCGACTTCCATCCAATCAGTACACCACCTAGCATAAAGGCTATGCCGGAAGTTGACTTCCTATTATCTATAGCAGCTGCAAAATTCGCATCAGCATAAACAGTCAAAACTAAATTCCTATTCGGTTCTAAATATAATGCATAGTGGATAGTTTTCTTCAAATAACGCAGCACACGCTTTGCTGCTTGCCAATGCCTCTCTGAAGGACTATCATTGAATCTAGCCAGTTGGTTCACACTAAATGATATATCTGGTCTAGACCAATTACTTAGGTACATTAGGCTACCTATCAAAGATTGATAGATTCCCTTATCAAAACCAGTACCCTCAGTAACCTCAGGTTTAAACTCCAATGCCATTGGTGTCTTTGCAGTCTTACATAGCTCCATGCTATATTTCTTAAGTAAATGATTAATTTTACCAGCCTGCGACAGCTTAAAACCTTTACTGGTTCTAACCACGTCTAAGCCCAGATAATGCTTAATTTCACCCAAATTCCGGATTTTAAATTTACTCTCTAATTGTGAAACAATGTCAATAGCTTCCTGCTCAGACCTAGTAATAATAGCTATATCGTCCGTGAACAAAAGCAACAACGAGATCAAACCATTTTTCACCCGTCTAAATAAACAAGGATCAGCCAAACCTGGAATAAATCCCATAGCTTTTAGTTCATTTACTATACATCTGTTCCACTCAAAACCGGACTGTTTTAAACCATAAAGGCTCTTTTTAAGTCTCCAACAACCAGTCTGGCCATTAGAATCCACACCTGGTGGCATCTTCATATAAATGGTATGCTGCAATGGAGCATGCAGATATGCTGTTTCAACATCAATATGGGTAACATTACACCGATACTTAGCAGCCCACACCAATGCTGCCCTCAACGTAGAGGCTTTCAAGCTCGGAGCAAAAACCTCATCGTAATCCCTCTCAGTTTGGGAAAACCCTTGAGCAACTAAACGAGCCTTATAAATAGCATTGCCAGCAGCATCGTTTTTAATTTTAAACACCCATCTACAGCCAATTGCACTCTCCCCTGAAGGGAGCCTAGCTTCTTCATAAACCTTCAATTCCTGTAAGGATTTCAACTCCTTCTCCATAGCTGTTTTCCACAATTTCTTTTCCTTTTCAGGATACAGCCTTAACTCTGCAAAACTAGAAGGTTCTATGCTAACTTGCAATACTACACTGGCTTGGTATCTGTCGGGTGGATGCCTGTCCCTAGTAGACCTCCTAGGCAATACAGGACTTGCAGAATCATCCTGTTCCACCTCACGAGTAGATTCTACATCTACATCTTCCTCCCTTTTCAGAGTAATAGATGGACCATCCTGATTCTCTAACTGCTCATTTGGTGTATCATGATTAACCAAACGATCAACATCTATATCATCACAAACCTTGTGAAACTCTTGTTCTAGCTTCTCCCAACCAACATGTTCTGAAAATTTAGCACTAGCACTGTGCATAATTCTCCGAGTTCCAGGTTCCCAGAACCTAAACGATCTATGATTGGAATTGTACCCAACAAAAACCATCTTCCTAGCTCTGCTTTGATCCTTCCGTCTAGTCTGTGAGGGAATATGCACCCAAGCAGGGACACCAAATGTGTGTAAATAACTCAAATCAGGCTTCCTACCATGCCAAAGAGTATAAGGTATCTTACCAGTAGTTGAGTTAACTACTATGTTCAGAATATGGTTTGCACACATTATAGCCTCACCCCAAAGCTTTTCTGACAAACCAGAATCAACCAGCATAGTTCTGGTCATTGCCTGCAATGATTGACCACGTCTTTCAATAAATGAATTATGTTCTGGCCTGTAGGGGGCAGAACGCCTATGTTCTATACCAGCATTCTCCAACATTGATGTAAACCTATGATTAGTGAATTCAGACCCATTATCAGTGACTAGGCAAAGTACTTTTTTATCCATCTTACGTTCAACAAACTTTAACCATTTAGTAAAATGTTGGAAAGTTTCTGCCTTTGATTTCATTACATAACAGAAACCATACCTAGAATAATGGTCCATAATGCTGAGTATATAGCAGGCACCTCCTAAGCTAGGTTTCTTAGGGCCAATTAGGTCTGCAAACACTACATCCAGTGGTTTAGATGTCTTGAATCCTTGAAACAGGTTTGCAGGAGTAACCTTACTTTTAGCCTGGTTACAGGCATTACAGTTAAGATATTTTGAACAAGGTTTCAAATTGATTCCATTAGATAGAATAACAGTTTGACGTACCATTTTAAAATTTACATGGCCTAAACGTCTATGAAGTAGATGTATACAGTTATCATGGGGCTGTTTATTCTTATAATCAGGTTCAGAACTCGCAATATTTAAAGAGTTCTCATGTAGAATAAATAAATTATTCTCCAAATTGGCAATAACACTGTTACCTTCCTTTTCAATAATGCATCTATCATTCTTAAATGTTACTGTAAACCCACTTTTCACAAGGTCTTTTACAGATAATAGGTTAAATTTCATTTTAGGTACATATAACATTTCCAATTTTTCATTAATACATGGACAATAAGCTGTACCTTCACCTGAAGCCTTGATTTTCCAACCATTTGCTAAGGAAATGTGCTGTTTGCTAGCCTTCATAGTAACAAACCTTTCTTTAACCTTAGTTATAGAATGGGATGCGCCACTGTCAACCACCCAGAAACTATGGTTTACAGCCTTATCAACCTTAGCTACAGTTACAGTAACATTGTTGCTTTTTCTTTTACTATTAGCAACACTCCTTTTCTTGCTATTTTTACAGTTCTTAGCAATATGCCCCTTACCACCACAAGAATAACATTTCTTAACAAAATTTACAGTTGAAAACTGTGTTTCTTCTTGTGATTGATTGTCTCTGAACTGAACTCTATCCTCTCTTCGTCTGGACTCTTCAAGCAATCTCCCGGTAACCTCAGATAATGTCAGTTCATCTCGTGAAAGAACTTCCAATGAGGAAACAAAAGAGTCGTAGCTTTCATCAAGCGATGATAGAATAATATACACCTGTTGAAGCTCAGAAAAAATCAACTCTTTTTCTTGCAAATCCTGCAAAGTTTTCTTCATGAAGTCTAAATGAGCCAACATATCACCACCTTTTTGCAAACGGGCTCTAAACAGTTTCCGTGTGAGATGAATATGAGCACCCACACTGTCCCGAACATAAATTCTCCGCAATGTGTTCCAACACCTAGCAGCAGACTCTTCGCCACGAATATGGACCAGTTGCTGGTCATTCAGTGTTAGTCCAATAATGCAGAGAGCTCTCTCATTGTCCCTGTTAAACTGCGCAATCTTCTTCGCATCCTCATTATCAGCAGGATCCCAACCTGTAACATCTGGTGGGTTCTGAACCACAGACCACAGTCCTTCTCTGCGCAGAAGTAGGGAACACTTCAAGGACCAGGAAACATAGTTGGTTCCATCAAACCGGGTAATCATGGAGAGTGCAGCAGACTGTTCTTGTGCCATATTCACAAAAATAAACTATCCAAAAAGTGGTGCTTAAAAAAAAAAATTATGGTTAAGGCAGGGCGTCTGGGCCCATAACCAATGTTAGGTACTGGTGCGGTTAAGCACTAGCAATGAACCCCAGGTCGAGGTTATAACAGAGCAACCCTGTAAAGTATACGCAGTGTGCGATAGATAAAGCAACCACACTGAATAATGGATAGTAAAGTAACAAAATAAACTTTACTTTTTGAAGAATATAGCAAAATCCATAAACACAGCCAAAAAGTCATACACAGAAAAAACAGTCCAATACTACCAAGATAACTTGGATACAAGTAGCAAATAACTTACACACAGTAAGTAGTAGCAACAGTAGTAACAGTTAGACAGCAGTTATCATACATCAATCAAGAGAGAGAGAGAGAGAGAGAGAGCAACAACATCAGCTGCAATTTAAATGCTGTAATCTACTAATTAGCAGAGCTCCTCTCTTAAAGATACATAACATGCCTTGTGCAATATATTGTCTACCCAACTTGTTGGTTACACCCTAACAGTCTGTAAACTGTGTAATTAAGTTTCTTGAAAGCAGAAGTGGTATTCAGCAGGTTCTGACCAGTTCTGAAGAACTGGTAGCAGAAATTTTGAGTAGTTCAGAGAACCAGTAAATACCACCTCTGACTGGCCCCACCCCCATCTATTCTCTTCCTCCCGAGTCCCAGCTAATCGGGAGGGAATGGGGATTTTGCAGTAACCTTTCCCTGAAGTGGGGAGGCAATGGAGATTTCACAGTATCCTTCTCCTGCCACGCCCTCCAAGCCATGCCACACCCACCAAATGACGCCCACAGAAGCAGTAGCAAAAATGTTTGAATCTCACCACTGATTGAAAGGTATGAGAAAATGAATTTCATGAATTGTTGTGGATAGTGAGTCATAAAACCAAAGTATAATATAATTCTGCTATAATGCATATTACAAAGCAGATGAAGCTTCCCAAGTCTTGTTGGGATTCAAAATTTATTATAGTGAAATTTATGGAAGATTTATTTTTAATAATGGCATATAAAAGGCTTTCAAACTTGTGCATGGTTAAGGACTTTGACCAAGTTTATTCATGAATTTTTAAGGTTCTAGAAAATGCTGGACATATTATCACACTAAGGATATTGATTTTTGTCATGTATTTTACTTACTGAAGTCTGCCACATTCAGCGTTCACACACATACACAAATACACAACAAGTTCAACTAATACCTTCTGCCTCAGTGATTTGAGATATGCGTGCCACAGGATGGCCTACATACTGGAACCTAATTAATATAAACGGAATGTCTTTTCCCTTCAGAGGCTAGACAAATAATGGACCCATACTTAATCTGCACTAGAAATTAATTTCTGTGCATCTTCTAAAATGGTCCCTGAGTTCCCTCTACAAATCATTTTAAAGGATTGCTTCTATTTCAGGAGCAGCATCCATAATAGTAAATGTCCATTGTTTTGTTTGAAATTATTCTGCAGATTTTTTATTTTTTTTTAAAAAAAAGGATTCCCAGGAGACAAGGATAAACTTTGCACAAATGACAAGTGTCAGATTCTGTCTGACTTTTCCTAGAGCCCTTTTATGCCACATTGGCTCATACTGAGAATTAGTAGACAGTCCAATGCAAAGTGAAATAGATTGTAAGAGAATCTTCTATTCCTAATGAAATAATGACCATTTGAAAAGAAGCATGTTAGAAGTTAAGTGGAAGGTTGCTGAATGTCAAAGATATGAAGTGTTTACGGAATCTATTATACATTTTGCACATCCCAGAATTTCAGGAAAATAAATATCTGCCAGCAAAATTAGCAGAAGGAGCTTCTGAAAAATATTTGGGATATTGTGCAAATTAATTTCAACTCTGAAATGAGCTACTTGGGGGAGTCCCAAATGGATTGCAGTCACATTAAAATGCTGATTTAACTTGGTCTGAAGCACTAATATTAGACAACAGTAGTCTCTCCTGTTCTCCATTCTGACTGTCTGGAATACAGCAGATTTTACTTTTTCCTGGTGTGACCCATTCTCATTTCAAATATGTCCATTTATTTTTTAAATGGAATCAAAATTAAATTTTGATGACATGGTTGTTTTTCAATCTTGTTTTTAAAAGTAATCATTTATCATATGAAAGCTTGCAGTTTGTTAAGTGGTTTTGGAGATGGCATTTCTAGATTAATCTTGCTGTCTCCAGGCATGGAGAACTCTGATATCAGCAGCCATGTTGAATCTTCCTGGCAAAGCAGAAATGACAAAAGATAGTAGATGGACCCGGTTAATTTTGAGCTAGGACATAAAACAATTGTTTGTGGGGAAGAACAATTCCTTCAATGAGAAAATTATGAATCAAGGGAAGAAGAAGCTCAACTCTGGTCTTGAAGGTCAGCTATGTTGTCATATGAATTGACAAGCTATGGGGAGATATATTTATTTTTATTTATTCAATTTCTACAGCCACCTATCTCAGCCAAGTGACTTACAATATAAAAAAATTAAAAACAATAAAATGGTAAAAACAACCCAAAAAATAATTTGCATACAGCAGCCAAGATAATTAACTAACTAGCCAAGAAATGGGACCCTTAACACATTCTGAGCCCCAGGCCTGGGTACACCACCAAATTTCTAGAGCCTAACAAAAGGCCAACAAGGTTGTAGCCATTCTAATCTTTGAGATGGGAATATTCCATAAGGCATGGGCTAACTTTGAAATGTAGAGACAGAACTCCTATTAGTTCAGCCTGGTATATAGGGGTTGGGGATTACTATCCTGAGAGACTCGAGTTCTTCAGTTGCTGGAGGACATGCTGCCAGTTTAGCCCAAAATTGGAAAGAGAGATAAGGAGGGGGGAAAGGAGAGAAGAGAAGGAGAAGACACAAAATGGAGTGGCTGGACAGACAAATTGAAAACTGAAGTCATGTGAGCATGCAGACCAATTGTTGGTTGGGAAAGGAGAAGGCAGGTCTATAGTGGCTTCCCTGGAAGAAAGGAAGTGAAGACTGAAAAGACATCTTCACCCAAGCCCAAGATATGAAGAAAGGAGCTGGTTGGCTGCAGATGGCATCTTCATGCAACATCCAAGAACAGGGAGCAGGAGAACATCAACGGTTTGCGAAGCCCTGTTCTCCTGGAAGGACTGGGCAGAAGACCCTAAGAGAGGTTTTCCCCCAGTGGAGGAAAAGATTCAGGAGAAAATCAAGCTGTACTGAACACACTACAGTAAATCTATCCCACCCTATACCTTTCTTTTCACTTTCTCTTGATAAGCAGGGGAAGGAGGAAGATTGAGGGGGGAGGAAGCAAAGCAGTTAGCAGCTAGAAGAAATAGACTCTGGAAGAGAAATTTAGAAGTAAAGCTGACACTGGGGTTGTGTGCTATCTAATTAAAAAAAGCATAAAATTCTCTATTTTCTTGCTTCTTTGTGTCAATTGCTATCCTTACAAACAAAAATATATCTTCAGTTCTGAACTAACCTGGTCTCACTGTGTTCATCAGAACCAGTTAAATGTAAAATGCTGCACATTCATTATATTCAGTTTCAGATTGTTAAAATTTCAGGGTAAAATGTTTGTTTGATTTTTGAAAATCCATGTAAGATTTCCTGGTGTATTTGTAGATTTTTACAAACCCGTGTAGCAATTCTAATGGGAGACTTAATCACTTCTGGCAAAGCTGATGCCCACGGATGTTCCCTGTGGAATGATAGCTCTCTCCGTAGTGTATAGATAGTAATAGCTCCTTGTCAACTTGCCATTCTGGTAGACAGATAACTATCCTTCTCCAGCAAAAGCACTGCTAACAAGCCCCACTGTCTGAAGCTTATTGAAATGGTGTTGTGCAAATACTCTATGGAGACAAAGAGCCCTCCTGGCCTCATTTGGATCTTTTAAGTTTAAAAAAATCACTAAGAGGGAATTGGAATCTTGCTAATAATTTGTTTCTTCCACCACTGTAAACACCATGCAAATTAACAACAATGGCAATTGAAGGAGTCCCTCCTTCCCTTCTGACTACACACCACCTGTCCCTACTGCCCTCAGTGTGAAGTCCCTTCCTTCCTCTTGAGCTCCCACTAGTGAATTGCATGAGTCTCATTCTTAATTAACTGTGCCAGTGCAAGCTCTGTTAGGTATTAAATGTTTGTCACATTCAAATTAAAAAACCCATCTTGGTAGGGTATGTTTTTCTAAGTCGTCGTTACAGATTGATGTAATGAACTTGCAGTTTTCTTTCCTGCTTTTTCTCTATTCACCACCACCACCCCACCTGCTTCTTAGAAAAGAGAGGTGCAGCTGCCAGGCAGAAACTAAACAGGGGGAGGGAAATGATAGTGTTTGCCTCCCTGCACTCTAGTCACAAAGAGAAAATATATTAATTTTTCCCACTTTTCTCATACTCCCCTGTAGCCACTACAACTGACTGCCTATGAAATGGCCATAATCGCTAGCAAAGTGGCACGGGTGAAGTCGTGTCATAAGGTCAGCTGGTGAGCAATTGACTTGTTCTGGAGAAAGGACTCTGGAGGCTGAATCCTCAAGCAGCAGCTATGCTAAAGAATAGCTCTGCCCTGCGCACTCGATGCTGCTGGCCATCCAAAGAACCTGATGGAAATACCCCCGTCATCAAGGAAACTTGAACTGTTTTAATAAGTTGAAGAGTTTGTAATGGCCTGTGGGAATACCCCAGGAGTGGGCTTCAAAAGTTCCAGCAACGGGTTCACTGCCCCACTGCTGGGTGGGCATGGCCTAGTCAACCTCCTGCACCATGGCGGGTGTGTCTGCGTTTTTTGCCCTCCCCAGGCTCCAGAGGCTTTCCTCGAACATCTGGGAGGGTGAAAACTGATTCCCCCGGGCTCTGGAGTCCCTCCGGAGGCCAGAAACAGGCCTGTTTTTTGCCTTCCCCGAGCCTCCGCGTGGGCCCTGCACTTACCTTGCATGATGAACAGGCTGCGTAGAGGCTCCTGGGAGGGCTGGGGTAGGAGGAGTGGGTGGGCAGAGCCAGCCAGGGATGGCACTTGGAGGTTCACCGAACCGGGCAGAATCTTAGCTAGAGGATCTCCCGAACACGTGCGAACCCCCAGCAGCCCACCCTTGGAATATCCTTGAGAGATAGGAAGCCAAAGAGCCACAGCCATGGTAATGGTGAGATAAGAAACATTTCAGGTCACAGAAAAAATTGAGGCGGAGGAAGCATCTCAGAAGACCCCCCTTTAGTTCCGAGAAAGTAAACGTGGGGGAGGGGAGAAGTGCTTCCAGACTTGTAGGCTTGTCTTACTGCAGCCTTACAATAATGATAGTCATGGTATTAGTTTCTTGTCTGAACTACCTAAAGGAATTGAAAGGGTTGGAAAAGACACAGAAAAAGAATAGCTAACCATAAAGCATGTTGAACCTCCTTTCTCCTCCTAAAGGGCTGTGCTAATGCTAATAATCCGTTACCTTAAAGGAACAGCATCTCTTCCCCATCCTCTTGAACCTAAGAGTAAAAATAGAGAAGTGTCTTAATGAGTCACAGAGGTGCTGCCATCTACTGGTCATCTGGAATTTCTTCAATCTTGCCTTGCAGGTTATTTCTTAGTTCAATTGTGCTTCAAATTCAATTGTTGAGGAACATCAAGGGGACTTTGCTATTATGGTCCTGTTCTTCCTGTGGCTTTTCTGTGACTATTTGGTTGGCTACAGGACAGATGGAATGCTAGGCTTTTGTCTCATCTAGCACAACTTTTAATATATTCTGATAGTCTGAAGGGCCCGAGCCATGACAATGCCAAACATTGTGCTCTATAACAAGAAAAAAAAAGGCATCAGATAGGAGTATTTCTAGTTTTCTAATTTTCTTTTCCATCCCCTGTGCATAATAAAGCCATAATTCTGTATATGTAAAATTAATCAGTTTATTAATTAATTAAATTATTCATTCTTGCATAACTTGGATATATATTTCAGCAGCACTTATCCTTGGATTGCAGTAATCTTTGTAAGATAATATCAAGAATTTTGTGAACATCAGACCCAAATGGAATATTAATTGAATAAGCCTCATATTGTACTTTCAATATAGTGGAGTTGGTAATGATCCCTTTTTGAATATTTTCTGAAAAAAGCCCAATAGACAAAAAAAGAAGCTTCGGTTGAATTAAGCTCATTTTAAGATTATATGAGATATACTTACTTTAAAAAAATCTTTGCTAGTGATTTGGCAATACAGGCTATTCGGGATCATTATGTCAGAGTTTTTAAAGAAAGATAACTAATATCCAGCTTAATAGTAATCTTTAATACTTTGTAAGTAGTTTAAGTATAAACTACCCAGAGTCCAATGGAGTCATCAAGCATAACAAAATTAATGAAGGGAAGGGAAAATATATTCCAGTAGTGATAACAATTCAAGAACTTTAGAGGAGGCAGATACTTCTCAGCCAAATTTAACAGACTTTGCTTGAAAATATTGCCATATTGTAATTACTCTGGACTTAAAATCTTGCTTAAACCATATATTTGTGCTCAGAAAAGGAACACAATTCACTAGGAGTATCATAGGAAATTGGTTATATGCTAACCCATAATCAGGCATCCCAAATGATGAACTCACATATGTTAGATATAGAATGACAAAGGAGTTCTGGTTCCCCTAAATACCTACTTTTAAGTAGCTCTGCCCCTATGTAGAAACCAGTGACAAATCTGAATTATTTAACACTACCTGAACCAGTGACGTGCAGTCAGGGGAGGCAGGGGAGGCAGAGCCTCACTGCTCTCATCATGAAAATAAAATAAAAATTATTCCGGGAAGCCGCGAAAGTGGTTGGGAGAGGCGCGCGGCTTGGTTTAGCCTCCCTGGACATCGCAGCAGCAGCCCCAAGTGTGTCGATCTTGCCATTTTTTGCATCGGGCGAGCCCGGGATCCTTGCAAGGGGAATGGAACCACATGTGCAGGAGGCTCCTCAGCGCCAGCCTCAGATCAGCACAGCCGTGGTCCCCTTCATGTTGGCTCAGGAAGGAGGGGAATGGGACCATGTATGCAGGGGAAGGGGACCGCAGCTCGCGCTGATCTGAGGCTGGTGCTGAGGAGCCTCTTGCACACATCCCATTCCCCTTGCAAGGATCCCGGGCTCGCCCAATGCAAAAAATGCCTAGGTAACATCATCAGCACTAGAAAGGAGTGGGGGGGGAGGGGGAGGAGGAGAAAGAAGTTTCTCTTCTCAGAAATGTCTTCTCAGTGGAGCTGTGGCAGCCTGCCTGTCCCTTTTTGCTACATTTCTGAGAAGAGAAACTTCTCCGGTGGGGCTGCGCCGTGCGATCAGAGCAACCACGCGGTTTGATGACGTCACCAGCCTCACCAGCCATAAACCTCACTGCACGTCACTGACCTGAACTTATAAATTTTCTCAGCCTGGCTCACAGTGAGACTCTGTGAGCCTAACGATGCTATAGAAGGGAAATTCAGAAGAGTTCCTTACAATGATCGATTGTGCCCTTTTGGGTTGAATGCAATTGAGTCCCTAAGACATGTTTTATTATACTAGTCTCTGTTCCTTTTCTTTTAGTTGGACAACAAAAATAAAAGAAACATGGCTTTCTTTCTGTTTATGTTTGTTTTATATTTGTGGGTCTATGCTGTAATCTGAATGAATGAATGGACATGAGCATGAACATGAATGAGCATATGTGCTTACTTTCCATCTATTAATTGGCACGCTATCAACGCAATGGAGGAATTCATGAATTTTACACAATGGCATCTCCTTCCCTCCCTCCCTCCCTCCCTCCCTCATTTTACTTCATTCAATTTAGCAACATAATTGCTAGCTCTAGTCTTGAAAATGTAGCTAATGCCGTAAACTGGTCCAAAATCCTGGCTGTAAAAAAAGAACTTTTCTCTTAAGATATCAGCTCTTACAGCCTATCCCAAACTCAATGCTGAATGATCATGAAACTGCTTTATTTTATTGTACGCTCATTAAAATGAATATACCAACTGAGTTGGTGCTACTTATTTGATCTCATGTTTACTCCAAGCCTGGGCCATTTGGAGGTATTTAGGTCTATTTTGATTTTCAGCTTCTTGTTCTTTGGGGGAATCATTTTCTTATTGTTTCATTATTGTTCTTGTTTCCTGCTACTCATGCAATTTTCCTCATTGTATCACAACACTGATGAAGAAAAATCTGAGTGTGCGCAATCAGTAAGATTATAGCACGTGGAAAATAAATGGGGGGCAAGAAAGAAAGCAAAAGTAAAAAGTTCCAGCAATGGAAACAACATTGAAATAGTGCGATGCTTCCGTGGGGTAACTACCTTTCCAGTAATCACACAGTGCCCTGAATGTTAAAACAACATGCAAAACCATATTCAAAACATGCTGTACTTTCCAGTGTGATGCCTTCAGAGTAGGTTCAGAATGCAGAATGCAGGAAAATGTCCTCATCCCAAGGGGCAAGGAAAGGAAATTGACTGCAAATATATGAATTGTGTACTACTATAATAATATTAAATAACACATAAAATAATATGGGATCCAGTTTCATTGTTTATTCTATGCTCTGTGTTCTATTTGTCTGATTTACATTCTGACTTTCATTCAGGAGCAAAGGGCTGCTCTCTACCCCTTCTTTTTTCATCAACTGGTAGCTTGGCTGAGAGAGAATGACTGGCTCAAATTCAGCTGTGAGCTTCCATGTGAGCAGCATTTGGCAGGGAGCTCAGGGTGGGCCAGAACAATGGTGTCCCCATTTTTACAGTCTAACATCTGAATCACTGTGGCACACAGAGACTCATACACAGTATATTGGCTGTCCTGTATGCCAAGGAGCTGTAGGAGAACAATACTACTTCATCCTGGCATCATCTACCTTCCTCAACACCCATGCCTTGGGCTTAGATGTCCTCAAAATCTATGAATATCAATCTTTATGCATATAGATTTTATATATATATCTTGAGATCCCACTTTTGGACCGGAAGTCTGAAACAACTACCTAGGAAAGGAGATACTTGTATTTCCCTGGCTTTCCATCTACTACATACTGTCCCTTAATCCCCTGGCCGAGTGCCGTTTCCCACTTCTATCCAGGATGCTATCCACACCCATCCTGGAATCAACAGAATAGTATCGAATAGCATGAACTTTACTTTTTCATTGCTGCTTACTATTCTGCCTCTACTGTCACAAGTCTACAAGTGACTGTCCAATGGTCTTGCCCTGGTAATTCAGTGTCTGATAAACAAAGCAGTCCATTGGGTCTTCTGGTGTTGTTGCCATCTCTGTTCAGCATATCACAGTCGGTAGAAAATTGATTAGCCAATCATGTCACTGCAAAAGGAATGGGACGAGTCTTTAGGTCTGTTATCTCTAAGCTGCTTTGTGTTTCCCTCTTCCCACATTTCATTTTATAGTAAAAAGTGCTTTAAAATACCAAATAGGAATCACAAAGGTAATGTCACTTTGAGGGTTTCCTGATGGTAGTTCTGGAAGTTTTTAAGAAGAGACTGGGCAGAATGCTATAGTGTCTCCAGCTTAAGCAGAGGTTTGGACTAGAAGATCTCCAAGGTCCCCTTCAACCCTATTATTCTATATTCTATGTTCTGTGTTACTATCATTTTCTAAAATAGTAGTCTTATCAAATTATAAAATGCAACCTTGGATGAATCTGGGCAAGGTAGAAAGTATTCAGTGTCAGAGTTAGCAGTGTTATTGAAATAATATGGAACAAATCTGCTCAACTGCTACCACCTGCCAAGTTTCCAAAAAAATCCCCCCCCCACCATTTGTTTGTTCAAAGAACACACTGAAAGTTTCCTTTAAGTCATGTTCAACTAGTGCTGATGACAAACATGTATTTATGTAGTTTCTTTGCAACAGCACAATTAAGCAGTGCTGATCAGCTCTTTAGGGCAGGAGTCACCAACCTTTCGGACACCAGGGACCACTAAATTCATAATTTTAAATCCCATGTACCACTAATATTAATGTTTTAAAAAGATAAATAGTGTTTAGTGCAATATAAAAATGCAAATATTTTTTTTGCGGACACCAAAATTTTCTTGTGGATCACCAGGGGTCCTCAGACCACCAGTTGGTGACCACTGCTTTAGGGAATAAGCCACAGAATGATGGTAGAAGAAGCAGTCAGACTTGAGGGTAGTGATAGTGCTTACCTTCGCCCAAAACACTCAGGACCCATATAATTGATCATCCAGCTTCACCTCTAAGCCGTGGTGGCTCAGTAGTTAGAATGCAGTACTGCAGAGTATTTCTGCTGATCACCGACTGCCAGCAGTTTGGTAGATCGAATCTCACCAGGCTCAAGGTTGACTTCCATCCTTCTGAGGTTGGTAAAATGAGGACCCAGATTGTTGGGGGCAACAGGCTGACTCTGTATACTGCTTTGAGAGGGCTTAAAGCGCTGTAAAGTGGTATATAAGTCTAAGTGCTCTTGCTATTATGCTAGTGAAGCATAATATATTTTGCACATTTTGAATCTGCCATTGGATGATGTTGGAATAGGAAGAAAAACTTTATCACGGGCATGGCTATGCTTCATTTAAAATGTCTCAGTCTTGGGCTGAGCACAAAATAAAAGGAATGTTGTCAAGGAACAAAAATAAAAGGAGTGTTGTCAAGGAACGACTATTGCATGAGTTAAGTGCAAATAGGGATACAGCCTAAGTCTTACTAGTGATGAATAGAAATAGCAAGAGTAATGATCTAATACAAATGTCACAAGAATCCAAACATACATTGTTCATTTACACAGAGACAGAGCTGAAAGAATAATTTGTGAGAAAACTGTGTGTGTGAGAGGGGGGGGGGAGAGGGAGAGAGAGGAATTTCCCTGGGATCTGGGACAAGCTAAAAGAGAACTCTGTGATAACAACTGCATATTCAAGTCTATACTTAATTTTTATAATGGAAAAAATTGATGAATTAATTCCCTGTGCTTGAGATAGTTATTCTCCTTCAATTTTGGCATCTGAGTCCTGATATATTTTCTTTGGTAAGGACATATCCTTCCTTTGCTATCTAGAGAAAACATAGATAGATATATCGCAGATCATTTTCTGCTGCACCAGTCCTTCATTATTGTACCATTATTCTTTTATTGCTCGTTTATCTCCACTCTGTAACATGACTGTATATTTCTCTCTTCGTGTTCATTGCTTTTCTAACATTGCATTCTATTTATGATATTGCCTTGGTGATAGGAACAGTGGATTGTGAGAACAGATGGACTACTTTGGGACATCTTAACACAGAAGATGGTATTCTACTGATCAGTGTCATGTTATTCTTTTCCTTTAATATATCCCAAAGACTGCTTTGAGTCACCAACATTTTTATTTCAGCCTCTGTTTAGTTACAATTAATTTAGAATCTCTTCTATATAGAATATTCTTTCCTTGACATGGGAGGTTCACTAAATTACATCCTCATTATATTTGTTTCCTACTTATATTTAGATGTCTCTATGTGAATACTTTCCAACAAACAAGAACATATTATCTAATTCTCTACTTTTGCCTAGGCTTTACTTTTGAGTCATCTTGTAATTAGCCCTGCAGGGGGAAAGACTTCATTGATTCCAAGCCCTTGTGTTAGTTGCTGTTTTATAGTTTCATGGTTAATTTTTATGGAACTTTACTTTGAGCAGACATAATGTGTTATGTACCAGGCTTTTCACGCACAACATAAGACAAATCCTTCATGTAAAATAGCTTCCCAAAACTGCCTTAAAGTGAAATTTGGCCAATATGAGTGCTCCTCAGGCAAATTATTTAAAAGCAAGCAATGTGACTGGAATGCAAGATGCCTTTAATGAAGCTGAATCTGCCTCCAGTCAACTTAGAATACTGCCATAAATGATTGGCTGCATAGCTAAAGAGTACCTGAGATTTCAATCAATCCTGACCCCAGACAGAATCCAGCAATTGGATCCTTCAAATCCTGTGAATCAATTTGAGGTTCTCCTCAAGTGATTAAGGCACAAGGGAAGTGGTGGACACGAAGTCTACAGAAATTGCACTAGTTGTCCTAAAGTTTCCATAGAACATGAAGCTACAAAACAGAAAAAAGAAAATTAGGGGTATTACTCTGAAACTTGTCTGATATAATTTCCAATTCCAGGGCATGATTTATCAGAGGTCTCTAATTACAGTGTTTTGAGAAAAAGGCATTGAACTAATATATCAGCTTGCACTGATTTGTTTTGTGCATTGCCCTAGTTCTCTCTCTTAGTTGAATTTATAACTATGGTTATGTTTGGGAGATTTGTGGCTTCTGTTCCACATCAGTACCAATCTGTTTCTAATCTAGTTTTTGCCTCATTCCAACCAAGTCCTTTCCTTTCTGTCCAATCCTGTTCTAAAATCTTTATTTTTTTCCCAAACCAGCACTTAGTAATTTTAATTTATTCATGCTATTTATTTAAATATGTTGTGTTTTATTTACCAGTATTTATGTTCAGAGAACATGCTCTCCTTTATTCCTTAATTCCAGCTTCAGTGTTGATTCTTTCTGTTTTGATGTGGTTGTGATCCTTCTTGTAGCTATTGTAATACTTTGCTTTTTATACCGGAGTTCCCCAACGTTTCCAGCTTTGCGAACCGGTGGGGGAGGGGAGAGGGGATGGTTCTGTGCAAGTGGTGGGGAAACAGGTGTGTGTTTGTGTGTGCAACTCTATCTGCGTGAGCCGTGGCATGCCCACCCGCTGTTCATGGAAATGGAGTGTGCATGCACACACTTGCCCACTGCTCATGCAAGGCAGTGTGCAAGTGTCCACCGCTTTGGGCGGCCTAGTTTTGAACGGCTCATGGCCCGGTAGTGGGCTGTGGCCCAGGGGTTGGAGACCCCTGTTCTATACAATTCTATGTTAATTGTGGTCTGTGTGTGTGAGGCTTATATATCTAAATAATACATTTATATCATATATCTATCTGAATATCACACAGAGCAATACAAAATTCAGTATACAATGTGCAAAAGAACTATCCCTAAATATTAACTATGTATCTCTACAGATTATGCAATAAATCTGTATTTCATCTATTATAATACCGCAGTTGCTGGGTCAGTCCTTCTGAAATGTTACAAGTTACTGAGGAGCATCTCTATAGTATATTGATTCATTCAATGTCTTGAGAGAGGGTAGTGAATCTCTCTTAATTCCCTTAAGAGGTTATGGTTGTATCCTTCTGAAATATTGCAAATTTCCTCTCCATGGTTCCTCTATGATATATGAAGTCTTCATACAAAACCTTGTCTCATCAAAAACTGGTGAGTAAGTAAATCCTTTAAACTTAAACTCTAGAGACTGTTCTTGCACAAAATACATCTCGGAAATTAGGTAGGTTTCTCATAGAATGAGCTATTGTAGCAATTTCACGCCGTTCTGTTCAAAATAAAAATGTTATAGCCAGCTGTTGATTTTTCAGTGATGGTCAATGGAGCACTAAACTTCCCCTGACAAATCCTGATCTGAATCTGAGCCAAGTCTAACCTCCACTGAAACACCCCTAGCTCCCGTCATTAAGGGACACGGGGTTTGACTCAAATGTCAATGCATTATCTTACCATATAACACTGAGATGCAGCATGTTCATTCTGGATCTCTGATTAGAATTACTCATATGATAATTTAAAAACACACTACTAGGAGTTTGATCCTGACAGGCTCAAGGTTGACTCAGCCTTCCATCCTTCTGAGATCAGTAAAATGGGGACCCAAATTGTTGGAGGCAATATGCTGATGTTATAAACTACTTAGAGAGGGCTGTAAAGCAATACGAAGAGGTCTATAAGTCTAAGTGTTATTGCTATTGCTATTTGCAGATATTTCCTCTCCTTTGGCCTTCCTGTAATGTCACAAATGGATGCATTCATCAACAGGATTCCTGCCACTGCCTCTACGTTCCAGCAACTTGTCTTTTTTCAGACCCCTCCCCAACCAGAATCCTTCAGACACATTGGACTTCAGCTTTCATAATTCTGGAAAAGACTAGTTTGTGACCGGCAGGGGTAGAAGGAACCATTTTCTGAAAACTATCAAACACTCCTCCTGCACAAATTATCCAGCATCTTTCCTTCCACATTTGATTAATCAATTTGGGAAGGTCATTTTTGCTCAGCCCTACAAAGAATGGAAGAATGCTGCCTTCATATTAGTGAGGTTTGTTCTGGAAAAATAATCTTTTTTCAGCAGAAAGACCCTAAAAATGCCAGTCATTCCCCCCCAAAAAAATTTCCAATGTTTTTATACAATTAGAAAGAGATTTGTGATTTCCTGATTTACTTTGCACATATATGACTGTATTTATTTTCCTCCATGCATTAGTTCTGTTGAAACAAGCTTGAAATAGGATTGTAGTGTAAACATTTAGCTTGGTTTCTCCAGTATTACATACATTCTCCACATTGTTATTTGGTGTTAAGGCTAAGCTAAGTATACAGTTTTTAATAGTGTCATAACAAAGTAATTTCTTGTAAAAATATTGACTTTTTTACATTACCCTCATTAGTTACACCATCAATTAAGCAAATGCAATTGATTATATTGCCTTATAATGTTTCTCATTTTCTTGAATGATCTCAGAATGAATCAGATCAGCGGCATGAATAAACAAAAAAGCAGTGAAAGTTAGCATCACATAGAATTGGAGGAATTTGGTTACTGAGCATCTACATTCAAGACATGCAGGTGGACTGCTTGATTGATTGATTATCTGTCATCAAGTTGTTTTCAACTCCTAGCAACCACATACATTTTCTTCATCTATCATCTATCCCTAACCTGTTCTTTCAAGCCTCACAACAGGGCATTAATTGCCAGTACATCTGAACCCATCCTCCTTGCTTCTGGTTATCTTCTTCTTCTGTTTTCTCCCATTTTTCCAGGGTTTTAGCTAGAAAGAGACCATGGTCTACACACAATGTAGGGTAGGATATTTAGTGCTTGGTCATTTATAACTTGAGTGAGAACTCTGGCTTGATTTGTCCAATGAACCATCAGTTTACTTTCTTCGCTGTCCACATCACACTCAGGACTACTCAGAATGAGCAGGGACATGATAATTGTCTTTTGTACTTGAGGAGCTGTCACAGAGAAGAGAGGATTGACTTATTCTCTAAAGCACCAGAGGGCAGGACAAGAAATAATGGTGGAAGCTGGTTAAAGAGAGATCCAACCTAGAAGTAAGGAGATATTTTCTGACAGCGAGAACAATTAATCAATGGAATAGATTGCCTCCTGGAATTGTGGGTGTTCCAACACTGGAGGTTTTCAAAAATAGACTGGACAATCATTGGACTTCCTTTAATATATATTCAGCATATAGGTTGAATAAACAAGGGGAGAATATACACTTATGATACCCCTTTGCCAATCTGGAGCCGGTCTCTCTGTAGTAGCTTTATCCATTATTTTGCTAGAGTGTGAAATTAAAGCTATTGTACAATTGCTTATACACTCTGTCAAGTCTCCTTTATTTGGTATTGGAACATAGATTGACTCTCCAATAGGTTGGCCACTGTTATTCTTCAAATTTACTGGTCTAGCTTGGTTAGAACCTAGACTGATTCTGTTGCTTTCCATATTTCAGTAAGTATTCCACCAGTTCTTGTAGCCTTCTAACTTGGTAATGACTGGAGTGTTGTTTTAACTTCACCTTCTAGTACTAGAAGTTGTTGAAGTGGGGAATTGCTTCTAAGAAATCTTGGATGTTGACCTCTCTTCTGTGCAGTATATACTCCTTCCATTTTCTTTTGATATGCTTTGAATTGATTGCTATCTCTCCATTGGTGTCTTTCAGTTACCAATTCAAGATTAGAACCTCCTGAATTCAGAGATTTTTTTGGAAGATTTCTCTTCCACAAAATGTATTCTTCCATTTTCAATGTCTCTACAGACTGTCGTAATATTGCTTGTTGTCTCTTATAACAGCTCTCTGAAACTCTTTGCTAAGTTCCTTTCCAATATTTTTTTTCGCCTTTCTTGGCTTGGACTTCTTTTCTTGACAATTTCTATAGCTAGTTTTGACATCCAGTTTCCTTTCTTTCCTTTCTTCATTTCTGGTAGTCACTTTTATGTTCATCTTTAACTACTTTTTAAAATCCATTCCATAATTCCTTTGGTTCTTGATTAATGAAGGACTTGAGAGATTCCCAATGTTCTTGGAAATGGTGGATATATACTTAACATCATATCATGAAAATAGACTGTCTTTCTTAATTTTTTTTTTTTTTGCTTATCTTGCTGTCAACTTGTCAGCTTGCACACAAGTAATTTGTGATCTGTTCCAGTCAGCACCTGACCATATCTTTGATGCTATAATTTATTGGAGTAGCAGAAATAGATAAATCGGTCTCTTGCTTCATTTCAGTTTCTCAGGTCTAACTACTTTTTCCTCTTTCATGTTTCCAACTTTGCCATTCCAGTCTCCAATCCAGAGGTGGGTTTCACATAAGTTTACCACTGGTTTGCTTCGCTTGTGCATATTCACTTTGTGAGTGTACATATCTTCCGTGCATGAGCACAACCTTCCATGAATACCCTTTGATCACATGTGCAGCTTGCACGCAGCTTAGAAAATTTGGGTAAATAAGACGGCATAGAGCCAGAGCAGGTGGCCACCACCAGCAGTTCGCCCAAACTGGTCCAAAGCAGATGAATATCACATCTGCTCCAATCTCAAACAGCATATCTTGCTTGCATGTTCTATCAATGTCAATTAAACTTGATCATAGAAGTCAATAACTTCCTTTTCTCCTGCATCAGTGGTTGAGGCTAAACTTCAATGATTTTCACATTAAAGGTTAGCCACAAAGTCTAATCAATAATATTTCATCATTGATTGCATTTCAACCAAGTGCTGTTCTTGTTATACCATTCCTAACTATAAAAGCAACACTGTTTTGTCTTTGTTTTTCATGTCTTGATGTATATGGAAATATTGGCATTTTACATGGTTGTGCTTTTATTAATTATGTATTTAGCTCAGTTCCTGTCATTAAAAATAAATCCCACAGATGTTTAACAGAAAGGTAAGCACTGGTTAGTGTATCATTCCTTGAGCAATCAACATGCATGCAATTTCTAGTAATAGGAACGAAGCAAGAAAGGATGCTGTGGGAGGTTCATCAAGGGATTTAAAGAAGAGTTGGGGAAGGGACTAGATGTTGCTCCAAGGCCAAAAGGTAACACTAGATGGCTTACAGTTTAATGGCACTGAGCAACTTAATTCTGTAGAATGAAGAGATTTGGGATAACATCAGGAACAATGATAAATATATATACCTACTTTACATCCTGATTCCCCCCTCCCTCTTTTTGAAGCTCATAATCAGTGGTGAAGTAATTCTCTAAACTTCTCAAAGTTTGTACTTGCCCATATAAATAGGTAAATCATCCTGGTCCAAAAAATGCCATACATTGAGCAGCTTTTGCTCACAAAAGGGCAAAGGCCCCCACTGGGAAGATGCAGGATTAGCTTTAATAATGAACTTTTGAGCCCAGCATGGTGCTGAACATAGTTGTAAAAAAGAATTTGGAATGGAGGGCAATGCAGCTGGTCTGTATTTTCTTCCTGCTGGCCTGAGGAAAATAACAAACAAGAGGGTGGAAAGGAAAGGCAGGGTTAGAAGCTTGGATGTGCTTCAAAAGATGGCCAAGTCTGGCACATCCTTGCCTCTTCACTTGGTCACAAGGGGGACAAACCATTGAACTTAAAGGCAATGATCTTTAATAGGCATGTAGCATGTTCTCTCAAAAAGCATAATATTATCTATAAAGATGGGTCAACAGCAATCTGCAATCATGTTGATGCAGCTTTGCATGCTGAATGACATGTCAACAGTCCAAGACAGGCAGCTGAAGTGCTTTTCTGGTTGAACAGCAATACTGGGACGGGCACCAGTGAAGAAGGGGCAATTTCACTGTGTTAAACCTCTGTGTGGCTTTATGAAATAATATTTCCATCTTTTCTTGGCCATTGTTTGATGGGCTAGAAAGAGACATTGCAAATAAGCAATTCATTTCAGTTAGGTCTATGCAGCATTTGAGAAATAATTTGGAAGAAAGTTTTTTAGTGTGTGGAGAGATGAACATAGCATTGTTTAAGGTAACTTTATCTTTTCCTGATATTGTGTCACGGCTGTTCTTCAGAAAAGCTGTACTTGCTTAAAAGAGTTCAAAGGAACAGTGCTTTGTTCACATGCACAAGAAGAGAGAGAGAGAGAGAGAGAGAGAGAGAGAGAGAGAGAGAGAGAGAGATACAACATTCTGCCCATGCATTCCAAAGCACCTTTTTGATTATTATGTCTGAAGCTGCCGCCCTCCTCCTCCTCCTCCTCCTCCTCCTCCTCCTCCTCCTCTTCCTCCTCCTCCTCCTCCTCCTCCTCCTCCTCCTCCTCCTCCTCCTCCTCCTCCTCCTCCTACCATATCTGTCATTGGATGTTGATGATCACAAGGCGAGCCCTAATTTTAATCCTGCATGAACCGATGTTGGACAGTGTTGTAGGTTTTCATCTACCTTTTTTCCTTTAGATAATGTTGAGGCTACAGGTCTAACAATAACAACAAACAAGCAAACAAACAAAAAATAGAAAAGCAGTTTCCAGCACAGACATGCATAACATTGCTCTGTTTGTTTCCTTTGCTAGATCTCTTTGAGTGAAGCTGCTGTGGTTGAATTAGAATGGACATAGTGCGATATATCTAAACAACTTTCTGTTACATTGACTTGAATCTACCTTATATGTGAGTGTGTGTATATATACATACCAGGGGTTGTAACACAAACATACATACATACATACATACATACATACATACATACACACACACACACACACACACACACACACATATTGTATTTGTGCTGATAAATAAATAAATAAAGGAAGACTAGTATAGATCCATTTCAAGCTATTTAGCTCTCATCAGCTAGCCATACCCTTACTGGGATTTGAACCTGGGCTGTATTACATATTAGGCAGGAGTCTTAGCCACTAAGCCATAGGCTCTCCTCCTTTATCAGCTGAGCCAGGGAAATAGGTATGTATTTGTGTTACAACCCCTGGTATGCCCAAATATGGGAGGAAGCTCACTCCTCCCTCTTTCTGTCCTTCGGCTCATTACAGAAAACCATCCAGGCAGAAAACCATATTTTTATTTTTAATGTTGCCTTTTTATATTTGTGTTGTATTTGTGCTGATAAATAAATAAAGGGAGACTAGTATAGATCCATTTCAAGCTATTTAGCTCTCATCAGCTAGCCATACCCTTACTGGGATTTGAACCTGGGCTGTATTACATATTAGGCAGGAGTCTTAGCCACTAAGCCACAGGCTCTCCTCATTTCCTTTCCACCAAACATAGGCAATTGAAAATATTGTCAGTGATGCTTTCTCAATCCGAGTAAATACCAAACTTTCAGGAAGAGAAGAGGGGGTGAAAAAGACAGGAAAAACACAGCTTCCACAACTGAAATCCACATATTTGGAGAGCTTTCAGATTGGGACGGCCTGGACAAAACTTTTGATAAGACAATTTGTTTTCTTTTCAGGGTATTCTCAACTATTTTCTCCAGTGAAGATATTTTTTTCTTTTTTCAGCCATTTTGATGATCCAGCTTTCACACTCATATGTTACACCTGGGCAAATAGTAACTTTGACGATCTGAATTTGGTTGTCAGTGTGCTTTTCCTTGCACTTTTATGTCTTTCTTCAACATTGCAAATATTTCTTTATTTGACAGCAATAGTCACCATCCTTGTGTGTGTGTGTGTGTGTGTGTGTGTGTGTAATCTATTACTACTTCCATTCCTTTGCATATTAGCAATGTGTTGGCATTGCCCATTAACAAAACTTTAATGCACATTGAACAGCGGACCACTTTCTGCAGCCTCTTCTTTCATCTTCTACCACATAATGCTTAAGTTTTCTTCACTTCCAACTGTCAAAGTGATTTCCTTGATTTCTACTCAACTTGAACTCTCCATAGCATGAAGAGCAAGCTGATTGAGTTGAATAACCTGCAATAAAAAACAGAACACTGCTTTTGGGTGAAAAATACCCAACAGATCCAATTGCATTTCCCCATATCCTGCATTGTGTGTAGAGAAAAATCAAGTGGTGGGATGTTAGAGATTGCAAAATGACAGCTGTATTTTGTTCTACAAAGATAAGAGGAAGACAATGTCCATGTCAATAATTAAGTCCTCCAAAAATTGGCATGGCCCTAGTACTAAGATTCTACTTACCAGCACCACTGAGAGGCCCTCTTTATTTAGTACACACAGAAGAGAGAGATGGTTAAGCTAAATTCATTTGAAATGAACATGGAAATGCATAATTACTAAGCAAAGTTGCATTAATTTTAGTGGAACTAAGTACAACCAACTTACTCTGGACACATTACTCTTATGGGAAACAAAAATGCTAAGACTCGGGTTCACCATTTCAATGTTGAGCCTGAAACTTGGTGGACCAGCATTCTGTCTCTGATAGGAATCCTGAAATATATAGGCTTTCTCTTTAATTTGTGCCCACAAGCAAACAATAAGGTTTTTTAGAGAACAGGAGAATAACATGCCCCTATTCTTCAAGCCTCTTAGAAGTATATTTTGTATCACTATGGTTTACTTCCTTCCTAGGATTAAGGAGGCATCCACATGAAAGCTTCTTTAATATGACTTGGGGAAGAGCTGATTTATTGAAATGGTAGGGGTGATGCCATTGGTCTGAATCAATAGATCAAAAAAATGAAATGTAGGCTATCATTACCAGAATATTGATTGAAATCCTCCTCTTGGCTATCACTCACAGACATCTAAAGATTGTTTTACTCCTCAATAAAATAATCATCAATGTCAAGCCCATATGATGCATCGGGACTGCCAGGCAATCCCTCAGGGGTCAAAAAGATCATGGATCCCTAGCAAAGGATCCAACATAATCTATTGGTTGCTTTTAAACAATGCCTTTGATTTCATGCCATGATCCATCTATTGCCTTAACAGCTGTAGATTTCTGAGTTACAGTCAGATATCTATTTCTGTGGGTCAGAATTGTTGGTTACAATTCCACTATACCAGTGTATGTCCTTACACTAAAAATATGAAATAAAAGAAACTTCATGCAGTGTATTTTGATGGGACATTTTATTTATTTATTTATATGCTGCCGATCTCATTCTGTAAAGATACTCTGGGTGGCATGTGAAAGGATTTTGCAATATTCTGTTTTGCTTTTGTTTGTTTGTTTAATCCTCTCCAATATTTAGAAGTAAGGTACAATCCTTTAAAAAGCATGATAAAACAGTACAACCAAATCAAATGTAATCAATAATACCTTAATTTCAAAGACTATTAATCACAGAAATATGAGACAGAAAGGCACAATGGACAAAAGACATGATTAGGTTATGGCCATTAAGTCCCCCTAATGCCAGATGGTCCTCTGATGCCAAAGGCATCTAATGTCAGTGTCAGGCTAGCCTTGACATGAGTGTTGTTCTCCTATGTTCCCACATAATACTCTCTTCCAGCTGTGAGTGCTACCGATGCCCTGTAGATATGAATGTTCAGGCAAATACACATGTAAGAAGTTATTTCTTTCATAATTAGGTTTCTAATTTGCTAAAAGTCTTAAATGTCATGGGTAAAATCTAAATGTCTTATCAGAAATATGGAATAAGATACTGCATGCTTCTTAGCATCCATGTTATACAGGGTTTGGGAAGAGTATTCTGAATAACATCCTCACTGCCATATTCTGCACTAAGCACAGCTTCTGAGTCATTATCAGCGGCAGACCCTTGCAGTATCCATTGAAATAATCCACATGTAAAGTTATCAAGTCATTGAGAAAACAATTCCTGACAAGACACAGAGGACCAAATATACTCTGGGCCATTAAACCACTCAAGCCTTACCTTGACCCAGATTAATCCAGGATAGGTGTCTCTGTTCCTTCAGAGTTCAATTTCATCCAGAGTTGAAGAGTTGCCCAATTTCCAAATCACAAAAGAGTTGCACAAATCATTAGCTGCAAAAGTCTGCCTTATTTGCACCCAGCTTCAATTTATTGTCCCTCATTCAGCTATTTAAAATGTCTACTCGTTGCTTCAATATCTGTGTGGTGCCAACTGACCAGTAAATAGGGAAAACTAAAACTGGATATGATCAACAACTGGTGATGTCCAATTCCAAGCCCTCTAACGGTATCCCTCACCTGCTTAGCAGCCATAAGTAGAAGCCTTCTACTTCAATCTCAGATAAAGAACTCAGCAGGATATCTTGGTTGGTGTAATCAAAAGTGTGTCCCCCCGCCCCCACCTTATTCCAGACATGGGACATTTGCCAGAGTAACAAGACAGTTCCAAAACCAGGTCCAAAATCCAACCGGAACTAGTTTGCATAACCTCTATTCTTCAAGATGCATTACTTCGATCAGTCACTGCCTCTCAAGTACCTGGCTTATATATAAAAGACAGTTTATATTATACTAATCGATAATCCAGCATTGCCTGGGTATTTATTTATAGGGGGGAAATGTCCAGACCAAATGTAATTTCTAATGTTGGATTTTCCCCCTTACCGTAGGGAGCCCCCTTGTGGAATACTGTGAAGCCATTACCATGGCAACTCCACTGTGTTGTACAGTAGAAGCCATTTTAAGGCACACTAGGCAGTATTTTCAGAACACAAACCCCAAAGAGTGTTAGGGGTGTCTTACCCCCACAATATTTTTCTCCAGAGAGTAAGTCATCTGTTTGGTTGAAATTGCTCAAGACATTCCAGGGTTATGATGGCACATACACGCACACAGAGTTGTATGTATGTATGTATGTATGTATGTATGTATGTATGTATGTATGTATGTATTTATTTATTTATTTATATTTAATGCTTCTAGACCGCCCCCTCTCCCGAAAGGGACTCAGGGCGGTGTACAGTTCATACAAAATATAACAGAATACAATAAAAAAGTTAAATATGTACAGTTGACAGTTGACATGGAGGAGGTTAAAATGCAATTAAAAGAACTGTACAAAGCTAATATAAATATAAGTTTAAACCCCTAAAATAGATATAGTAAATTAAAAAACCCCTAAAATAACCAGATATAATACATTTGCCAGGAGGGACAGTTGTAATTATGCCAGGCCTGCTAATCGGAACAGGTGGGTCTTCAATTTTTGCCGGAAGGAGCGGAGGTCAGAAGTGGTTCTAATATCGGGGGGGAGGTCATTCCAGAGGGTTGGGCCCATCACAGAGAAGGCCCTACTCCTCGGTGTCGCCCGTTGGCATTGCCTAGTGGACGGCACCAGGAGAAGTCCCTCCCTCTGTGAGCGAATTGGCCGCAGGGATGTATGTGGGAGGATGCGATCCCACAAGTAACTAGGTCCCGTGCCATGGAGCGCTTTAAAGATGGTAATTTGCACCTTGAAACCCACCCAGAAAGCCACAGGTAGCCAGTGCAGCTCGCGCAGGAGAGGTGTTACGTGGGAGTACCTCGTACTCCCCATCACAGCCCGCGCGGCTGCGTTCTGAACTAACTGCAGTCTCCGGGCGCGTCCCAAGGGCAGCCCCATGTAGAGAGCGTTGCAGTAATCCAGGCGGGACGTCACCAGCGCATGAGTGACCATGCGTAGGGCATCCCGGTCCAGTAGGGGGCGCAATTGGCGCACCAGGCGAACCTGGTGGAACGCCCCCCTCGCCACGGCTGCCACATGGTCATCCATTGACAGCCAGGCATCAAGGAGGACGCCCAAATTACGCGCCCGTTCCACAGGGGGCAATTGTTCGCCCCCTATGGCCAGCGATGGAATCAGCTGGCTGAACCGAGGTGCCGGTAGCCACAGCCACTCAGTCTTGGAGGGGTTGAGTTTAAGTCTGTTGTCCCCCATCCAGACCCCGACGGCCTCCAAACACCGGGACATTACTTCGACAGCCTCGTTGGGGTGGTTTGGAGTTGAAATATATAGCTGAGTATCATCAGCGTAGAGGTGATACTCAACCCCAAAACCACGGATGATCTCACCCAGCGGCTTCACATATGTGTTGAACAGGAGAGGCGAGAGGACCGACCCCTGTGGCACTCCACAAGTGAGTGGCCTCGGGGTCGACCTCTGTCCCCCTGTCAACACACATTGCCTCCGGTCGGAGAGGTAGGAGCCGAACCACCGCAAAACGGTACCTCCGACTCCTATCCCCTCCAACCGGCGCAATAGGATACCATGATCGATGGTATCAAAAGCCGCCGAGAGGTCTAATAGGACCAGGATAGAGGAACAACCTCTATCTCTGGCCCTCCAGAGATCATCAACCAACGCGACCAAGGCTGTCTCTGTGCTGTGCCCAGGCCGGAAGCCAGACTGGCGTGAGTCTAGATACTCAGATTCGTCGAGGTGTCGTGGAAACTGCTGCGCCACCACATTCTCAACAACCTTCGCTAGAAACGGAAGGTTGGAGACTGGACGATAATTAGCTAGCTCCTTTGGGTCGAGTGAAGGCCTCTTAAGTAAGGGCCTCACCACCGCCTCCTTCAAGGCGGTTGGTAAGGATCCCTCACCCAATGAGGCATTCACCAGGCCCAGAAGCCAGCCTCGGGTCACCTCCCAAGATGCCAGTACCAACCAGGAGGGACACGGGTCCATTAAACATGTGGTGGGTCGCAGCCGTCCACGCAACCTTTCTAAATCCTTGGGGGCAACAGAATCAAACTCCTCCCAGGATGGTCTCACAAGACTTGCTGTTGGCGGCCCATCCGGTCCACTGAGGGGGGCCCATCCGCTCCGGATCTGAGCGACTTTATCCTGCAGATATTCCCCAAACTCCTCTGCTCTGCCCTGCAAGGGTGCCCCCTGCGTCCTCTGTGACAAGAGGGAGCGGGTCACCCTAAACAGGGCGGCAGGGCGGTTATCCGCGGACGCAATAAGAGCGGCGCAATATCTACGTTTGGCCGCCCTTAATGCCACAAGGTAGGTCCGTAAGTAGGATCTTACCTGTGTTCGATCAGATTCGGAGCGTGAGGACCTCCACCTGCTCTCTAGACGTCTCCTATGGCGCTTCATCACCCTCAGCTCCTCGGTATACCAAGGAGCCCGGGTGGGTCGCTGCCGCAGGAGAGGTCGCAAAGGCGCAACCCGGTCCAAGGCCCCAGCCGCCGCCCTATTCCAGGCGGCCGCTAGGTCCTCTGACCGAGCGCGGGTCAGGGCTACAGGTAATGGCCCAAGCTCCGTCTGGAACCTATACGGCTCCATCAGGTGCTTGGGGCGGTACCAGCGTAGACCGTCTGGTCCCGCCTCCTCACGGTGGGGGGTAGCGCCAGGGAAGTCCAGCCGGAGACATAAGTGATCTGACCATGACAGGGGTGTAATAACAAAATCCCCTATACCCAGATCACTCGTCCACTGCTCAGATACAAAAACAAGGTCCAATGTGTGGCCTCCTTCGTATGTGGGGCCCTGAATTAACTGGGTCAGGCCCATGGCTGTCATGGAAGCCATGAACTCCCGAGCTACCTCAGATGCTGCTCCCGTCGACGGCAGGTTGAAATCCCCCATAACCACAAGCCTGGGGATCTCAACCGCCGTCTCCGAGATCAGCTCGAGGAGCTCGGGCAGGGCCGCTGATGTATAGCGAGGAGCCAAGTATACAATCAGCAAACCCAACTGCCTCCCTGGGCCCCATTTCACACCAAGGGACTCACACCCGGATATCTGAGGAACAGTGAACTCCCTCGGCTCTAGACCTTCCCGTATAACTACCGCCACCCCACCACCCTTACCCAGGGCCCGAGGCTGATGAAATGCACGGAAACCTGGTGGGCACATTTCCACGAGGGGTAAACCACCCTCGTGGCCCAACCAGGTTTCCGTTATCCCTGCAAGGTCCAGCTCCCCCTCAGAGATCAACTCATTGATGAGGGGGGCCTTGTTGGTTACGGACCTTGCATTGCAAAGCATCAGCCGTAGGCCCGGGCTCTGTAGCTCCTGGCCACCTAGGTTGCGGGGGTTGGTACAAACGACCGGGCATAGCCAGCAGCCACGGTCTCCCAACCGACCTTGTAATCTTCTCTTGTCCTCGTATCCCCCCCTCCCCGCGACCGTTGTAATCAAACAACCCTCTGTTGGAATAACTTGTTCCCTCTCCCCCCCCGCTCCGCTCACTTCCTTCCCGGACTCACCTGTCCATCTGGCACTGGCACTGGCGCCTCTCCCGGCCTGGTTATCACCCCCCCCTCCCTGGAACCCCTTAATAGCAATAAAAAACATCTGGATAAAAAGCCCCTCAGCCTCCGTTTCTTCCACCTCTCGGGGTTCGCAAACCCGTCATCAAGGCAGGCCCTTGAGAGAGCCAAGGGCCATACCTGCGAGAGAGGGGCCTCCCGCAGGCGGAGCAGGTCTGACCTCGAATAAATAGTTTGTTAAAAGTCCAATGGAATCAGGATGCTAATAAAGGTTGATAGAAAGTTGATAAAAGTTAATAAAAGTTGATGGCTGATGAGTCGGGGTCTTCGAGGGAGGAAGTGGATGTTAAAATATTTAGATACAGAAGAAGGGGGTGGGAATGATCGAATACCCTTAATTACATAAAATTACATAGAATGACGAAGATGACCACAAGGTGAGAGATTGTTCAAGGTGTTCAAGGTGTTCCATGGCAGGATGACCCAAAAGTGGGAGACTATTCGCACTGGTTCAGGATGGTTCCTTCTTAGAGGTCCACAGAGACTTATAGTTAGTGTTTGGTGTCCCCTGCTGGCGTTGACAAGGCCTGGGGGGGGCATAGGGGCATTGGGAGCAGCCAGGGTATGATGGAAGAAACAGCAGAAGACCAGGCAATGGCGACCTTCCTTTCCCTCACCCGCCGCCATAGCCGCCTCCAATTAATCTCTCCCGGCTAACTCACCACCTCCTAGCCATGTCTTGTTCTCCTCCCCGGTCTTGGTTCTTCCGGTTATATTAACAAGATCTTTAGCCGCCAGCAGCAATGCAAACCTCGTATCCTCGTATCTTGCGCCTCCAGCCTCACACCCATCTGTCCTGTTTTGTTGTTGTTGTTTTGTTGTTGTTGTTTTGTTGTTGTCCTCCCCAGTGCTATTCATGCCAGTATCTTTCACCGTTCGCCCTGGCGCAACCCGCAGTCCACCACGCGCCACGCTGCGCTCCGCTCCATGCTGCTGTTGCCGCTGTTGCCGCCATTACAGCCCCGCCTTCTCCTCGCTCCAAACAACCTTCCTTCCATTTCCGCGCTCTCCGCGCTCTCCGCCAGACTCCGGACTCCCCCGACCACCCTGGCAGCCCGAAACGGGCTCAAAACAAACCAGGGTGGATGGGCTATCAGACCCTCGGGCCTCCGATGACATGAGGCCCGGTAGCAGTCCTAACCCATCGGGGAGCTCCGCGGTGTTCTCCGGAGCTCAGGAGGCGACCGCCATCACCGGAAGCTCCTCCTCCTGTATGTATGTATGTATGTATGTATGTATGTATATAGAAAAAAAAACAAGGGAGATGGACAGTTAAGAAATATGAAGAATGAATGAATGAAAAACAAACAAACAAATCTGATTTGTAACTTGTTACTCACAGGGTAAAGAGGATGTTCTTTTTTTTACCTAAGTTCTCAAAGAACTTATTTAAAAAAGAATCAAGCAGATAGAAATTCAGAAATAGCTGCATTTAGAATAAAACTAAACAGCAGGTTAGCTCCCTATGTTTTGTTCTGAGCTTAAATTCTTAATAATAATTCAGGACCATTCAGGGAAGCCTTTGTAGCAATTGTTCAAAGGCCAAGGATGATTTCTTCCAGCCAGTATATATTTTCCTTTGAGATCTGGGGAACTGTTTGAGAGGAAAATTAAATCCAGGGATAGCCTGACTTGTGCCCTCTAAGTTAAAACAAAAGGAGAGTCACCTCTGGAGTTGTTTAAAATTAAGATATCAAGATCTGCTTTGTTCAGAGGCATCTTCCAGAGGAACAAGAAGAGAAGGTTAGGGTTAAACAGTAAATGCCATAAAAGAAGCTTTCTTGCCATGACAACAGAACTTGGGGTCCAGTTATGTTTCCTCTACCTGTAATTTTTGGTTGATAGATTCCAACTATCTTAGTGAGCCTTTAGCTTTATTCCTTGAAAATAAAGAAACATGGCAATGGATGAATAAGTTTTTCTGCTTTCTCTCAATTCGCAAATATATTTACAAATAAGTCACATTTGATTCATTGAAAGTTTTAAAACAAAATATCCTAGGAACATTGTATGCATTACTGTGCCCAGGATACACATTTTTGTTTGGTTTCTTCAAACATAATGTATTTTCATACCTTATTTAATGAATATATGTATTTTTGTACAAACTTTTCTTCGATATGCTTTTTAAAATTAGAAATGCATTGGGAAATGTGGATAAAATATTATTTTGAATGCATTCTTGTTTGCAGTGGCACCTAACAGGATAAGGTTTGGACCAGTAGAATAGTCAAAACTGATCTCAAACTTCTGCTGAATGCCAAGACTCAGCAGAGCAGGTTGAAATAGAAATAAAACAATCTGAGAAACACGTTTCAGTGAGCAAAGTGAATCAGGAATTATACTTTGCTCCTTGTGCAAGAGATGAATCCATATAAACGAGACAGAAACAAGATGGACAGATTTCAATACTAGGAATGATGTTGTCAACCATCCCACGGTGATCTAGCAGACCGCTGGCCATATGTTTTGCTGAAAGTATACTTTACTGAAGCTTAAATAGTTACAGGAGTAGCATAAGCTGAATCTCTGGTTTTCCCATGCAAACAACACAAAGGAAAGTTTCCTCTTCCCCCTCCCACCGGCCATCTCCCGGTTATCTGCAAATGTCCAATCAGGTGCTTGTATATTGTTTAGGAAACAGGTGCTCAGTTCCCAGCTCTGCATATCATTAATTGACCTTGGCTGGCTCTAGCTTCTCACAAGGCTCAGCTGGGTTTCCATCCCCCCCCTTCTTCCTTACATTTCAGTCTTGCCCTCTCCCCTCCCCCATGCTAATGTCAGGTTGTCAGCTCATGAGGTTTGATAGGCGAGAGGCAGCCATGACAGATGTATAGATACACACTTGATCAAAGGTTCCAAGTTGCAGCATTAGTTCTACCCAGGTATAAAAAGAAGATGGGTAGCCCAGCCCAAAGATTTGTGGGGAATTTCCGCAGCAAATTGCAAGAGGAGGCTGGTTACTCTGGGATTCTTTGAATGAAAGTACCTCCTCCCTACCCCAAACCAGGACAATCTCATTTGTAGGCAAAGCTGAAAAAGCTTAAGCTTTTAAAGTTCTCTTCATTGATTGAGGATTTGCAGCTAAATCACTTTCTATAGAAATGCATTTGCTCCCTCATTCTGAGTGCATTAACAGACTAAAGGAGGGAGCAGGATTCCCTCACAATGCATGATTGTCTGACATTGACATGTGGGGAGGGCACATTAATTTGAGTCCTTGGGTATGCATAGCGCATGCCTCTCAGGACATTCCAACTACATCAGCCAATCCTGACAAGATTCAGAATGCTTTGCGAGCCAGGTCTGAATTAGTCATTTAGTTGTAATAGGATTTCATTTTTCAAATAGCTAAAAATTGGAAGCTTCAGAGGTAAGGCAGGTATTTCTGGTTTGGGCTCCTTTTTAGGAAAAGACGGTGGTCTCTGACAACAGAAAAGGCAGAAGACATCCTTTTTGCCTCTCTGTCTAGAAGGAGGTAACACAGATGGAGCTCAGGGGCAACACAAACTCAATTTTCTAAGATACATCGAACCAACATTAAGCGCATTAATCCCTATTCATTTCAGTGGGAAGGTGTTATTACGATGAATTGCTCTCTTACTGGTATAAAAGGAATTTAATGTGCTCAGCTGGTTTGTGTTGATAATGTCCCACCCCGTGCAGAGTAATCAAATATATTTTCAGTAAGGTAGAAGAAAAAAAACCAAGGTGTTCAGAGGCACAGAGGACAGATTAGGTACAAAACCTGCTGTTTAATATAGCAAAGCATCTTCAATCCATTATATTCAATCAGAAAACAGAAGATGAGAAAGAATCCTGCTGAATTAGACCAAGAGTTCCCCAAGCCTAGCCTAGTCTTTCCACAATGTCTCTAGTGGTCTACTAGCCAGTCTGAAAGGTATGTACCCTTTTCCACTGTGGTCACCCAGCACTTTCATGCAGAGCCTTTCCCTATGGAGAGTCCCCATTGTTTACAGTCATTGACAAAATAGTCTCCTTTGCTTGTTTGCTTGATTTATTTTTACAATCGTCCACTGTAATTGATCATTGCCACATCATGTGAAGTTTATATATTCGTTATAAATTCTATGAAAAAAGCATTTGTTTAGCTTGGTCTGGATCCTCTGTTAATGTAGTCCTTTGATTAAGTCTTTGCTGCTATCTACTGTCTTGCAGATTATTTCAGCAAGATCCAATAGCCATAGAATGATGCAGTTCTAGCATGAGGTTAGACCAGCTGACCATATATATAGACCATATATAGACCATATATGCTTATGTCATGTTTCCCAGTAGAAATGTCTTTGGACTTCTTTTTAAAGCAAAGTAATTGGGCCCAATCAATTATCCTTTTTAATTCACTTTTGAGCAGCTGCACAGGGCAACTGTATTGTGGCCTCATTTTAAAATGTGTATGAGGGCATCACAGGACTGATAGCATTATTTCTAATACTTTCCATAGTCATCCCAATGGCACTGCCTTTTTATAGCTGCCACACATTGCTTTGACCTTTTCATTGATTTGTCAACCATGACTCCAAGAAAAATTACTGATTTAACCTGACAAGTGATCGACAATCCAGTCCTTGACCTCATTTGCAATGACAAAAATAAATAGGATATTAAGGATTAATTGTGACCAAGTGTAACTATAATTATAGAAAAACATATTTTATTTATTAGGCCATAGCAAACAGGCTGTAATTGTCTAAGTGTCATAAAAGTTCCTTATTATCTGATAAGGCCATCTCCATTTTAATTTTAAAGCCACATTTGTAGAAATGATTTCCATTTTTTGTAGAAAACAATTGTTCCTGCAAAATGATACATTGTAATTGAAAATATGTTAGATTCATTGTGCTTCAGTTTCTGGTACATATATAGGTAGTCATCAACTTACTACCATAATTGAGTCCCACATTTTTGTTGTGAAACAATTGCTAAGTGAATTTTGCCCCATTTTATGACCTTTCTTGTACAGTTGTTAAGTTAGGAATATAGTTGTTAGGTGAATCTAGCTTCCCCATTGACTTTGCTTGTCAGAAGGTCACAGAAGGTGATCACATGATCCCAGGTCATTGCAACCGTCATAAATATGAACCAGTTGCCAAGCATCTGAATTTTGATCATGTGACGGGGACACTGCATCAGTTGTCAGTGGAAAAAAATAGTCATAAGTTAATTTTTTCAATGTTCTTGTAACTTTGAACAGTCCTAAAGGAAAGGTTTTAAGTCGAGGATTATCTGTACTATCTATAAATATTCTATCTATTTCTATTTACAATAATACAATAATACTATACAATAATACAATAGTAGAGTTGGTAGGGACCTTGGAGGCCTTCTAGTCCAACCCCCTGCCTAGGCAGGAAACCCTATACCGTTTCAGACAAATGGCTATCCAACATCTTCTTAAAGACTTCTAGTGTCGGGGCATTCACAACTTCTGGAGGCAAGCTGTTCCACTGATTAATTGTTCTAACTGTCAGGAAGTTTCTCCTCAGTTCTAAGTTGCTTCTCTCCTTGATTAGTTTCCACCCATTGCTTCTTGTTCTACCCTCAGGTGCCTTGGAGAATAGTCCCTCTTCTTTGTGGCAACCCCTGAGATATTGGAACACTGCTATCATGTCTATTTGATTTGTTTTTGTAAAGGAAAACATATTGGTGACTTAGCCATTGGCAACTCTTACCCATGCTTACTTGGAATTTAAGAATGGAAATACAAACTAAATGTATGTCCCATTGAAAACAATATTTCTGTTAAGATTCAAGTAAGGATTTGATTCCATTTATGCATGTGATTACTCAGTGCTAGGATATTTTCATGACTGATCTACTTCCTAAACTATGGGAGAGGAAAGAAAAAAAAACTGTAAAATAAAAAGGTTAAGAAGATCTGTAGAAGATTTTTATTAGGGCTTTTCAAAATTATTATTTGTCAAGGTTCTTTGTGGCCCACAGAATCCTTTTCTTCCTAGGCACATACAACATATAAACTCATGTCACTGTAAACAAAGTATATGCTTTCTTATTGTTTCAGAAAGAGAATTTTAATTATGAACATATAAATTATGAACATTTGCCATCTTTTTCTCACATTTCTTGTGCGAATGTTCACTATAATTATAGTAGCCAGCATTGTAGGGTTGGGATTCATAATGTTTTGAAGCAGGAGCCGGAGATGATAGAGAGATTGGCTCAAGGTCACTCAGCTGGCTTCATGCCTAAAGCAGGGCTAGAACTCTCAGTATCCTGGTTTCTAACCTTATGCCTTAATCACTACACCAAACCAATTCTCAAAAGCATAATTTAAATGATACATATTCTCTGTTCTCAAACTAGATCAATAAAAATACAGCACATTTCACCTTTTTGCATATATTTGCATTACATTTTGTATATTTTTAATGCTTTTCTCCTTTTTTTTAGCATATAACATTTTAATATTTCTGGAATACACAACAATAAAATGGCACTGACACTGTTTATCAAAAGGTACAGCTATTGAATGTACCAGTGATGGCGAACCTATGGCACACGTGCCACAGGTGGCATGCGGAGCTATTTGTCAGGGCACGCGAGGCGCTGGCCAGCTGAATTCACCCTTTTTTAAACCCAGGGAAGCCTCCGGCAGTCCCTGAAGCCTTCAGAGCGCTCAAAATGACCCTCTGAGCAAACAGGAAGTCACTTCCGGTTTGTTCGGAGGGTCGTTTTGACTGCTTCAAAGGCTTCAGGGAAGCCTCCTGAAGGTCCCCGAAGCCCCCGGAGGGCATCCGGGGGTGGGGGTGGGGGGGCTGTTTTCGCCTTCCACAGGCTCCTATAAAGCCTCTGGAGTCTGGGGAGGGCGAAAAAAGGATGTACAAATGGGGGGAGCGCTTGTAGTGTGCGCATGCACACTGGGGGGGTCACGCATTGCATTATGGGTGTGGCACACTCACACACGACCCCCCTGCGCTCCCCCACTTATGGCACCTGAGCTAAAAAAGGTTCACCATCGCTGGAATATACAGTTAAAGATTTTTGGATTACATGCATGTACAGAAAAATGCAAAGAGGAAAATTGCTCAAATGAGAAACAAATGAGTTGGCAATAATCCCAAGAAATATGATATTGCAAAGATTTTAGAATTGATGCAGTTAGCTGTACATAAGATATCTAAGCCAGTAGAGCTGATAAAGCTGAAGATAAAGACCAGTTATATTGTATCTGGGCTACCAAGCTCCAGATGACCACAAGAAGGCTGGTAAGACTTTCTGCATATCTAGCCATTTTCTGGATATATATTTTTTACAGCTCATGCGTATTATGGGAGATAGATGATAGCTGGATAGATACGATAGATAGATAGATAGATAGATAGATAGATAGATAGATAGATAGATAGATAGATAGATAGATAGATGATAGATAGATATAGATATAGATATAGATATAGATATAGATATAGATATAGATATTTTTCCATGCATTTTTCCAACGTCTTTCCAAGTTTCAAGTATGATCTCATCCATATTGTAGATAGGGGCAGGGTCTAAGACTGGAACTGTGACTTGCCTAAAGCCATCTGATTTATTCCTGATATAACTAATCTGAGAATGAACCTTTCTCATTCATAATGTCATTCATTAGTTCTATTCTCATTTAGAAGTTCCTCACCCTGCCATTCCAGAAAACAGTATCTAGCTGCAAGACACTCCTGGACATCTATATACATCCTTCTTCTAGACAAATGTCATTGTAGAATAAGGACAGCCTGTCCCTAGTGATGAGACACTAGAGAATAAATAGCTTGTATCAATTGATTCACTTCTATTAAATAATGTGTTTGCTTTTCTATTAGTCACAAGCATTTTGTCTGCAAAAGGGTGTAATTGCACTATGATCTGAATTATTTCCATTGCACATCTAGACTGCACTCAAGGGAACTGATTGGGGGGGGGGGTACATTTCCAAATCTTCTTGATCCCCAAACATATCTCTGCTCTTAATGATTTCCTTTAGTGCAATCAATAAAATATATGTTTATTGGGAAAACATTTCTGATCCAATTAAGTATTTAGCAGTCTAAACAGAATGGGAAAAACTGGAATAGGAGAAGATTAAAACACTAGAATGCATCATAGGGTGGAAAGAGCAGGCAAGGAAGAAGGGAAGAGGAAGACAGAAAAACTAAGGACAAAAGGGACCGAACAATTACAAACTTAAAGGGAGAAATCAAAGAGAAATGATGTAACAATTATATATTTGTAGAAGGATATATAGTCCGAATCTAATGAATTGCCAAACATTCCTTTGTTTAGAAGTAAATAAGAAAAAAAATTAAACTGAGATTTGGTTTTCAAGTAAAGTACTTTTGGATGAGAACAGAACATTTTCAAGGGGGGAAAAAACAAGAAAATCTAGTTGCCTTTTGAAAAGCATCTTTGGGACAACCATGACCTGGATGATTGAGAAGCTCCATAGACCTCCAGCAGAACAGATCAAGCCTACTTGTATGAGTTCTTGTAGCTGCCAGGATATGGAAGGCTGGCAAAAGTAGAGGGGGCTCCTGATCCACCAGTCCTTCTACCCAACTGAAGGCTTATGTGGGAGTGGAGAACCAACAGAGAAAGCAAGGCAAAGGGGAAATGTCTCCAAGCTACCAGATCCCAAGATAAAGCTGCCTACCCCTCACCAATGTATTAGGTGCTGCAGTGAATATTGAGTTGAGGAAAATGCTGACACGGATATCAGCAGCTAAAGACAATTCCTGTCAACTTCCTTCTATGGTAAAGCATCAGAGATGTCAGAGTGATCTGCAGAATAGCTCTACGTCCCTCACTGGTCTCAGAAGAAATAGATGGGAGAAACAATGATATACATTGGTGGCAGTTCTCCATTCTTGGGGAATGGTCACTTTGACCATAGATGAGAGAAACTGGAGGGAAGGAAAGAGCTGAAGTGAGTCTTCTGCTGCCAGCAACTGACCCAAAGGAGACACTTCTCCTCCCCCATCTCTCTCTTCCCTCACTGTTCTGCCTGATTGCCTCAGCTGGACAGTCAGTACTCAAATACTTCAGCCCTGCAGCCAGGATATGTTGTCAGCTAGGCTCTGTGAATAAAAGCAATATAGAAGCACCTTACAGAAAGCCAACTTTTTCAGCAGAAGAGCTTATTGCCAAAAGCAGATTTCCTAGGTCCCTCTTAGTTGCTAGGCAACGTGGCTACAGAGCTCCAATGAGATCTGTAGCCTGTGTGACCCTTGCTATTAGGCAAACTTAGGCTTTAAGGACAAATTAATATTTGGTGTAGATTTTAGTATGCTTCACTGCCATTACTTTCCCAGCATTACATTCACTTATTTTTTCCTAGCAGTTGTTCCCAGCTATTGTCAGCTATATTGTTACTTGTCAGCTATATTGGAAGATGCTGGGATGGGGAAGGATGAGGGATGCAGGATCCCAAAATCGGAAATGAAGAGCATGAATATAGTCACTTGAGTCTGCTGTTGAAAATTAACCCAAGTCCTACCAACTGCATTGGATTTCCTTTCAAGGCCTGGAGTTTGGGAATTGCCCTTATGTATATCTCTTGACAACAACAGTAGGAAGAACGACCCCAAACTGTCTTTTTTTGTGTGTTGCAGCAAAGAAAAATATGCATTTCCATCTATGCATAGAAATTAAGATACTGTTTTTATGTGAATTCATCCTTTTAAAATTCTTTTTGTTTTCACTTTTATTCTCTGTAGGTGATATGTAAAGACTAAGTGCTCAAGTGAGTAAGAGTTTAGGGACATTCAATAAGGTTCTTAGTTTATCCATACTTACTCAGAAGTAAGTCCATTTTCTTATTGGCTTGTCTTTTTTTCCTATCTGTTCAACTAGTATTGAAGGAACAATTTACAGGCTATAGAAATAAAATATAGAAAAATAGTCCAGGGGAAGGGAAGGCAGGAAAAGGAGGTGCAACTTCAGCAACATAATTAGTATAGACAGTTGTCCTATAAGGTACCATAGAAGCACAGAGAAAGACAGATACATAGTCTAAATGTTTAACTAACAGGACATTATTGACATTTTCATTGTTTAACGAGAGATCTAATTTGTCTCCCTGGTTTCTGTGCACCTTCCTGAGAGGGAAATAGCAGTTCACTGGCCAGAAAAACATCTGAGCAGTAGTTATGTAATAGTAGACTGCTCCATCTATTCAGGTGGGATCTGAGCCAATCTTACTAATCACGGGAAAGCAACTGTGCATTTTCTTGGCTACCCCTCCCCCCTCTCTCGCACAGAGTGCGATCAGAATCAATTACATAATTGCAGCTACAACAGAAACCAAAGGACAGGTAATTAGGGCCACATTTTTATTAATTTACACTAGAGGTTTGCAGCAGAAGCATTAACTGTGCAGGATCTGACTGAGATGGAAAATGCCCCCCTCCCCCATAACTTCCTCTCCTTTACATTTTTTAAAATACATTTTTATTTAAAGTTTTAAAAACAATAAAAATTACAACAAACTAAATCAGAACAAAAAGAAAGAGGTAACAGACTTCAATAAAAAATAGAAAAATATAGACAAGTACAATTAAGTACAATTATATATTTTAAAATAGTTTTTATTAAACATTTTTACCTTTAAAAACAAAAAAACAACAAATACAGAAAAAACAAGACCAAAATAATAATATAACATAATATAACAAGTTTTACAGCTTTCTGTATTGGCATACATGTTTAGCTTTTGTAGTTATCTATTCTACATTGCCTTCCTATCGGTATAATATAAGTACAATTATATTTTAACTCTCTAAAGTTATATCCTGACTCTCTTCTTTCTATAATTTATCATATCTAATCATCAAAACCATAAATCACTTTATCACATCTAATCATCAAAACCATAAATCACAAGTGATTTTTTGTTATTTTTATGCAAATAGCCAAAGGGGTTTCTAGTCACTAATAAATATTGATATTGTTTTTCCCCCCTGTTCAAAGAAGACAGTTTATCCATCTCAGCAAAATTTGTCCATTTTACCAACCATTCCTCCATAGTGGGTGGAGCTGAATCTTTTCATTTTTGTGCATATAATAAATTTGCAGTAATAGAATATTGAAATAATCTTCCGTGGCTCTTCTCTAAACTGTGTATCCATCAATCCTAAAAGGAAAAGTTCTAGTTTCAATTGAATATTCATTTTTACACTTCTCTTATATCAATGTATGCTTTTGAATCGATTTTTAAAAATCTGCTTACATGTCCACTAAGCATGTTAGCATGTCCCTTCACATTGTTCACATTTCCAAAATACATTTCCAAAATACATTTAAAGCACTGTTATCTGATAATAATAATTGCTAGATAATTTCTCTGATGTCATGTGCCAACAACAATTTTATAAGCATTCTCTTTAAGATCATAACACATAGTGTAAATTTCATACATAGTATAAATTTCTAGGTAGGCACCCTTGTATTGTCTTCCCCACCCTGGCCTGGATTTCTTGCTAAAGCCCCACGCAGAAGAAGGTTTCTCTGAGTTCTTGGACATCCAGGTCCCCAAAGATATGCTTTGGAAGGAGATATTTTGTCCTTGGAGAGCCACAGAATTAAAGGGCCAGCATAAGAAATATGTATTCATCATAACTTTATTTATTTATCAGTCATATTTACAATCTCCCATGTCCCTCATAGAGTAACTCTGGACTGTGATTACATCAGCTCACTGTCTTAGTTAATGCACTTTCTCTGCATAATTTTTACTTGCATAATTAACCTGCTGAAGGTTAATTAACCTGTGGAAGCCACTATGCAGTCTTTAAACCACTGGAACTGGAAGGTAATGCCATAACTGAGTCTAAAGACGCCTGGATAATTCAGGGCTGCCTTATCAAACACATCCTTCTTTCGCTCTGATATACAATGTACTCATATGTTGGAAGAATAATCCTCACTTTCAGGATGGCCAGGTCATTGTTCTTGTTGGCTCTGGAGACATCTAGAACATTCAGTAGATACAAAATGGCTTTTCCTGCAGAATGATGTTGATCTTTTTTTTTCTTTTTCCTTTTTTCAGTTCCGCCTGAGAGAGTTGAGTATTTTGGAATGGCTGAGACAAAGATGCCAGTGCTGCAGTAGTAAAACATAAGCAAATCCAAAAAGTTAAACAGAGTTCCGTAGAGTCTATTTAATTGGAGAAAAAGGTTGTTAGGGGTTCAATTAAAAAAAAAAGTTTTATAGAAGCCTTTCCCACATGCTGATGGTGTGAGGAGACAAAATTAAGATCTTATTCTCCTATGTATTATATAGAATAAAACTTGGAAAACACAACCACTTTATTGATTTAATAAACACCAGCTCTCCCATTTTTGTGCATATCTTAGTGCTAAAGTGTATAACTGCATGGGGATAAACAGATATGTATTAAGTGCAACAATGATTCTCATTCTTTAATTAGGGATACCATATCTGGGATATAAATTCTGGAAGAACATAAAACGGCAACAAAGTCCTAGCATATCTCTTGCTGCCACTGGATAACCCCATATATGGTGGTCCTAAACCTGAGGATGCATAGGGCTCCGCCAGGCACTGAATTTTATTGGACTCATTAGTTTAGGCAGATTCATGGGAAATTCAAGCTTGAGCTGGATCTTATTGAAATCAAATCATATATGAATCTGAACATTCTCAAAGCTTCATTACAGTAATGAAGCACACGCACGCACATACACAGAGAGTAATGAGTACCCAAATGAAACAAAACTGGAAACTGATACATTTCTGTGCAAACTCTCCATGTAAGGAAAATTCCTTGCTGTAAAGAGAAGAATGGGAAAGGTGGCGTACATATTTTTTCACTGTCAGCTCCAGATTTCAATCATCACAAAAAGCATTATCATGGTTTTTCCATCATTGTGTTAAGGCAATATATTTCAGAACTGAACTGAATTCTTCAGGATTGTTCTTTCTTCCAGAAGCAGAAAAGTCAGAAATTTTAAGAACGTAGGTCCAGAAAATATTTACATATTTAAGTACTTCCACCTCTGCCATGTTTTGATTCAGAACATATGAGAATGCATGAATGCCTTTTTGCACGTAAAACTCCTTGCTAGGTATTCACATGAATGGCTGTTCGTAGGTGTCTTCCTGAAGTCTATAGTCTGCCTTTATTTCCATGTGCAACTTCTCCTTTTCACACTTTCTCACTTACCACACTCTGAATGGTTTATCTAGAGGACTTGTCAGGCTTTTCATTAGCTCAATGTCTCTGGTCAAAACTGCAGAAATATGATTAAATTTATTGGGGGGAGGGTATGTCTACTTACTTATCTACTGATTGCAGAATCAAAATCATTTAGGGTAAGTGTCTCAATCTTTATTTTTCCAGCATGCGGTTTCTTCCAAGTAGAAAGGCTGCACAACTGGGAAAGCTATGCTAAAATTATTCTTCATAAATAGTTAGTTTTCTGCTGATTTGTGTGAAAATAAGAAGCATTAAAATAGTCAAGTTTGGCAGTCCATTCTTGTCTTACAATAGGAAGAGTCAAGTCCATGAACATTAGATGGGGCTGAAGACTATGAAAAGGAAAGGGCCACATCATTCATGAATGAAAAAGGCTGGAGGAACAAAGTAAGGATGTTTTAAAATATGATAAGATTATTTTGAGAATATGCTCCCGTATAATTTTCTTCTCATCCCCTTATGTAACAGCATGCTCAGGTGAGGCTTCAAGAATTGCATGTTCCCTGAATCTATAGACTGCCCTCTTACAGGAGTGATGGATAGAGTAGTCCAGTTTCTCTAAGATGTTCCATTTGTACATGTTAATCCATACAATTGATGCAAAAATGGGACAGAATAACTTGCTATTTACAGCAAGCTCATTAAAATGTGCTTCACTGTTAGTGTTTCAAACGTATTTTTGTAAGCCTTACATTCTAGAATGCTAATTTTTGTACACTTTTTATGTTTAAAACATGTCTTGCTGTGTGGATTTTGATACACTTTTGAACTACAAATGAGCCATTTGAAGTGCAAACAACATTCCCGAAAATACAAATTATGTTGGTTTAATTTAACTATATTAGCTTAACAAAATCTTGGAGCATCTCTTCCTGATACAGTATGGGGCCAGTGACGTGCAGTCAGGGGAGGCAGGGGAGGCGGAGCCTCACCACTCTCATCATGAAAATAAAAAAGAATTACTCCAGGAAGCTGTGAAAGTGGCTGGGAGAGGCGCACGGCTTGGTTTAGCCTCCCTGGACATCTCAGCAGCAGCCCCAAGTGTGCCAATCTCGCCATTTTTTTACATCGGGTGAGCCCAGGATCCTTGCAAGGGGAATGGGACGTGTGCAGGAGGCTTCTCAGCTCCAGCCTCAATCAGCGCAGCCGTGGTCCCCTTCATGTTGGCTCAGGAAGGAGGGGAATGGGACCACGTGTGCAGGGGAAGGGGATCGCGGCTCTGCTAATCTGAGGCTGTGCGCTGAGGAGCCGCCTGCACACGTGGTCCCATTCCCCTTGCAAGGATCCCGGGCCAAGTTACAGGAGCCGGGGGGGGGAGCACTCACGTTGATTGCCGCCTTCGGTATACCGCTAGGTTGGGGAGTGGCGTTCTGTCTGTCCAGAGGGGAGAGTTGCCGGGCAGCTGTTCTCTTGTGAACTGGCTCCCGAAGAGCCGGGCACAGCCTCAGGGGTGAAGCAGCCATGAGGTAACCATGCTTACAAGCAGCCGCCCGGCAAATCCCCTCTCCAGCCGGGAAAAGCGCCATTCACTGACCTAGGGGGTATCCCTAAGGTGCCAAGCCATGTGGTACTCTGCCCGCCCCCCCCAGCTTCCACGGCTTGGCACATTCAGGAGACCCCCTAGGTCAGTGCATGGAGCTCTGCCCGGCTGGAGAAGGGGGTTGCGCGAGCGCCTGTTTCGCCCGCAGCTTCACCAAGACCTTGCGCAGCTCTCCCAGGCCACCACTGCCAGCTGCTGGCCACTGCTGCCCACCGCTGCCTGCCGCCGCCCCGCTCCGAGCATAACTTTCAAACTCCAAAACTCGCGGCCGAATCTTCCAGCATCGGCTGCTCTAGGAGTGCTCTCTATGGTGGGCCGGCTGCTGGAAGACTCTGTCCAGAAAACTCTCTGTCCGGCAGCCGGCCCACCATAGAGAGCACTCCTAGAGCGGCTGATGCTGGAAGACTCGGCCCCGAGTTTTGGAGTTTGAAAGTTATGCTCGGAGTGGGGCGGCGGCGGGCAGCGGCAGGCAGCAGCGGCCAGTGGCTGGCGGCGGTGGCCTGGGAGAGCTGCGGGCGAAACAGGCGCTCGCGCAATCCCCTTCTCCAGCCGGGCAGAGCTCCATGCACTGACCTAGGGGGTATCCCGAATGTGCCAAGCCGCGGGAGCTGGGGGGGGGCGGGCAGAGCACCACATGGCTTGGCACCTTAGGGATACCCCCTAGGTCAGTGAATTTCCCAGCTGGAGAGGGGATTTGCCGGGCGGCTGCTCGTGAGCATGGTTACCTCATGGCTGCTTCGCCCTGAGGCTGTGCCCGGCTCTTCGGGAGCCAGTTCACAAGGGAGCAGCCGCCCGGCAGCCGCAAAATGATAAGCCCTCCCTGATAATAAGCCCAAGGGCATATTTCGTGGGGCAAAAGAAAATAAGCCCCTGTCGTATTTTCGGGGAAACACGGTAACATCATCAGTGCTAGAAGGGGGGGGAGGAGGAGAAAGGAGAAGTTTCTCTTCTCAGAAATGTCTTTTCAGTAGAGCTGCGGCAGCCTGCCTGCCTCTTTCTGACATTTCTGAGAAAAGAGACTTCTCTGTTTGGGCTGCGCCCGTGTGATCAGAGCAACCACGTGGTTTGATGATGTCACCAGCCTCACCAGTCATAAACCTCACCGCACGTCACTGTATGGGGCATATATTGTACTTAAGAAGTTTGCTCTAGTTCTCAGTTGTCGGTGAAGATAATCTTTTGGACCAGATGTTTAATAAGTTTATTCCATAATACATATACAATGCAGATTTATATACTATAGTCCTTAACAATCCATCTTCACTATAACCCTGTGAAGTGAGTTGTTATCATGCCTATTTTACAATTTGGAAACTGCTGATGCTAAGCAATTGACTCGCCCAAAGCTATCTATTAAACTGGTATCTGAGCTGCGACTTTCAAATGGAGAATTGATTTATTTTAGCTGACTTGGGGAACTTGGTGTGGGTGGGTGTGCATGAACTTCAGAAAGAAAGCTCACATTTTTGCATCAAGACTAACATTTTACATATGGACACATTGGATCTGAATAGTATTAGAAATGTGGAGTTTTGGAAACTTAAACCCAAGAACTTCATTGAAGAAAAATCTCATTGCAACCAATTCTGAATAATATTTAAATGTGGGAGAATTTCACTGTGATGTCCAATACAGGTAGACCTCGACCTACAACCTAAACAATTGAGCCCCAAATTTCTGTTGCTAAGTGTTAGATACTTGCTCTAACTACAGTGGTTTCTACCAAGGTCCTCTGTTCCGGTGGGAAAAGAGGTTTAATCCTATTGGTTGAAGGGTCTGACAGCTCCCTATAAAAGGGCTGCTGTCAGACATAACTTTCGCTGGATTGTTCTCACTTGTTGTACTTAATAAAGAGCTGTTGTTACCGTTAAGCCTGTGTGTGCCTATCCATTACCCAATCTAACATGCGTTAAGAGAATTTTGTCCCTAAACTTTCCTAAAACTGCAGCAGCAGAAGGAAAGGAAAGAGATCTCATATGTCAGTTCTGATGCCTTTGACATCTGGTATTTGGCTTTTCCTCTCAAATCTTTCTTTTAGCAGTCTTTTTATTCAAACATTAAATATTTATGCAACAACCTGAAAGCATTTTTTCACCTTTTGCAAAATACAAAACAACTCCTCTCTGTACCCAGTATAAACTGAAGAACAAGCTTTCAACATCTCCGTTTCTCACTTTAATATGGGAGAAAATCAGCTACTCACCTTGATTCGTGAAGTGAGAGAAGACGTCTTTGTCTTCGAGATACAAAGTGTTAAAAGAGACACAGGGAATCCTCCAGGAAGTTCCATTGCGAAAACTCCCTCAAAATAATCACTTCTAGAGATCTTGCAAGAGCACCAGCAACACCATATGAAATATTCTTATTAGTTAATCTCTAAGTAATTTAATTCTACTGAATGATTCTTCATCAACTGGCAATGAAACGTAACTGTTTTTGTGATGAGATTGCATGCCTGATTAAGAGTGCAGAGCTGTGCTGTGTAGAGCAGGGAAATGAAGAAAAATACTTCATCAATGGAAAATGCAAAGAGAATTTAAACAGTATGTAGTTACTCCAAATAGCCTCCAGCCAGTTCGCCAAGGTGACTACTTCTTGTTGTTTGCAAATACAATGCGAGTAGAAAACATACTTACATTTAGTTCTCTGGAACATAAAAATATCCTCATAGTTTAAGTGACCAGTAGAATGCCAAAGATCTTTGCAATAACAAGGTTTCTGTACATGCACAAAACACCCTCTGTGAATTCAACCAATACCTCCTTAAAGAGTGATAGCTATATGGTAAGCAATTCTTTTTTTATATTCTATGGGTCAGTCCTTCATATGATTGTTAGTTAGCTTTGAAGTATCATGAGGAATTGATAGGATTCCACCTGATTTTGAAAGAAGATCTGCCTGAAACAGGCTATCTTAAATATTAATCATACATCAGAACATTATCTATAAAGGTTATTTTTTCAAGTACATCCTGTCTTCCCCCTTTCATATACATATGTATTCTGCCAGATACTCCTACTCAGATAATTTGCAGAGATCTTTCCTCTTAAAGAGAAAAAATAGAAAGGAAACAGTATGTTAATTGAGTTAGATCAGAACTATTAGTAATATGTTTTCTCCCATTTTGACTAGATATGAGATGAAGTTCTGCCCATCAAAATCTACAGTGGCAAATTCTATTTTGACAAACTACAGACAGGTCTTCATGTTTTCCAATCAGTGGCTGAAAAAGCTTGAAGAAAGCAGGACTTAAGCTAGAAAAATATCTCACCAAGACACTACACATTCCTGCATTAAAATAAGCAAAATAAAAAATATTTTGCAGCTTATTCACCAAAGTAACTTGGAGGCTACCCTCTGTCACCTATCCTTCACTCTGCAGCCCATGGTCTCCTGAACAGGAGATGCAAACTATAGCTTTATTACTATTTATTTATTTTCTCTTAGTTTCAAGGAAAACTCCAGTAGCCACTCCATAATATTTTTCTAGCATAACCATAGGTCTACAAGAAGATCCATTTGAGGATTTAGAAGATGGTCAAACGTATCAGATTTCATATATTTTTATAAAGTTTTAGGTGGATTTTTCTTCCTTGCATTATTGTTTATTTATGACATTTATAACAAGTACAATCCTACAGAAACCTAAGTGCATCTTGCTTTATTCTTGAATTAGGATTTTATAACAATTAGTTTGAAATGTTGCCTCTACCTCTGTTTCAAAGTCGTCATGCTGCCTTGGAAAGCATGCCAAACAGACAACTTATATATCAAACAAACAAACAGCACATGTTGAAATTGCAACCAGGAGTGTGCAGTGCTTGGAATTTGGAGACAGAAAGATACTTGGGGAGTTGTGCAGGCTTGCACATTGTTTTTGTCTACAACTCTGAACGACAAACACATATTTGTCCAGAATCATTCTGCTACAGCAGCAGGCCATCATATAATTACAGGAAAAGACATTGCTGGCTTATGGAGTTATAGACAGGTGTTAGTAAACTCCCCTGTGTGCTCTAAAACATTTTCTGCTTACAGATCCAAAGCATCACACCGCCTGATACAAACAGTGCAACACTCTCAACAGCATGCTTAGAATTGGCCCTTCTTAATATGCAAACAACCCCACAGCCTTTAATTTCTTAACTGTTGAAGAAGCCAGAATGGGCTTCCTTTCAGCTCAGCTGCTACAATGCAATATTACTTAGTTGTGCTACAACTTTCAATACAGATAGTCTGCATGTGGGTTTAAAACTGTTACACAAAATTCTCATGCCATGAAGTGAAAACTGAAATGGCGTCCCTGCTGCAGATACAACTGGAGGACTGAATGAAGTATTCAGGCAGCTTCTCTGCTAAGCACTTTCTGTATTCATCCCTATCTGATCTTAAATTTCCATGGTAATATTTCCTCTGGCGGTAGACAGTTGTTTATTTAAAACAGGAGGCAACTTGCACCATGCCACTTTATGCAGGCACCCTTTTAAAAGACAGAATTAGTAAATTGTTAATTTAGGGGGAAGCTGCAGTATCATTAACCCTCACTGCTTAAAAGTTTCAGCAGACATGGTTTTTGCTCACTCATCCTTGCTTAATTGTACTCTCAGATATCTTTCTCAGAAGGATCACAGAGGTGATGTGCTTTTCAAAAGAGTATGCCTTTGACTATACATGCATTCATTAGCCTGAAGCAGAAACAAATATGTCCGAAAAACATCATTTGGATTTTATTCAGAAGGCAGAATATATTTAGCTGTCAATGGAGAGTAATGCCAATAAACCAACTAAAGAAACAAAGAGGTTTATTGAACATTGTAGCTTCAGTTTTCAAAGAATCTTACCCAGGGCTGTCAGATCTAAATGTAATTTGGGTAACCTATAGATGGTAGCAAAGAATTTTAGTTATTTGCTGCAATCTAGTGGTCATCTGAAGGGACCTGATGGCTCAGTGGCTAAGATGCTGAGCTTGTTGGTCAGAAAGGTCAGCAGTTCGGAAGTTCGAATCCCTAGTGCTGGGTAACGGAGTGAGTTTCTGTTCTGCCAACCTAGAAGTTTGAAAGCACGTAAAAAATGCAAGTAGAAAAATAGGGACCATCTTTAGTGGGAAGTTAACAGCGTTCCATGTGCCTTAGGCATTTAGTCATGACCAAAGAGACGTCTTTGGACAGCAGTGGCTCTTTGGCTTTGAAACGGAGATGAGCACTGCCCCCTAGAGTCGGGAACGACTAGCACATATATGCGAGGGGAACCTTTACCTTTAGTGGTCATCTGAATTTTGCTGCTCATATTTGGTAAACCCAGTTTTTTCCTGTAAGTATAAGTGGGTGCTGAATACTAGATTACAGTAAAGGAACAACATCCGCTTCCCAGGAGGAAGAAGCTTACTACAATGTAAGGATCCCTACTAAGGTCCTCATTAATGTGACTGACCTTCTCTATGCAACTTAAAATACATGCATAAAAGTATACCGCTTCATCTGGAAATGCACAAGACACAAGATTGAAATTAATATATTTCAGGCATTCAAACCACTTTATATTTATTATCTGCACAGTCTTTCAAGGGACCCATAAGCCAGCCAATGTTATATGTTTATATGGCCCCCAGGAAGCAGTTTTGGATGGAATGGGACTGTTCACCTCATACCCTTCGCCGCCCCTTGTTTGCCCCCAGGGTTCCGCCCCCAGCCATTAACCCTTACCATTTCTCCTCTGATGAAACGACCCTATCTGTTCGCTCTGGCAAATGGGGCCCAACCTCTTCAGTCCCAGATCCTTCCTCACAATCCATTAGGTGAAATACTGCTCACCCTGGGCTTTTGGGCTCAGGAGACAGTTGGCCAACAGCCAATTGGAGGAAGGGAAGGAAGAAAGAGAGAGGGAGGGAGGGAGAAAGTGTTCCATGTTGAGTTTTCTCTCTGGGGTTTGTTTCTCCGCCCAGTCGCCTCGGTCTAAGCTAGAAAACCATGTGCATTCCCTGCCCCCCACTTGCTTGAAAACCCTTTGGATTTCCCTCCCCCCACTTGCTGGAAAACCCTTTGGACCCCCACCACTTGCTGGAAAACTAGTTGGACCCCCCCACTTGCTTGAAAACCCTTTGGATCCCCCCCCCCAAAATGTGACAGGACAACACACGGGCCACAGGAAAGTTAAACACAACCGGGTGATAGGTGTGGTGGTGTAGACCTGTTGGGGAAGATAATGATAATTGATTGACTCAAAGTAACAGAGCCAACAAACCTTCTGTCTTTTCAATGTTGTATTGTCCTGTCACATTTTGGGGGGGAATCCAAAGGATTTTCCACTGGGGGGGTTCCAAAGGGTTTTCCAGCAAGTGGGAGGGGGATGCAAACTGTTTTCTAGCTTGCACCGAGGCGACTGGGTGGAGAAACAAACCCCAAAGAGGAAAGTCGACATGGAACACTTTCTCCCTCCCTCTCTCTCTCTTTCTCCCCCCTTCCTCCGATTGGCTATTGGCCAACTGTCTCCTGAGCCCAAAAGCCCAGGGTGAGCAATATTTCGCCTAATGGGCCATGAGGAAGGGTCCGGGACTGAAAAGGCTGGGGCCCATTTGCCAGGGCAAACAGCTAGGATAGTTTCATCGGAGGAGAAATGGTAGGGGTTAATGGCTGGGCGTGAACAAGGAGCGGCGAAGGGTACGTGGCGAACAGCCCTAGACCCATTTTGGAACACTACCTTGCCTAAGGCCCGGGATCTTTGTGATGTAACAGAAACAGGAAATTCCATGGATATCTTTAAAAAAGATATCTACTTCCCAGTTCTTAAAAAAAAAAAAGAACTGGGAAGTGTCAAATGAGGCTACAGCATGGGAGGAGGAATGGAATTTAGTCATTTCTTTTATGTCTTTGGCCTCATTTTAAGACATACATTCACAGATGCTGCTATTTATCTGGGAAAACAATATATAGATGTAGTAGTTCCTTTCTTTATCTTCTTCCATTTAGTCCCCAGGAACATAGAAATATTCTAAGAGGTAATCTTAACAGATTAACCTCTTCATGTTAACTTAACATGAAGTTCTTTCAGTTGATAGTTCTCTATTTAAAATGCTGCCCAGTTCAAATCTGGTTTCTAAATAAAGAACCCTCTGATAGTTAGTCAGAGGCAAAGCTCTGGAAACGAAGCTGAGCAGAAACCCAGGTTTCCTGGACTCAGCCTTCCCCACCATAATAGCAATAGCAGTTAGACTTATATACCGCTTTACAGTGCTTTACAGCTCTCTCTAAGCAGTTTACAGAGTCAGCATATTACCCAAAACAATTTGGGTCCCCACTTTATCCACCTTGAAAGGATGGAAGGCTGAGTCAACCTTGAGCCTGGTGAGATTTCAACTGCCAAATTGCAGGCAGCCAGCAGTCAGCAGTCAGCAGAAGTAGCCTGCAGTACTGCACACTAACCACTGCACAATCTCGGCTCATAATGACAAGTAGTTTATATTCAATCAACTAATATAATCACTCATCCCATGTGACTCTGGACAGCTCACAGAATTTAATACCACTGCAAAATATAATAAAATACAAGTAACCATAAAACCATATTTAATTCAAATTAAACCATAATAAAACATAACCAGTGTCATTTACAATCCATAGCTCACAAGCAATGGAGCCATCTAGCAGGCTCCTCACTACAACCAGCTCTCCAAGCACAATGGCAAATAGGATTGTACCCATTATTTCTACATGTTTTTATAGTTAGTTTTATTTTATAAGCCACCCAGTGTTATTTTTACAATGGATAACCATATAAAAAATTTAAATAAATACATTATATAATAGGGTATGCTGGCATTCTCTTGATTTGCTTAGGGGAAGTGGTTATTATTCGTTACTATTGGATGTGTATCCTTTATATATATTGTATACAACTCAAGGCACTGAACATACCTATTTCTCCTGCCTCCTATACTCCATTTCCACAATTTTGTACTTTCTCCTAATATTTAATAGGCCAATAACAATCTCAGTAAAAGGTTTCTGAGCAGATAATAAAGAGGATTTGGGGGGGGAAATGCCCTCTTGTTGTTTTTCCTCCATTCCCCCCCCCCCCTTGCAAGATTGCCCTGAACATTACCATGATACCATTTGAATATCATGGCTAAGAGGCATTAAAAGAGTCATATATCATGACTTAGTTTCATTCCCTTTTAAAGTCATACAAGCCAGCAGCAAAAGCTTTTGGCAGCTAATTTTATAAGTGAATTATGTACTGGATAGAAAAGAACTTTTTGACAACTACCTTTAAAACTACTGCCAATCAATTTAACTGGGTAACTCCATTTCTAGTTTTATAAGAAAAAGAGAGAGATTCTCTCCCCCCACCTCCCATTTTCTCTATAGCATTTTAAAATATTGAAAGCTGCATTGTTTTCTCTCAGTCCATTAATACTCAGGGTATGTATATTCTTCCCCTAGAACATATATATATATATGTATGTATGTATGTATGTATGTATGTATGTATGTATGTATGTATATGTGTATATATATATATATATATATATATATATATATATATATATATATATATATATATATATATATATATATATATATATATATATATATGTTGTATTTGTGCTGATAAAATAAAGGTCATACCAGGGGTTGTAACACAAACACACACACACACGCATATATATATGCTGGTTTTGTTGTATTCGGGTCTTTTCCCGTGTAAGGTTTGGTATATGGTATATATATGGTAACTGCTCCATAGATTATTATAGCAGAATAATGCAGCTATCATACCCAAGGTTGACTATTTATTCAGCCATTAAGGCCATATTATTCTTCAAAGTCCTTGAGATTTGGCAGTGTATATTGGTCTAAAAGTCTCTGTTGTGAATCAGGAAGTTCCCAGTTTGAATGACTCCTGTCTTCAGTATTGCTATTAACTGTCTGCTGTGTCCTATACTGACAACTTTAGTTCCCACAACATATCTTTGCTTGAGGTCAGGGGAAAGTTTTCCTGGAGTGAAAGACTTCGTGCAAAAAAGTAACTTTTATTTAAATCTAATAAGCTTCCTGAAGTCTCTATCACAGTGTTTCTCAACCTTGGCAACTTGAAGATGTCCGAACTTCAACTCCCAGAATTCTGGGAGTTTAAATCCAGACATCTGCAAGTTGCCAAGGTTGAGAAACACTGCCATTCATGTGTCCCACTTATGGTTTGATAGGGAGGTGGTAGAAGAAGTTACTGACGTCTAAGTCCCCAACTCACTTTTGACCTGGAGCATAAACAGTACACAGCCAGTGATCAGGATCTCTGTCTGCATCAGCAATCTGAATAATGGTCAGAGAGCAATGAGAAGCAACTGCTGACTTTGGATTCAATTTTTTATTAAGTTTACAATCCTTCAGAGTGAGGCTTAACAGAAGTGACTGACCCAAAGTTACATCCCTTGGAAAACTTTGCTCAGCAAGAAACTGAAGTTAGATTTTCCAGCTCTAAATTTAAAAAAAAAATGTAACCCATTCTATCGTATTAGCTCCTCTGAACCACCTAGCAGAAAAATGAAGGTGGAAAGCACATACAGAAACCAGGACTGTTTCTATGGGATAGCTAACATGATTCAGCTAGTGAGCAGAAACTGAGAAAACCATAGAACAGGTTCAGCTTCTACATTTCTCTAAAACAAGGGTGGTTTGGATATTACTGACTTACTGTACATGTCCAGAAAGCAGATTCCATGTTGATTTATTGGCTCTTTAACATTATGTTGAGTTCAACTCCAGAATTCTCATGTCATTTGCAACAGTTACATTTGTTTGTAAATCTCTAAACCAAGGAAGGGAAACGTATGCCTCTTCAGATACCATCTTCCAGCAACCCTTGCCATAAACCAGTGTTTTTCAACTTTAGCTGCTTTAAGATATGTGAACTTCAACTTCCCAAATCCCCCACAAGAAGTTCCCAGGCAAATTTCCAAGTTTCCCACTCTTGATCTGCAATCAAATAATTGCCACAAAGTGATATGATAATCACATAATTAACACAGGCATAAATGGTTTTGAGTGAGTTATCCATTTTGGAGTATGGATCTGAGTTTTGTAATGCTGGATAAGAAATCACATACAATCCTTCTGCAACTCTTGTTGTGACTTGTTGAACTTTCACACAAATGAAATACATTTTTAAAGGCAATACTCTGATCACATTTTGAAAGCTGTGACTGCCTTCTGAGTTTTAGGTGACATGGTGTGAGTTCACATTATTCAGAATAAGTTGGTGTCTGCTTATTGTTGTTCATTGGGGAGAAACAGGGCAGAATGCCCGACCTCTATTTTATAACTTTAGTTTCTTTCTTTCTTTTTTGCTTTATCCTTTCTTGCATTCTTTCTTTTCCATTTGTCTTTTACTGAATAGGAAGGAAGGAAGGAAGGAAGGAAGGAAGGAAGGAAGGAAGGAAGGAAGGAAGGGAGGAAGATAGGTACCTTTAGTTACAGTGTATCTGATCTCGCAAATCCAGAAATATCCTGATTTTGCTGTAATGGTGAACATGACTGTTCAGGAACTAAAATTCTACAAAAAGCAAAGCCACCTCTCATGAAAAAAATAATGTTATGCTTCTTCATTTCGATATTCAAGATGCTAAAGCAATTTCAGGAGCACAGCACTTACCTGTTTAATTTCCAAACACGAGTCTTGAGCATTGATTACACTTTTTATGTTATAGCATAACATTCAAGAATTCATTGTTCCCACTGTATGTTTGCTAACTTGCAATCTAAAATGCTCCAAAGCCCAAATTCTGCTCTATTCTTTATCAGCCATTTCCTTAAACTGCTCTGATATTCATTTTGGTGTCATGATCTTTAACCAAAGCAAAAGAAATGCTATAGAGGTTGTTTCATTCTCCAATAGCCTCTGGCCATTTCTTTAGCCATACCCAAACAGCTTTTGAAAGCCAACAGTTAATTCTCCTAATAAACATTTTGCTATTTTACCATTGTGAAAGATGTGCTCCAGGAAATGAACACTATAGAAATTTCACTCGGAAAAGTCACAGAGTCAAACATCACTAGTTGGAAAGAATGGTAAAAGATCACCCAGCCAAATTCTACAGCATTAATTTTGTGTATCAAACAATGCACAGAGGAATTCTGCCAATCATTTTGCATCAAGTTCTTTTTCAGCAAAATCAAGGAATCAAACTGTTGTTGTTTAAAATGGCAGCTCTCCTCATGTGGCAGATGAGGAAAAAAGATTAAGAACTTGTTTAAGGCTTCCCAGTTCTGATAGTGGCAGCTTTAAAGAAGGTAAAAATTTATGCACCCACATGGGTGGATCTCTTTTGGAGCCATTATTAATTGCAGCTTTTTGTTTTGCTCAGCAGTAATTTATATCTGAAATTTACTTCATTAACAATTCTATTTCATCTCTGCCAAGAGAGATTTGATAAGTGTTAAGCTTGTCTCATCTGTGAACTTTTTTCCAAATTGTATTGTCCTAGGGTTGTCATTTCTCATTATGAAAAGCCTCAGCTTTTGCTAAATTTCCATTTGCAGTTTTAAAATGGCCTGTTCATAAGTTTTGAAATGGAGATCTCCACAGTAATAATATATAATATTACATTATATATTCATATTCATATTGTTGTTATTTCAGGAGAGTTCCTTTCAAAAACCTATGAACAGGCCATTTTAAAACTGCAAATGCAAATGTATATTATTAAAGCAATATTTTACTTTATTATTAATTATTATGATAATATTATATATTACATACATAATATAGTATACGGAATTGGTTAAGATCAGAAGTGTTAAAAAACTAGAGGTTTTATTTTAGTAACTCGAGGACAAACTTTGCCAACTAACTGCATGAAGGTGAAAATTCAACATGTAACAAATAATAGCAAAATATTCTTTTAGTAGTGAAAAGGATGAAAAAATGATTATTTGATTAGTGGCTGCAGCAAAATTTCAGAAACTGAATGCAAGTAGCATCATAACCAAGTTCCAAAATTATTTATTGGTAACTTTACCAGAGGTCTGAATTTGAGTGTAAACAAAAAGAAAAACTACTGGGATTATAAATTTAAGAAGGTTTTGGAAATAACCAGGTTAAGGTCTTATGGGACTTTACAATCCAAACAGACAGGTATGACATTCCTGACATAACAGTTACAGGTGGTCCTCAATTTATGACCACAATTAGGTCCAAAATTTATGGATAGAAGTGAAGCAGTTGTTAAGTGAGTTTTGCCCCATTTTACGACCTTTCTTGCCACAGTTGTTAAGTGAATCACTGCAGTTGTTAAGTTAGTAACATGTTGTTAAGTGAATCTGGCTTCCCCATTGACTTTACTTGTCAAAAAGTCTCAAAATGAGATCATGTGACTCCAAAACCCTGCAACCATTCCTAAATATGAGTCGGTTGTCCATTATCTGAATTTCAATCACATGACCATGGGGATGCTGCAATGGTTGTAAGTGTGAAAAATGGTCATAAGTCACTCTTTTCAGTGCTATTGTAACTTTGTATGGTCACTAAAGGAATTGTTGTAAATTGAGAATTATTTTTATTGAAAAGAAGAAAATCTGGTTCATTGATGTTGCTACACCAGGTAATCGAGGAAAAACAAGAGAAAAATTATGAAATACTGGGACTTGGACATTGAAGTTGAATGTTTAATGGGAAAAGAAATCCATTGTTGTGCCAATCATATTAAATACCCAAAAATCTTGAATGGCACTCAGAAAATCTATACAATAACAAAATTTCCATCTGTCAATTACAAAAGGCTACACTGTCTGGATCCACAACATACTACACTGGTGACATTCTAAGTCAGGGGTTTCAAACTGGCAGCCTGCAGGCCATTAGTGCAGGCCACACCCACCCTCACATGCAGGCCATGCCCACCCAGTTCTGCGAAGGCAAAAAAATATTGCATTATGTCACTGGACATCAGCATGATGCGGCAAGTTTGACACCCATTCCCTAAGTTCTTGGGAAGAACTCAATGCACATGAAGCTAAAGAAACGACAGCTGTGATTTCACATTATTGTGTATAATAATAATGAGCTTGTCTGTAAAGGATCCATTCTGGTATACCAGCCTTTGCTTTGGTCCAGCAGCCTGGCACTGTCAGGTCCTATCTTTTTTCTTTGTCAAAATTGTCAAAATATTTTATATTGTAGCTATTGTATAATTAGGTCCCCTTTAAACCAGTATAATTCGCTTGCTCTATCAATGCAACAATTAAAGTATTTATCAAATATAGTGAGTCACCACCAACAAGAACTCTCCAGAAGCTTCAGTAAATGCTTGTTTCTATTCTTTTACTTCTAAGATTATGAAGGGTTTTTTATTGTCACAAGATATCAATTCTCTCTGTGACACACTGGTGAGATTCATTGCAAAGCCACAGTATAAACATGTGCTTGGGGTGATAGAGTTACAGTTATGGTGCCTGGATGAGGAAAGGAATGTGGTTTGTTAAACGTCCAGTTGCTGGTTGATACCCCAATGTCTTATCATAACCACTAGAAGATGAGAATATATAGATAAAATGATTTTTCATTACTTCAGGTAGAAGACATTGCATACAATGCAATGACTGCCTTGAAGTGGGAAGCTTCCTCAGTGGAGTCCGAAAGATGCTTTTTCAAGAGGTGCTTTTTAAAGGAAAAACCAGAAAGTCCTGTTGCCTCTTGAAAAAGTACCTTTGGGACAACCATGACCTGGATGACTGAGAATCTCCATAGACATTCCTCAGTGGCACATCATTGGGATTCTCATGGTGCAGAGATTGGATTTACAAGCTTAATTTCAGTTTTTTAAAAAGTGTTTGTTTAGTCCTATGTATGTATGTAGCTTTTCCAATGGCATGTTAATAGATTTCAGGTTTTGGGAATGAAGCAATGGAATAGATCCTGCAAACTAGAAGTCTACTAACCACTAAATTAATCACTGGAACCTGAGCAGATGAACAGACAAGCAGGTGAAAATCCCAACATGATTGTGACAAACCCTTGCATTGGTTCAGACAAGGCCCATCAGGAGAACATCGGGGTATCAAAAGAAAGGAAAATAAAGAACATGAGGGTAAAACAATGACACTGGAAGAGACCAAGTTGGGCAGACAGTAGCAGTTACTTTCATACCATCAAATAAGAAAAAAAGGGTCATCCAAAGAAAGAAATTGATCTGGAAAAAAAATGTTCCACATGATACTGTATATGAAAATGCAAATTTAGAAATATTTCTGTATTTTGAATAGAATACAACACACCTTACCATAATCTGAAAGATTGATAGGGTGATTTGTGTGCCTGATCAGTCTTCTGTCCAACAATTGATGAATATCTCTAAACGGCTGGTTTTTTTCATGAATCTTTATCTGTAAATTGGAGTGCTGGATATCATTCAAACAAACCACCTTAGAATGGAGAACTGTCTTTGGGATGTATAAAGGAGGCTGTAAGGCTTAAGACAACCTCAGTGAAATGCTCAAACAAAGGTAATTACCTTGCCTGCTCTCTGAACAGTCAGTTACCAGGCAAAATTATCTTCCTAGGATGGGTCCAATTTTACTCATCTCCACAGTCCAGAATATTTCTGCTCTCAAAAAGCCACAACACATTCATTTTGGGAGATCCACCTGGTACTCCCTTACTTGAAGTACAAAATTCCTAAAGAGATGTTATAACATGAGCTCAAGCTATAGCTTATGCGAGAGATTGATACTGTGAGTAAAGGAAAGCAGGATATGTATGGCTTAGATAGGACAAATAAATTGCATTGATAGCAGTGGTGGGATTCCAAATATTTTCTTACCAGTTCTATGAGAGAGTGCTTTGCAAGCGCAGCACTAAAAGACCGCCCTCAGTGTCAGTGCTGGTGAGCTGAGCTCTTTTTTAGCGCAGCTGAGGCGCGGCAATCTGCTCTGTCACATGAATCAGCTGAGCTAAAAAACAAGGTCGTATAGGACAGGGAGTGACGGGAGGAGGGTGGGGCCAACCAGTGGTGACATTTGCAGATTCTCTAAGCTACTCAAAATTTCTACTACCGGTTCGCCTGAACTGGTTTGAACTGGCTGAATACCATCTCTGATTGACAGGCAACAAAGAGAAAGGAGAAAGGAGAAGTGAGCTCAGATTCACATACAAGGATAGGAATAATAGAGCAAAGATAGATCGGTACAAATTCCAGATTGCATAGCAATACATACAATGTGATGCTGACATTATCTTCATTCCAGAAGTGAAAACTCAGCAGGATTAATTTCTTCAGTCCTTGAAAGGAGTATGCAAACTTGTCATTTGAAAGTGCCCCCCCCCTCTCTTTTTTTTGGTGACTGGAAAGTAATCTCAGTTCAATTCCTTTTGCTCGTTAAATTACAGATGGAGACTTTGAAAATCTGATGGGAGATTTGAATAGAAACAAGTTATATTAAAAGTATATGGTTCCCAGTGGCCAATTGGTCTCAAGATTCAATTATGTCAAACAAGTGTGGCATTTGTGCTAAAGAAATTTACAATTCACAGAGACAGTTCTGGATCAAAGTGTCTTTTCCTGGTCAACAAAGATATATGTGCTTCTCTCCCATCTAGGAGGAGTAATAGTTATTGTGAAAGTTGAAATGGTGCTGAAGGAGAGAAGGAGACCTCCAACATAAACCAGACATACAACCAACATCAATATTTTCTGTAGTTCCATGCAAGGATATGCATGATTCTCCTTCCTGAACTAGGAAATGTAATGCTACCTAATACAGATCAGTAAAAACAGTGATTAACTCATTCCTGTATAGAAACACTTTTATTATCCCAACAAGGCAGCAGAAACAGGAAACCTACTTATTTTAAAATGTTGTGACTGCTGTGACCTATTACCAGTTAATTTTCTTTATTTTATTTGTATCTGCTATTCCAAGAAGGGATTAAGAGATAGTACACCTGTGGAAAAAAGTGCCCCAGCTACCACTTGGAAATGCAAGAAGAGGGATAAATGTTTGAGCATTTCCGTCTACAAATGGGTCAGTCCAAAAAAATATAGAGGTCTATCCAATACAATCTTTGCAGCAAAGCTTCTCTCCATAGACCACCTCCAGCATTGTAACCGTACTTTCTTAATGGAGCCTTAGAAGTTAGTTTATTACATTCAGCTCATGTTCTTGTTCACAACTGGTTCCCTTCCTAAAAATGGATCAGGTGAAAACAAAGACAGAGTTTACTATTCCATCAACATACAAATAACCCCATGTGTTCCCTTATATTTAGAAGGGGGGGGAAATAAAATACTTTTTTAAAAAATAAATGACAGCTGAAGATGTTTTAAGAAAGAGTCTGATACATCTATAAGCACCCATGAAGTCCTAAAGACCTGAGCCACTCACAAGTGGAATATGTATACCCCAAAATCTCAATAATGTTCAGTGTTTCTGCAACAATATTTTGTTTGAGATGTGCCTGTTCTCACATCATGCTTAATCCAGTTAACACTATACTAATAGCCTGGGAGTTGTGGTATAAAATGATCATATTTATATGTTTTAAAAAATTACCATTTGAGGAATACCGAATCTCTTTCCACTGTCTCTAGGAAGTGCTCTTTATCACATGAAGCTAACAAGGAGATTCCTGTCAAGACTTTTTACATGATTTGATCCATCCTTATTGGCTCAGCAGGTAGTAGGAGGCATGGATTGGAAAATAAAGCCAATTAGTATTTGGGAAATTGCACTGCACTTCCAGGACTAAGACATCAGTTATTTAATGAACAGGTCTATATCTCAACACTTTTTCTTTGAAGGGTCAAATGGAATAGAATTGGGCAAATTCCCACATTTTGTTGTATGAATATAGTATATTGCAAATACACATGATATCTATATCTATACCTATCATCTCTCTCTCTCTCTCTCTCTCTCTCTCTCTCTCTCTCTCTCTCTCTCTATCTATCTATCTATCTATCTATCTATCTACACACACACACACACACACACACACACACACACACACACACACACACACACACATATATATATATATATATATATATATATATATATATATATATATATATATATATATATTTGTTTTCGTAGATTTTCACGGGTGTAGGTATGCTGATTTTGTTGTATTCGGGTCTTTTCCCGTGTAAAGTTGAGATTGTCTTTGCAACGTTTCGGCAGGATCGCACCTGCCATCTTCAAGCGTGGGCTCAAAATGTGGGCTTAAAATGGGAACGGAGCTGCCGTCTTTCTGTAAGTCTATATATATACTAGTCTCCCTTTATTTATTTATCAGTACAAATACAACACAAATATAAAAAGGCAACATTAAAAATAAAAATATGGCTTTCTGCCTGCATGGTCGTCTGTGATGAGCCGAAGGACAGATAGAGGGAGTAGTGACCTTCCTCCCATATTTAGGCATACCAGGGGTTGTAACACAAATACATACCTATTTCCCTGGCTCAACTGATAAGGAGGCGAGCCTGTGGCTTAGTGGCTAAGACTCCTGCCTAAGATATAATACAGCCCAGGTTCAAATCCCACTAAGGGTATGGCTAGCTGATGAGAGCTAATTAGCTCGATATAGATCTATACTAGTCTCCCTTTATTTATTTATCAGTACAAATACTATATATATATATATATATATATATATATATATATATGTATGTATGTATGTATGTATGTATGTATGTATGTATGTATGTATGTATATGTATATGTATATGTATATGTATATATAATGTTATGATAATATAGTTGGTTTAGGAAAGATAGTATAAGCCCAATAAAACCAGGGTAATTTTAAATTAAAAAGTAAACATTCATTGCTTCATTAGTGTTCACATCACATAATTTAACTAGTTTAACCTCTTTAAAAATGCTGTAAATATGGCCACCATGTTTTCTAGAAGATTATAATAATAATAATAATAAATAATAAATATGTATTTCTTAGCCGCACCCTCTCCCGAAGGACTCGGGGCGGCGTTCAATGAAACATATGAAATAAATATGTGGACAAAACAAACATATAACAGAGACATATACCGAGACATACACAAGGAGGAGGTCGGCTGATGAATAAAAAACAATTAGAATACAGTATTTAAAAACCCCTAGATAATTAAATATAATTAAAATACCCAATTAAAAACCCGTCAGGAGCGATATGGTTAGATCAAAGTTGAGCCAGGCCAGCTACTTGGAATAGGTGGGTCTTAAGCTTAATACGAAAGGAGCGGAGGTCAGAGGTATTCCTAATATCCGGAGGGAGGTCATTCCACAGGGCTGGGCCCGCCACAGAGAAGGCTCTACTACTGTCTAGTGGACGGCACCTGGAGGAGGCCCTCTCTGTGCGAGCGGATTGGTCGCAGGGATGTATGGGGCAGAATACGATCCCGCAAGTAACTAGGTCCTGAGCCATGGAGCGTTTTAAAGATTGTTATCAAAACCTTGAAACGCACGCGATAGACCACAGGAAGCCAGTGCAGCTCGCGCAGGAACGGTGTCACATGGGAGTACCTAGTACTCCCCATAATTACCCGCGCGGCTGCGTTCTGGACCAACTGTAGCCTCCAGGTGCATTTCAAGGGAAGCCCCATGTAGAGAGTGTTACAGTAGTCCAAGCAAGACGTCACCAGCGCATGAGTGACTGTGCGTAAGGCGTCCCGGTCCAGTAGGGGGCACAATTGGCGCACCAGGCGAACCTGGTGGAACGCCCCCCTTGCCATGGCTGTCACATGGTCATCCACGGACAGCCGGGCATCCAGGAGGACGCCCAAATTGCGCGCCCGCTCCACGGGGGCAAGTTGAATGCCCCCAATGGCCAATGATGGAATTAATTGGCTGAACCGGGGAGCTGGTACCCACAGCCACTCTGTCTTGGAGGGGTTGAGCTTGAGTCGGTTGTCATCCATCCAGATCCGTACGGCTTCCACACACCGGGACATCACTTCGATGGCCTCGTTGGGGTGGTTCGGGGTGGAAAAGTACAGCTGAGTATCATCAGTGTACAGATGGTATCCCACCCCGAAACCACGGATGATCTCACCCAGCGGCTTCATATATGTGTTGAACAGGAGTGGCGAGAAGACTGACCCCTGTGGCACCCCACAAGTAAGGGGGCGTAGGGTCGACCTCTCTTCTCCTGCCAACACACGCTGCGTCCGGCCAGAAAGGTAGGAGCCGAACCACCGCAAAACGGTGCCCTGGACCCCCAACCCCTCCAGCCGGCGCAGCAGGATACCATGGTCGATGGTATCAAAAGCCGCCGAGAGGTCTAATAGGACCAGGATAGAGGAACAGCCTCTATCTCTGGCCCTCCAGAGATCATCCACCAATGCGACCAAGGCCGTCTCCGTGCTGTGACCGGGGCGGAAGCCGGACTGGCGCGGCTCTAGATAATCATTTTCCTCCAGATGCCGTGGAAACTGGTAGGCTACCACACTCTCTACAACCTTCGCCAAAAAGGGAAGGTTGGAGACAGGACGATAATTGGCCAGCTCCAAAGGGTCCAGGGAAGGCTTCTTGAGCAAGGGTCTCACCACCGCCTCTTTCAAGGCGGCCGGGAGAGACCCCTCGCTCAGTGAAGCATTCACTAGGCCCAGGAGCCAGTCTCGTGTAACCTCCCAGGATGCCAGTACAAGCCAGGAGGGGCACGGGTCCAATAAACGTGGTGGGTCGCAGTCGTCCACGCATTCTGTCCAAATCCTCGATGGCAACCAAGTCAAACTCCTCCCAGATCGATTCCTCAAGACTCGCCATGGACGTCTCCATTGGACCACTGACAGGGACCCAATCCCTCCGGATTTGAGCGATTTTATCCTGCAGATATTTACCAAATTCCTCTGCCCTGCCCTGTAGAGGGGCCTCCCGCGGCCTCTGAAACAAGAGGGAGCGGGACACCCGAAACAGGGTGGCAGGGCGGTTCTCCGCGGATGCAATGAGAGTGGCACAATATTGGCGTTTGGCCACTCTCAATGCCACAAGGTACGTCCTTAAATGGGCTCGTGCCTGTGTTCGATCAAATTCGGAGTGAGAGGATCTCCAACGACTCTCTAGACGTCTCTTGCGGCATTTCATCACCCTTAGCTCCTTGGTAAACCAAGGGGCCAGGGTGGATCGTTGCCGCCGGAGAGGCCGCAAAGGCGCCACCCGGTTCAAGGCCCCGGTAGTTGCATTATTCCATGCAACTACCAGGTCCTCTACCCGGGGGCGGGTCAAGGTTACAGGAGGTGGCCCAAGCTCCCTCTGGAACCTATCAGGTTCCATCAGGCGCCTGGGGCGGAACCATCTGGTACTTTCCGGTTCCGCCTCCCCGCAGCGGGAGGTAGCACCAGGGAAGTCAAGACGAAGGAGTGAGTGATCTGACCATGACAGGGGAGTGATGGTTAAGTCCCCTCCTCCCAGATCACTCAGCCACTGGCCAGAGACAAAAACAAGGTCCAGAGTGTGTCCTCCCTCATGTGTCGGGCCCTGAATCATTTGAGTCAGGTCCATGGCTGTCATGGAAGCCATTAACTCCCGAACCCCCTCTGTTGCTTCTCCCATCGATGGCAGGTTAAAATCCCCCATCACTAAAAGTTTGGGGGTCTCAACCGCCACCGATGCGATCAGCTCGAGGAGTTCAGGCAGGGCCGCTGATGTATAGCGAGGAGCCAGGTATACTATCAGCAGGCCCAACTGTCTCCCAGGGCCCCATTTCACAACAAGGGATTCACATCCGGACGTCTGTGGCACAGTAGACTCCCTCGGCTCTAAGTCCTCCCGAATAATTGCTGCCACCCCACCGCCCCTTCCCTGGGCCCGGGGCTGGTGAAATGCTCGGTAGCCTGGTGGGCACATTTCCACGAGGGGAAGACTTCCCTCGTGGCCCAACCAGGTCTCCGTTATTCCCGCGAGGTCCGGCTCCCCCTCTAAAATTAGATCGTGAATGAGGGGGGCCTTGTTAACAACGGACCTCGCATTGCATAACAACAGCCTCAGGCCTTGGGTCTGTAACTCTTGACCACCTAGAACGCGGGGGTTGGTACAAGCGACCGGGTGTAACCAGCAACCACGGTCTCCCAACCGACTGTAAGTTCCTAATCTGTCCTCGTATCTGCCCCGCCCTGCGACCGTTGGAATTAAAGAGCCCTGTATAGGAATGATATCCTCCCCCTCCTCCTCCCTTCCGCTCCTTCTGCTCGCGACCACACCTGGAGGCCCGGCTCTCACATCGCTCCTGATCTGACCCACCCGCCCCACAACCCCTGAGCCCCCACCCCTACAAATTTTTAAAAAACAACTAACTAAAAAACCCCTAAGTCTCCGCTTCCTCCACCTCTCAGGATTAATAAATCCGTCATCAAGGTGGGCCCTCGAAAGGGCGGAGGGCCACACCTGCGAGAGGGGGGACTCTCGCAGTAGGATCAGGTCTGACCTTAAATACATAGAGTGTTAAAAGAGTTCGTCGTCGGGGCTTAGGGTCTATGCTGAAGATGTCATAATCCAGTAAAAATTTGAAAAGCATGGTTGCAGCAAAATAGAATAGTCCAGTCATTAGTCTTAGGTGGGGGGGGGTGATGGTGATAGGTTGGTTAGATGACAATCAAGAGGTGGGGGCGGTGGGTGGTAGGTGGCGGATGGCAAGGGGTAGTTGGACTGTAGTTGGAATAGGCAGGGGGCAGATGGTCAATCAGCAGTAAATCATATAGGGTAGGAAGAAGTCCTCTAGGGCTCACGCAGATGGAATCCAGGGCAGTTGTTAATAAACAGTCAGCAGGGGGGGTAGGTGGGGTGCAGTCAGAGTGCACGATGATAAGGGCCTCCTGGCAATCCACCAACAAAGCTCCCCCCCCCCCCGGTCTCTATACAGCCTCCTGAATCGCAGTCCTATTCCTACCAGGTCCTCGGCTTTTAATCCTGCCTTGGCCTGCAGCTTGTCACCTTATCTAGCATGCTGAAAAACTATTTATTTGTCAAATTTATACGGCCACCCATCAAAACAGGTTTGGAAAGCAAATAGATAGAAAAATAAATAAAGAACCAAATAGAATAGAACAGAACAGAACCAATAACAAACCTTATTTTTTAAAATATATATATATGTTGATACTCCCAGATCTGTTAAGAAACTCTGGCTTTAACATATGGTGAGTGATCCTACCTTCTAACCCCCTTTACTGCACTGTTGATTGCTGACATTTCTACTTTTGCCAAACAACACTTTCTTGAATAAATCACCCAATTCTTCTGCTTGGGTCTTAGAGCATCGCCCTCTCCACCCTGCCTGGAAGGCAACTGGTGATGTTAGCCATTCCATTATTTTATTCTGCCTGCTTGAAATTCTTTGGGCTTTTTTATTTGGTTTTGTTAACTGCTTTCCCTACTTCTCTGCTAAATTTCTGCACAGGCTGTTTCAAATGGTATGGCATATACTTGATTGCCTTTAATGTCAGGATTTTCAATGAGTTTCACTAAAGTGAAATGCAGGTTGAATAGGAACATTCTGAGGAAAAGTAGGACAGCAATATTTTTCAAGAGGGGTTACATATCCCTGTTTAATATGTGCTGAGAATGTATCTAACACTATTGATTGCACAGGAGGATTAGATGCTTTTTGACTGTTTTTCAAAGTAGGTGAACTTTGTCTAACAGCTGATTGGGTTTTGGGGCCAGATCCTGATGGACTGTAGAGGAAAGAAATACTTGGGATGGATACTCTTAAATGAAGGCATGAGGCAAATGGATACTCTTCTCCTATTGCATCAGTGAATACTAGACTATACGCTGTACACTCTACTAAAAGCTTTCTCACCTGATTGTTGTCCCTTTTTGTTTGAAAGCCTTCAAATATTGAGAACCCATTATCTCATATGATAACATATGCTATCCAAAAGTACTATTTTTCTTTCCTAGTTTTTCCGTTTTGGAAACATAGATGAACTGTACGGAAGACGGAAGTTGCAATCTAATATCCCTAGTGAACTCAGGGATCAAGCTGAAGGAAATGCAGCGCTGTACTTCTATTTGATACCAACGTTGCTGGAAGTAGGGCCATTTTGAAGAACAGAACTAATGCATCAGAGTATTTTTTGATTAGCTTGACAATTTTTACTGTTCACTCCATCTCTATCAAACTTATTTCAGAGGTCACAGAACTGACTGTCTAGATATAATTTGGTACCACTACATACCATCAAAATTAGTTAAGAAATCTTGTGAAGTGTTCACATTCTGAATCTATTTCTGGGAATTAAATAGAATGGAAATACTAATACGTAGAGGTACCTTTTTTTTGGCTCAGACATATTATATATATAATCATTGTGACCTTCTATTAGAAAAAAGGATCATGTAAAGTTTAATCTTGAACAATTAAGCCAACTTTATAAACTTTTTAGTTTTAAACATCTTGATAATTCCTCTTAGGAAATGCCCAGAAGGATGGCTCAGTGGCTTAAGACGCCAAGCTTGTCGATCAGAAAGGTCAGTAGTTCAGCGGTTCAAATCCCTAGTGCCGCATAACAGAGTGATATCCCGTTACTTATCCTTGCTTCTGCCAACCTAGCAGTTCGGAAGCATGTAAAAATGCAAGTAGAAAAATAGGAACCATCTTTGGTGGGAAGGTAACAGTGTTCTGAGTGCCTTCAATGTTTTGTCATGCCAGCCACATAACTACAGAGACATCTTCAGACAACACTGGCTCTTTGGCTTTGAAACGGAAATGAGCACTGCCCCCTAGAGTCAGGAACGACTAGTATGCATGTGTGAGGGGAACCTTTATCTTTACTTTCAAAATCAGCATTCTACCCTTTCATTGCTTTAATGCCCAGAAGCTGACTTCTTCACTTTTCCTTTTCTTAGGAATTTCTTCATACATATAACACATCTCATTTATAAATCCAAAGAAATAAAATTGTCCAAGTCACTTTTCTGAGTTAAATTCACTCTTTAGTTAGTCACTCTTCTGGTTTATTATTTGCATGTCCCATTTAATTATTAAAACATCCATTGGTTTCATTTGTAGATCCTATACAACAGGGATGTCAAACTTGATTTCATTGAGGGCTGCATTAGGGTTGTGTTTGACCTTGGGGGGAACAGGTAGGTGTGGCCAGGGTGTTCGTGCCCAGCTCGATGTCATTCATGTTGGGGGGATGCCTGCGGTTGCCTGAAACAGCGAAAACAAAGCTTGGGAGCATCAAGCACACTCTGTTTTCACTGGCGGAGGTTTGCAGGAAGCTGTTGCAGCCGAGAATGGAGCTTGGGAGGGCCGTGACACCGTTGTTGTACAACATCTTTGCAAATATCATTGTTGTTTCCTTCGGTTTTAAATCCACATCCAAAACAGCCTGATTTTCAATTACATCATCTTCTATCTGCTCTTTTAATCCCATTTTATTGTATTAGGCAGTCTAAAGAATAAGTTCTGAGTACATTGTTGCCAAATATGCTTACATTCTTCCAGTGTTAAAATATTTTTCTCCATTCTGCATTAGTGAGTCTTCTCCTTTTTAATTGTTGCAGCCTTAAAGGTATCTTCTTATCATGTTTTTCTCTCATCCAAACATTTTTCCCAGGAAGAGATTTCTTATACTTAAACTCAAATCTTTATATATTTTAGTGAACCTTTAAATAAACTACAGGAAGCATTCCTATAACTTTTTCAATATCTTGTTTCCAGTTTATCTGTCTGCTTAGTCCATTAAATACTTTCCAAAATCAACATTCTACCCTTTCATTGCTTATTTTCAATTCAAAAAAGTTTTTCTTTACATTTTTTAACTTGCAAAAATCTTTTTTTAGCTGAGGGGGAGGAAAATCACCTGGTGTAATAAAACCTTTTGGGGGACCTTAATGTCCAAAAAGCATTTTATAAGCCATTTTCAGTAAAAGTGACTAAGAAGGAAAGTGGGTGAACTCAATATCTTTTTTGAAATATGCTTACGTACATTCTGAACTGCAGCTTGGGCAAAGCTGTTTTTCGTGACTGCCAGAACTCTAAAGCCTTTCAGAAACCACTGTTTTATGGTCCCATCAGAGGGAATGTCTGTTAGTAATCCCAAATCCTCTCCTTTATCTGGAGAGGAATTTGGGTAGCTTATTCCCGCTCTGGCTCCACTTTACACCATGATCATCTGCTCCACTGTAAGTGAAGCTTTCCCAGAAACCACTGATAGATGCCTTTCATAACAATAGTCAATTAATGTAACATTTTTAACATTGCTTTAAAAAGGGATTCAAATATTAGGTTGATATCCTGTATAACAGGAGCATCACAGCAATCTAGCCCATAGGGATAGGCCTTATGATTATATCCGGAACTGTCAAGGCGATCACTCATACTGATTGTCATGAAAGTACAACAGTTCAGAAAATGGTTGCCATGGAGATAAGGTCATTCACAGAATGGGTTTAACTACTTATTTTTAAAAATGCATTTAAAATGCATTTAACTTTATAATCTCTCAGGTTTTCAATAAATGAAAAAAATATTATTTGTCTTAATCTATGTTAAAATATCTGTACTTCTACAGTAGTTTAGTTTTAGATCTCCCATCTTTTAAATATATCCAAACATTATTTTGATTTCCTTGCAAAATTGGCTAGAAAAGATAAAAACTCATCTCTCTTCAAGACATTATTATTATTCCAAATTCCTTGGCAAAGTGTACCTCAATGCTTTTTCAGCCAATTTTTGGCAGAAAATATTCTTTCCACCTATGTAGATCTTTAAAAATATTACTGTACTTCATTTTTCATGATTTTGGGGAAGTGTAGAACTGCCCTAAAAATATTTTACAAATCTTCTATTTCTAATCTCTGAAGATATAACAAGCCTGGGTTAATTTTTCTAATGATTAGGAAAATTAACCCAGGCTTGATATCTCTTCAGAGATTAGGGCATTTTCAGCAACCTTAAACAAATCATGTACTAATGAACCACCCTTACAGTTACGTTCAATATCTAGTTTTTGATAATTTAAGTCCATTTTTGTTGCATCATCAATAGGCAGGTGGAATAAATGTTCATAAATTTTATTCTTTGTACACACTTCTGTGTACAAAGATGATGGTACTCTACTACTAGAAGGTGAATGCTAATTAAATGATTCAAGATATTCCTCAGTATATGAAATCCAGATAAAACTGTTGAGGAAATAACATATGTTTTAACAGAGCTACTGTCCTTAATTTCTATTTAAATATCGAAATATACACAAAGGCCTAGATAGGACATTATAATGAAATTGTGGTTTAGTTATGAGGAATTTCTGCAGATTTCCTCCCATCTCTCTCAAGTAAATCAATCCAATACCTCTTTATTTGTGATGGACTTAATTCTCCTTAAAACATTGCTTTCAAAATGGGAGAATCATTTTCACATCTGAGATATAATGGATATCATGTGAATCAGGATGTGGATGAGGGTTATAAAGAAACATGGGAACTGAAATGTTTTTTTTCCCTGGTAGATTAATTATGGTTTGGCTGTAAAGCTTGAAGCTGACAACACTCACTTGCGGGAATTATACAAAAATCGAATCAGAAGAGTCAGAAGTCAGCAAGGGCTTGGACTGATACCTCAACATTCATCCTTCTAAAGGAGTCTGCATCTTAAGAACTGGGACTTAAACCAGGAGCTTAAAACAATCTGCCACATATATTTCTTTATAAATAAAACACAGAAATAATTATGGAAGCAAGCAATGCCTGAGCCTCTATCGTCCAATACTTTCAAGAAACCTTGGAAGAAAACTCACTGCAATATAAACAGAATTCTCTAAATGTAGCTTTATATAAGTGTTTTTCTACCTCAGCAATTTTAAGATGTATGGATCTCAACTTCCACAATTCCTCTGCCAACATGCTGGTTTGGGAATTGTGGGAAATGGTCCACATATCTTAAAGATCCTGAGATTTTTTTAAAAAATCCTCTAAAGTGAGGCATAGGATGTTAGATCTTCATGTTAAATAAAATCCACCCATTAAATAATTAATTCTCATTTATAAAAACATTTTTAAAAAGTAGATGAATGATTAGTGGATGTTTAGGAAAAGGATGAGCTATAGCTATATATCATTTGCAGCCTGTCCAAATGCTATATTAATTACATGCCCTACTTGTGCATCTATAATAAGCATGACTGGGTTTAAATTAAATTGATTTGAAGTTGGGTAGAAAATGTTCTGTTATGGTCATTAGGTAGCCATCTTCCTTTGCAGAAATTCCACACCCTCTGATGATTACCAATTGATTTATATCCCATCTGACAAGAGTTTTAAAATCTTTTATGTGTCTCATGCAATCCAATAATTACAGTGAATGCCCCTATTATCTACACACAAACACACACTCACAACACACTGTCTTCTCAAATTATTCACAAGGCCCAAGAAAACTCTTGGCAAAGAAATGCATACCTATTGGTAGTCAATGATTTCTCGGAAGAAAAATAATTCAGATCTTTCCAACTGATTTCTTTATTGCTTTATGTCTATAGACAAAATCTTGTCTGAAAATCCTACTACCAGAATCTACAATATATCCTGTGAAGTATTAGGAAAGGACTATCTTTCTCTCACATGTAACATCCAGACTGAGTTGCCTCTTACTCCTCTGTAGTTAACTCCCTCCCTGCTGGAAAACTACCTTCTTTATTAGATTCCATACAGCAGTGTTTTTGATGTATATTCCTCACTGTGTTCCTGCTTACTATCTTGTAATATCTTCCTCACCAATGAATGCAAATACAAACATTAATTTTCTTCTTGCTAATTATCCCAATCTCAGAGTGAGCATTCCAGAGGGTGAGGGAATGAAGAAAATGGCCTCTAAGATTTATTCTTTTTCCTGGCTTTATCTTAAGTTCTGCAAACCTTCTCCACAGATCTCCAGATTTAGGTTAATATATAACATGAGTGAGAAACAATGGGATAGATTTGTTGTATGGCTGTGATATAAAGAAAGAAACACTGTGTCTAGCTTTCATTGGCAAAAACACCTTTAACTTCTTCCTAAAAGGACAGATGTTTAGTCTTCATTGTTATTCATGTAATTAATTAAATGAACAAAGTAGGAAAACCTAACAAGGGAAGTTCTGAAAAAATAGATTGGCTAGGGCTAGAGCCTTGTCTTACAAGTTAATACAGACACTACACTGATATAGACAAGTGAATGAATGGTCTGAATGTGTAAAAATCAGATCCAACATGCAAGAGAAAGTAGTCAAGACTTCTAAACTTGGTGTAGTGAGTTTCTTGGATAGAAAAAGGTGTCATGGCAGACCCTTGGCTGGCTTGGGAGATCAATGGAGCAACTGTAGGCTATTTGCTCTACTGTGTTGAGAGGTTCCTCATTCTCTGGCCAGCCATCTTGAGAGACTGAAAAGCACAGGAAAAAGGCTGTCCAAATTCATGATTTCTAGCTTCATTGTGGGGGGATTAGTTACTAAGGCAAACAGGTTATGTCGCCTTAGCTATGGCTAGCTGGCACTATGTATTGCTCCTGTCAAAACATTAAAAAATAAAGTATGAAAGCTGGCTGCTATTAAAACATCAGCTTGAGGATTGGTCCATTTTGACTTTTGGCATTTTCCAAGTCAGGTGTGTCGAAAAATTCAAGATGGTGGCAAAAGCCTTGTATTTGAAGCCACATCCTTTTTATATCTGTCACAAGACACATTGAAATGGGGATAGGGGCTTCAATCATTTGGTTGTAACCATCATTTTTGGCTTCCCTGCAGACATTTATGTCTGAGGTTGTCTTTCATATCCCTTTCTACTGATTCTTATCATCCATTGTCAGCAGGGGTGGGTTCCGGCCGGTTCACGCATGGGCGTGCCGAGGGTTTGATGCACCCTGCACGAGCTTGATGCGTGCTGTGCATGCATGCACAGTGCAATTAAAATTGTTCTGCACATGTGCAGAAGCCAAAGACAAGATGGTGGTGCCTACGCTGTTGCCCAGAGAACCGGTTCAGGGGCGTGGCAGGCCTGGGTCGCTGACGGTTCCAGTAACCCAGGCCACTAAACCACTACCGGTTTGACTGAACCGGTCTGAACCAGTAGGAACCCACCACTGGTTGTCAGACCTGCTCCACTCTGATCTCCTAGTGAAGTAAAACTCTTGATTGCATTTGGTTGAAGTGAAACGGCACTTTTACTAAAAGATGCAGTAGAGTTAAGCAGAATTCCTGTGCATCAATACATAACTAACCTCCTGGTTCCCCCTAGCCCTCCCCACATGGTCCATCTATGTGTTGCCAATCCAGCACCAGTGAGATGTTTTGGGAAATGCTGAGGTGATTGAGATGGTGAAATTCCACTCTCAGGGTAAATGGCCTTGAAGTTGCCAGGATGCTAGCACAAATTGGATTCCAAAACGCTCTGTTCTTTCTCAACTATCAACCCCCCTCCCAATTTCCTGCCCTAAAAGTATATAGCTTTATTGCCCATTTGTTCCCTCCTCCATTCCCCGATTGATGGCAGACTGCCAGCAAGCTAAAGATGGTGGATCTGACACCACGATTTTCTTGTATTTTTTCCTCTTCCTCTATGCTCATAGAATGTTCTGCAACTTGCTTCCGGTTCCGGCGGCTACGGCGACGGACAAGTCTTTGCCCGCTCCCGCTCTCCCGGTGGGCTTCCCCCGCTTCTGGGGGGGCACAGGACGCCCCGAAGAGGCGTCCTGCCGAGGGAGCGGCTCGCGGAGGGCCCTGGCATCGGCGGCGGCTGGTGGGGGCTTCTCCGCTTTGCTCTAGGCACCGGGGAGCAGTCTTGGAGGGCGCGCCTGCGTCTCGCTCTATGCCGATCGGGCAGCGTAAAATTGAAGAAAGCAGCGGCGGTATGGTGAGGTGCTTCCTTTCTCCATTCCTTCTTTGTTGAATTGATGGACTTTTCAGCAAGGTTATAAGTTAAACTTTCGGAGCTTCGTTGGAGGTGCGGTTAGAGGGGGGGATTTCCCCCCCCCTTGGACAAGCGGCTTGAAAAAATTCTGCTTTTGCCCCTAGGAGGAAGGAGGAGGGGGGAGAGCCAACTAATGATGCCTCACCCCTGTAAAAGTGATTTTCACTGGACTTAGTTTTATAATTTGTTGATGACCTGAGAACTTTGTGAACTTTTGAAACTTTACTATGCCTCTGAGCCCAAAGCTGGCAGGGCAAGATGGCACACTTCCGTTGTCTTCATGAACTGTGAAACCTGACTCCACCTTTAAAACTCAGGCTTCCGGTCTTTGTCTCCGTACTACCCAGAAGAATCTCTTGTGGATTGCTATTTCCTGAACCTTCTGGAGAGGAAACCTTTTCTTAACGCTAGATTGACCAAAGAAACTCTCACTTGTTTGGATTTTCTGCCTCCTGGACTCATCTGCCTGCTCTACTTCTCCAGCTGTCCAGTCTCTACACTGACTGACTTCTCTGTTTTATAAACTATGTCTCCAAAAAGACCACCACCTGGAAAACCTGGCTTTGCTACTTCTGCACCGACATCTGCAACATCCAGCCCTGCCACACAGTCAAAGATTACAGAAATGATGCAACCTAAGAGTACAGAGTTGGATTTGCTGCAAATGCTTCAACAACTCATACAGGGCCAGGAAGAAATTAAGAAACAACTAAAGGAAATGAAGGAAGAAATTAAAGAGAATCAAGTCCAAATTTATAAGAACTCACAGAGACTGGACCTTGTGGAGGGTGGGGTGGCGGAGGCGAGGGGGGGGGTTGAAGCTCTACAGAAGAGTAACAAAGAACTTGATATTCAACAAATGAAAACAGAGTTTGAGAGAATGTCCTTTTATCTTAGATTTCAAAATGTTATAGAAACAGATGGGGAAAATATAAGGGACATTATGACCAACATCTTAGCTGAATACATACACAAAGACAAACAACAGATGGAGTGGGAGATAGACTTGGCCTATAGAGTGAACTCAGCATATGCCAGGACACACAATGTACCCAGGGAGGTTCATATTAAATTCTTTAGGAAAAGCACAAGAGACGCAATTCTGGGTGTACAAAGGGGGCAAACATTGACATACCACGATAGGGAGATAACCATCTTGAAGCAGATCCAAAAAAAAATTAGGGAGAAAAGGAAAAGCTATTCACAATTGGCGAATAAATTATACCAGAAAGGGGTGTGGTTTAGATGGTTGATGCCTGAGGGGATGTTGATATTCTGGGAGGAGACAAGAATTAGAATTAACACACCCATAGAGGCTCAGGCCTTTATGGAAAAAAATAAAGCAAACCTAGAAAAAACAGAAGACTCTACAATGGTTATACAGGACACGGGAGGGGCCGGAGCTCTGCCAGCGGGGGGGGGGGGAAGGGGCAATACCAAGAAAGCTCAGATCACAAAAATGAATAAGAAAACCACATTGCTATAAACATACTGAAAGTAATAGTGAAATTATATTTAGAAAATATGTTATATGTTATAATATATAAGTTGATTGAAAACTTTTATTTCTATATGCTGATTTTACATGATTATGTATTAATGTTTTATACCTAGATGTATACTATGAGTTTGGAGGGAGGGGGCGTCTGCCATACTTGCAACTGCCAAAATTTGTATATTATTCCACATACCCTTTTCCTAGTAAATGTTTTAAAAAACCAATAAAATTTTCTGGGGAAAAAAAAGAATGTTCTGCAACTTGAAAAGTATACATAATCTAGAATAAATAAAGTTTTACATATACTACATGTTACATATTGCCATGGAACAAGACTTTTGTTTAAAATGTAAAAAATCCCAAATATTAATACTCATAGCAAATGCATTATTAATCTTGTCATAATGTACTTATCTGACTTATGGTTGCAGAATATGCAGCATAATACTTTGCATGTTTATTGAAAACTAGATTCTAGTTTACTTTTGTTTCAGGAGGGCCTTCTGCCTTGTAACTGCAAAGTGGGAGAGTAGATGCCGGAGAATCATAGCAGCACATAGAATTTTGCTTTCTTTGTCAAATGGAGATCTCTCCATACCATAATTACCTGAATTTCATACATGCTGGGTGACCTGGGGCTGATCATTTTAGTTCAGCCCCAGGAAGGAAGCAGTGGCAACCCCCTTCTAAAAACCTTGCCAAAAAACCTGCAGGGACTTGTCCAAGTAGTCTCTGAGAATTGAACAGGAGAAAAAATCAATACTAATCAACATTATATGAAATATAAGTTAAAATGAGAAATGCACTCTTATCTGGTCAATAAGACATCTAATCTTATTTAACAAAAACTTCATGGTTTAAATGTTAAAACCTCAGGTTAAGACACACTCAAATTTTGGATGTGTTACAAATCCACAGAGACAATTATAACCCAAAACTTTATATATATATTTTGTTCTATGTATTTAATCCATTTATATGGCTGCCTCACAAATGTAACTCTGAGCAGCTGATAACACATTAAAAGAATATCAACCAAAAACCTACAAAGAACACCAAGAATAAATCCAAAGGAGTTGATAGGGCAATAGTTGCAGAGGACTTCCAGGTTTCCAATGCTTTGTGAAAGGCCAGTAGGGTTCAATCTTTGGTTGGAGTCAATCTAATCTCAAAACCCAAATAGTTTAATTTTAAATTAAATACCATATTAGATTTATTTTTTTTAAACACAAGTTTGTTCTGTGCATTGAGATATACTCCCACAGTTGTCATTTTTTCTACTGAAAGAATTGTATGTACTTCCCAATTTAAACCACAGAATATCCTGACAGCTTTTAGCATATACTAGTTCAATATACTCTGTAAAAATACATAGTTTGGTAATATTTAATAGAATGATAGTTGGAAAGGGGGTTGGAAAGGGATTCAACTTTTAGCATTTGCTTCATGCTATTATAAATCATTTCCCACAATTGCTGGCCTTTACAATATTCTTCCAAATACAGAAGAATTTCCAACTTAATCATTTCTAACACTGATCAATTATCAATGTTACCAATTGATAGTGGAGTGATGTACCATCATATCTCACCAACAACTGATTAATAAGGCCTAACAAGTGCTCTGAGTTTTGTTTTAAAAAAGATTGCATAATTCTAAGAACTTGGAGCCAATATAATTAAAGATATTTCATGTCCCATTAAGGGTAATAGAAGTTATTTGTCACCTTAAAATTTCAGTCTGATTTAAGCAGAACTCATTTGCTTAAGGATTAAATTTTTTGAAATCTGTCTTATTCAGAGTTACTATTGTTATTTCTCTTGATGGTGTTCCTTCTTACTTCTTTAACTGGTTCCTTTCTCCTACCTAGAAGGTTAACATGAAGAATTACTACTAGGTGGTTTGTTTGTTTATTTATTTAACTTACAGAGCCACTGTCTGTCCAAGAAACTCTGGTTTTAAGTGACATTTTAGTTAGTTAACCATGAAGCCACCTGCAGTGTTCCTTCCATCCTATTTCCACCTGCCACTGACTCTGCCCTCACTCATTGTGCTACCCCAGGCAAATGCAACAAATTTATCTGCAGGCATGCACTGTCTCTGCAACAGTTGGAGGCTAAATTGTGTGTCTTTCAAAAGCCAAATCACTTCTGGACTTTGTGTTTGAGGTGGAAACTTTGATTTTGGGTTTTGCAGATTAGACAGATTTGTTATAGAAATGGCTAGTATATATTATTATTAAAAGCAAAAAGTTGAGGCTGTATGTTTTATTCAACTGTGCTAAAAAGGGTTGGAAGTCAATTCTTTTCTTTCTTTCCCCCCTTAACCATACACCGTTTCCTCTTCCCTTTTTTCCTCCCTTACTTTCTTTTTATTTTCACTTTCTTTCTGTTTTATATTTTATAAACTAATACAAAATTCACATACAAAAGTGCTAGCCAAATAGCAGCCTCAATCTTATCTCCTACCTATCTGAACACTTCACCAGATTCTAAATTCCTTTTTTCTGAATAGTTTTTTCCTGCCAGAAAAGGTGTTCCTTAGGTAAATCCTTATTCCATTTTGGGATCTGACCACCTGCCTTCCTATCTTGGTTTGTATTATCTATCTCTGGCCCTTCGTTTTTTTTTTTTTACTAGATGCCTCTATTATTTGAAAACTTGACCCTCCTGAGGGTCATTTCTTATATCAGATCAGCTTTTGTTTGTCTTTAGAATTTTATTTCTTGATTGCTTTGGTTTATGAAAACTGCTTCTTGTATCTTTCACTCCTGCTTCTGGATATTTGCCCACATAAGTCTTCCAATAATCCTTTGGACTTAAAATCAGGAAACTCTCCTCTCATCAATTAAAAAAGTAAATAAAACACCTGACTGCTTGGAATCCTACATGGAATTTAAGGTAAGCTTAGTAAACACAGTGGGACAAACCTTTTTAAAGCATGCAAATAATCATCTTGGAAATCACTTTTGTAGAAAAAATGTTTCGTGATAAGTATCACAAAGAAATCATTTTCTGTGTTTGTAGAGTTATTTTTATATATGTACATACATACTTAAAAGGAGACAAGATGTGTCTTATAAAAGTTATAAATTAATAATGCCTATCCTTCTATTCTGATTTCTGAACCCCAATTCTAAGGTGCATCAATTTTCAGATTGGCTGTTCCTTTATTCAGAATTTGCTTTGCATCTGTCCCATCTATTTTTTTATAATCTTCCTCACTGAGTCAGCAAAGCGACTGTGGGATGCTCATTAATGAACTAATTTGGATTAGAGTATATTTAATTAAATATAATTACACAGGTCTTATCTTGTCAGCCTCCCACCTCAGTACCAGCTGCATCAGTATTAAAAAGATCCATGACAAAGCTTTTCTTTTTCTGCCAAAACTGCACTCAAAGCGGATATGATGAGAAGTAAGTCTGATGGGCATTGGTGTAACATTTTGGCAGACCTACCCAATAGATTCCATTTTTCACTTATTGAAATTAATTCCACAGCAGGGCTGAAATACATAGTGAATAAAATATTTCATGATCCACATTGTCTTGAAAAAAATTGCAGGCTTTTGAGTTATACCAGATCTGACTCTGGTATAGCTTCATATCAACATTTTACTAACATATTAGAATAAGACAAAGAACTCCCTGCAATGCATGCTGTGTTGAGGACAATTTGCAGCATTTCTGTGCTTGATCAGAATTCTAAGAGAACAAAAGGAGCAGTCATATTCCTTTCATTATAGAGATAAAATTCCATGTACGGTTAGAATCAAATATCATCATTGTATTAGAAGATGTAATTAAAGGCTACTAATAGCTTAAAGCAGTGATGGCGAACCTATGGCACGCGTGCCACAAGTGGCACGCGGAGCCATTTGTCAGGGCACGCGAAGCGCTGCCCTGTCAGCTGGCCAGCGTGCATGCACGCGCTGGCCAGCTGAGTTCACCTTTTTAAAAGCCATTTTTTGCCCTCCCCAGGCTCCAGAGGCTTTATAGGAACCCGGGGAGGGCGAAAAGAGCCTCCCCCGCCCCACTGGAGGCCCTCCGGAGGCTTCAGGGACCGTCCGGACAGTCCCTGAAGCCTTCTGAACGCTTAAAACGACCCTCTGAGCAACCCGGAAGTCACTTCCGGTTTACTCGGAGGGTGGTTTTAAGCATTCCGAAGGCTTCAGGGAAGCCTCCGGACGGTCCCTGAAGCCTCCGGAGGGCCTCCGGGGGGGGAAGAGGCTCTTTTCGCCCTCCCCAGGCTCCTATAAAGCCTCTGGAGTCTGGGGAGGGCGAAAAAAGCATGTAAAAATGGGGGGGGGTGTTGTGCGTTGCATTATGGGTGCGGCACACCCGCACTTGACCCCCCTGCGCTCCCCCCACTTGTGGCACGCGAGCCAAAAATGGTTCGCCTTGCTGGCTTAAAGTATTCTTTATATAGAAGTCTGGCTACTATATGTGTGAATTGTGTTCTCTCTTTCTGAGTAAACACCCTTCACTCAGACTTAGGTAGGAATGGAAGGATAAAACCTGGTCATTTTGCTCCATTGGGGCAGCTGAATGAGCCGATCACTACTGATGCAGAATTGGAAGAGAACTGTAATCCCAGGGGAAGTTGTCAGCTGTGTCAGAATTGGTCATTGCTCTGAGTGCTACAAAGATATGACCACTAGCATAGGCTGCTGCAGAAAGTAAAGCTGATTTAGTCTTACTCTTGAGCCTTCCAAAATTAAATTAAATTCTGAGGTTTCAGGTTTTTAATTTTAATCCTTGAGCATATTTAGCTTTTGAAGGCACTCTCCCCCCCCTTACTTATTTTTAATACTTTTAGTTTTTTCTCCCGAATATCAGTCAGTTTGATGTTTACAGAAGAGAACTATATTTAGGTTGTCATACGCAGTAATTGAAGAGATAAGTGCTCCTGTATTATGTAAGAGCATCCTCAACTTCAAGAGTCAGCTAGCCTGCCTTCCTTTAAAGATCTGGGATTTTTTTGTGGGAGTGGATGACCTGCTGGGTTTTTTTTTCCTTCCAATATTTATGGACCTCTATGTTATTATTTTGCATTGTGGATTTTTTTTTTACATTTTGTTTTACAACATGTTCCTTATTGATTTTTACTGCTATTGAACACGATCATTTTAAAATGCAACAAAGGTGTTCCACAGTTATTAAAAACACAATTTATAAGGGAAGTACTGTTTAGGAGGAACCCTCTTCCCCAGCCCTGAATGATTACTTCACTCCCAACTTTCTAATTATGAATGAACATTTCACTGCAGTAGTACTTGATTGGATCAAGTCAAACTGCCATTGGAACTGGACCAAATGTTCACCAGAAATAGAACTAAGGAGCATAGAAGGCAAGCTTTTCCCAACAACTGTCAGCACCATTTCTAACAAATGAGGATGATTGCAAATGGCAGCCTCAGAACAGGGACAAATAGGCAAAAAGGGGCTCTTGCCACATTGAAACTGCCTTAAAAACAACAGAAAAGAGAAAAACTAAAAAAAACAATATGTTTGCCCCGTTGAGTTATTTCCCAAAATAATAAAAGTAGGATATAAATAAATAAGTCAAAATGGAGTTTTGCCATTGCTGCTGGTAGTCACCCAGATAAACACTGATGTGCTATCTGCATCAAACATCTGGCCCTCTCTTGTTTAGCTACCTATGGCTCCCTCGCTGACTACCACTGAAGAGCATTGTGTCTTGCCCTGTAGCTCTAGTAAGACAAATTAAAGCTAATGCTAGCCAGGCACAGCAAAGCCTCATCTCTCTCCTCTTATTAAGTGAATGTCTGCCACCAGGTTGAACCTGTTGAAGGGAAGCCACGGCATAGAAACGAGGTTGTGTATGTTTATTTCTTTATTTATTGCTGTTTGTGGTTCCTTGGGCTCACCTACAACACAAAATTCAGGATGATATCTTAACAGACCCAAGAACACAGAATTTTGAAAAATATAAGGAAGGTTAGAGGGCAACAAGACAGCATGAAATGAAGAGTTTGGGTTGTTTTCCCTCTTCATGACAGGTTATTTACAAATTAAAAGCTAGTCAGTTGTTTGCTAGGCTAAGGATGGTTTTAAAATGTTAAAGATTTAGGTTCTAGTATCCCATCCAAAAGTAACTGTGTGCTGGTTTTTTGAAGCAAAAATAACAGGATCTTGCTGTGCTTTAAAGACAAATTGCCTTGTCACTTACTGCTTTCTTGTATGACCTTTAGCATGTTATTCAAGAACTAGCCCTACCAGATCAGAGCAAAGAATCCATCTAAGCTAGTATTCTTTTCCTAAGAGACATCAGTCAAATGTCTCTAGGAAACTTATAAAAGGCCATTCTGCTTGTTTATTTAGGATTTAGTTTATTTATTTAGTATAACCTTGCTTCTCTTCCATCACAGAGTCATGGCTGAATAGATGTGAAGGCATCAAACTAGTCTTTGCAATATGAGGTTTAATCTAATGATTTATTAAAGCCCTTGGTAGATAAGCCAGTTTGGGGGGCCTGTTTCTGGAGCTAAGCTTTGGCAAAAGATTAACATATTGTTCGTGTACTAGCTACCCTGCTAGAATGGTCTTAGACTTGACCAGATTGCCAGAACTGGAACTCAGGAATTCAAATCCTCCCAAAAATATTGAATTGTTCTGATAACTAAAAATAACAGAAGCAAATTCTGCAATATATATACTACCATATATAGCATGCACACACACACACACACACACACTCACACATATAATCACAAAAAGCAACATCTTTCATACATCCTGCTGAATTTTAGAATGAATAGGTAAGACAGTAGTTGTGTATGCGAGTGTGGGTGTCATTATGCTAACTGGCAATAAAAATGCCCTAAGAGGAGCTGAAAGTTTATTTTCCTTTTTTAAAAAAAGGTGTTATCCAGGGAATAATTAGAAGTAAGCAGGCGGGTTTCTCTCTCCTCCTTAGAATATTCTCATCTTAATTTATTGGCGCATCCATGTGGTTATTGCTTTGTAAATAAAACTTGTTCTTGTGCCTAAACATTCAGAATTATTTTCTCAGGCAGAAAAGACTGTTTATGGAATTAAAGTATACTCAAATAGATGCTGCTATACGAAAAACTGAATAATCTGATTTTACCATTTGCATAAATGTTACATAACATTCACTAGGAGATCTTCTGATTACTCCCTACCTGTTCTTTTCTTAATCACTGGTTTCATTTTTTTTTAATTCTATACAATAATCAACAGTGTCAAAGCCTATACTTACTCTAGGGAGAACATGTTGCAGATGCAATCTATTCCCACCAGTTGTTAATATTATGCACAGGTCAGTTTCTCCAAGCAGCAATCTATAGACAAAAACAGAATTTGGTCACTTTGAGTCCTGAGATGTATAGACAAAATCCAAAATAATAGAAGGTCAAACATTAGATAAAGCAGGTGGCTTCAAAACCATAGCATAAAAGTTGTTAATAGATGCAAAATAACACAACATTAAATAATAATACTAATTCAGAATCAGTTATCATCTGCAAAATTCTAAAATCCTAATCAGATAATGAAAGTGTAATGCTCTATTTCTCTCCTTATAAATAAGCCACCGAGTTTAATGAGAGATACTCACAGATACAAATGTACAGTAAAGAGGTGTAGCTATGAGCTGCAGTAGCAAACATTAAAAAAATTTTTGGTCAAATTAACAAATCCAGCGAAAAAAAATTGTTTGAATGAAATAACAAATCAATACTAAAACAGAGGGCAAACACTCTGGCTATAAAACAAAGGAATTTAAAATTGTATATTCCTTTAGAAAACATTCACAATAGACTTAACTAGTTACCAAATACATTTTTTTTCATTCCTACAGTACAATCGTATTATAAATACTGTAATTTCAAAGGATGACAGTTCTATCAAAATGGCATTTTGATCTTTGGCTTTAATAGTACCTTGGGTTTTGGAAAAAAATTGAACTTAATGGGAATTCAGTGTCTTTTCTTAGGAATACCATTTAGTTTCAGGAAATATTATATTAGCCCCTGAACTCAAGAGCTAGAGAAATAATCATTTTAAATATGAATATCATGTATTATGAATCAATATCTGTCTTTGTCTCACCAGTATACCTGTCCTCTTTTCCTATTAGAAGAAAGAGCTTGGTGGTGCATCAGATATCTTTCCAAATTGTGATTCTTATTCTTAAGTGCAACAATCATTATGTTGCTAATATATCATCCCAATTACTATTTCAGGGGAGAATATTATTGTTTCTGCCTGCCTTGGAACAGTAATGATGAACCTGTTCCTGCATATGAAGGTTGTGGGGCCCAGGGGAAAATGGCAGCTTTTCTAACAAAACCTGTCCCTGAGATTAGTCTCTGTGCAGAAGAGCAGGCAGATTGGTAGGACAAAGACAAATGTACTCTGTGTCCATTGTAAACTACAGGAAAAGGAAGGAATATCTTACCAGAAATTTCAACTGATGTCTTCCAAAGACTTTTGAAATTAAGCTAAATGTTGCATAAAATTGTTGCCGATAACTACAGCATTACTAAGGTGGAAATTGTTTCAGCGCAGCTATTCTAAAGATAGATCCTGCCTCATAAACCTTTTATGGAGCAATTCTATATCCACTTACTTATGAATAAGCCTCAATGGAAGTTGCTTCAGAGTAGGCAGGTGTCCAATGGTACTGTTCATTCTTTAGGGTAATCAGCCATATGGATAATACCACTAGACAATGGATTTTCAGAAAGGGTTTGATTAAATTCTTCTCCAAAGGCACCCAGAAAATGTATCAGTTGTGAAAGAAGAGGAAAGCTCTTCTAATCTAGTCATCAATTGAAAACCAGAAAGTAGGGTGAATAAATACTTCCCACTAGAGAGGGAAATAAAAAAGTGGATATAATGTGCCTGTTTTTTTAATGTACTCTAAAAAAAAATAACTGAAGTTAATGATGAGCAATGAAGTGTCTACTAATGTATCTATGTGTTGTGAAAGAGAGGGGAAAGGGCAGGGCCAGATTTAGATGAAAAGAGGCCCTAGGCTATTCCACTTATGGGGCCCTTTCACCTCCCATTGTTAAGTTTGTAAATTACATGAGAGATAATAAAATACATCATTACTGTGATATAGATCAATATATTAAATGAAACATGTTGTAATTGGTATTAACCTTTCTAAAAATGTGGCACGGATAATAAATAAAAATAAAAGACCCCTCTTGATCTTGAGGCCCTAGGCTGAAGCCTAGTTAGCCTATAGGAAAATCCGGCCCTGGGAAAGGGAATCAATCTACATTTTAATTTTTTTACAGTATTGCTTTAATATAGAAATATAGAACAGAAAACTATCAGCTAAATGCAAAAAAAGTTGTACAATGAAAAATAAGTAGAAAATAAAATAAAAGACCTCCCTCCCAATATGTGAAGGAGAAAAAACTCAGTTCTTAATATCAAATTCAAATATTCAAACTTTCCATTGTATAGTGTAAAATATCTCTCATATAAAGATAGCAAATATTTAAGAATCTGTGATAGGTAGGAATTGGGTATGTATTTGTATGATTAGTAATTATATAAAAGAAAGGATCAATGGACAGGTAATCTGACAGACTGCACACACCTATGTAATGGATATAAAATGTAATTGTTGTAGGATCTAATTACTATATGGAAACATTTATGCCAGAAATGTTGCACTACATCCAATGTTTTTAATGTTTATCTAATAAAAAAGACAGCAAATATCTTAAATCCATATTTAAAAATAAAGTGTAGCAGATAGTAAGACTCATAATCTAGATTGTATTGGCTTCTCCAATAGTATGATATATCAGGATTGTTTCTGGTCTAGATGTGATACTCTTGTATATCCAAGTCACGTGTTGATCAGATAGACCCACATCATAAGTTCAATATCTGCAACCATAGACGAGAATCTCAAGCATCTCTTAGTCATTCTTTTATAATTTCCATGTTCCATTTGATATTTTCTTACAAAACATATAATGAGGCTCAAGAAGAGTTAATAATGAACAAAGAATAGTAATTTAATAAAATTAGGAGGTTTTTCAGCCAGAAAACATTTCAGATAAGTTTCTTTTATCTGGAAAAGTATAAAATCTGAATAGCTACTGTACTTTGAATTTGAAATAAATCACATCTCGTTTACAGAAAAATAAAATTTGCCTGTTGCTTGTATTACTTATGTGACACACCTGTCTCCTTCACTATGCTTGCGCTTCATGGTCCTGTAAAAGACCAGAGATGTAAAACAGACATCAAAGCTAACCACTGTATGTTAATATATTGTTTAGAAGCCTTGTCTATTGTGAGCTACTGTGACTCAGATCTAAATCTGGGGATAATTAGCCCCCAGTCCTACTGATTGTTCTAAGAAATCTTCATCTTTGAGGAGACAGCATTTGCTGAAGTAGTGCGGCTTGATTTCCAATTAGAAATCAAACTATTTGTATCCAAAGACATCTCATGTTTCTCTTCTAATAATTTTCAAAATTTACTGGTTTCAATATTTGCTTTTGTTTGTCATATTGTATAGTTTTGAAGTTTATTCACACTTCAAAATTATATAATTTATTTCTGTATGCTATATTTTCCTCTTACATTATGGTTGGTCACACAATCAGCCAGATGTTTAGACTAGTTTTGGCATTTTTGTCCACCTATTGAGTCCTTCCCAAGGATCTGGGATAGGTAGATGTTGTTCAATAATATTAAATGTATTGTCACAAGATGTAATTGTAATTGCAATTAACTGATGGTGGTTTTTTTTAATATCAATGGTATTCAAGTGGTGCTGCAGATGTTTTGGAACTGCACTCAAGCACCTATTAGTACAGGTAGTACTCAACATATGACCACAAGTGTGCCCAAAATGTATGCTATTAAGTGAGTTTTGCCCCATTTTATGACCTTTTTGCTACATTTGTAAAGTGAACTATAGATATGATGATGTAACATTGTACAAACTGTTGATATAAAGATTGTAATATGTGATGAAAAGACAAAAATAATAAAAATTATTATAAAATAATAATAATAATAATAATAATAATAATAATAATAATAATAATAATAATAATAATAATAATAATAAAATGTAAAGTGAACTGCAGTTGTTAAGTGAATCTGGTTTCCCTATTGACTTTGCTTATCAGAAGGTCACAAAAGGGATCACGTGACTCCGGGACACTGCAACCGTCATAAATAAAGTCAGTTATCAAGCATCTGAACGTAAATCGCATGACCATGGGGATGCTATAACGGTCATAAGTGTGAAAAATGGTCATAAATCACTTTCTTTGGTGCCATTGTAACTTCACATGGTCACTAAGTGAACTTGGTTGTAAGTTGAGGATTACCTGTATTGTACTATTTTTGCTTTCTTTTGCCACAGTTACACTTCTGTTTGCTAGTCCTTATGTTTTGTGATTTTTCTGTTCTACTCTGCTGTCTCCAGATATTGCCATGTTCACTATGCAGACTTTTTTTGATTTCTTATCAACAGTTGTTGTGTGGCAGATGCATATGTGAATCCTCAAGTCCCAGAGCACTTTAGCTTCTTCATTGTCTACTATTATTTTCTTTATTTTATGATCCCACCAATTCTTGTTTGCAGGCAAATGGTATTCTTTCTTGAGGATGTTCCAATGTACCGTTGCTGCTACTTAATCATGCTGTCATTTGTAGTCAGTCTCTGTGATCTTCTTGCAGTAGCTAACTAGGTGGTCCACTGTTTCTTCAGCTTCTTTGCAAAGACAGCATTTGCTATCTGTTGAGGTTTTCTATATTCTGGCTTCATACATATTTGTTCTTAAGGCTTGGTCATTGTGCAGCCAGAGTTAGCCCCTCTGTCTTTCTTCAACTTTCCCGCTCTTAGTCATTGCAAGGTTTTGTTGTTATCTGCTTGGCCTGCTAGTTTTGTATGTATTGGCCATTTAATACATTGCCTTGCCATGTCTCTTTTCTATTTTTCATTTGCTCTTTCTTGCAGTCCAGGTTGGTCTCTTTGGTATCATTATGGCTTATGATTATGGTTGGTCACATAGTCAGCCAGATGTTTAAACTGGGCTTGGTATTTTTACCCACCTATTGAGTCTTTCCCAATCATCTGGAATAGGCGGATGTTGTTGATTAATGGTATTAAAGGTATATCATTTAATATAAATGTTATCATTTACCAGGCAAATTACAATTATTTAAATGTGTACACCACTCACCTCTGGATAGTTAACAAGTAAAATATAGAAGAAAATTAAATCCTATTAAAAAATAAGAACTGGCCTATGTTACTTTTCATTTCTAAACTTCTGGCCTTTGATATAGGTTTCTCTTCAGAATTTGAACACCCTTTAGGACGATATTATTTTCCTCTTCAAGTTTCTATTTATAAAAGGTGTCTTTCATGATTTTGAAGGGTGGGGCTTTATGTACTTTTAATGGAATTATGATCAAGGAGGATTATTGGTACTTAGTCATGACGATTACATAGTGGCTTTAGGATTAGTGGCAGAACATACCAATATGAAAATGATCACCCTGCTCAAGGAAGAAGAGGCAACTCCTTGCCCCATTATTGCCCACATCACTAGATTAGATTTTCAGCAAATCTTAAGGTGACTCCCCTATTATAAAGGTAACTTATTTTGGGAATCGCCTTGCTTCCTTTTAGATACTTGTAGTATATCCATGCAGAACCTCAATGAAAACACACTCTCTTACTCAGTTTATTTCACTGTCCCAGACTCAAGAGTTTTTAAAAAACTGACCATTTATCCTGGTTACAGCTCTTCCTCTTGTTCCTCAAGATTATTCTTACTACACAATACAACTCTTTGAAGGTGTGCTTTTCTATTATTTGCCAAAGACAAGCTCAAGAAATAAAATATATATAACCCATTTGCAGATTCCCTTCTATAACCGGAAGGAATAAGCAGCAGTTTAACAGCAAACTACTAGTGGTTAGCTCAGTAGTAGAACTTTTTTTTTAAACTAAAATCACAATTCTGCTGTGAACCAAGACAAATACTCTTCTCTTTCCACCAGAGTGCAAAAGCATGCTCTGCATAATTAGACACAGCTTGGATGACTATTGCTTTCAACTAGGAGGCAAAAGTTATCCTTGTATGTCACTGTTGTTTAATTACACTGTAACTACCAATCTGTGGCTCTGCACCTCACCACTTAGTGCCACTGTAATTACAGACTCCTCACCATTCTCTGGGAACAAATGAGAGTCCACCAGCATTGCTTCCTGTAATTGGGCACCAGGATGCTGGAAAAGGAGCAAGTGCCATGCTGACTTCCTTATTGCTTTGCTAGTTACCCTGTCATTATCTCTAGGTCTCTCTAGTGTGAGAGATTTGACATGTCATTATGTGAAGACCAGGGCTCCTGTCAAATATCTGTATGCCTTTTGTTTAATCTGCTAATACTATTTTTTAAAAGGCCATTAGCTAGAAAATATGGCAATAATTTTCACCCTCTTAAGATGCACACCACAGAGTCAGCTCAGTTTTTATATGATTTATTTTGCTTTGAGTATAAAACAATATGTTCTACCTAACTACTCAAGATTGGTTACTGCTGTCAGCTCTGCCAAGCCTGTAAGGCCTTGAGGAACAAGAATGCTGAGTCCAATGCTATGATTTCAGGACAACGTCAGAACCGATCTGCAGGAACAGAGAGAGAACAGCCTGATTTCATAGATCCCAGGGCTGAGGCTGCAGGATATATATGCTGAAGAGAAAACCCCGAATATATGTAAATATAACATGGAAACTAAGTCTGCAGAGTAAATGCAACTTGCTGAGATATCATCTTTTTCAGTTTCTTCTGAGTCAGGATAATGGCCCCAACAATCCAGGTCCTCATTTTACCGACCTCAGGAGGATGGAAGGTTGAGGCAACCTTGAACCAGTCAGTCCTGGCAGTGGGTAGAGTTAGCCTGCCATATTGCATTCTAACCACTGTGCCACCACAGATACCCTAGAAAAGGAAAACATGTTATGATATTCTTATATTTAATAACCTTTGGTGCCAATCTCATGCATCCAGGGATGTGCATCAGGCTAAACAACTGAATCCAAAGCCTTCCTTCCTCCCATCTTTTCAGTGTCAGACAAACCCAATTTTCCATTGCATTGCCCTTCTGTTTGCAACAGTGTACCCCAATGATCAGAGCAGCTCTAAACCTTCTAGCTTTTTGGAAGGTCATTAAGACCCTTTAAGAGAATGGCTTTTACTTCTCCTGGAGATTTGGTGCCTGCTGAATGTTGTATTTTGATCTGTCTTACCTGTTAATTTTGCTTTGTATGAGCTTTGTAACCTGGGGATTGTTTATGCGGTGTAAACTGTTAATAGATAATGGCCATTGGAGAGGCATATATAAGACTAAGCAAACAAATAAATGAAATTTAAAGCCTATTTAATCTTCATTAAAACACAGTAATAAAACAAGCAGCCTCCATTCATCTCATCAGCCAAAGGAGATTATCTACCAAAGATCAGTCTGAATAAAATATGAAATACCCAAGAACATCCAGATTCAGGGCTGAAACAAATTTTACACCCACACTTCCAACCTGAATGTTTGGGATGAATGTAATACTATTCAGCACAGTTAGACTGACTATTTGCTAGTTTCCCTTTTTCTATGCAGAACCATCTCCATCTTGTCTGGATTTCAAGTTTTATCTGCTTGAAATATCTAAATATCTATTCAATTGTTTACAAATTTAGCTGCAGACACAAATACACTTTCCTACTGATATAGGGAATGTTGATATAATAATGAAGAACCATTATAGCTTGCGAACAACTTTCTATAGCTAAGTCCCTTGATGAACCAGTTTGTGAATCAGATATTGACAACTGGTTAGAGTCAGAGGTCAAAGCTTTGAATATTTGAGATGAGCAGAAATCCAGCCTCTCTTTTGGAATCAAATTTGTATTCATATGTGTATTTTAGTTAGCCTATCATCTCCCAGTTGCAATATATGGCTGTGAAAGTTGGACCATAAGGAAGGCTGAGTGCCAAAGGATTGAGACTTTTGAACTATGGTGCTGGAGAAGATGCCTGCAAGTCCCTTGGGCTGCAAGGTGATCAGACTGGTCAGTCCTAGAGGAGATGAACCCTGACTGCTCTTTAGAAGGCCAGATCCTGAAGATGAAACTCAAATACTTTGGCCACCTAATGAGAAGGAAGGATTCATGGAGAAGAGATCAATGCTGGGAACGACTGAGGGCAGAGAATGAGTTGGTTGGATGGAGTCATTGAAGCAGTACATGTGAGCTTAAATGGACTCCGGGGGATGTTAGAGGACGAAGGCCTGGAGGAATGTTGTCTATGGGGTCATGATGGGTCAGATACGACTTTGCGACTAACAACAAAATAATCTCTTCACTTCAGCCAACATTGCAGCCCTGAGAGTTTATGGAAGTTTGGTGGTATGGATTTTCTTTCAGTTCTTAAAGAACCTTTGTACACTATTAAATGTGGTCAGAAATATATTTCTGTTCCAGCTGTATCCACAGCTGACTCATGTAACCAATTACACTCAAATATAACCTTTCCTTCTGCAGACCTTCTTGTATAATATAAAAGGAGACTGCTACACAATAGTTGTGCTTGGGCTGGGCAGCAGCTTGCATTAGGGTTCTTTAATAATAGCAATAAGGCAAAGTGTTTCAGAATCTTAGCATTGAATTCATAGAAATAAACTTTTTCTTTCACCAACAGATATAATGTATGCAAAGGGCTGAGAAGTATATTTTTCTAGCCTGCCAGTTAATTAAGTGATAACTATGCAAGACATTTTCCCTGAAGGAGTACAGTTAATTTGGGTTTTATAAGGTGTTCTTTTTTTCCCTTTCCCCCTTCATTTCTATTTTTATTAGTATTGAAAAGAAAATGCAAATAATCATGTAGAAAAGAGAGAGAAAAGTGGCTCCATGTGTCCAAAGGAAAAAGAGGGGAAAACTAAAAAATGAATAAAAAGGCTGTTAGGAAACTACAAATTATACTCTTCCCTCCCATTGTACCCTGACTTGAGATTTTCAGTCAATATATTTGCAAGCATTAAAATGGTATAGAATTGTTATTACAGTGACAATTTTATTCTTTGTTTTGTATCAATTTTATCTTAAATTATAGCTTTGGGTGAATTTTATTGATTTTCCACTGTTCCTGTGATTGTTATATTATGTTTTCTTACCTTTTTGCATTTATCATGCGATTTTTATTTCTATATAATATTCTAATAATAGTTCATATATACATTTTAGTAGATGGTCTTGATTCTATACAAATGTTTCAAATTCTGTCATCCTTAAAATTTCTCTCACAAGATCATTTTTTTATTCTTCTCGCAATTTTAAAGTGCATTTTAAAGTTTGGGGCTGAAATTATAAAATAAAAAGTTCATCTTAAGTAGTGTATTTATTCTGATAGAAGCAATTGTTCCTAATCATAAGAATTCCATATCTTCCACCTATCAAGATCTATTAGTTTCTCTCCAAAATATATTTATTTTGAATATATTTTTACTGCTACCTGTCTCTTGCAATCTCAAATATTTCACTAGATCTTTTGTTATCTTTTTTTTTCTCAAGTTAAATTACTTATGATTTTCTTGGACTTCTTTTGCACTGATTTTTGTATCCAGAAAATTCAGCACAATCAGAACCTGATTGTTTTCATCAGCTGTCTTATTGCACTTTGTGGTTACATGAACTACATTGTGTGCATAATATTTTAATTTATATTCGTTTCCTTGAATCTTGATACCTTATATTAGTTTACCTTTTTGAATCTTACCTGCTAATACTTCTAAAGCAATCACAAATAGTAAGGGGTAAATAAGGCATTTTAGCACCACAGTTACTCAAAAATGGAAGGAATGTTTAAATAAAATGTGCCCATTCAAGCCAGGATATCTTTGGTTCACACATCATCTTCCCAACAAAACTCTGGCACCAGTGGCAACACAGAGGATACATTCGGTAGCATGAATAGAAGCGGTTTTTAGAACTCCAAAAATAAACAGCACAGGGCTGCATATCTGATATACATTTTTCATGTGAGGTTTATATAGTGCTACAGTGTGCATTGTAGAGTACAAGAAAACCTGAGTCTGACCCAGATGGATTACTGTCTAAAAACTGTCGTGGCAAAACAATAAAAGAAAGAGAGGGATGGAACCGGGGAAATACACTTCATGCCCTATGCTGAGTATTCCAAAATTGTAATAATATTCCCCATGTTACAAACAATATCTGTTCCTGAATCTATCTTTTGGTCATATGTATAGCTAAGCTGGAACAGATACACAGGGTGGTGTTAACAATAACATGATCTGATTTAAAATGGAAAATGGTGGTCTCCTTTCTCAAGCTTGCAGAAGACACACAAAGTTTTTATGAGTGTCATGAGCATTTAACACAGATTTTTAATAGAATAAACTTTATGGCAGTCTGTTTGTAATACAAGTTGTTCGTAAGTTGAACATTCTTAACCCGGAGATTGCATGTATAACTCATTAATAAGATTCCATGTTATGAAAGACTGATCTTAATTCTCCAAGTTTGAAACAAAGGCAATTTCCAAATGTTTGTGAAGATAGAAGTTTAAATTAAGGCCTCTTGCACATGTGTGTGCTCTGCCTTTTAGCTATAACCCTCCCCACAGAGTTAGCATGGGGGAAAAAATGTGCTATTATTTCAGTTAATGAATCGAGGGTGATTCTAGTGTCATCTGTTTGTAAATGCAAAATATCTATCTTGAATATTTATATAAGAACAAAAATATGATAAATGTCAGCTACACAACTCCACAAACATTTTTGTTGTTATTTTGGAACCTGTAATTATGTTTTTTTGCTAATTTGGAAACATGTACATCTTCATTACACTCCAAGATTGTCATCGTTACATCTGCATAGTACTGCTGCTTCTTTTTTAAAAAAAATCGCCTCAATGGCCATCATTCAACTTAATTGACTCACTCTAGACTCAATTACTTTGAAAGAAAAAACTTTCCCCATCCACTTTTATACCAATATTATATATTTCCATTATTTCCCTATTTGTGTGTCTTTTCTTTAAATGAATATGTTTGGTGACATTTACTGAATTCTAAAAGGTTAATGAAATAGGAATTCCCTTTGCAGAATCTATGCTGATTCTCCATGTTGTTATTACTTATAAAATGTGCATGGTGCTAAATCATTCCAATGCTGGGCATTTTATGCCAAATAAATATTTCATGTAATCAAATAACCACTTAAATATATATATCAAAATTTCATTCTAAGAAATGGAGGAAAGTAAGCCCTTAAAATGTACTCCCCTGCCCCCATTAACACCCCAAATAAACCCAAATGAATAAAAAGTAGCAATTAGCATAATAAAAATAATGATGGTGAAGGATCACACTCCAGATATCCTCTATAAGAATTCATCCTTTGCTAATCTCCAAAGGGAATTACTGAGGTGGACAATCCATCTAGACAAAGGCTATGATTGGAAAAAAAGCATAGCTTTTAGCTTCAGGCCCTCTCAATTCTCACAAATGGAGCACTACTGCTGTAGAACATTGGCCGAAGGATGAGGCAGGACATGATCTGAGGAACCAATAACCGCTTTATTGAACAACAGCAAAGCTAACTATGTACAGTGAGAAGGTTCAGCACTTTCCTGCCTGACAGCTATTTATACGGAGCTGTCAGGCAGGACAACTAATCAGCTGTTCCTGACAGCCCGCGCTCAGCCAAGCCGCGTCTTAGCCAATCAGGCGTGGCTTGGCTGTTGCTGGCTGCCAGGACATAGCAACTGCATTTCTCAGGAAGATCTCCTTGGATGAGTCAATACTGGTTCAAGCAGGCAGTCCTGCAAATACTTTGGTACCAAACTTTATAAAAATGAATACTTAGAATTGGACCCCCATACATATTAGCAAGCAATGTAGATACTGTATTGTAGATACCCACAATACCCGGGTATACTGTGAACACAGTGCTTCGTACTAATCAATGAGCAGGGTTGTCCTTCAAGTTTAATTTCCATCTGGAAACAGAATCCTGTGGCAATAGACTTTCATATCCCTAGTCTTCCTCTGGGCACTTCCTCCCTCTCTCCCTCCCATACACATTTTTCATGTGCAAATCTCACTAAGCTCGATAGGACTTACTCCAAACAGACATTGCAGTTTAGTTTACTTTACAATGTACCCAGGACTGGGTCTGCAGCCTATTTTCTTGAACATAAATGCTCCTATACCGCTATTTCCTAGTCCACTTACTTAGGGTTGTAGGCTCCCCATAAACATGGAATATTTAACTCTACTCTTGATTTATAATTACCTAGAAGACTGAGGAGATGAAAAACAGTTAAGCTTTTTCCTCCTGTTTTCTATTAACACACTTCCAAATTAATTGCTGCAAGCAGCAAGTCAAGATTCCAACAGTAGGCTAAAATTTAGGGGCTTTATTTGGCACTGCACATCACCTAGCAGCATTTTCCTCACATTGTAGAACCGTGAATCTTGATGGCAAGGCCCCTGGCCTGAAAACCTGTTTTGCAATTGCTAGTCTCAGTTAAAAGGACTGAGGTAGATTTGTTATGGTCCTGACAGGAGAAGGTAGCCTCATAGGCTTTGGATAATATATATATCTGCTGTACTGCCTTGATATAGCATTTCAGCAAATGCTGAACCAGAGTGTATTAAGATGTCATAGTACCCTGCTGTCTTTTCTACTGAAATTTAGATTGGAAACTCCTTGGGACAAAAACCTGTTTTTCCCCTCTCTCTTACTTTATCCCCTACAAACAATGTGGTTGGATTCAAACCTAATCATCATTAGAGTCAGCACATTGAAATCAGTGGGACAAACTAGTCACAGTTCCATCCCATTGTTTGCTATCAGTATATACTAAATAAGTTTAGATTTAATCCTTGTACATTGATAGCCCTTTGTAAATCATGCTAGCAATATAGTATTATATATAATGCTATATATACATAATGGAACCCTGTGCTGAAGTCTTGAAAAGGAAGTTCTAGGATTTATGTATAAAAGGGGTTGGGAACTCCCTTGAAGTTGTAATATGAGGACAGTATTACACTGCAGACTTCCTTCTGCTTTATTATTAGTTTAACTTATGGTAACTGTTTCTTCTACAAAAGTATATTTGAAATGGGAATGGGTAAAATTGCTTATGATCGGCAAAGATTCCTGCTGTAGATTCCTAAAGCAGCAATTGCCTCTGTTTCTGAACCTACTGAATGGCTCACAGTCCAATCTAGGTACAATCATACAACCTATGAATTCTATTTGCATTTATTAGTTGGTCAAACATGTACAAGATAGCAGATATAAATATAAACATGGATATAAATGAAAGAAATGAATACAAATAGATGGGGACAGTAGGTCAGGGACGTTATTCATGCTGGTGCACTTATGCATGCCCTCTTTATGGACCTCTTAGGAATGGGGTCAGGTTCACGGTAGACAGTTTAAGGTTGAAGCTGTGGGGGTTAGAGGATGTAACAACGGAGTCAGGTAGAGCATTCCAGGCAAAGGTTTTGTATGTCCTAATTAGCAAAACAATGTTACCGGAGAAGAAGCTTTGCAAAATTAGGTTAACAACTCTTAATGTCTTTTTGGCAATGCTGTTACAGTGGGCTCTGGCACTTAGATCTTAGATTTGTAGGTGCGACTTTAAACTGCAGAAGCCCTCTGTCAAAAATCTCAAGTTGCTTATGAGAATTAGTCCCAGTTATTGATGGAGAGCACATAACACTTGCATACAGAGCAAGTGTTTTTTATTACTACATCACAATTCATTGCTAAATAAAATCAAGCTCCTAACTGGGTAAGTCTGAGGGTGTTGTGATGCCCATGTTGCTTGCTGTTCTGCTCAGCTGCTAATTCCAGGTCAGTGGCTTCTGTCCGCACTAGGAATGTAGGAGAGCAGCATTTACCAACTCATATCATTGCTGTTCATTCAGCCCATGCAGGGAAACTGGAAAATGTGGCTGTTTACCTGAAGAAGATTGACAGTGGTTACTATGCAGCAGAAAGCTATTGGCACATAGATAAATAACTAAAAATCAATTCCAAAGTCAATCAAGAACCTTCTTAGGAAATCTGTACTGCAAAGGATCTTTTCAACTACTACCTTTGGGAGCATCAAAATGACTTGACAGAAAGCATGTAAGAAAAAAGTTGGGGACATTTTTAATTGGTCACCGAAGGCTGAAGATGTTAAAAGAGATGGACCTGGGCCATTTTCTCTGCTGGCGTGCAAATGGGATGTGCAAGGCAGGTAGAAATGCTGAAACATGAATGGAACAGATTAGCACAGAAATACATCGTATGCCAAGACATCATTTATCTACATCCCATATGGGATGGTTTCTGCATCTCTTCACTTATTGTTAAAATCATGTTTTCTCAATATTTTTAAAAGCAAATTCTATGCAAGACTATCCTTGGAATATATACTTGTAATGTCAAGTTTTACTCCCAAAATAGACATTAATCCTGATAAATAAAGATGGTTTTTAGGAATATATGCAGCTTGCTGTTCGTGAACTATAAAATAGTTCCTTAGTCTCAATATACTGCAGTTATCAGAAAAAGTGAGCTAATTCAGGGAATTAAGGAGGTAAGATATGGGGGCAAATTCATCCATCTTGCTCTCTTCTGTCAGTTTTTATATGTGTTTTCCCAGAGACCTAGCAATTGTATTTTTATATTGATTCTGTTACACACTGAGACACAGAGAGAGACATCCTGCATGCTGGTTTGTAAGTGGAGATATATAAATGTAAATTGTTCATCACATTCCAATTGCACATTTAATATATCTAGATTTATGAGCTAAGGCTAATTAGGATATTTCATGTTTTTGATCTGAGAACTTTCTTACACCAAAATTAGATAAATAATTAAATTCTGTTTATGCATTAGTCCAGCCTCTGGATGTATAGATCAGACCATATTAATATGGTCAGGAAAAATATTTCTCAAGGACTCTAATTGAATCCTAAGTACAATATTATTATTGTTGTTGTTGTTGTTGTGAATTAAATTTGGAGGAGATTTACAGGGAGTTACAGACACAGGAATTAGCAGAAGTTTACCATTTTACTTTGCCCTTCCTATGACAGCATATTTCTAAACCAGACCTATTTTTTTAAGCTGAAAGTTTCTTTTTGAAATTTGTACAATTTGAAACATGTTCCTCTCTTTCCTAATTCCTATTAACCAGAAGCTGTTGACTCAACAACAAAGAGTGTTCACCTAACTTTTTCCTTTGCCTTCAAAAGTACTGGTGGTGAGGGTGAGGCTATGGATGCAACCATTCATAATTAGCAGCTATAAAAAGGCATGTTGTCTGGCCAGCTGCCTTAATTAGATGTAACATTAATCTGGTATGTGAAAACTTCTGCAATTTTTATTTTGAAGGAAAAGAAGCCGGTTGGGTGAGACAAGGAAACAATAAATGCCAGCATTTTCTCCTCTTCCCTTCTACTCCAGAAATAATAGCTGAGAAATAATAGAGAGGGGAGATTCCACCCAGCTCTTATTATGGAATTTGTCACCTTTATAGAATGATTGATATCAAATTAGACCATGATGTCTATTGATTCCAGGGAGCTCCAAAAAATATCTCTGAGACTCCCTGCTTCATCTTACTCTTTCAAGTCTTTTATTTTAAAGAAGTGGATACAAAGCTGACATTCTGCAAACCAAACCACCAGAATCTCATCTCATATTTACTTCTGGCAATGCCTCAGGGCCCAAGAGTGTCCTTACGTGGAGGATCCCAAGGGGTTAGATCACCTTATTTGCCTGTTTGTTGAATAGTTTTTAGAAACTATCCCAATCAAAAAATATTCTAGGAAGTATTTATTACAAAACAAAGAAATCACAGTAATGACCAACGGCAATTATACAGCCCTTTGGCTAGCCACAGTATCATAGGATCTATCTCACTGAAATAAAATGTTTTGTGGATCTCCTGATAGGAGGCTCAGGACCAGGTGCACCTCTGGGGGGAATTTTCTTCCTGAGGCCATTACTGAGAAATCCTAATTTGGGCCCCACAATTATCTTGTCTCACATGGAAGTAGTATTTCTAGCACGCTCTCATTTGGTTTAGACTAGATAGGCAAAATCATCTATTGCAGAGCAGTCCCTAATATAGTACTATGGTTCCATGCTATATAGAGCTTTATCGGTGATAACTAGCATCTTTAATTGGGCCTGGAAGCCCGTTGGTTGCCAGTGAAATAAGATCAACATAGATGTTAGTCTACAAAAACCCAACTACTAATCTAGCTGCTGCATTTTGCATGAGCTAAACCTTCTGGATTGTCATGAAAAGAAGCCACAAGCAGAACTTATTGCAATTCAGCACGGAGCTGTAATCAAAGATGGAGTCACTGTTAACAAGGCTTCCTTATCCAGGTCAGAGTGTAGTTGGCATACCATGCATTGCTGGGGAAATGGCCACCCAGTCACAACTTCCACCTGTTGTTTTAGCAAGACCACTAGAGGCTCTTCAAATATTGGACCAGCAACAACTACATAAAGAGGAAACATTAGGGGCAATACTACTGGATAGCTATGATATTTTCCCCAATTGCAAAACGATGCCAACCTCTCTTCTGAGATGAACCTTTAGAATGCAATGTCTGGCTCATAGAAAGCCTGGCTTTGCTTCTAGGAAGTTCTATGGCCCCATTCTTCTGTCTTGCAGTGCACAAAGAGAACAGGAAATCCTATTGATGCCCTCATCTCCTTTCATACTTTCTTGCCTTCTACTGAAAGTGGCAGAATTCAGAAGAATAGGATTTCTAACAACTTCCTAGCTAGCATGAAAAATATTTCTGCTTTTCTCCATGTTCTGTGCCAAGCAGGAGGAAATTTACTCTATAAAGACCAGGTTCTCATTTAAGATAGGCATATGCAGAGTTAGTCATTGTTTTTAAGTGCATATGTAGCTTTATATCAAGTTCAACTAATACCTGGCCTCTTGTCTTGCAATTTGAATGCAATACTTCCTAAGTAAAATGGCTATTTATTTCCCTACTTTTCATTTAGGAGCAGGTGACATTCTTCTCCTAGTTGTCTTCACAGCAATGCTATAATAGAGGTTTTCCTGAGAGGGAGCAACTGACCCCAAATCACCCAATGAGCTTCTATGGCTGAGGAAAGACTTGAATCTGTATGTCCCTAAGACTGTTCAACATCTTAAGCATTACATTGACTTACTTCATAGCCTCATTTCAATACAATACGATACAATGCAATACAATAGTAGAGTTGGAAGGGACCTTGGAGGTCTTCTAGTCCAACCCCCTGCCTAGGCAGGGAACCCTATACAGTTTCAGACAAATAGCTATCCAACATCTTCTTTAAAAGTTCCAGTGTTGGGGCAGTCACAACTTCTGGAGGCAAGCTGTTCCACTGATTAATTGTTCTAACTGTCAGGAAATTTCTCCTCAGTTCTAAGTTGCTTCTCTCCTTGATTAGTTTCCACCCATTGCTTCTTGTTCTACCCTCAGGTGCCTTGGAGAATAGTTTGACTCCCTCTTCTTTGTGGCAACCCCTGAGATATTGGAACACTGCTATCATGTCTCCCCTAGTCCTTCTTTCTCTTAAACTAGACATACCCAGTTCCTGCAACCGTTCTTCATATGTTTTAGTCTCCAGTCCCCTAATCATCTTTGTTGCTCTTCTCTGCACTCTTTCTAGAGTCTCCACATCTTTTTTACATCGTGGTGACCAGAACTTCCTATTGGATTTACCTTTGAGTAAATCTGCTGCACAAACAGTATATGCAATATCTGTCTGTCCGTCCATCCATCCATCCATCCATCCATCCATCCATCCATCCATCCATCCATCTATCTATCTATCTATCTATCTATCTATCTATCTATCTATCATTCCTACTCTGCACCCTGTATAGATAGAAACAAAAGTAGGTGTTGTTTTAGCCACAAAGAATGGCCAATAACGAAGGTATATGGTGCTGAGCATTTGTAATCTGGATTCTACTTGACCTAAAAACTGTGCTTGTTGTGTGCAAAATGATCCAGAATTTTGCTAGTGTGGAATACCATTTCAGCCTTTCCTCTTTAAAAACAACAACAAAAAACAGAACCTTAACATTTAATGAAGAAGTGTGGGGAAAGATGAGGCTTGACAACTGAGGAACGTCCAACTCTATTTTATTTGTAATAACAGCAGGTAGTCATACAGGAGAGAATCACCCGTTCCTTAGCCTGACAGCTATTTAAGGGAGAGCTGTCAGGCCGAGGAACCAATCAGGAGATCAGATCAGCCCGCCTTCAGCCATGCCGCGCCTGATTGGCTAAGGCGCAGCATGGCTGTTGCTGGCTGACAACAGGGGGAATTCCCCGGTCGTAAGTCGGGGAGGGAAGAATACAATACTCCTTCCCCCCTAGCGAGGACGCATGCGTAGCAGTGGAGCATGCGTAGTCGCTAAGATAGGCTGGGCGGCGACGGACACGCCCAGAACGCCTCAGAACTGGGCAGACCGTCGGAGAAGGAGGTGGTGTCCGTGGGAGCTCCTCCCTGAAGGGAGTGGAGCTCCGGGCGCCATCTTGAAGGCCTACCCCAGCCGGAGGAGGAGGCGGAGACTCGGGAGCAGGTAGGCAGGGCCGGGGTGGCGCGGCCGCTGGCGGGTTTGAGTCAGGGAAGTTCGAATTGTTGCGAGGGACAGGCTGGCCTGATTGAGGGAAGGCCAAAGTCGGTTGCAATGGCGGAGCTGGTAGCCCAACGGGGGCTGGAACGATGGAGGGCTGTGGAAGGCGGAAGGCGCCTGGAACAGTCTCTGCCGAAACTTCTTGCGGCCTGGGCAACTGCCACGGCGGGGGAATCGGGTGCGGCGCCAACCCCAGGGCCTCGGGTGGAATTGGCGAGGCCGACCCTGCGGGGATGTTGTGTGGATCCAAAGGTTCGCGACGCCTTAATTGATCCACGTGGCGGCGCCAGTCTGCACCGTCGGCGGTCCGGACCCTGCGGAGGCCTGGTAGATCGCCTCAGCAGGGGCGGCTGCTGGGCCTGGCTCCACGGTGTAACAGCTGGCTTTCGATCGCGGCTGGCGACGGGGCTGCTGCTGCGGTCCGGCTGTCATCTGCTGGCCTGTGGCTCCCTGGGATGGTGGTGGTGGTAGCACAGCTCGGCAAACTTGGGCCAGGTGCCCTTTCTTCGAACACCGGCAGCAGATGGATGCCCGGAATGGGCAGGCGGACCGGTCGTGGCTGCCTCCGCAGCCAAGGCAGGCTGTCACAGTCTGGCGCGGAGGTCGCGGATTGCGGCGGCTCCGCAGCTCTGCCAGGCGAGCCACGAGTTCTTCCTCTTCCTCAGCCGGGCTCGGAATGGGCACCAGCTGATCAATGAGGCAGGTCTGCGCTGGGGAAGATTGAAACGGGTGGCGGTCCATCTCAGCGACGGATTGCTCCGACAACTCCGCCGCCCGTGCCTCAGCGACCGCTTCTGACAGGGTGATTTCTGGCCGCGCCAGGAGACGCCTCCTCAGCCGGCGGTCCCTGATGCCGCTCACGAATTGTTCCACCAGGTTGTCCTCCAAGTCTGGGAACTCGCAGGGTATGGCTGTGGTCCGCAAGGACTGGAGGAACTGGCTGACGTCTTCGTGCGGCTTCTGAACGCACTGACGGAAAGCGTACCGCCTGGTGATTTTCGATGGGGTCGGGGCGTAATGTCCCTTCAGCTTGGCCATCAGCGTGTCCCAGTCGAGGTCGTGGACTGGCACTGGGGCTGCCAACGCCCGGGCGGCGTTGAACATCGGGGTTCCGCAGCTACTGAGGAAGAAGCTGCACTTCTCCTCCATCGGGATACCCCGTTTCCCGTTGGCTCGCAGGAAACACTCAAAACGCTCCAAAAATCCCGTCCATCCCTCTCCCTCGGTTCCGAAGGGAGCAAACGGGGGAAGCGAAGACATTGCGGCTTGAAGTTGTGCGGCTCGGGGAGCTAAACTCAAGCGGCTGTGTAAAGAGGTCGGGTTCCGTCAGGGTCGTCGCCTCAGGAGGATCCCACCTTCGTCGCCAGTGAAGAAGTGTGGGGAAAGATGAGGCTTGACAACTGAGGAACGTCCAACTCTATTTTATTTGTAATAACAGCAGGTAGTCATACAGGAGAGAATCACCCGTTCCTTAGCCTGACAGCTATTTAAGGGAGAGCTGTCAGGCCGAGGAACCAATCAGGAGATCAGATCAGCCCGCCTTCAGCCATGCCGCGCCTGATTGGCTAAGGCGCAGCATGGCTGTTGCTGGCTGACAACAGGGGGAATTCCCCGGTCGTAAGTCGGGGAGGGAAGAATACAATATTTAACATTTGGGGCTGTTTGGGACAACAAGAAGATTTGGGACTATAGATAATTAAATTCACTTTTTTTATTAGAGAAGGGATAACATCTACAGTTATTGTTGACTGGAAACCACTTATATTTTTTGTTTATTTGTTTTTTCATGAAACAGCAAAACATGAATTTTTGATTTAGCTTTTGAGTATTAGAAAATATTAGATAACAGAAAAAAGGGGGGTGTAACCATAGAGTGATGATTTTGTAATTATACTTGTATTTGCTGTAAAGGAAATGAGAAGCTTCCTCTCTCTATTTCTTTTTATCTTTTCTTACTGTATGTTTGTCCTTTTCTTTGTTTCTGCTCTTGTCCTTTCTTTTCCTTCCGTACTTTGTATTGGTTTCTGTTAGTTTTTAATCTTCGCTCTAAAGCAAGAGAAAGCGAGAGATATGTGGGGCTCCAAATCTAATGCACATCTTGTTCTCTTTTATACATCTATTAATTAATTTTCCTTCAGCAGCTGCAGGCACAAATTTGCAAGCAGGCTAAATCCATATGCCCCCCACCAGACTTGAGCAATCTGGAAACAAAAACAAAAGTCTCTGCAACAGTGAGGGAGCCCTGGGGAAGTTTTTCTCTGCACCCCCTGGCTTAGCCTCCCAAAGTTCTGCCTCAACATCCAACTGCTTAAGCTGCTCATGAATCACTTCTACCTCCCAGGGGAGGAAAGGGGCTTTTCCAAGGCAGCTACTTAGCAGCTCTGAGCTGTTCTGCCTTTGTGGCCATCTCCTGCTTTTTTCTTTCCCTCCCATCAGATGACAAGATAGGGAAGCCCACTACCCCATCTGATGCTAAAAAAGATGGAGCTGTGAAGCCAATATCTGCTCTCACTGGGAGCAGGAGATGCACCTCTCTGGAGTACAACCTGGTGCACTTGTGCCACAAAGAGAAGATAAACTAAGACCTCCATAATCATACTGTAGGCTTCAAGCTCAAAGATCCTGTCTCTTGATCTCTGCATGGCTTATAGCAAGCAAGAAAAGCAGATATGGAGACCAAGGCAGGCATTATAATCAGCCTTTACTGCACAGTACATTGCAACTGTTATGCCATTTCATTCTTTTTATTTCAGAGGTCACAGATTTTTTCCCCCACCATGCCGGCTGGCACAAATATTTCTTGTGACAAAGTTTTCCAAGGCTGTTAACCTGCATGACTGTTTAGCACCTCTATCTAAGCTGATGTTTCATACAGACATCCATATATTACAGGTCCACTGTGCAGGAACAATTCTACGCATAAATGCCACAAGGCTGGAATCAGGTACTGGATATGCTGACAAGCTGTCCCTTGGGATCCCAGGCCAGCTCAGTTTCAGATATTTCTATATAACTGTAGGGAAATACATTGTGCTGGTTCTATGGCTTCCACTTTCCACTGTTGTTGGGTTAAAACTCTCATTATCTCTAATGGTCAGGGGACATAGATATTTTTTCTCAGCAATCACTAGAGAATAATTGAGAATCACTAACCAATAAAGTCTCAGATCAAAAAATACTGATATGTTGATTGAAATAAACATTTCCACTGGTTGCAGAAGGAGGGAGAAAAAAATTATTATTGTTATTCGTAGCTAAGGAAAAACAAAGTGGCACTGAATAAGCAAAAGTGTATAGAGGATATCTTGCAAAATTTCTGCAAATTACTGTATAGAACTTTCTTTCTCCTTTCTGACATAGAAGGTGTCAATCAACATATCAATCAATCAGAATAGAGCTGGAAGGGACCTTGAAGGTCTTCTAGTCCAACCCTCTGCTCAAGCAGGGGACCCTAGTTTCAATAATTATTATTTTAGAGTAGAAAAGGGTTCTGTGGCATTCCCTTAAGACATGTTAGTAGTTATATAGATAGCTTCCCTTGAACCAAGATGACTATTTCTAAAATAATCAAGGAAGAATTATTATCTTGATCAATTTATGCTTTTACATTCCCATTGCAACAGCAAGGGACATTCTTGTTTAGAAAAAAAATGGTTTCCAAGTGCTTAAAAACTTACCTTCATGAGAAAAACCTGGAAATCAGAGCCTCATTTTCCTAGATACAATAAATGTGTAAAGTCTTCTAGCACTATAAAGATTATAATATATATTATAGCATAAACTTCCATAACCTACAGACTGCATGATCAAATATTGATTTTCCTAAATGGCTGATATTAACAGATAAGGAGATTAAGGAGAAAAAAAGTTCTCAAAATAAAATTTGGGGACAAAGGCTATGACATGCAAGAGGATTGATAGCGGTGCAGTAGTAGAGATTTACCCAAAGCATGTATTCTGTGTAATGTCCCTGCTAAACTATTTGAATAACCAGTTGTTTTGCAATACATGCACTATCTATGGTTGCCTTAACCTAACAAAGATTTCTGAAGGCCAATTGCACACCTTGAATCTGAGTAAACTGAAAATGCAGAGGAGTTGCTATATGGAATTGCTCATGTTGGCTAGGGGTTGAAAGGAGTTAGATGGCAACGGGCTACGTAGCCTAGCCTAAGCAAAGGTAGATCATATCAGTTCTGCGACTTCCTTTTTCTTTGCTGCAGAATTCTTTTTTAATGAGAAGGAAGGAGGACCAGGAGGAGGAGGCAACAAATAGGAAGGAGAAAACAGTGAAACATGAGACACAGAGGGGAGAAAAGTTGACAATCATACCAAATTGCAAGGTGAGGTTGAAGGTGTGATCCAAAAATATTGGATACTAAATAAGTTGAACACATTATAACACAAAACCGTAAAACTGAACCTAAATGTTATTCTGGGTTTCTTCCATGCCGGCCATTCTCAAACATTGTTTTTCATGGTTTATTGTTATATTACTGTTCTCTGTGGAGAGGTTTGACGTCATGCCAGCAGAGCAGAAGACAGAATTTATTCTCTTCCTTGCACCATGACATGTTTATGTTTGCTTATTTGTCCATACAAATTTCCTCCCATAACAGATCTATACCAGTTCAAGGGCTCATGTTTTTATTCAAGGGCATGTCTGAGGACCAGAAGAGCTAGGCATTTTGCTGGTCTTTAGCCTTCTCTGGCCCCTCCCCATTGGGTCTCATTTCATCTTTTCCAATAAAATAATTATGATATTGGATGAATGGGGACTATGAAGCAGTTTCTCAGGTCAGGTATCCTTCTCAGTGGATATATTTCTCCTGCAAAGCTTCCCCAACTAGGACAATTGCAATACAATCTCAAAAAAACTGGGAGACACTAGATTATGGAGATCCATCACATCATATGTGTTTTGGTGATGGTACACAGGTAAGATGAAATAGTGTTCCCATTTTCCCAACTTCCAAGCATTATTAGCGTTACACTATACTACAATTATTTGTGAAGGAAAAGCACAAATAAGATGTGAGATGATTTCTTCATCTGAAGTGTATTTTTATTGGCTGAATGAACCAGTGCATTAAAGCCAATAGGGCACATTTTAATTGGAAGAGCTGGAATTTATTTCTTGTGTTTGCATTCCTTTCCATAAACCATAATATACATTTAAATTGTCTAATCTGTTGTGCTACATATACAGGTGAAACTCAAAAAATTATAATATCGTGCAAAAGTTCATTTATTTCAGTAATGCAACTTAAAAGGTGAAACTAATATATGAGATAAGACTCATTACATGCAAAGCAAGATAGTTCAAGCCATGATTTGCCATAATTGTGATGATTATGGCGTACAGCTCATGAAAACCCCAAATCCACCATCTCAGAAAATTAGAATATTACATGCAATCAATAAAACAAGGATTGTGCATAGAACAATATCGGATCTCTGAAAAGTATAAGCATGCATATGTACTCAGTACTTGGTTTCGGCCCATTTTGCAGCAATTACTGCCTCAATATGGCGTGGCATGGAAGCTATCAGCTTGTGGCATTGCTGAGATGTTATGGAAAACCAGGATGCTTCAATAACAGCCTTCAGCTCTTCTGCGTCTCTCATCTTTCTCTTGGCAATGCTCCATAGATTCTCTATGGGGTTCAGGTCAGGCGAGTTTGCTGCCCAATCAAGCACAGTAATCCCACAGTCATTGAACCAGGTTTTGGTGCTTTTGGCAGTGTGGGCAGCTGGAAAATGAAGTCAGCATCCCCATAAATCTTGTCTGTGGAAGGAAGCATAAAGTGCTCCAAAATCTCCTGGTAGACGGCTGCGTTGACCCTGGTCTTAATGAAGCACAGTGGTCCAAAGTCCTGTTGCTCCTTGGTCCAAAGTCCTCTTTTCTGATGAGAGCAACGTTTGCCAAAAGCACCAAAAACTGGTTCAATGACCGTGGGATTACTGTGCTTGATTGGCCTCTCCATTCTTCCTCCATACTCTGGGGCCTTGGTTTCCAAATGAGATGCAAAAAGGGCCCAAACCAAGTACTGAGTACATATGCATGCTTATACTTTTCAGAGGTCCGATATTGTTCTATGTACAATCCTTGTTTTATTGATTGCATGTAATATTCTAATTTTCTGAGATGGTGGATTTGGGGTGTTCATGAGCTGTACGCCATAATCATCACAATTATGGCAAATCATGGCTTGAACTATCTTGCTTTGCATGTAATGAGTCTTATCTCATATATTAGTTTCACCTTTTAAGTTGCATTACTGAAATAAATGAACTTTTGCACGATATTATAATTTTTTGAGTTTCACCTGTGAATGTACAGTTTTTCATTTTGTAGAAAGTCATATTAATTGAGTTTAATACTCATTTTTTCTATTATTCTTGTAAGATGGACTTTAATGTAGTGGCTTTTTTTTTTAACCAAGAAAGTAACATGATATTTTGAGATCATATATATCCCATGCCAGCATTATTATCCAGAAGTAAACTCTACTGATTAAACTTTAGCTATAGACTAAAACCTGCCTTTGTTTTTGAAGCAGCTCTTAAAGCTAGAACTTGAGAAATTGAGAGTTGGTGTTAGAAGTGGCCCTCCTGCATCAGTTTTTCCCAATCCCTTTTAAATCTCTTCTGCATATCATGACATCATGGCTTTATGCTTCTGCCTGCCCACCAGGCAAAGTCAATTATATAGCGGAAGACTCCCGATTTAATGAAGTCATAACAAGTGGGAGAACTTAACTTGGGACTACTGGTTTTGGTGGTAGCCTGGTGGCCTATGTAAAGTGAAGTTTTGCCCTCCATTTGTAAAGCTGAAAACCTGATTATCTTGGTCTGATTGATCTAGTTTCAGCCAAGCATACTGATTGCTTTTATTAGCTCTGCATCCTTTCCCGCTGCCATGTCTACTTTGGAGTTTTACACACTGTAGCCCTCGGGTTAAATTGCTCTGTCACATTTCAGCACAGCCTGTGTATCTTCAGCACTGTTCCATTATCTCTTAGCAAAATTCATTTTCCGGCTGTGATACAATCAGGAACCAAGTGCTGTGTGTTCTTTTGCACCTTAAGGAACACATATACATTGCTCACACGATAAGAAAAAAATCCTAGACCATGATGAAATGTTTTCATCTTGAAAAAGTTTTCTTTAGGCTGCACCAGAAAAATCACTTGATATTTCTGGGGATGTTAAAAATGGACAATCAAATTTTATAAGCTCTTTTTCTTTACCTTTTTCCCAGTACAAACCAACATATCTAGCATATATGCAACATTGAATGTTATGAAATTTCTCCACTCCACTTATTTCTAACAACTATTACTAGATTCTGATTTTCCATTAGAAATGTAAAGAGTAATTAATTTTAACTTTAGTTTCTAGCTAATTTCCCCCAACCTCCATATAAATGCTACTGGTACACGATGTCTGGGCAGTGGAAGCACCCACCCAGTGCACCTGCCTACTCTTGGCATCCATTCCCCTTTTTGGCATCCATTCCCCCTTTTGCCAACAGCATTCCTAGCAGCTGTTTTCCTTGGGACGCTTCACCTCTAATTTGCAGAGAGAGCCAGTGCTGAGTGCCTTATCACTTGCTGGTGGAGTTCTTCCATCTGGGAAATCTGATCACATGGAAGGGTGGTGATTGCAAGGGATTGTATTTAGGAGAATGGCCACATGTACAGAGAGTATTTCCTGGGTTCTGTATGGGAATGAATAGGGCATTGGTTTGATCTCTTTTTTTACTATTAAAAAATTAGAAATATATTTTGGATGAAACCAGAAATTGCCTGAAATTCTATTCTTTTGAGGTAATTATTTGTATGTGAAATATGACAGATGATTTTACAGTTTATTTTTATTTATTTTATTAAGCTTGAGTTCTAATCATGTCTGAGAAGCTTAGAAACTTCCAGAATGGTAATAAGTTTAAAAGCTTATTTAGCCCTGTGAGTCTAGAAAATATCATTAAACCAGCATGGCAGAAGCAGAATCCCTATGCCCTGTTTTCAGTAACATCTACTGCTTATGTAAAAGAAGATTCTTTGTAGGGAAGACTACTCACAAATCAGAAATCACATCTGTAGCCTGAAGTAGTCAGAACAGGAAAAAGTTTTTGCATCTTATTTGCCAGAGCAGATCACAGGAAGTTCTTCTGTGGCTCTTCCAGTGGAGCTTGGCAAAATGAAAGAGGCTTATTGATAAGCAAATGCTTTCTCACTCAGACTCAATACTCCAGATCAATTTTCCCCAACATTTCAGGAGTCTTTGGGAAATCATTGATATATGGTCTTATTGTGAATGTTCAATCCTGTCCTGTATAATGTCCTATTACACAGCTTCTCAACACACTTAGCTAGATTTTGCAGCTTTTTGACTCTATTCCGATGTGTTTGCCAGTGGCTTTTGCACTCCTTCATATATTTTCCTACTAGCAGTGGAGTATATGACTGTTGCAGAAATGAATAGCGGCAACAGTGCAACTGATGTACAGCTGACTCCATATCAAAGACTTCAGGCAGCTGTACTACAGGCTGTTTTGTTTGTTAATTGCCTCGAGCTGGAAGTGGAAGCAAGCCATTATATACATTAAGCTTAAGGAATGGCATTAAAATAAGCCCAACGCAGGAGGAAAGGCTTGTGATTGAATAAATACTGTAATCCTTACACTGACTACTGTAAGTCATACCATAGTAGTAATCATCATGTCAGAGATCTGTGATGAAAATGCTTATGTCTTAGGCAAGGGAGCCATTTCATTTTCCATGCCAACTTAATACAGATGTTGTCATTTTAGTTGCAGGAAATAAAAGTTACACCAGAGGAAAAAAAGATCTATGCATATTACTTGAAAGCAGTAAAACTCCACTCTAGATGTTATACGGAATTGCTCTTTGATGTTATAAGTAAAACACATTTGACATATGATAAAAAAAAGACTACAGGGAATATTTGGCTCTCATTCTTTGTTCTCTGTATTTGCTTCTGGGGAAAAAAAGGTTCCAAATCTTCCAAAATGTGTTCCACACTTTGGCATTCTAGGTTGTGTTTGGTTAAGATGCTAAACAAAATAAATAGAAGTCAGAAGGCCAGTTCTCAATCAATAAGCCTACAGTTATAATATATGAGATTAGGTTACTCAGGAGAATAATGCCTTAGGGTTAGAGCCAATAGGAAAGATTGCTATTGAAATGTGAGTTTTTTTCTTATTTAAAAGTATGTAGATATGATCGTTCTCATGCTCTCACCACAAATGATTGTTAAAATGTACAATCATACTATCCAAGAACAAATTTTAAAACTCAGTACATAATAGGAAGTCATGCAAGAGAAAATATTACTTCATCTATCATGCAACTTAAAAGTCATAAATGCTTCGCTCCTCATGCCATTTTGAATGGCTCTCATCTAAATAACTGGTGGTTTTTTTCTGAACAATTTGGACATTCATGGCATCTCTTGCATTTTTATTTCACTGTGGAACGAGTGTTGGGTGTTTTTTTTTTTTCAGGTGTTTGGCACAGTTATGGTTATGTGCTGATTATATGCAATCCATGAATGGAATTGGAAATGCAAAGGCTGATAGACATTTGCATAAAGAAAACCCTAAATCTTATTAAGGGAGACAGAGGAATATGGAAGAGGGCTTTTTCTACGTGAAAAGGAAATGACCTTTTGTTTGCTAAGACTTAAGTTGTCTTATGACTCCACTGAGATCTCAAAAAAAATATCCATATTGAGACAGTATGCACATTTATTTGTCTTTGGTTCTTATTACAACCTGAATCCACAGTGCCTGTGAATTTATCTCCTTCCTGTATTCGCAGCTCCGTGTTAACAGTTACATTTCAGTGAATATTGAAAATGTGTAAGAATTTTTAAAATTATCATTTCTTTTACGTTCCGGAAGCATAATAAAACACATTAAACATGAGGATTAAAGATGGACATTCAAAGAATAGAAGTCAGTTAATAGAGGGAATCCAACTTAGTAAGTCAGGGTCTGATTGGAACAGAACCAGGAAAACAAAATCACAAACAATTCCAACAAAGAGGGGAAAAAATGAGAAAATTCAAACAGGCCAGCCTAGATACATACTGAACTCTCTAACATGCTGAAAAGAAAAGGGGACACAAGGACCTCAGTAAAGCTTTTGACAGACTATCTCATCATATTCTCCTTTACTGAATGGTATAGTCTGAGATATACGCTGGCACTACTGTTAGATGGTCATAGTTGGCTGAATGATTACACTCGAGGAGTGCTCATTAATGGCTTCAGTTCTCATTGGAAGGAAGGATCAAGTGGAGAGTGATATGGCTGTTCAACTTTCTTATCAGTTATTTGAGTGAGGTAATTGAGGGGACACTTAGAATTTGTAGATGACACATAGCCGGAAGGAATAGCTAATACTACAGATGAAAAAAGAAGCTTGAAAAAGACATAGACAGGCTTGATCAAAAATTAATAGGATGGAATTGAACATGGGGAAATACAAAATTCTAGATCTGAGTAGAAAACATATATAGCCACAGGTAGCGAATTGAGAAGATTAGGAGTAATACATGTGGAAATGATCTGGTTTCCTTGTCGAACATGAGTCAACAGAATGATGCTAACAGGACATATACTATATTGGGCTACATGGAATAGGCAACATTTATGGGAAGCATAGATGAGCGCCAGATCAAAGAAAGTCATTGTTTCACTGTAGTCTGCCTCGTCAGGCGCCATTTAAAGTTCTATGTCCAGTTCCAGTGTTCATAAATAACTCATTGAATACGATTAAAATACAAAGCTGACAATTATAAAATTAAGAAGTACCAACATAATATGTGAATTTCAAAGGCTCTCTGGAAAGTTTATGTTTTCACCAACTTCCAGAATGCCATGAGTGGTGGGACCATTTATGTTTCAGACGCCTGAAAAGAGACAGAGAGAGACTGCTACAGAGGACACTTGCTGTTAGTTCCTGCATACCAAACCACCTGTAGAAGTGCTTTTCCTAATTGTCCAGGTAGGAAGGTCAGGCACAATTGGGGAAAAGCAATCTCTAAAATATCCAGCACCTGAGCCATGCAGCATCTATTTTCTGCCCTGACTTTTCTAGCTGGCAGTGACTTTTAGAAAAAATACCTTTTTAGTCCTGCTTAAAGCTTGCTCTTTTCACAACTGAAAAAAAATATGCCCTTTAGGGAGAAATACACACCACATAGGGAGAAATTTGCAAGTCAATGTGTTTATTGCATTTTAAACAATCTTATATTTTTCTATGCCAGAACTGCTTGCAAAAGCAATGGAAGAAGTTCATACAAAATTCAAACAAATATGTTTGGCACCTTTTTCTGTGGAATTTGTGTGTGGCAGGAAACCAAAAAAGAAATTATGCTAGAAAAGAAAGAATGTAGAGAAAATGACCTTGACCATGAAACATCCAATTCTTGTTACTTCTTGAGATGTTTAACCAGAGATGATAAAGGATGCAGCTAGGCTATTCCACACATATGTATTAATGGGGCATGAGAGCTGAGGATTTCAGAAAAAAACACTTCAAATCTTTGCTCTCAGTAGGGAAATGAAGTATCATTAGAACAACACTTTAAAAACCTTCTGCTTTTCCACAAGTTGAACAATTTTTGGAGCATACCTATTTCTCCAAATAAGCCATCACAATTAATAACTTTTAATCAGCCTGTCCACTGAAAGCACAGGACCAGTTTAAGCAATATGGACACCAAGTCTGGAGCCTAATCCAAACACAACAACCCAAAGTTAACACTGCAGATGGATTCCTATAAAATAAGAGGCCTTAATGAGATATTTTCAAAAGGGAATATCTATTCATTCAATTTCTGTAGCTGCCTACCTCAGTTAATGACTCTGGGTGGTTTATAATTCAAATACCTGTAGAACCTCAACTAAATTGTAAAGATGTATAGAAACATGTTCAATATAAAATGTAAATGTACACTATGCTTTTTTTAAAAAAATCCAAATTCTTTCTCAGAGAAAGACACATTTCTCTTAGCAGAGGGGGGGGGAGGGAGATTGAGAAAAAAAGAAGCTGCATTTATTTATGAAATGCTATTTTCTTTGCTCTCTGTCTTCTTCGCTTACACAGAACTGCTGTACAAATTGCCTCCATTTCAGTCCCACAAAGAAACAGAACAAAAAAAAATCCATCTTGAGAGCCTTTTAGTGTCCATTTATTCCTGTCCTGTTTCCTCTACTTTAGCAAGTCAACTATGCAGAAGAAATCCTGTCTTCTTAACCCACAACTACTAACCTTCCTCAAATCTGAAAAAAGTCTGAAGATCCAAAATGCAGCATCAATTGGATCACTTCTGCCTTCCTGCCTGCACTCAACTCTCATCTAAAGCCCATTCTCGCTTATCTCTTCTTCCTTCTCTGGGCCCACCAAACAACAAATGGAATGAGAGGAGGGGAGATAATGTAACACTGTGTTGCTGGACTCAAAATTACTGGATTCGAGCCTTGGACAATTATTCTGATGGGCCCAGAGCAATGCACTTCTTGGTCTCAGCTCAGTCCTAAAAGCCAATAGAGAGGGATGTGAAATGGCTGGTGGGATAGCAAGATAATTGGAGAGTGACTGGGGCCCAGTGCAGACACAGTCTGGTAAGCAAGTAGGACAGATTCCTTTTCTGTCAAAGAAGGCTGCCAGAGGAAAATGTTTCTCTCATTCTCCTTGGTCTCTGCAGAGCCATTGCCATCACACATGCCGCCCTGCCTTGCCCTCTTCTCTTCCGTGACCCGCCTGGTCTTCTGCATTCGGCGATACAGACAAGCAGGCAGGAACCAGAGTAGATTCAAGAGACTGCTAGTGGCAGCAGGTAGGAGACCAACACAATAGGCAGAGACAGATAGGTAGGTGGGTATGTAAGGAGGGAGGGAAGGAGGAATAAAAAAGCTCCTTACTTAGAGACTCTAACTTTTCTGTATTCCTTTCAACTCTGCAAACAAAAATCGTTTAAATAAATTTAAAAAAATAAAACTTATGTCTCCATTAAACTAGGATAAATGCTTTGATTTTATGTTATTATTTTGTGTGGGTAATGAAGTGCTGAGAAATCTTTGTGCCTATTCTAAAGCACAGTGAGCCAGATCCCCTCTCTTTTTCTTTCCTGACTGTTTACCCCACTTCCCCCAAGTGCTTATGTTGCTTCCAGGAACTCTTTGGCTGGCTGCCCTCTCTCTTTCCTTTCCCATTACATTAGAGCCTAGTGGCTTTATTCCAAACAAGGAAAAACAATGTGCCCATCAAGCATGCTGCTTCAAGGGCATCTCTGAGGAAGAATGCTAGGTAGGAAGGCAGCCTGCATCATTTATGCAAACACTGCAAGCAAATCTATGGAAAGTTTCACAGAGGTAAAAATCTTCCTCTGGAAAAAGGGCCTTCTAGCAATTGGGGACTACTTATTGTTTCCTTAGTCCCTCTGTAAGCGGGGGGGGGGGGGTTCCCCAGATGAACCTGCTCATTTGTCTGAAAATGCAGTCCCTTTGCCTTCTTCCTGGGTTCCTCAGTGGAAAATGAGAATTAACCTAAGGGTTAGAAAGAGTTTCAGACTGAGATATTTGGCCACCTTCTCCAATCCATCCATCCTGCTTAGTTCATCAGCTTCCCACGGGCAACTTCATCTTCTTCCCTGCTAAACTCCATTGTCAGATGCCACTCTTTGTTTTCAGACTCTGCACCTGTCTCCGAATCTCACCCAGAGCAAATTTGTGGGGAAACCTTTTGTGGCTCAATGGCTGCAATTCTCCTTTGATTTGAAAAGGTATGAGGAAGGGAGGATTATTACTGAGAGCCAACGGTTTGAAGACAGTTATTTTTGACATTATAACCCTGGATTTTGACAATCTGTCATGGAAACATCCTTCAAAGTCATGGAACTAAAACAATATTGTATATATGAAGGCTTAGTTCTATACACTGCATAACCATAGAATCCCAGATTTGGAAGGAACTTTGCTCTCTGCAATCCTTCCCACATTTGGGATGTTTAGTTATCTCTCAGATGTATTTTGAGATGCCTACTTTGGCTCTTATAAAGCCATCTTCAACCCCTGGCATGAGATATTTATATCTAGCTGAATGTGGCTCAGTCCTACACATGATGGAAGGGATTGAGATTTTTTAGATTGGGGAGTAGTAAATTGATCTTTTTTTCTTTTTAAAAATATGTTAAGTGTACTTTTGAAGCTATACTGCAGTTTTCACATTTTCCAGCTCAAAATGTTACATGAAAATTGAATTATCATGTTTGGAATCGGAGGCACTAAAATGTAATATTGTGGTCAGTACAAGTTTCAAAGAGTGAGGAGTAGCAGTTTGAGGCTGTTGTCTCCACAGATCCTCATTGCTGTAGAATAATGGTAACAATCTTTAAGGTCCTGCAGGGTTTTTTGGTAATTGAAGAACATTGAAGACAATAGCAAATTAAATTTTTTTTTTAAATCCTAAAATAGTTCAGACTTATGTCCAGGAACCCAAGGAGGAGGAAAAGAAGATAAATGAGTGAACAGAAGACTATTAGTTGTGTCTGGAAAGTGACCGAAGATTAATTAGATTGTTGTAAGGAATGTCCCATAGTTTAAAATGGAATTTATGCTAGGATCCTTCAAGAGTGAGATGGGTGCTGGCCCAGATGCAAATGTGGGGTGGGTGATAGGTGGGAAGGCTAAGCTGGGGAACCTGGAAAGTGAAAGGATGGAGTCATCTCTTAGTGCTCACTTGTTTCAAGCATGCTTGGGATGGGTGCAATATCATGTCTCTTTCTCTGCAGGCCTTGAGAAAGACCTTGATCGGTTTTATGCTGATAAATGTTGATATTGGCACAGAATTCTTTTTACAGATAGTTCTTGACTTACGATTGTAATTGAGCCTGGAATTATAGTCTTAAGTTGTTACAGTCATAAATAGAGATAGTCAGGTGACCGGAAGTAATTTTCCAGACTTTTTGTAGCAGTTGTTAATGAATACCATGGTTATTAAGTGAACACTACAGTCATGAAATGAATGCCATGGTTGTTAAGCAAACCTATTCAAATCAGCAAAAAAGATCGCAAATTGAGGTCAGTGTCACAACATACAATGACATGTAAAGCTGATCACCCAAAGTCTAATCACATACTTGCTGGCAGGAGTAGATTTGATATGGATATTTATACTGCCCCATTTACGGAATGGGGCAGTAAAGCACCCATGCTGTGGCCATCATAACTTTGAATGGCCCTAAAATGACCGTTAAGCAAGGACTACCTGAATCTAGAAAAGCCTGGTGCTTTTCTCCACCATAAAAGCTTTGTTCCTCATAGCTTACTGTATGATTGGGCAGTTACTAGGATGTTCTGGAAAATGACAACTCTTCCTTATGTCTATAGAAACAGAAAGCTATATTGTGCTGAAAACAAGCAACCCTTCCCAGAGAGTGTTTTTGATGAGATGGAAAGGAAAAGCCTTTCAGTATGCAGTTTCATGCATGTAGAATAAATTCATCATTGTTCTAGAAGAAACAAGAATCTGTATGTCTCTCCCTGCTATGAGATAAAACCCTTCAGGGATGAAACCTATTCTCCATGTTGTCCAAAATGAATCTGTGACCAAAAACAAACAACCCTCCAGTTTCAGACACAAATAACACCTAGCTGTCTTCCAACAAGATGTTTTTTTTCCAAATCACAACATCTGCACGACCAATTATATCTGAAAGTTCATACCTCTGGAATTGCTGTTTGAAGGCAATTACCTCACATCTATGGCAATTCCTACTCCGACCTCCCCTTGTTCTGTTTTCTTTCAGATACTTTGAACACAAACCAATTTTAACCTAAATGTCTTTTAATGTGAATAACATTTAGATATCAAGGGGAGTTACTTAAAGTCAACAAATCAAAATTAAGTAACCAGGAATGTGCAAATCTGAGATCTGACTATGAATTGAAGAAATTATGTAAATTGCACACATTATGCTAATATTATTTGATTGTGGATACGAATGCCAACCAGGATCAGTAGAAATATTTATTCAGCTTGCCAGTCATGTTAGGTTAGGTCCTCAGTATAAAAATAATGGACTAGCAAAGGGAAACAAAGAGAAGATACACAACATATGAAGAAAGGAAGAAATATTAATACTTTTTAAAGGGGAATTGTAAACATACTTGCTTGAAAGCAACTCTGCAGATTTCAGTGCAAGTTCCAGAAAATGTCTATTCAGAACTGATGTTTGGCTGAAAGATAAGAGTTCCATTCTCCTCAAATCTTGGGAGCCCAGACTATCATTCTGTTCCAGACCTTTAAAAATTATTCTGATCCACCCCATCTTCAGTTATCTGAGAGGAGCAATTGCCAAGTGTTGTATAATGATGCAGGTTTTAAGTCCTGGACACCTGCAACAAGGAATATCTTGTAATAGATATTGGGTTAAGAGAAAAAGAAAGGCAGATTGAAAGTTGCATGAGGGACAAAGGATAGAATCAATTAATCATAGGACTGGAAGAGACCTTGGAGGTCTTCTATTTCAACCCCCTGCCCAAGGCAGGAGTTCTTATATCATCCTGGATAAATATCTTCTCCAATCTCTTCTTGAAAACCTCCAGCAATGAAGCACCCTCAATTTTAGGAAGCAAGCTGTTCCACTGATTAATCCTTCTCACTGTCAGGAAATGGCTCCTTATTTCCAGGTTGCATCTCTCTCTGACAAGTTTCCACCTATTGTTTCATGTCCTGCCCTCAGATGCTATGGAGAATAAATTGTCCCCTTCTTCCCTGTGATAGCTGTTAAAGAACTAGAAGAACTAGAATCAGGTGTCCCCTAAGCCTTCTCTTCATAGGCTGAACATTCCTACTTCCCTTCACCATACATCATATGATTTAGCTTCCAGGCCCCTTATCATCTTTGTTGCTCTTCTCTACATTCTTTCTAGGGCCTCAGCATCATTTTGTACTATAGTGAACAAAACTGGATGCAATATTGCAAATGTGGCCTCAGTATTGCAGTAAAGAATGGTACTATTATTTCCCATTATAGCAAAAGAACTTAGACTTATATACCACTTCACAGTGTTTTACAACCCTCTCTAAGCAGTTTACAGAGTCGGCATATTGCCCCCAAAAATCTGGGTTCTCATTTTACCAACCTCAGAAGGATGGAAGGATGAATCAACCTTGAGCCTGGTGAGATTCGAACTGTCAAATTGCAGGCATCTGGCAAGCAGCAGAAGTAGCCTGCAGTACTGCCTTCTAACCACTGCACCATCATGGCTCTTGATGCTATCTTTCTGTTGATGCAGCTTAGGACTGCATTGGCTTTTTTGGCAGCTGCAGCACACCACTGACTCATACTTAAGCAGTGGTCCACTAGGATACCTGGATACCTTTCACAAACAATACTGTTTAGTCAGGCACTGCCTATCCTATACCTGTGCATTTTGGTTTTTCTGCCTTAATGCATGACCTTACTCTTCTCACCACTTAACTGCATCTTGTTGGATAGAGTCGAGTGCTCAAGTCTGTCCAGCTCCTTCTGAATCTTAAAGTTTATCTTCCAAAGTGTTAGCAACTCCCCCAGTTTTTTGTCATCTGCAAATTTGATGAGAACCCTTTCAATTCCCCACATCTAGATCATTTATGAAGATGTTGAAGAGTACTGTGCCCAAAACAGAACCGTGTAGTAGCTCACTGTCCATACATAATGCAAACTAATATAGTTTGCAATATGTTGTAATCATAGGAGGAAGAATTATTTTCTTTAAGCTGCTGTTTGCTGGATATTGGATTGGACAGATGAAATACATACTGGGAGTCATGCAGGAAATCAGCCTTGCCCTTCAGATGTCCCCATTGCTCTTAATAAGACACATACCCCCATAATTTTGGAACAGTCTATATGAAGCCATGGGTACTGCAAGATGATCATGCGATCCATTTCATAGTTTCTATCTCCAGTAATAGGTTAATAATCAGAAGCTATACAATAAATGTATTCTCAAGCTATACAGTAAATGTATTCTCAAAAGCAGAATGACTTTTTATTTGTTCCACTTGGATAATGGTACCTGAAGGCCAGATTAAATTTCGGTGGGATCCCAGATTTATAATGAGTCCCCCTATATATAGAAGCCTGTTTGCACAAAAAGGGCCCTTAGGGGGCTCCTTTGGTTCAAATCAAAACTCTTTTGATGACCTCTCATTTTTGGCTGCACAATATTCACCGTAATAGCTAAGTCATATTTACATTTTCTCTTAACAAAACATAACATCTTCTAGACTAGAGCAATCCACCCATTGTAGTACCAAAATAACAATAATATGAAAGGGCTTACTTGATATCAATAGTATCTGGATGATGCTGTGAACGTGTATTAAATTGCAAATGAGCAAATGCCCTTAGAGAACTTCCTATGGTAGACAGCTGTTGGACATTGTTCTTTTCAAACATGTTTCCTATACAATAATTTAAAAGAACAAAACATATTATTTAAAAGGAGAGAACAGAAGAACACCAATTCTGGATGTAGACTTATCCAAGTTGACTGATAATTTAGTAGTAATGTGATAGTCTGTTTGTTTGTTTGTTTGTTTTGTTTTGTTTGTTTCATTGGATTTATATGCCGCCCTTCTCCCAAAGGACTCAGGGCGGCGTACAGCATTAAAAAACACATATTACAAAAGTTGAAGGGAAATTAGAAACAATCCAAAAAACAAACCCAATTAATATAACACTAACATTTAAAAAATTAGATAAAATTAACAGGCCAGGCCAGCTTGTCAACTGATGGAGTCAACTTGGACAAATGTAAATGGCTGCTGGAAATAAAGGCTTTAACCATCATTCAAACTGCCCAAGTCACAGATCCCCAGCATGAAAATATAGTCACTGCTGGTGGAAATCTGCCACTTATGTTACTTTTGAACATGAGTCTACCATTCTCCTAGAATACTACCACCTAAATCTAACTGTTGAGGAGGGGTTCAGGAAGAATGGAATGGAATGGAATGGAATGGAATAGAATAGAATAGAATAGAATAGAATAGAATAATTCTTTATTGGCCAAGTGTGATTGAACACACAAGGAATTTGTCTCTGCTGCATAAGCTCTCAGTATAAGCAGAAGAAGCTCACATGGCATAATGAGAGGGCCTTGACTCACTTCATCCTGGCCCAATCTGTATCCTATCAGCCTAATTAATGTGCTTTTTGGGCAAATTTCCCAAATTAGTAAGCAAGGAAGCACCTGATAATATCTTATAGATGTCTGAACAGTACTTTGGGAAGCATGGGTCAATCATTACATGACCAGATGCCTCTGAGGAAACCAGTTGGGTTTTGCAGAGGCCCAAGCCAAAATGTCAATGGAAAGCAGTATCAAATGATTGAAGAGGAGAGTATTCCTGCCCCAGCCTTGAATTGGTCAATAGGAACCTAACAGATTCCCACTTCAAATATCATCACGAAAGTCATGAATGAGGCTTCTCAACTGTATATCAAGACTTAAGTAGCTAAGGGGCAGAGGTGGTATTCAGCAGGTTCTGACCAGTTCTGGAGAACTGGTAGCAGAAATTTTGAGCAGTTCGGAGAACCAGTAAATTCCACCCCTGACTGGCCCCCATCTATTCACTCCCTCCCAAGTCACAGCTGATCTGGAGGGAATGGGGATTTTGAGTAACCTTCCCTTGGTGTGGGGTGGAAATGGTATCCTTCCCCTTGCCACACCCACTAAGCCATGCCCACCAAGCCATGCCACGCCCACCAGGCCACACCCATATAACACACCCACCACTGCTAAGGGGATATTTGGACTGAGTAAACTGAGTGAGAAGAAGGCTACATCATGAGGATGTTTTCTAAAAATGGTAAATAGGACATGTTTATGCCATGATAAGTAGGATGTGTGAATAAGCCCAAAAGGCAAGGGTCCCATTGCTTTATCAGCCTTGATGAAATTCCCAAATGCTCTATTTTCCTATTATTCACCTTATTCCCGCAGATTCCTTCACCTGGTTGTGCCTAAATCAAGAGAAACATTCTCATTCCCTTCACACTCAGGTATTATTTAGCTCAGTTAATTTCATCAGAACTGGCTGTCTCATACAAGTGCTAGCTGAGCCCATTTGTCCAGGCAAATTGAGAAGGATCCCTGTGTTATATGTCCTTATGCCTATTTAATACATTAAGATTCTGGACATAAACCATACTTACATCAACCCAGTTCTAAGCAAAAGTTGGCCAGTGAGTATAGGATTGCATTGAACGCCTCTTCACTACCATTACTATTACTGCTGTAGCTGCTGCTGCTGCTATACTATCAGTGTAGAGCTTTTAAAATTATTTTCATTGTTTAAATATGTGTACCACATCAACAAAATCAAAATATGGAAGAACTAAATTTGAATGGTAAAAATCCTTGAGCAGTAATACTTTCATGATTATTCACACTTCTCAGGTTTCAGCCTACTTCTATTTCAGTAATCTGAGCAAAGCAATTAGGATCACATTTTCTAAATTTTTGTTATCAAGAAATGCTACTCAGTTCAATGGGAATTCTGTACTGCATTTGAAAGGAGTGGAAACGTCTCTTCTAATTTCCAAACGTATACATTTCTCAAAGGGTTTTGCATCTCTCAATATATTATTTAGAGCAGATTCCTGCATTTGTAATATCAAGGTGATGAGACAGATAAATCCTATTTGAAATTGTAGTGGTTCATGGCAGCAGAAAATTCAAGACACTCATGTCTTATTGGCATTTTTGGGACTCACCTTGTTTTTTATATATGTTGAAATTGTAAAAAAAATTAAAAGTTGTATCAAATATGATCTACTTTGGCATTTCTTCTTTTGAAGGACTACCATGACATTGCCAGTATGTTTATTGCTTAATTTAAATAACACCAGAGGGTACACAAGGAGTAAACTAGGAATGCCCTGTCTCAGAAATTAAGGCTTTTATCAATTCTGCTGAGCTATTACTTAGTAATTATTGGGTAGAGAAATTATCATGCCTCTTTTGTACTAGATTCTATTCAGTTTTCGGGGGGGGGGGGACGACACTTTAGAAATGTATTTAAAGAATGTCAGGCAAATGCTCATAGGTGCAGTGTGATATTCTTGCACTTATTTTGTTTCAGAATAGTCAAATGGGTGTGAGCCCAAATGCCCTGTCTCCATCCTTCCATTAAATTCCAAGGAAGGGCATCAACTCCCTCTAGGCATCTAGATATGCTATTGTTACCACTAAGGGAGAATCCTGCCCTTGGGTGAGGAACTGAAGCATTTTCCTTCCCCTGGAGAACTCAGCTCCCCAATTTCTTCTCTTACCAGTGTTGTGAGAAATATTGAAAGGACATTTATGCCATGTTCTATTCCTAAAATCTTTTCTTCATTTTTTTTTCTTCACGGTTTCTTTGTTAACTGCATTTTTTTTAAAAAACTTCCCCAGCCATTGCCAATACTCAAAGGACTGCAACTGAGAAAGTAATCGAGCCACAGCAGTGTACGCTCAGCTGCTATTCTGAGTAGATATGGCTCTATTGACCCTGCTCCCCATATGCCCATCTATCACTCTTTGACAAGTGGTGCTAGTACTCAGACAATTGTTAAATGTTTAGCATACTCTTCCCTGAGTATACAAGGGCTAAGAGACTAACTCCATTAGTGGAGCAGAAAGGTAGGACCATTCTGATAGGACTTCATGGGGGAAAGTGAAAAAGCACAGCCTATAATGAAAGAAATGGTTTATAATCTGCTAGATTATAAACCAAATCTGCTAGCTCCAAGATTAATCAATGTAAACTTGATAAATGTTAATAAAAGAATCCGTACATTTCCAGTCTTAAACCTGGCAAAGCCATGGATGGATGATAGGCTGCCGTCTGTAAGGCTGGCACAGCTCCAAGTCTGGACAGTGCAAATGTTGATGATGAAGCTGGCAAGAAATTGTTTGTTGGCCATGCAGATGGCACAGCTGGCAGGTTGCCAGTTGGTGTGAAACCTGCTTGATATCACAATAGGAATTGCTCAGGCCATAAAACATAGATGGAACTTTGGCAGTATAGGTAGAAGGATGCAATAAAGGCATTCAAGTAGCTATTAGCACCAAGCCAAATATTCCCAGTTTCACTGTTTGGTGGAGATTTACCATCTCTGTGGGGTAAAATAGTGCCTGAAAACATTGAGATGGCAAAAATTAATGTTGTACGCTAGAGGATTCAGCACTATTTCTTCTCAGCTACTTTCTCCTTTTTCCTAGATCCATTACCATCAGAACTCCTTCCCCTTCTCAGGTGTTAAAATATATATATTCCACAACTAGTTATACTGATATGCCATGTCTTCTCTGATGAGAAGACAAAGAACCACATAAAAAATATAGACATTTTTGGAATGAGCACTAAAGCATTTCTGAAAAAGATAGGAATTCTCAGCCCTACTAAAAATGTTTATGAAAACAATATACAGCAATGAAAGTAGTTAGAGCCCTGCCTCAGCAGTCAGTCCAGAACCAGGAATAAAGCTGAAGAACTACCCCTATTGAAACACTGTGTAAATCATCGACTTATGACCACCATTGAGCTCAAAATTTCTGTTAGCAGTTTTAAATGGGTCAGAGTTGCACCCCATTTTACAACCTTTTTTTGGCACAGTTGTTAACTGAATCACTACCATTGTTAAATGAATCAGCTGGGAAGGTTACGAATGGCAATCACAGGACCCCAGGATTCACATCTGCCATAAATACATGCCTGTTCTCAAGTGCCCAAATTTTGATCATATCACCATGATCATGAGGATGCTGCAACGATTGTAAATGTAAATGTGAAAAACAGTCATAAGTCACTTTTTTTAGTGCCGTTGGTCAGTAGATGAATGGTTCTAAGTCAAGGACTACCTGTAAAAAAAGGGCAGGGTGGGAGGTTAGGGCCTCACTAACTAGGCAGTGTAAAAGGAGGCATATGAAAATAATCTAAAACGAATGCTGATTTTTCAGAAATGCTTTCTACATGCCACATTTAGGTTTTCAGTGAACTTGTGTTCAATGATTTCATTATTATTAGCTGTAAAATCAATGTGAATGAACATCCATATTTGAGGACTCTGGTTTAGATGGGATTCTCTGTCAAGATTATTTCAGCAAACCCAATATTTTTATCCCATTGTATTTTAGAGGATCCCAAACTCCTCTTTTAGCCCAGTAACCCCAAAAACAGAACTGAAACTCATAATGTTGACCTGAAATGTATATAGGAAATTCCATCCCAAGCAAATGCCTTCAGAGTCTTGCACAGCTTTTTGGCCTTCCAGTCTCCTCCATTATGCCCTGACACTCCTGGGCATTGGGGAGTCACCCAGGAAACTGTTGGGGCAGAAACAGCTGATCTGCATTGCTAATATTAGCAAAGGAAGGGCAAGATGTATAGGGAAGGATGCATTCGCCCAGTCATGAAAAAAATCAAAAGAGTGGCATGGAGAATAAACAGGACTGATAAATGGATCGGAGTGTCTCTAGGTGGAGTAGAGGAAGACATAAGAATATAAATAAGATAACCTAAAAGCTCGGTGTGGCCGTGGGAAATATGCCATAAAAGAGTAAATATAAAAGAAGGCAAGCACAGTACGGGGACGTGACAGAAAAACAAAACAATGATATAAGCAACAAGACAGATAGCATGAACAAGGGAGAGGTGGCTGCTAAGAGGCATAGGGAGATGGCCTATGTGAAAATAGAAGGGAAGCCAGCAAATGTAAACCCTTCAGCAAACAATATCCTACTAGAGAGATATAGAGTTCTTAATTGGACTGGCAGAGCCTGAATTGTTCCTGAGCTTCGTAAGGTAGAATTAAAATAAATGTCTGTCCCTTTCACATTGTAAAAATGAATTCATCAAGAAAATGCAGAAGGACTCTGAAAAGTCATTTCCATAGATTACAATAGGACGTTTGCTCATGTGCATCAAACTGCAGTTTACAGAACGTAATTGGAAGGGTACTACACCCTGATTTTAGAGTATGGCTTCCTCCAGTCACTCAGGAAACCATTGTAAGGGGAAGGAGCTGAACTGCAAAATCCTTTGTAGATGACCCATCAGTCTTTCAAAAATGCCACTTTCAGAGTTTGTGAATAGAAAGGATTACAAGTAAAGCAGCTGAATTACTGGGATGTCTGCAGCAAAGAATGAGATTGACTTTCTGCCCCCTCGTGAGTAAGCAAGTCCTAAAGACTTCTTGCATTCCCAGAACAGCTTTAATGTGAAGGCTTAGTGAACTTTTACCATGAGTCTGATCCAGCCAGAAAGACTCCACTGCATACTCGATGTAGAGGAGCAATTCATTCAGGATGTATCTACAGCAAATTACTGAATTTCACATTTTTAAATCATTGAGCACCCTAGCATTTATTCTTCAAATTCATCTAGCTTTTTCCCCAGAATTTTACAATTCTGTTTTCTGTTAAAATGTATACAAAGCATGTATTTATAAAGACATTGTAAGAAAAATATTATATTTAGGGGAAAGTTTTAGCAAAAATTATTAAACACAATTACAAATTTAAAAATGCATACCTTTGAAGAGATATGGGTCAAAATAAATAATCTGGAAAGGGCTTTTGTTGTTATTTAAAAATCAAGTTTGATGAACTAAACTTGACAGATGTAGCTGAGTCCAGGAAAACTGGCCTTATGATGGCTCAGTGGAAGAATAATATGTGCTTTGCATAAAGAAATTTAATTTTCTAACATAGCTAGTAAAGGATTTCTATCTTGTATAATATTTATTATTGAGAGTTTTGAATAAACAATAATGAGAAAGAAAGAAAAGATAGATAGATAGATAGATAGATAGATAGAAAGAAAGAAAGAAAGAAAGAAAGAGAAAGAAAGAAAGAAGGAAGGAAGAGTCAGAGAAAGAGAAAAATGTAAAGAAAAAAGATAAAAGGTACACATGGAAAGAATGAAAAGTAATAGAAAGAAGTAGTTTCCAACTGCAGCATATAAGTACAATTATAAAATTACCTTTTTTTCCTATGGTCACAAAAAGAAAAAGTCTCTTTTTTCCATTATCTATATTTTATAGTCTTAAAATCCATAAATCATAAGATCATTTTTTTTTCTGTTTAATGCAAAAAGTGTACAAAGTGTTTCCAATCAAGAATAAATATAGATGTTGCCTTTTCTTTAACCAAAGAAATCAGTTTGGCCACCTCTGCAATTTCCATCATCTTCACCAACCATTCCTCCATTGTGGGTAGTGCTGAATCTTTCCACTTTTGAACAAATAATAATCTTGCTGCAGTTATCATGTATTAAAAAGTTCCACTGCTTTCCCCCCCTCCCCAACTGTCAATTCCAAAAGAAAAGTCTCTACTTTCAATTGTCTTCCAACTCTTTCCTGTGCTTTTGTTGTGATTTGCATGTATTATGAGCTTTCATTTGAATCTCTTCCAATTCCTCTTTGAATCTTTCTAAACATTCTCTTGCCTTCTTTATCTTTTGTTATGTAGAATCCGCTAATTACATGCACTCTTTAATAGTAAACACAAGGCATTCCCATGAAGGTCTGGTCCCTTTGTCTAATTAATTCAAGTTTATGCAAAACAACTTTCACCAAAAATAATAATAAAAATAGAAAAAACACTGTCCCCTATCTCCAGTTTAAATGTTCTTAAATCATTTCCTTGTTAAGCTTTTGCTAAGGATTCTTGAATCTTTAAACCCTTAAAGTCTCTTTATAATTTTGTAATCCAGAAAAATGGAACTTGCCAAAAGGAATCTTATCTGTGCTGCAAAAGAAATCTCTCTTTATCTCTAGATTAATTACTTCCAAAAGTATTGGCCATAATATCTCTCTGCTCTTCTGGGGATGTCAGTCTGCCATAATTCCTTACTGGAAGCTCCTAAGGATCTCTATCAACAAGCTGACATGATCATCCTGCTGCCTCAAGAGGCATTTATCCTTTTGGACTACATTTCACCAGTTTTGGCAGCATTTTTAGTGAATGTGAGAAAGTGAGAGATACAAAAAGAAAACCACCACAAATGCCATTAAAGTTAAAAGTCTGCTTATTACTGAACATATCCAAGAGTACATTTATGGCTCCTCCCCAACTAAATTTGAACTGAGCTTAATGAAAAGACAGAGACATGCTATGTTTCCAAAGTAGTTGCCTTCTTTTATTCACTTTTGCAGTTCTAATTTCTGATTGCCCATATTTGTCTGGGATGGGTGGCCCGTGAATAATATTGAGTCAATCCTAGGGAGCAGGGGCTTGCTCTTCCTTTATTGATGTGACTTTACTGTTGTGACAAGAGAACAGAATACATAGGTGATCTTTGGTTTTATATTCTAGCCCTATCTCCAGTACACGATTGCCTGTTGCTTAAATTAGAAATGCTACTGCAATTATCTGTTCTCTGAAAGGATTGTTCTTAGAAGTTGGGAACAAATAAAGAACAATCTGAGATTTATGAAAGAGGCTGCCTGCTGCTGATGCCGAGACACGTTTAGCCTCATATGGTGCCATCAAAGCTATCTATGTCTCGACTCAGAGACTCCATGCATCTGATAAGAAATGACATTTTTAGAATGAAAGCATAAGATCTTGACAGTAGAGCTGTATTTCTGACAGTTTATACTCATCATCTATTGGTAGTAGAAAGATAGTAAGTCCTAAATGGCCCTACCTGATATGAGGAATTGATGAACTGGTTTAGAAGTTGAAAGGATTATTTCATACTGTCTCTATCTCCATATAGAAGGAGAAACTGAAACTGAAGAAAGCATCTATCCAATTGTTGCTATAAATGCCGATCGCCATCATTTTGCCTCATTTTAGTAGCATGACCAAAAAACAGAATCCTGCAGCAGAATGTTGATTTAGATGGGATCAGGCTTAGCAGTTAATGCTTCAGATCACTACAGAGCAAACACAGTTTGTAGGCAAGTCTTCTACATAGAGATGGGCAATCTGTACTTCATGGCACACTTCTCTGTTGTTCTTGAGAAAGAAGGGAGTCAGTAGTATTTAAGCCATCTGAAAGAGTTAAATATACTATATATATATATATAAAAATCTCATTGACCTCCCTCCTCCTGCACTTCCAAATCCCACTCCAGTCCAATAACATGGCATCAGTTATCTTTTCCCCAACCCATGCAGCCTTAAGTGGCCCCCAAAACCTCCCTTTTCCTAGTTTGAATAACTTTTTTCTTATACATTTCTTATACATTTCTAGTAAAAGTTTTACAAAGGACATTAAAACTAACTAATGAAGGGTAAAAGAAATGGAGAAAAGAAAGAAAGAGCAAAAAGTGCAGCAAGAAAGAATTAAGAAAAATAGAAAGGAGCTTTTGATTTCCTTAGCAACAAATATAAGTACAATTACAAAATTATTTCTTACTGTATGATAAAAACTTCTTTAACTCATTTTTCTCTGTTATCCACAGGTTTTTCCCCCTATAGTATCCAAGTAGAAATTATTTTTTTCTCTGATCAATGTAGTTAATATAGTCATCTCTCCAAATTTCATCATTTTCACCAACATTTCTTCTGTTGTGAGCAGTGTTGAACCTTTCACTTTTGAGCATATAATACTTTTGATGCAGTTGCCATATAAAAAATAAACTTTCATTAGTTGTTTCTAGTTGCCTGTCAATTAGTCCCCAAAGAAAAGTCTCTGGTTTTACTACAACTCTCAAAATCCTCTGAGTTAAGGTGTGTATTTGAATCCAAATTATTTTGGCTTTTTTTAACATGTCCACCAGGGGTGGGTTTCCTCCGGCATTACTGCGGGTTTAGGGTGTGTGCAATTTTGCTCCACGCGCATACGCAGTTGCCTATAAATAGGTCTGCAGCACAGAACATTTTAAAAGGTGAAAAAAAGATGTTGCGGCGATCGGGAAACCAGTTCAGGGCATGGCGAGCATGCCGTCCCTACCAATTTGGAGACCCAGTCGCCATTTCCACTACCAGTTCCACCGAACTGATGCAAATCGGTAGGAACCCACCCCTGATGTCCACCAAATAGGCTAAAATGTCCATGTTGTTCACATTTCCAGCAAAGATTTAAAGTACAGTACTTTCATACATTCTAGGCCAGTGATGGCGAACCTATGGCACGTGTGCCACAGGTGGCAAGGGGAGCCATTTGTTAGGGCATGTGAGGCGTTGCCCGGTCAGCTCCAGCACACATGCACATGCTGGCCAGCTGACTTTTGCCTTCTTTTTTGGCTGTTTTCCGCCCTCCAGAGGCTTCCTTGAGGCCTCGGGAGGGCAAAAAACAACCCAATGTGCAAACCAGAAATTTGGGAACGGACTTCTGGTTTGCCTATAGGGCCATTTTTTGTTCTCTGGAGCCTTCAGGAAGTCCACGAACTTCCAGGTTGCCCATAGGGCTGTTTTTCGCCCTCCTGAAGCCTCCTGAAGCCTCCGGAGGGCCAGGGGGACAGGGAAGGTTGTTTTCACCCTCCCCAGGCTCCTAGAAAGTCTCTGGAACCTGGGGAGGGTGAAAAATGGGTCCATCATGTGTTCATCAGGGGTCATGCGCATAGTATTATGGGTGTAGGCATGCCCGCACACGACCCCCCTGTACCCCACCCCACCCCACCCCGCTTTTGACACATGATGGGGAAAATGTTAGCCATCACTGTTCTAGGCTGTTTCTCTCTTGACAAATAACAATTGCACATCATTTTATAAACATTCTCTTTAAAACTAGAACATAAGGTGAACTTCAATCCTTTCAACTACATATTTTCTTATAGATGCAGTTATATACTGCAGACAAAATATATAGCCCATGTTAACACACGTTCTTTCAGTTTTTCTTCTGTCTCATATTTCAACAGAAGTTTATATGTTTTAGTAATAATATGTTCATCATTACTACATAGTTCTATTTCAAATTCAGTCTTACATTGTTCAAAATTACAAAATGTTTTATCTACTTTAGACCTTTCTGGTAATTGTACATAAGAAAACCATTGACAAGGATATCCTTCTTTTGTCAATATTCTCTTGATTTCATTTTACAATGTAATCTACCCATAGAAAATCCTACAGCATCACTATTTATGTTTAATTATCATTTCTTAATTATAAAATTATTCTTGCACTGAAAGCTGCAAGAAGTCTTTTGTCTTTTCAGACAAAATGTAAGTTTATATTTATTCCATACTCTTAAGGAAAGCCTGTAGGACTTTTTAAGGCAACCAAAAATGAATCACAATGCTTTCCCATAATAAAGTTTCAGTCCCTTCTTATATCCACTACATTTTAAATCAGGAACTTTTCTTTCTTTTGGTTTGTCACAACTGACCGTTTGGCATTTTTCCCATTCAGTGTGAAGTGGCATTCCTGCCTTGGAAAAAAAGTTCCAACATAACTTCAACTAGAGGGATACCGGACCAATTTGACCAATCTTTTTCCAGGATGAGCTTAAGAAACATATGACTTTCAGCTGAATATATTGCTTTCATTTCACAGCACATTTTGAGCTAAGCAATTTGCAGAAAGTAGCCATCCCAAAGTTGCTAAGTATGTTTTGTCACTCTCTCTGGCTTCCTTTGACTTATGTCATTCCCTCACCTATGCAGAGAGTCTATGCAAAGCTAGATTCACTTTCTCTATTTTGTCAGTTTCCTTCTCTGGCAGTCATTTAATGTTTTCCCTGTTATTTTCCACTTCTTACTCAAGGAAAAGGCTTCATCTGTATTCCACAGCCATGTACAAATATATTCTGCAAGCATTTGCATTTTATTTATTTTTTTCATTTTTCAGAGCCAACTACCCTGACATTTATTTTATAGCCTAGATTCAGAGATAAAAAGCAAGATTCACATCGTGCTAATTCCCTATAGCAGAAGATGCTAAATGCAAACAAATACATGCTTCCATTTCCCACTGATGACCACCAGCCTGGCCACTCACACTTTCAGACGTGCCAATCACACAAATGACTCCTTATTAATGGCTTGCCCTTTTAGAGGACAAGGCTTACTGGGCTTCTCCTGGTTCCAGGCAAGGCCTTTCTACTCTGACAGCTAACCATCCTCGACTCACTGATAAATTTGCTTCCCCTGCAACAGAATGTGTTGGATGAGAAGACTGCAAGTTCATCCATTAGATCAGGAAAGGCAGACCTTTTCTTGATGTTGTTGAGGGCTGCATTCTTGCAGAAACAATTTGATTGGGGCTCCTGCATCCTATGGAATAGGTGAGGCTAAACCATGTGGGGCACAACCAGAGGAAGAGGTGGGTCAAATTTTTGCTCTCCTACTATTCCTCCCTTTTTTCTCTCTTCGCACAGCAAGCTACTGGGGAAAGGGGGCAGTTGTTTTTGCTTGAGATCTGTGCTGATTGCTTACAAATGAGGCCTATCCCTGCATTAGGGAAATTTTGTGCCAGGCACAAACTATTAATGTAAATGGAGTTTTACAAAATAAATTAAAAAAGGAAAAGATCTTTGCCTCAAAGAATTTCCAGTCCAAAAATCATTATAGGTGTCTTAAAAGAAGGAAGGGAAGAAAATGCCCATAGTTCTGCTGTAAGTGCTTATGCTACATTTTAATATACAGACCTTGGAGTTGTGCCAAAGACGTCATAGTAATTGCCATTTTGATTTACCAAATTGCAAAAAATAATAATTAAACCTTAGAAAGCTACAGTTGTGTCTATTTATTTCCTAAGACGTTATTCTGCTACAATATTGATTTAAAAGCAGAATGTTTTCTTTAATAAGATGATTAAATTATAAAAGGAAAAAGGTCATTGTTTTGCAAAAATACAGACCAGATTTGAGAGAGAGAGGGAGGGAGGGAGGGGGAGGGGGAGAGGGAGAGGTAGAGAGAAATATGAATGATAGGTTTGCATCACACAGTGTCTTGATATTTTTTTAAAAAAGCAAAGTTTTATTGGATTTTGAAAAATAATAGGGAAAAAGGTGGTGGAATGGTTACAAATTTTGGCAGTTGCGATGTGCGGTAGGTGCCCCCTCCCTCCATACTCATAAAATACATTTACACAAAATTCATTGCTAAATAGTAATATATAGTCAGCATATGAGTTCAATTAATAATTTCGAACCATTTATGTCAAACAGATTTTCTTATTCATTTTTGTGATCTGAGTTTTCTCTGTATTGCCCCATCTCCCCCCGCTGCCAGAGTTCCGGCCCCTCCCGTGTCCTGTATGTCTGTTGTAGAATCATCTGGTTTTTCTAGGAGAGCTTTATTTTTTTCCATAAAGGCCTGCGCCTCTATGGGTGTATTAATTCTAACTCTTGTGTCCTCCCAGAATATTAGCATACCTTCAGGCATCAGCCATCTGAACCAGACCCCCTTCTGGTATAGTTTCTTCGCCAATTGCGAATAGCTTTTTCTTTTCTCCCTCACTTTCTTGGGGATCTGTTTCAGGATGGTTATTTCCCTATCTTGATATTTCAAAGCTTGCCCCCTTTGTGCACTCAGAATTTCATCTCTTGCACTTTTTCTGAGAAATTTAATGTGTACCTCCCTGGGTACGTTGTGTGTTCTAGCGTAGGCTGAGTTCACTCTATAAACCAGATCTAGTTCCCACCCCATCTGTTGTTTCTCTTTCGGAATGTATTCAGCCTAAATACTTGTCATAATGTCCCTTATATCTTCATCATCTGTCTCCACCACATTTTGAAATCTAAGGTAAAAGGGCATTCTCTCAAATTCTATTTTCATTTGTTGGGTGTCAAGTTCTTTGTTCCCCTTCTGCATCCCTTCCATCCCCTCCCTCATCTCAGCCGTCCCACCCTCCAAAAGATCCAGTCTCTGTGAGTTTTTGTTAATTTGGACCTGGTTCTCTTTAATTTCTTCTTTCATCTCTTTTAATTGTCTTTTCATTTCCTCTTGTCCCTGTAGAATTTGTTGAAACATTTGTTGGTATTCAGTCTCTGTGGTTCTAGGTTGCATCAAAGCTGTTATCGTTGATTGTGTACTGGGGCTGGATGTTGTAGATGTTGGGGCAGAGGCAGCAAAGCCAGGCTTCCCAGGAGGTGGTTTTTTACGAGACATTGTTTGTAGAATAAAGAGTTCAGTCAATACAGAGAGTGATCAGTCAGATAGGTAGAACAGCTAGGAGAGTCCAGGAGATTAAAGGTCCAAGCAGAAGGTGATTTTTCTAGTTACACTGGCAATAAGATAAAGTTTTTCACACTAGGGAGTCCAAAGAATAGCAATCAACAAGAGATTTATCTGAGTAGCACGGAGACAAAGACCGGAAGCCTGAAGCTTTAAAGGTGGAGTCAATTTTCACAGTTCATAAAGACAACGGAAGTGTGCCATCTTGCCCTGCCAGCTTCGGGTTTAGAGGCATAACAAAGTTTTCAAAGTTTCCAAAATTCCCAGATCATCATTGCGTTGTAGAGTTAAATCCAAAAATTCGCTTTTAATAAGAGCGTGACATTATTGGTTGGCTCTCCCCCTCCTCCTTCCCCTGGGGCTGAGAGCAGAATTGTTTCAAGCCGCCTGTCCGAGGGGGGGGAAATCCCCCTCCCTCCAGCTGCGCTCCCTCCAGCTGCGCTCCTCCAGCCAAGCCGAAAGAGAAGTTTAAACTGCTGGCAATTTCTCCAGACTGGTAAAGGGAATGGAAGGGAGTTTTCGCCTCACCGCACTGCAGCCGCGTCCTTCTGCTCGTTTATTCTTCTGTCAGCCTCACAGCGAAGACGCCGGAGCGTCTCCCCATCATGCTCCCCAGTGCCTGGAGCGAGGCGGACCCCCGGCTGCCGCCGATCCAGGGGATCGCCCATGGTGCCGCCCCTCTGGCAGGAGCCTCTACGGGGCATCCTGTGCCCCCCAAGGAGCCCACTGGGAAAGCACGGGGCGAGCAAAGCTTGCCCGTTGCCGTCAGCCGCCGGAACCGGAAGACCCCAGTGTCTTGATATTTATGAACATGGATTTACGTGCAAGGACATTAAAAGTAAGAGGAATCTAGTATTACAAACTCTAAGGAAGTTGTAAAAGTCTGAACAAGACCAATTAAAAGCACAACCCAATGAAAGTTAACTCTTCTGAAGAACAGTATCAAACAATGGTTTCTCAATGATGAGCACCAGAAACTCTATACTTTCCCTGATATATTTAAGGTAGCCTTAATAGAAGAAGGTCTCCAAACATTTTTCCTTGAATTTCCTTGTCAAAGTTTCAACCTTTTTCTTGGGGATAATGCACAGTGCTCTGTCTCACTCTTGCTCGCTCACTCTCTCTCTCTCTCCAGCTCTCTATTAAAATTTTAAATGTCTCCTTTATTCCAGCATTTCAGTATCTTAATTTATTGACATTTCAGGAAGGCAACTAGAATATATACGTCAATAGGAAAGAGCAATCAGTGCAGGAAATCAGTTAGAAAATGGTGATGCTGAGGAAACATTCTAAGAGAAGCAACACCAGAGGTAGCCCATCTACAGTATGTACCGGATGGAGAAAAGTGTCTAAATGAGACAAATATGTCAGACATATCCCATCTGGACCTGTTGGATGAAGCTGACCATTGAGTTTCTCTCAAGGATTATGCCTGTGAGCTATATATCTCATACCTCTATACATAGGTATGTCAAAGTGAACTAGCCCTGATAATGAAAGCGTATGCTCCATTTTAAAGGTACCTGTGGACCATTTTTAGTTCTATTCTTGACCTTCCTCATTCAGATACTCAACCAACTGGCCACTAGTTTAGTCATCGCTGGCTGAATTGCTTTTTATATAACTCCGATCTCTGTTGGGATGCTGATAACTCCAGGTAATTCCAGTTCCCAGCTTCTCCCAATTACTGTGGCTTCAAAAATCAGAACTTACCTGTGGCTATAAGTCATCTCAATAAATTGTTCACACTATCATTTGCTGCAATGCACAACTCTAGGGGAGCATTGGTTCTATTTCAAGGCATATTGTCAAATCTCACATGGTTAGGATTATGCCGTCAAATCTATTAGAATGCACATTGGTTCTTTGACATAAAGGCCAATATAAAAAAAGGAGAAAGACAATCCAAGACATAAGACCTGTGACAAATGCTGGAAGTTTATAGTGATCCTGTTCAAGCCTCCAGCCAGGCAGGCATGTTTCTTTCAAGGATAATTAATTCCATTTCATTTCATTCCATGTCTTTTCCCTCCTAGTTTTTTTAATATTTCCAAAGAATAATGTGATTTTTTTTTCCTCACTGAACTTTCTCAGTTCATTTAGGCTGCTTAGACATATTACATCTGTTAGAAACGTGTTCTAACTACAGTGGTTTCCACCAAAGTCCTCTGTTCCAGTGGGAACAGAAGTTTAATTCTATTGGGCGAAGGGTCTGACAGCTATAAAAGGGCTGCTGTCAGACTCAACCTTCGCTGGATTGTTCTCACTTGTTGTACTTCACAAAGAGCTGTTGTTACCGTTAAGCCTGTGTGTGCCTATCCATTACCCAATCTAACACTGGTGACGAGGATGGGATTGGAAGGCAACTAGGCAAACCAAAAGAGCATAGCAATCTACCAAGTACATCCAGCCCGGAGCTCAGTGCGACTTCGAGCAGCCATTTTTGAGTGGCAAACTCAAAAATGCCCTCTGAACACAAAATGGCCATGCACGCCCCACCGACTCCGTATGACCCAGTCACCAAGCACTGGGACTTGTACATTTGACTGCTTCCTTGAGGTAAACAACCTCATGGGCCTTTCTGAAGACTGCAAGAAGAACATGTTCCTCGGATACTGTGGCCGGGAAGTGTTCGAGTAGCGAAAGACCTCTCCGAGCGGACATCGCTGCAATCAGTCGCCTGGTCTGCACTCCAGCAAACATTGAAGACCCATTATGCCCCCAAGCCGTCCAAGCACATTCGCCAGCATGAGTTTAACATCAGGAACCAGAAAGAGGGTGAGTCAATTAATGAGTACATTGTGGCACTTTGCAAGGCTGCAGCATACTGCAAATTCTGAGACCTGGACGAGTTGATTCTGGACTGCATAATTTATAACGTGCGGGACATTAACCTACAGAGGAGGTTATTCACTAAATCTAACCTCACTTTGCAGATCGCATTGGACGAGGCCAGGGCGTCCGAATCAGCCATCAAATCTACTGAGACTCTGCAGCACCAAAGAACTCCACAAGACGTGCGGAAGAGTACATGCGTACATTGCGAGCCTGCAGAGCCCGAGAGTTCAGAGGGTGAGGAAGATGACAGCTGCTGCATGCGCAGTAGCCGCGCCCAGCCACCGCACAAATCCAAACCATGTCTCCTTGCGCTAGCTGCAGAGGAGACCATGCCAGATCGGTTTGCCGTTTCCGCAACGCAACCTGCCAGCACTGCGAGCAAAAGGGGCACATCGCAAAGGTGTGCCGGAGCCAATTCCCTGTCACTACCTGGCAGCCTAGAAGCGCACCAAACTGCCAACAGAGGACCAACCAAAGGGCCTGGCAGAAGCCACCACAGCACTCAGAGGACAACAATAGAGTTACCTACCACATGCCAATCAGCCAAGTCCGCACCAGGCGGCCAAAAAAGCTGAAGGTCACAGTCCTCATCGAGGACTCTCCATGTGAGATGGAGATCGACACCAGGTGACCATCAAGCCATGGTCTACCCTAAAGCAGGCTATCCCTAGCCTAAAGAAGCAGCATCTTCGCACCCCTGACTTCCGCCTATGCGATTACCAGGGAAACCGGGTTCCCATCATGGGCCAAGGCACCTTCCAGGTGAAGGTCAAGAAATTCAGTGGGAAACTCCTAGTGACAGTGGTCAGTGGCAACCTGCAGAGCCTCCTAGGGCTAGATTGGTTCCAAGCCCTGGGCCTAGAGGTGACCGGTATCAACGCTTTGAAAGACGACGGCTCTGAAGCCATCTTTAAGGAGTTTGAGGACGTCTTCGGTAGTGGTCTGGGTAACTATGTGGGGACTCCAACTTCCTTTTGTTTGGACCCCAACATAGCCCCAATAAGGCTAAAACCCAGGAGAGTACTTTTGCGCTCCCCCCCAAAATTGACAGGGAAATTGACAAGCTCATAGACCAGGGAATCCTAGATCCGGTCGATCACACACGCCTGGGAGACCCCTATAGTGACACCTGTCAAATCTGACAGGTCTGTACGCATCTATGCGAACTACAAGTGCACAATAAATAAAGCACTACAACAAAGCACCTACCCTGTAACCATTGTACAGCACCTCCTTCATTTATTAGGCCCCAGAAAAATGTTTGCTAAATTGGACATGGCACAGGCATACCAACAATTGCCTGTAGGTGGTGCTACAGCGGAGGCCCAAACCACGGTGACGCACAGAGGTGCATTCAAATGTCACCGCCTGCAATTCGGCGTGAGTATTGGCCTTGGACTGTTCCAAAGCGTCATGGAATGGCTTTTGCAGGAGATTTCAGGAGTCATCCCCTATTTCAATGACATCTTGTTATCGGCTGCAAATGAGGCACAAGTTTTCAAATGTGTACGAACAGTTTTGGCTCGAATTAGAGACAAAGGCCTCCATCTCAAAAAAGAGAAATGCCAAATTCCTCAGGTTCCTTAATTTCTACAGCATCTTTCTTAAATAGAAAGCCACCATTGCTGAGCCCTTACACCGTATCCTGGCTAAGAACACGAAGTGGTCCTGGGGCAGAGCTGAGGCTGCTGCATTTGCCATGGTAAAACGACTCCTGTCGGCAGACTCCTTTCTGGTATAATACAGCCAGACCCTGCCATTGGTGCTAACCTGGGATGCTTCCCCATTCGGCATCGGCACTGTCCTCAGCCACTGCATTCCCAAAGGAACCAAAGCTCCTATTGCATTTTACTCCAGGACCTTGTCTGCCGCAGAGTGGAACTACAGCCAGTTGGACCGTGAGGCTCTGGCTGCAGTGGCCAGAGTAAAGAGGTTCCATGAGTATCTTTATGGCTGGGACTTCAAACTGGTTATGGACCACAAGCTGTTGTTGGGCCTACTGGCTGGGGACCAACCTACCCCAGTGTCATTATCACCCTGCATGACCAGATGGACCATCTTCCTAGCTGCCTACTCCTACTGTCTCATCCACCGATCAGGCTCCACTTTGGGGCACGCTGATGCTCTAAGCCGCTGCCTGAACTTCTTGCTGACCCTACCCCCGAGATGCCAGTCCTCCTCATTGACTGCCTTGAGACTGGGCCTGTCTCGTCCAGTGATATTGCCCGTCACTCTGCAAAGGACTTCACCATCAAACAAATTTTGAAGTGGATGTGGAGGGGGTGGCCCAAGGGGCCTGTGGGGGCTGATTTCAAAATGTATTTTGACAAACACAATGAGTTATCGGTTGTAAATGGCTGTTTACTGTGGGGAGATTGGGTTGTTGTTCCACCCAAAACTGTGCATTGCAGTATTAGAGGCTTTACACATAGGACATCCTGGAATTGTCAGGATGAAGTCTTTGGCTAGGAGCTACGTGTGGTGGCCTAATATGGACAGGGAGATTGAAGAATGGGTGGCTACCTGCACACCATGCCAGGAGTCCAGACCAGCTCCCTTAGAGGCACCCACTAAGGAGTGGGAGTAACCTCAAGCACCATGGTCTAGGGTGCACATTGACTTTTCTGGCCAGTCCATAGCCAGACATTTCTCGTAGTTGTGGACGCCTACTCGAACGGTCTGCCCAACCTCTTGGTCTCTGACAACGGCCCCCAATTCTCGGCCATGCAATTTGAGACCTTCCTAGAAGCGCAGGGAATCAGGCATGCTGAGGTCGCGCCATTCCACCGGCCTCCAATGGTCAGGTGGAAAGAATGGTGAGATCTGCAAAAGAGGCCCTATCTAGGATGGGCCCGGGAGATTGGCAAACACAGGTCGACCACTATTTGCTAATTCAGCACATCACACCCAGTGCCACTACAGGGAGAAGCCCCTCCGAGCTTCTCATGGTTCGCCGGCTAAGGTCCCACTTAGACCGGCTACACCCCAATGATTCTGCCTCATCGCCCCCAGACTCCACAAGCAAGATTTGGACATTTAGCGTAGGGGATTCGATATACACCCACAACTACGCCGGGGGAACTCTGTGGATTCCTGCCACAGTGATAGACATCACTGGCCCTCGCTCTTACCTCCTAGAGCTCGAGGATGGTAGGAATTGGAGAAGGCATATTGACCAACTCTGTGGCCGCCTCTCCAACTCCACTCTTAGACAACCAGAGGTAACTCCTGCACGAGTTAGCCAAAGCCCTACCCAAACGGAGCAAACACTCACTCCTTCCATGGCCAGCTCAAGCCCGAGGGTATCGGGAAACTTATCTGGTTATGTTGCAGCCGAGGGACCGGCTATAGAAGCTCCAGCCGTGGCCTGTGAAAGGTTCCAGGAGCTTCCACCAAACAGAGCTGTGGAGCAAATATGTGGACCTGTCCAAGGAAACCCCTCCTACTGAACTGCGCAGGTCAGGCAGAGCTAAAAGCCCGCCTACCTGCCTGACTACGTAACAAGTAGGATTGTTCCATCCAAGAGGGGAGGGGTGCTAGATACTTGTTCTAACTACAGTGGTTTCCACCAAGGTCTTCTGTTCCAGTGGGAACAGAGGTTTAATCATATTGGTCGAAGGGTCTGACAGCTCCCTATATAAGGGCTGCTGTCAGACTCAACCTTCGCTGGATTGTTCTCACTTGTACTTAATAAAGAGCTGTTGTTACCATTAAGCCTGTGTGTGCCTATCCATTACCCAATCTAACAACATCATAGGTGTTATTTTTTTCCTTTTTTTTTTCCTTTTTTTTGCAAAAAGATCAGTTTCGCCCCCATGCTTATGGGATATGCATGTATATAATAATAATAATAATAATAATAATAATAATAATAATAATAATAATAATAATAATAATAATAATAATAATAATAATAATAATAATAATAATAATAATAATATTTAATGCTTCTAGACCGCCCCCTCTCCCGCAAGGGACTCGGGGCGGTGTACAGTTCATACAAAATATAACAGGATACAATAAAATTAAATTAAATATGTACAGTTGACAATTGACATGGAGGAGGTTAAAATGTAGTTAAAAGAACTGTACAAAGCAGATATAAAATAAATTCAAACCCCTAAAAACAAATACAGTAAATTAAAAAGCCCCTAAAATAACCAGATATAATACATTTGCCAGGAGGGACAGTTGAATTATGCCAGGCCTGCTAATCGGAACAGGTGGGTCTTCAGTTTTTGCTGGAAGGAGCGGAGGTCAGAAGTGGTTCTAATGTCGGGGGGGAGGTCATTCCAGAGGGTTGGGCCCATCACAGAGAAGGCCCTACTCCTCGGTGTCGCCCGCTGGCATTGCCTAGTGGACGGCACCAGGAGAAGTCCCTCCCTGTGTGAGCGTATTGGCCGCAGGGATGTATGTGGGAGGATGCGATCCCGCAAGTAACTAGGTCCCGTGCCATGGAGCGCTTTAAAGATGGTAATCAGCACCTTGAAACGCACCCGGAAAACCACAGGCAGCCAGTGCAGCTCGCGCAGGAGAGGTGTTACGTGGGAGTACCTCGTACTCCCCATCACAGCCCACGCGGCTGCGTTCTGAACTAACTGCAGTCTCCGGGCGCGTCCCAAGGGCAGCCCCATGTAGAGAGCGTTGCAGTAATCCAGGCGGGACGTCACCAGCGCATGAGTGACCGTGCGTAGGGCATCCCGGTCCAGTAGGGGGCGCAATTGGCGCACCAGGCGAACCTGGTGGAACGCCCCTCTTGCCACGGCTGCCACATGGTCATCCATTGACAGCCGGGCATCAAGGAGGATGCCCAAATTGCGCGCCCGTTCCACAGGGGGCAATTGTTCGCCCCCTATGGCCAGCGATGGGATCAGCTGGCTGAACCGAGGTGCCGGTAGCCACAGCCACTCAGTCTTGGAGGGGTTGAGTTTAAGTCTGTTGTCCCCCATCCAGACCCCGACGGCCTCCAAACACCAGGACATCACTTCGACAGCCTCGTTGGGGTGGTTTGGAGTTGAAATATACAGCTGAGTATCATCAGCGTAGAGGTGATACTCAACCCCAAAACCACGGATGATCTCACCCAGCGGCTTCACATATGTGTTGAACAGGAGAGGCGAGAGGACCGACCCCTGTGGCACTCCACAAGTGAGTGGCCTTGGGGTCGACCTCTGTCCCCCTGTCAACACACATTGCCTCCGGTCGGAGAGGTAGGAGCCAAACCACCGCAAAACGGTACCTCCGACTCCTATCCCCTCCAACCGGCGCAATAGGATACCATGGTCGATGGTATCAAAAGCCGCCGAGAGGTCTAATAGGACCAGGATAGAGGAACAACCTCTATCACTGGCCCTCCAGAGATCATCAACCAACGCGACCAAGGCTGTCTCTGTGCTGTGCCCGGGTCGGAAGCCGGACTGGCATGAGTCTAGATACTCAGATTCGTCAAGGTGTCGTGGAAACTGCTGCGCCACCACATTCTCTACAACCTTCGCTAGAAACGGAAGGTTGGAGACTGGACGATAATTAGCTAGCTCCATTGGGTCGAGTGAAGGCCTCTTAAGCAAGGGCCTCACCACCGCCTCTTTCAAGGCGGTTGGTAAGGATCCCTCACCCAATGAGGCATTCACCAGGCCCAGAAGCCAGCCTCGGGTCACCTCCCAAGATGCCAGTACCAACCAGGAGGGACACGGGTCCATTAAACATGTGGTGGGTCGCAGCCGTCCACGCAACCTATCTAAATCCTCGGGGGCAACAAAATCAAACTCCTCCCAGGATGGTCTCACAAGACTCGCTGTTGGCGGCCCGTCTGGTCCACTGAGTGGGGCCCATCCGCTCCGGATCTGAGCGACTTTGTCCTGCAGATATTCCTCAAATTCCTCTGCTCTGCCCTGTAAGGGTGCCCCCTGTGTCCTCTGTGACAAGAGGGAGCGGGTCACCCTAAACAGAGCGGCAGGGCGGTTATCCGCGGACGCAATAAGGGTGGCGCAATATCTACGTTTGGCCGCCCTTAATGCCACAAGGTAGGTCCGCAAGTAGGATCTTACCTGTGTTCGATCAGATTCGGAGCGTGAGGACCTCCACCTGCTCTCTAGACGTCTCCTGTGGCGCTTCATCACCCTCAGCTCCTCGGTATACCAAGGAGCCCGGTTGGGTCACTGCCGCAGGAGAGGTCGCAAAGGCGCAACCCGGTCCAAGGCCCCAGCCGCCGCCCTATTCCAGGCGGCCGCTAGGTCCTCCGACCGAGCGCGGGTCAGGGCTACAGGTAATGGCCCAAGCTCCGTCTGGAACCTATCCGGCTCCATCAGGTGCTTGGGGCGGTACCAGCGTGGACCGTCTGCCATTTTGGCCATTTTGGCAACACAAAATAGGTAAGCTGCTGGCAGAATCGCAGTACGTTGGAATACAAGTTTTTGCAAAGCCTTTTGGAAGCTTTCCTGTAAAACAGAAAAACAGGTCTCTGATCTGACTTTGCTTTAGCAGGTCATTTTTAATGCATGAACTATGGAAACTCTCTGAAATCATAAAGAACATTAATTAGTTCTGAAAGAACAAATGCTAAGAAGAGGCATTATACAATTATTCTCAGAGTCACCTAGTTCAGCCTGAAGTATAATTTAAATGAGCAAGGCTTCAGAATCCAATAAGATGGCTAATTTGGTGTCCATTATCCTTTTTAAGAGAAATTTTGTGCATAGCATTCTAAATCTGGTGTAGATTTTGAACCCGCTATGCATCTGAAGTATATATATATCACTTTATATATGCACAATCAAAACTTTAGCATATCAGAATTATAGTCACTCTGGTAAGAGACTAACTACATGATATAAATTACATATTTAAATGGGAACAAATCACCTGGTTACATTAAGTAACATCAGGTTTCCAGAATATGTGTCTGATGCAGAAAGGGGCCATCAATTTTCTATTGAAAGTAATTGTCTCTTTGGCACCATTTGCCCCTAAAAATGGGAATTGGTTTTCCTATGATTTCATGTTAAGTTCTAATCTGAAGCAGAAATAGATTGCAGGTAGAGTCTAACTCTAGCTGTTTCTCTAAAATGAAAAAAAAAGCTTAATGTTGAAGTAATTTGATACAATGGCTACATAAAAATGTGATTATTTAGGTGATGGTATTAAAGATCAGGATAAACATAAGAAGTAAAGGCAGAGAATTTATGTGGCTACAGTGCTATGATGGAATGTAGTGAGGAGGCAGATTCCCAGGGGAGGAGGGGGTGCATTCCAGAGGAATAAGAGGCAACTCAGCTCAGATATTATGTGTGAGAGAAAGAGGGTGAAGTCAGCCCCTCCAGAATACTTCCCAGAGTATATTGTAGTTGCAGATAGTAGAGTCCTCAGTCTGGCAAGATTCATGTCAGGCGCACAATCAAGAATGACATATGGCAATTTTTGTACATTGAATTCTAGACACCTCTAGACAAAATCTTGCCAGATTGAGGACTCATTTATTGTCTTGCACAAAAATGTACACATTGTCATTTCTTATAGACTGATATATAGACACAGATCAAATGATTATGCCTTTAACATTTTTAGAAACATTTAATACAAAATATATTTATGCCCAGCATCTTTGCACTATTCGTACAAATTCATGGCTTTTCCACGTGGCATCATTAAAATGCTGTTATTCAGTGGGGAAGTATTTTTGTATGGTGTTCCTCTGTTGGACAACAGGGAGGTATAAAAAGATAAAAGCTACTTACACCAACTATCATTCTTTCATTATTCAAATATATCTTGGGGACCTTGCTCGTACAGAAACCAGGGTACTACTGTTCCAAAGGACTGGTACTTGGGGTTCATAAAGAGTCTGTTTAAGGCCTGAAACATGCCCTGCAAAGCAGAACATTGGCAGGCTTTAGGTGGAAAGATTCCTTCTGAAGCTGAATCTTCCTTCAGGCAAAATCTCACAGATCCAGATTAAAAGACCAGGGAGAACAGCTGGCACTGACCAGAAGGGAGGGGGACATTGACCAATAAGAAGGGAGGCATTGCCTACAACTAAGCACTATAGACAGACTGTGTAGCTGACAAAAGTCAGAAAGCACCACTTTTGATGTGGAGCAGGAGAAGAAAAGTGAAAGCTACCTTTTCTGTGAGCTGAGGACAGAGTTGAGGGGGACTCAGAATGTCGGCCTGAGCCTTGAGTGGCATTAATTTACATTTTGAAATCCTGTCAAGCATATATTTTGCACTGATACGAAGTTGGCTGCAGTTCATGCCAATTTGAGAACTTGTTAGCTTTATAATATAACCTTTGCTGGACTGATGTAAAATCCAGACACATATAGGGCTGAAGAGAATGGTGATAATTAAGGAGGTTGATATCAGAAGTGCCAATCAGCCCAGTCCATAGCCTGCTTCTGCTACATACCTTCATGGCTTCCTTTGTAGAACTTAATTTCTTATTTATTTTCTTTACACAAATGCACTCCTAAAGACCTCACCTGAACACATCCGTCTACGATTGTAACATTTAAAATAAAATCTGGTCTTATTTGCCAAAATATTACTTTTTTTAAAAAAAGAATTTTATTGGTTTTAAAACATTTATGGGGAAAAGGTAAAAAGGTACATAGAAAATTTTGGTAGCTCCCTTGCTAGTAGTAGAAATCCCTCCAAATCTCACAATTTTACAAGTTTAAAAATAACATATAAAAGATAAGCATAAACAGAATTCTTACTTTGTATCAACCATGTGTTCAATCATCTCTTTCTTTGTCACTTTCTAGTATATCAACAATTACAATAATATTTCAAATACATTTATTTTTGTGACCTGAACCTTTTCGATGTTACCCCCTCCTCCCTGTCCCCAGGTGGAACCATAGCCCCCCCCCCTTCCCCATGTCTTGTACATTGCTGCCTTTCTTCCCACCTCCGCTGTCTTCGTCCTCTAGGAGAGAAAAATATTTTTTAATAAAGGCTTCAGCCTCATCCACTGTCTTAATGCTGATTCTGCTTCCCTCCCAGAAAATCAACATTCCCTCTGGCAATAATCATCTAAACCAAATTCCTCTATTGTATAGTTTCTTTGGTAAGGAAGAATACTTCCTCCTTCTTTCTCTTATCTTTTTCGGAATTTGCTTAAGAATAGTAATTTATTTATCTTGATATTTTAAAGGTCCCTTCCTTTGGGCCCCTAGCACCTCATCCCTCGTGGTCCTCCTAAGAAATTTAACATGTACATCTCTTGGAACATTATGAGTTCTAGCATATGCTCAGTTAATTCTATAAACCAAGTCCATATCCCACCACAACTGTTCTTTGTTTCTCTTAAGGTATTCTGCTAAAATCGTGCTCATAATATCTTTAAGATCTTCATTTTCTGTGTCTGGTAGGTTCTGGAACCTGAAAAAAAAAGACATTCTTTCAAATTCTATTTTGGTCATAAAGTTTTCCAGTTCTAAATTTCCCTTTCGGACCTCCTTAATCTCTTTCCCCATCCCAGCTGACCCCTCCTCCAGCACCACAATTCTTTGTCTATTTTCTGTTATGTTATGTTGTACCCCTCTGAGTTCGTCTTTGAGATCTGCCACCTCTTTTCTCAGTTCGTTTTGACCTCTCATAATTTCCTGAAACATTTGGTTGACAGATAATTCTTTTGAACTCTCTCCAGCTGCTTCTTTTTGTAGCAATGAAGTAATTTTCGGCTGCTGCGTACTTGGACTGGAAGTTGCTGAAGCGGGAGCTGATAGTGACTTGCCCGTTGGTGGTTTCTTAGGTCCCATTGTCTAAGTTCAAAGATGGTAAATCTTGTACAAAGAAAATGGCATCAGTGGAGTGCACAGCCGGGCCGGTCCAAGGTGGCAAGCAAATCCAAAAGTAAAAAGTTAATTCTCCTTCACTGTTCCAAGACACGGAGGTACACCAGAAAGAAAAAAATCAAATAATTAAAATCCAGAAAGTCCACGTAACAGAAGAGGTCCAGAAGTATTAAAAGATACCAGAGATTATCATTTTTCCCCCCAAAGGTAGTTTCAAAAGGCAGACTTCATTTATAAGTACAAAAACAAGAACCGAGGGGAGCCATTTTGCTCCTCCTTTTCGCAGAGAGAAGAGCAAAGGTTTCGATTTTTAAAAACAGCTCAGCAAGCACCTCTTGCAACTGCGATTTCAGTCTTTCTCACATAGTTAATTCAAGTGGCAAGTCAGCCTTTGTTCTCTCTCCATTCCGATGTAGAGAGAGATAGTTTAAATGCCACTTTGTCCGAGGGGGGGGGTTAACGAAAAAAACCCTCTAATCTTCGGTTTTAAATAGATTGAACAGGAATTTACAATAATCTGCTGCCTATCCATTACCGATAGTTGAGGAGATTAGGAAGGATCCTCCACTACCAACATTTCAGCCACACTTCCTTTGATTAACTTGTTTCTCCCAGAGCCCATTCAGCAAAGGGGAAAGCATGCCCCCCTTCTCCTTCCCGGCTCCTGGGGCGAAGCTGGAAACCCCTCCCACCGGCTGCCCCCGAGTCTGGGGGCTCCAACAAGCTGCCCTACAGCAGGGGACCCCTCCAAGGCCCACCAAGAAGACAAGCGGCAGACGAACCGTCCATCGCCTACAGGGACCGGAAGCAATCTCCTTGCCAAAATATTACTGAAGAATTTTTCTAAAAACTGTTCTTTTTCATCATCCTTTCCCCACCTTTCAGTTATCACATATAACTGATTTGCTTCTTTGGTATTAATATGATACTAATGCTCTGTATTTATTTGTCATCATTTGTGATTCTCTGTGAATTATAAACATACTATTACTTACTGACATCTATCCTAACATAAATGTTCCTATCTTTCCCTGCCCTTTGGTAATTTTCATTTGATGAAAGCGTATCCGCTAAGAGAAGTTTTCATATTTTGTCAATCTACATTCTAGTAAAATGAGAAATTTTCAATTTTTTTTTCTGGAGGATTGCATTCCCCAGAGGGTAATTCTGGAATACTGAGATACTGAATATTCTCTCAGATCAGTTTTGTAGAACAAAATGAATGTTTAATCAGAAAACTGCAAGTGAGCAGTCAGGAATATTGTTAGAAAAAGAAATCTGTCGTTGTAAGAAAAGCTTCCACACAGAGTAGCTGGAGATTTCAACAACAGGTGGGCAGCTGTATAGAACCTGAATTATGTACCCATCTACATCCACAAATACACATCCATATACACACACATATGAATACTGCTAGTATTCAGCAGGTTCTGGCCAGTTCTGGAGAACCGGTAGTGGAAATTTTGAGTAGTTTGGAGAACCGGTAAATACCACCTCTGACTGGCCCCACCCCCATCGAGTCCCAGCTGATCAGGAGGCAATGGGGATTTTGCAGTAACCTTCCCCTGGAGTGCGGAGAGAATGGAGATTTTATAGTATTCTTCCCCTGCCACGCCCACCAAGCCATGCCATGCCAACCAAGCCTTGCCCTCAGAACTGGTAGTAAAATTTTTTGAATCCCACTACTGGCACACACATATACATATGCACATATGCATAACACACACATTCATATTCCCTTTCCTGTATATTCCATCTTTCCTCCAGGAAAGTAGGCTAAGAGAGCTAATGGTTCAGTATGTTTCCATGGCTAAGGATTTGAACATGAGTCTCCCTGCTCCTAATCCAACACCCTTGACCATCACATTGCACCAACCTGGAATCTGCTTTTATACTTAAATATTTTTAATCAGCATTTCTCAATTAATTGCTTTCTGTGGGGATGGTGTCTTTCTTCTAATTATTATGCTAATAATAGTATATTTAATGGAATAATAAATAAAGATGGAGGATAGTCTATTCTGACAATCTCTAGAGTTGTCAGAAACAGTAGATTTTTTTTGAACACTATTTTTTTATTGCTTCATAACAGTTCATATTTGGAAGTGATTCTTGCCACAGTGAAATTCCTTTGTTCTACAAAACTAATCTTGCTTTCCTTTATCATTCTAATTATCATGGTGGATGAGTCTTATTCCTCAAATTAAGTGTGTATCTCGGTATTAACAAGCTTAAAGATTGTTAAGTATTTTTCGAGGGAGTAAAATATTAGTACAATGCAGTTAATGTATATGCATCATTCTCACTTATACAATTTTTATAAGCTTGAAACCAAGACCATTACTTTACAAAGAGAGGTAGCTAAATTAGGCATGTACCCATTGATATATGCACTGACGAATCTTGATAATTTAATTTAATATCCTAATAAATGCTCTATAGTCTATAGCCCATAGTGTGCAGAGAACATGACCAATATTTTCGCAGATGAATTTGTCTTTCTTACATTGAGCAAATGGGAAAGCATTATCCAATATGAAAGCATTATTTGCTGAAACATGTAAAGCCCAAAGGGGGGGAAAGAACAATGTTACAATTCATAATGGTATAGAAAAAGAGATTGCAGCAGATCTGTCCTGCAAGATATTTCCCATCAGATCCTACACTATGCAACTGAATCCTGCACAGAAGGAACATCGAGACTTAGGAAACCCTGGGACTTGGCAAGGAAAGCTATCTGGGTTTTAGACTCTGCCACAAATGGTTCTTTTAGTGACCAGTGAATTTATCTGCCACCAAGCAGATTTGCTCAGAAAGCCAATGCAGTTCTGGAAAAACAACTGGCAGAAGAATGGTAATTGGTACAGCTCTATTGATTAGGTTGTAAAGCACTAACGTTCTGAAGAAATAGCCTTTTCAAACAACTGTAAATGCTTCCTGCATCCCCTTGGAATTAAAATGCTGACTTGCATTCTGGGCATTTCAAAACGGAACCTGCCAATCTTGTGTTAAGATCAAAAAAGTTGTCTTTGCTGTGCCTATTAATTGTTCCTGTTCCTTTTGCTATTATTGTTGTTGTTGAATGCTCTGCAACATCTCAACTCCACTTTGTATTTAGCTGTACTGCAGCAATCAGACTGTCTTAAATTACTTTGCAGCATTCCTTTAATGTAGCCATAATAAAATGTCTCAGCAGGCATATTACTGCATTCACATAAATTTCAGGTGCCCTGTTTGCTTTTTGCACAGATGGGTTGGGAACAACACAGTATGCCTGCAGAAAGCTATCGATGCACCACTGTTTAAATCTATGCAAGCCAGATCAAATGCTGGTGTTATGATTTTCACAAGGTAATTCTGGACTGCCTTGAAAGCTTCACAGGTGCTTCAGTTAAAAGATAAGTGTTCATAAGACATGTTTCTACAAGAGCAGTGAAGTTTTTCTAAAAGCGAAAGAAAATAGCTATTCTAAAATGGGAGAGTGGCTTAAACTTTTGATGAGGAAGAATTTAATATATGTGAGTTTAGAATACAAACTCTTCGTAGTTTGGAATGCTAGGCTGCCTTGCATTCTGGGTCAAGCATAGGCCACAGTCTGCAGCACTGGATTCGTATTTTGCACTGAGAATTTTGAACAAATACCAGACCATTCTTTTCCAATGCAGCCAGTAAATGTAAAATAGCTCCATGTCATGTTTTAGATTCATATGACTATATTTTCATACCCTTTGCATCATTTTAAGGTGAAAGATCACAACTTCTGCAGGGAGTTTGGTCTTCTCATAATTGATGTTTGAGCATGCTCATTTGTGCTTCAAATAAGAATTTGAGACCAGGTTGTTTTTTTCTATATTCTATTTGTTTGTTTTCTAAGCTATTTATTAAGAGTCTTCTCCAATGCCAAAGTTCAAAAGCATGAGTCCACTTTCAGACCTGCTGCTTAAGTCCAACTTTTGTTTTCATAAAAAGTATCTTAAGAGAACCATTGTTTGCATCAATCAATCAAGAGCTGGAAGGGACCTTGGAGGTCTTCTAGTCCAGCCCCTGCTCAAGCAGGAAACCCTAGACCATTTCAGACAAGTGGCTGCCCAGTCTCTTTTTAAAAACCTCCAGTGTTGAAGCACTGTTAGGAAGTTTCTCCTTAGTTCTAGGTTGCTTCTCTCCTTGATTAGTTTCCATCCATTGTTTCTTGATTGTTTACATGAAACTTGATTGCAAATGATTCTAAACTTTAAATGCCATCTCAGCATCTGAATACTTTTCCAAAACCTTCATGGGTAATCTATCAAATGCTAGTCTGCAGCATATTTCTTGAGTATTGGTTCCTTTACTGTTGAAAGTTGATCCTAAAAGGCAGAAGCTATCAACTATTTTAGTATCTTCATTGTCAATTCTGCTTGCTAAACCTGTTTTCATTAGTTTGGTCTTCTTCAGATTTAATCCTAGTCTCATTTTATTTTCACTGTGCTTCTTGATTTGCAGATTATTTTAATGTTCAGCTATCAGAATAGTCTCAATGGCATAGCAGGTTACTGATGTTTCTTTCTCTAATTTTAAAATCATATTCATCTTCTTCCAATAAAGCATTTATTTATTGCAAAAACACTCTTTAGTATATATTCAGCATATAGGATACACAAATAAGATGAAACTATACAACTTTTTCTCAATCCTTTGTCAATCTGAAACTAATCTGTTTCCCCATATTCTGTCCACATTATGGCTTCCTGTCCTGTATATAGATTTTGCATGAGGAGAATAAGATGTCCTGGGATTCTCATTTTCCTAAGGAGTGTCCATTATTTTTCATAGTTGTCGCAATGAAAAACCTAGTCCATGAAACATATAGCAACTTCTTTTTTGTATTCCTTAGTTTTATCTAGAGTACATCAGCAGTTATGTCTCTTGTTTCCTGGCCTTTACTAAAAACAGCTTCAACATCTGTCATATCCCTTTCCATGTAGAGCTCTAATCAGCACTGGATGATCCTGAGCATTATTTTGATAACATGAGAAAATAAAGTTATTACATGATAGTTTACACAAGCTGTTAAATCTCTTTTCTTTGATTTGGTCAGTCTCTTGACCTCTTTCAATCTGTTGGCCATCGTGTTGTTCTCCAGATTTGCTAGCATAGTTTAATTGAAACATTTACTGATTCTTCTTTTGTTGCTTGCCATGATTCTGTAGATATTCCATCAATTCCTGTAACCTTCCAATGTGATAATGACTGGAATGTTGAAATGAAATCATCATCTAATACTAGAGATTCATTTAAATAAGGAATATCCAAGGCATTTGGATGCTATCCTTGCTATATATAAATTCTGTATACTCCCTCTTTGATGGATTTTTTTTTAAAATCAGTTATATTTTTTGCCTATTGGTATCCTTTGGGATGCCTTTCTGAGGTTAGAATTTCCTTCTCAATTCAGAGATATTTTGGAAAACTTTACTTCTTTTTCCATCTCTGTTTCCTTAATGATTTTACAGATATTGTTGTAGTAGTGTTCTTTATTTCATCTAACCACTCTCTGAAATGTGTGTATTAAATTCCTTACTGAGATGTTTAATTTTATTTGCATGCTAATATCAGCAACTAATAGATATCTGGAAAGCCACATTGTAAAAACTGTTAGTATTTACAATATTTTTCAATATTGTATAATGTACAATCTGTTCTTCATGCAATTCTAACACTAAATAAAGAGAATCAAATTTAAGAAATGAATAAACATTGCACTTATTCATTTATTCACTGAAGGCAATAATTTGTATGGCAAAAATACATGCACTGTTAATTTTATCAGTTCATTTGAGGGGAGTTTAATAGTAGGTGTTTCAATCAATGTGATGAAAAACAGGTGTGAGTGTTGGAGATCATGCCTTACTTAAGGAACAGAATTCTGTCCACAAGTACTCCACACTTAACAGCATTAATTGAGATCAATTATTAAGAAACAAAACTCCTGTGTAACTGCAACAAAGCAGTTAATTATATTCCCCAGACTGGAAAAGGTTACCAAACTATTTTCAAAGAGTTTGGACTCTACCAGTCCATTGTCAGGTAGATAGTGTACAATTGATGCCAATTGAATATGTCCATATTCTGTCCATGACCTGACATTCAACTGAAAGTGGATCATGCAACAAGACAATGACCCAAAATACAAACGTTGTATGATCAAAGTATGGTTAAGGCAGAATAAAGTTAATGTTTTGGAATGAACAAGTTCATGTCCCGATCTTAATCCTATCAAAATCTCCAGAAGAATCTGAAGCAGGCAATTCATGCAAGGAAGTTGAAGCTGTTATGTAAGGAGGAATAGTCCAAAATTCCTCCAAGCTGATGTGCAGGATCAATCCAGTTATTTAAAGCTATAGTTATTACTTTCCAAGGGATGCACACCATTTACTGAAAGCAAAGGTTGACATACTTTTGCCACATGCAAATATATAGCTTTGGATCATTTTCCTCACTGAATAAATGAACAAGAATACTATTTTACAGCCAATTGTTTAATTGGGTTCTCTTTATCTAGTTTTAGGACTTGTGTAAAGAATGGATCACATTTTAAGTCATATTATACAGAAATATTGAAAATTCAAAAGGGCTTACAAACATTTAAGCACCACTGTATACACAAAATGAATTGCGAATAAACTTCATTCAAGAGCAAATATTGATTTGTGGTAATCTGGAGTGAAATGCAATTTAACTGAAGAATCTGTACCAACTGACATTGGCAATTTGTTGGTTTGCCTTTTGCAAAATTTAAACTATAGTTCTTATTTCTAACCTTCTTTCTGCCTTATAAATAATCATTATTCAGCTCTTACCTTTTTTTAAAAAAGGTGTCCTATCTAATTGTTTTCAGAAGTCTCTTATGAGCACTCTTTTCATACAACACTCTGTTGTATTTAGAGTGTTATCTGCATACAGCTTGAAACCTGATTGGGAGTCCACAATCTTATAATTAATCCTTATATCTCCAGCTCTGAATGGATTGGTACTTACCCTCTTATTATTCATTTTCTGTTTTAAAAGAAGCCATAAATGATTCTTAAAAGCTGTATTTTGAATTATTTACATGGGAACCATCAGTGATAAGAAAAAAGCATGAAAAGAGCTGGGAGAAAAGGCTATTCTTCTAAACCTCATAATAAAGCTATTGATTATTCTACCCAGTTTTAAAAAGGCTGCCTTTTGTTTGTGGATACTGGCCCTTCAATGCCTAAGCTTTTTTTTTAATGATGCACTATGAACAGTATTTATCTTGCAAATCATATTATTCCTTCCCCCTATATACTTTAATGTTTTGCTTTTTCTACAGTATATCTTTAAATCATCAGAGAGCTTCCTAAAATGCAAACAGTTGTGTTTTGTTGCTTTTTCCCCTGCTTGTTATTGCAAAATGCTTCATAATAGCATCAGCCGGAATGGTCCCAATGCAATGCTCTTGGTGTGCAGCTGAACTGGCTTTTCATTCTAACTTCCAATGCTTCGTCTCTTGGGTGCCATAAAACATAAGAGCATAACATCTTAATGGAATCAAGCTTTCCATTTTTCTGGAAAGCTCATGTTATATGTGATGAGGTGCAAGAAGAGATGCCTAGAGCACTATAGGAGGAAAATGAAGAGTGAATCTGACCAAGCATCAGTAAGAGCCCATATTAAGAATTACAAAATGGTGATAACAGTGTCAAAATATAGCTATTTGTTCACTCTTATCACTATAGATAGCTATCCAGCAGCCCTTTACAAAATGACTCATTCCTTGCTGGGGAGGAATAAGCCAAGGGATCATCCATATGGCCACTATGAGAACATTTTAGAATATGATGGATACAGTTGTTCAGAATCATTGGGAATTGGACTCCAAATGATAAGGTGCAAGAAGCAAGGTGTTTTGCAGTTACCTACAGTTAACCTATAACACCTGAGGAAGTGGATTGTTAATCTACTCACCTGTTTACAAGAAACATATCACTGCTGGCTGGTGAAGGCCACCCAGAAGGTGAGATGTGGTTGGGTCCATGTGATTGTATCTGTTTTATTAAGAAAAAGGATTATATTCCTTCCCTGAAGAAGGAGGGGATATACGACCACCTCAAAAAGCCTTTGCTTTTCATTTAGTCCTCAACCTTTCATATTTTAGGGAAAGATGTTGAAAAGGTGGATACCTTCAGAAGGACCTGAAGGAAACAGATTATCTAGAAGGAAACAGAAATCCAGATTTTAGATCAGGTCATAATATTGAAACAATATTGATCATGCTTGCTGATTACCTTTGGCAGGATTGGGACAGAGCTAATGTAATTATCAAGGCTGCCCTTGATCTTGCAACAGCTTTCAATACCAGCTTTCAATGACCCAACCCGGCTGCGGCTGATGCTCCACATCATAATGATCTCCAGGAGGAGGAGGGGATGCCATCTCCCCCATTGTGAAGCACGTTAAATTTAACTGTGTTGCACAAGGTGCTGCGAGAACAGCAGGCAGGCTATGGAGGTGGCAACAACAGCAGTGTCAGCTGCAGCCAGGCCAAGCCAGTATCTCGGGGCAGAGAGCAAGTCACGTGTCTCCCCGAGCGACGAAGGTGCACACAGCACCAACAAGAGCCTGCAAGATATGGCAAGTATAGGAGCACTTCGCTCCCATTCTGGAATATAGAGCGAGTCTGCATTGGCCACTGTTGCCCTTACCTTCTCAGGTCAGGTAAGGAGTGACTGGGAGGGAAGGGCAAGGGGGAGGGCCAGCCAGTGGTGGGTTCAGCCGACAGGGAGCCACAGCAGGGGGATTAAAGAACTTTATCTGGAGACCTGAAATGACTCTTGATTTCAATCATATGGTAAGGCACACAAAGAAGAAGAAAGAACATCAACATCAACAACAAAAAATCACCTGTTTTTGGAAATGGTTCAAGAGGGGATACACACAAACATACACAAGAGAGAGAGAGAGAGAGAGAGAAAGAGAGAGAGAGATGAGGAAATGATGGAGGGAGAGAATGAGAGAGGAAAAAATAAATGAGAGAGATAGAAGCGGGAGAGGGAGACGGTCACAGAAATGAGAGAGCTTGAGGGAGAGAATGAGAGGGAAAAGAGGGAAACAACAGAGAGAAGGGGAGAGAAAGAAAATAAAGAGAGGCAAAGGAGGGAGCGAGAAGCAGAGGAAAAAGAGAAAAACAAGAGAGGGAGAGAGGGAGAGAGAGAAAGACCCATTTCCAACAGAAAATACATGAAGCCAAAAAACCTGGGTAGACGTGGCTGAGGGGGTCATGTGACTGGGTGGGAGTGATGTTGACCATGCCCACCCAGGTTTTGTGACTCCCAGTGTTTTCTTTTCTGTGGGAAACAGGGCCAAATGGCTCTTTGAGTGTTTAAGGCTGCAGACCCCTGCTCTATATCTATGTTCCTAGATTCCCAGATGACATGGCAAAGTCATATTTGTAGGCCCTGGAAATGGCCAGCAAGGCAGAGACCTCAGGGGAAATAATATTCCAAAGAATGTGTGCCACAGCATAAAAATGTTTCAACAGATTAACAGAATTGGAAGGGACCTTGTAGGTCATCTAGTCCAACCCCTGCCCAAGCAGGAGACCCTACACCATTTCTGACAAATAGCAATCCATCTCTTCTTGAAAGCCTCCAGTGATGAAGCTTCCACAACTTTCAAATGCAAGCTGTTCCGTTGGTTGATTGTTCTCGCTGTCAGAAAAATTATCCTTATTTCCAGGTTGAATCTCTCCTTGATCAATTTCCATCCATTATTCCTTGTCTGGCCTTTGGGTGCCTTGGAAAACAGGTTGACCCCCTCCTCTCTCTGGCAGCCCCTCAAATATGCACTGCTATCATGTCATCCCTGGTCCTTCTTTTCACTAGACTAGCCATGCCCAGTTCCTGTAACCATTCTTCTTATGTTTTAGTCTGCAGTCCCCTAATCATCTTAGTTGCTCTTCTCTGCACTTTTTCTAGAGTCTCAACATCTTTTTATAGTGTGGTGACCAAAACTGGATACAGTAGTCTAGGTGTCATCTTAGGCTTTATACAGTGGTACTAGTACCTCACTTGATCTTGATTGTATTCCTCTGTTAATGTAATTTAAGATTGCATTGGCTTTTTTGGCTGCTGCCACACACTGCTGGCTCATATTTAACTGGTTGTCCACTAAGACTCCAAAATCCCTCTCACAGTTACTGCTATTAAGCCTGATATCACCCAGTCTATATATGTACTTTTGGTTTTTCTTGCCTAACTGTAACTGTCTTTTCTCTACATTGATTTTCTTTTTGTTAGGTAGGACCCAATGTTCAAGTCTGTCAAGATCCATTTGGATCTTGAGCCTATCATCTAGGTGTTGGCTATTCCTGTCAGCTTAGTATCATCTGCAAATGTAGTAAGTTCCCCTTCTATTCCCTCACCTAAATCATTTATGAAGCTGTTGAAGAGTACTGGGCCTAAGATGGAACCTTGTGGTACCCCACTGCTTACTTTCTCCATGTAGACGTAGACCCATTAAGGACTACTCATTGAGTATGGTTTGTCAGCCAGTTATGAATCCATCTGGTGGTGATGCTATCTATCCCACAAGAAGTAGTTTTCCTCCTGGGTTCCATCAGATGACATTCCTTTATGGATGGGACCTGTAACATACCATACCTCCCAGACCTGAAGAGATGTGTAGATGTGATTGGGAAGTGGCAATCCCTTAAATAACCCAGCCCGAAGCCATTTGGGGTGATACAGAATTTGAGGGACTTTCAGAATTCACAGTTCTTGCTCAAGGAGCAAGTGGCAACTGTGTCCAAGAAAACCTTCTTATAGCTTCATCTAATGCTCCAGGAGGCCCTTAGTATACTCATTCATGCATTGGTCACCCATTGTTTGGACTATTGCAATGTGCTCCACGTCGGACTGCATTCGAAGACAGCTTGGAAACTGAAACTAGTCCAGAACACAGCAGCTTTGATAGTTACAGACTAGTCACTATATGCCTATGTAACCAGCTGCACTGTATACCCGTAGGTGTCTGGGTACAATAGTGAAGTGCTGCATGTTTCTAGAAAGCCGTTCATGACACAGGACCTGATTATTTGGGGACTGGGGCAACATACTCTGGACCCATCAGTTAAACACTGATCCCTGATAGGACCCAGGAAGTGGGCCTTTTTGGTGCAATTCCTGCTGTCCAGAATGATGTTCCTTCAGAGATTTGTACAGTCCCCACCAGTGACGTGCGGTGAGCTTTACGGCTGGTGAGGCTGGTAACGTCATCAGCGTGAGCCGCGGTCCCCTTCATGTTGTCTCAGGAAGGAGGGGAATGGGACCACGTCAGCCTCCCTCCTGCGCACGTCCCATTCCCCACCTTCCTAAGTCAACATGAAGGGGACCGCGGAGCGCGCTCCACGGGACAGCGGCTCACGCTCCGCGATCCCCTTCATGTTGACTTAGGAAGGCGGGGAATGGGACGTGCGCAGGAGGGAGGCTGAGGCTAGAGGAGGCTGAGGCTAGAGGAGCCTCCTGCACACATGGTCCCATTCCCCTCCTTCCTGACTCCTGAGTCAACATGAAGGGGACCACGGAGCGCTCCCATTCCCGTGTGCAGAAGGCTCCTCAGCGCCTTTTCCCTTTTCCCTTTTTTTAAAATTTTCATGATGAGAGCGGTGCGGCTCTGCCTCCCCTGCCTCCCCTGACCGCACATCCCTGGTCCCCACTGTGACCCTGTTCAAATCAGCCCTGAAAACCCAGCTGTTTCGACAGGCTGTGGTTAAAATGAGTGGTTAAACCTCTTGTGCAATGTTTGGTCTAGTACAGTTAGTTTTATTTTTCTGGACATTTGTCTTTGTAACTTTTGTATAATATTGTCATGATAGAGATGTGCAGCCTATAAATTTAATAATCAATCAATAAATATTGTGTGGACTTAATTTGTCTCCATAATCGATAAAGAAAGAAGCTTTTTAGTTTCAATTTATGTACATTCTGCCTTCAATAATCACACCCAAGGCATAAGATTTTGGGGGTCAAACTGCAGACAGTGCTAAATGTGCCTCTGCATTTAATGAGCTGATTTTTAAAAAATGGAAAGAGCATCAGCTAGGGAAATAGTAATTAATGGGTTGCAACAAGCATAAACAAAGCATTAACTGTTTCCTCCACTACCTACTAAAGGCATTTTCTTTGCAAAGACTACTGGGAGGAGCTATCTTCCTAATGCAAAGAACAATGAAATTTCTTCAGCAAGATTGTTGGGGTCCCAGTGATATCCTAGATGAGAAACATTCCCCTAGATTTCCCCATGGCTGGCTGGGGAATTCTGGGAGTTGAAGTCTTAAAATTGCCAAGGTTAGACATCCCACACTAGATTAATGCTATTTGCCTTTCTTAAAACCTGCAGGGAAATGAAAACACAAATGTACCTTTGCTGCTTCACTCAGATAAACTGCTAAGAAGGCAATGTTTGGGTGAAGGACAAATATCTACAGTAGGTTCACCAATCTAGGGAACAAACCTAATATGAATTACTACTTTCCCCCCCTTTTATTAATGATCTGAAACACAAGCGAGTACAGTTAGTACATTTTTACAGCGAATTTAAACTTTGGCATTCCCAGACACGCCCAGTCCCTTTGAAATTATCCCAACTAGGATTAAGAATTTGAAGTCGGGCAGTCTCCACTGGCATGTGAGAGAGTTGTTTTTCTAAACATCTTAGCTCCATGGAGAGCAGATGTGAAGAGATGTTCCTGGGGAGATAATACCTTACTTTCCCAAATTGCTGTTCTTCCCCACATAGCTCTAATTAGTTTGCCTTTTTTTCCAAGCATAGATATAGCTGCAGGCTACATAATAAGCCTAAAACATAGTGGGTTTGAAGTGGCTGGATGACATATCAACTGTCTTGAAAACAAGTATCTTGTAACACAACAAACATCTGTTTGAGCCACAATTACCATGTTTACGTCACATTGGTTTTCGTCTTTCCTAAGATATTTTTTGCTATTCTGATTCATTTGTCAGGAGTCCCTATGCCTTGCACCCTTCCAGCAAATTTTGTAATTTAAAAACTCTTCATTTCTTGCAGGACTGTAGTAGCAAGGTATCATATAAGTCACAAAATAAGGAGAAAAGTAGCTTTATTTCTATAGAGAAGGTGTTCACTATATGAGCATGTTGATTGGACTTTATGGGGGCTGCAGTCCAATACATTCCAAGGATTTGGGACTAGGGAAGGCTGAAGTATGTGTTCATATAACACACTAAATCAAGGGCTGTGGTGATGCAGTAGTTAGAATGCAGTATTGCAGGTGAATTCTGCTGATTGCCGGCTGCCAGCAATTTGGCAGTTCGTTTATCGCCGCTCAAGGTTGACTCAGCCTTCCATCCTTCCGATGTCATTAAAATGAGGACCCAGATTGTTGGGGGCAACATGCTGACTCTGTAAACCACTTAGAGAGAATTGTAAAGCGCTGTGAAGCAGTATATAAATCTAAGTACTAGTGCTATTGCTTAAACATTGAATCTCCAAGATTTATACAGCTTATTAAACCAAAAGAAAGCCTTATAATGGTTTAGAATATTGGGAGACCCTAATGATAACAGGGGATAGTATTTAGTTTGTTTAAGGGACAAATGAAGTCTTTATTTCAGATATTGGCAATGATATTCTTGACACTGAGCAAAAACTTGCACAGAAAACTTTTTATCTTTGAAACCAGCACCCTTAAAATGTTTTCTCAAAGTCATGGCCTAAGCTTATAGCTTCTTTTATGCACAATTCAGATGTTCATATAGCCTGAATTGCTGAATGTTTGGACTCTCAAGAAAATCCCACAGGAAGTTCTTCTATCGGATCTCAGCTTTTATGTACAAATATTCTCGTTCCAAATGAGATTCTATTCAGTGAAATGTCAAAACACTCCAGAACTCATTGAACCTGAACTGGCAGGTTAGAGTGGGCTTCTTTTGGAAAGAGGTGGGAGGCAGTGAATGCAGACAGGAGCAAAAACTTTGCCCATTGAGTGAAAGGTAAGTCAGAGCATCACCAGGTTGCTGGAGGAACCAAATGATGCACCCCGATTTCTGTTACTGAGCTGTGTGAACAAACAGTGGTGATTTTGCAATTCAGCCAAGGAAAGAAAGGAAAGATACTTCTCTCTGGCAACATGATTCCCTTTCAGTTCAAAAAAAGGATAGAGAACTAAGGATGCATCCCGATAGCTTGCTTAACTTGCCATCCTCCAGTCTATGAGGCAACACAAAGCATACTAGGTCAAATTTGCTCCATTTAAATAACCACTCACTAATCCTTATCTGAAATTTGCATCATGAGTGGTACTGACCTAGTATGCTATTAATGCAGGCCAAGAGAAGTTGCACTGATAGGTGGATTACCCTCTAGTATGAATATCATCCTCCAACTTCTCTTACTGGCATGACCTGGAGATGTGGCTGGGCAAAGATGTACATTGTGTCGGATAGCTAGAGAGACAACTTAGCTGGAGCTTGAGTTGGGATGGGTTTCTGTAAAGCAGGAGAGACTCTCCCCTCCTACTTTATTGGATCACCTGCAATATCTGATCCAATGGAGTGCACCTTTGTTCACGGCAAATACATTAGGCCAGTTTGGTCTAGTTGTTAAGGCACCAGGCTAGAAACCAAGAAATTGTGAGTTCAAGGCATGAAAGCTAGCTGGGTGACTTTGGATCAGTCTTTCTCTCTCACTCCACTGAAGGAAAATGTGTTAGGTATGATTTCTGCCTTCCATTAGTTTTAAAAATAATAAAAGCAGGATTAAAAACAAACCAACAAATAATTCACTCAATATCCCATTTAAGATAGAGACAATCCTGCAGTTTTTTTAAAAAGTCCCCTTAGCTCTGTACAAAAAGAAAAAGAAATGAATTGTACCAGTGGTGGGTTCCGGATCCCAGTATGGTTGGAACGGTCCTGGCATCACTCACATGGATGCGCGTGATGAGCGCATGCATCATATCTGCCAGTGATGCCTCCGCAAGCCTCTGTGATGCTCCAGTTGCTCGAAGGAGCATCGCGCAGGTGCTGTATGTGCCATGCGCATGCGCGCAAGCGCTGAAGGCTTTAAAGGACAGGTAAGGAGCTTGGGTGGGTGGGTCCAGAGCACCGTACCGGAATGGTACCCAGTGCTCCGGGCAGGCTCCGGTACACCCGTACCAGGGCGTACCGCCTGCAACCCACCACTGAATTGTACCTTCCATCCATTTCCCTCCAATATCGATGCTTCTAGACATTAGGAAAAAATATCTTCATTATAATGAAATGAAGCTGCCTGGCTACAAAGCTGTCATTCTTGCTATATTAAAAAACCAATTGAAAGCTGTGAAGGTAGCATGATATACCACCAAGTTTGTAACTAGACATCTTTTCCATCATTTCTATGCATAGTTATACACTGCAATGGGCAGTCCCTGCTGAATGAGGTAATAAATTCTAAATAAAATTAGTATTATTTCAGACTGAAGGACAGGAATTCACTTTAAGCAAATTTCTACACTGCCACTATTTACATTGCATAATTGAAATACATTATTTCTTTGCAAAAAGGGTTGTGGAGAAGTTTTAAAAACCTAAGCAGCAGCCTGGGCTTTTATTTACCTATTGTCAGTGTTACCCTTTGCTCAATGAAACCCACATTCTTCTTAAAGGAAAAGGGACTAAGAATCCATAAGCTCTGCAGAGCGCCAACACTTGTAGCTCATATTGTAGCTAATCCACAAATAAGGTGGTTCAGCTTCTAAACTCAGGTTTAGTTATGGGTTGCAGAGCTGCTTTGGAATTGGTGCAAAATTCATGTGGACTGTAATCCAAAGATTTGCAATGAAGTTGAATGTGAACAGAGAATGTTAATTTAAAGTTCTGAAACTAAATTGCAACATGCAGAGAATCAACTCCTCCAAGACAAGTAAATGATGGTACAAATTTTGGGAAGAGATAGCAAATCCATACCAGACCTGCAGATTCATAACTTACTAACCCAGTCCTAAAAGTCAGGCAATAGGAGAGGGGAAAAGATTGAAAGGAAGAAAACTAGGTAGTTTAAGGGAAGAAAATAAAAATCTATGTTTAGATGTCACAGGTGAGATGAAAAAGAGAAGAAGAAGAACTGAAAACTGGAACTAGCAGGTGGGGATACCTTCTGTGGTCCCAAAATTGTGAGCAAGACATGAAGGGGAGAAAGCATAAGGCTTTGTGCAAAGAATACCAGAGTAACAACTGACAGTTGTTGAGCTGAAGAAGCTTCTTGGATGAGAAGCAAAACGTATTCAAAGAAAAAACAGAAAGTCCAGTTCCTCTTGAAAAAGCACCTTTGGGACAACTGATAGTTCAGTTAATGTGATACCTGAAGAACTAGGGGTGAAGACAAGCTGAGAAGCATGCTGGACTTTGCTGGAGAGTCTGGGGACTCTGGGGAGTAAAGATGCTAGAATGAAAGGGGACAGACAGGTTGAAGCAGCCAAGTATGTGAGATGTTGGCAGAGACAATTATACTGAATGCATTTCTCAAATTGAGAGAGGGAGAGATGAAACCTGAGCAATATACTGCATATTTTAATGTGGCTCATAGTTTAATGTTGCAGAAAGTGACTAATGTGCCTCTCTGCTATTATTGATATACTATATGTTGTTTCATACAGTTACAGAGTTGGAAGGGATCTCGAAGGTCTTTTAATCCAACCCCCAGGTCGAGCAGGAGACCCTATACCATTTCAGACAAATGGTTGTTCAGTCTCTTTTTGAAAGCCTCTTGTGATGGAGCACTCACAACTTCTGAATGCAAGCCATTCCATTGGTTAATTGCCCTCACTATTAGGAAATGTCTCCTTAGTTCTAGACTGCTTCTCTCCTTGGTTAGTTTCCAACCATTATTTCTTGTCTTGCCTTTTGGTGCGTTAGAAAATAGTTTCTCCCCCCCCCTTGTTTTTGTAGGAGCCCCTCAAATATTAGAACACTGCTATCGTGTCTCCCCTAATCCTTCTTTTCATTAGACTAGACATACCCTGTAATTATATCATTTCCTAATGATGTAGGCAAAAACGGTAAAAAAGGGAATTTCTTTTTCTTATAGGATGCCCCAGTATGGGGAGAAAAGTCCCTTCTCAGACTACACTACTGATGGAAAAGTTTGGTAGCAGCAATGAGAATAATCTCTGTTTAGAGGAGGAGAAGAAACACTTGGGATGTCGGGGTTGGAGTATTGGGGGGAAAGTACGTTCTCCAACTTAAGACAGAGTTCTGTGTTGCTTTTGTGTTATAGCTGAACCTACACATGACATGCTTGTAGGCTTCACTCAGAAGCTTTATTTACAAACAGTCTTGATATTTTAAAATGTATTAAAACTTCAAGTCATGCTAACTGGCATCCAGTACAGAAGAGTCTGTCTTTGCAAATCCTGTTGAAGATTTTCAGATTGTGGGGTTATTTATAGATACCACTGCTCCTAGATATCGGAAATAATGTATTGGTAAATGCTTCAGCACTGTACTTTTTTTATGAGTATGATTTGTATAAAAAACACATTTCCTTGTCATACTAAGTGAGCTTTTTACCTCAGAAAAAATTATTGGAAGATTGTTCCATTTTCTTTCAGCCTCACCAAGTCTTTCTCCTCTTCACTCTAATAGCCTTTCTGTTCCTGCTGTAAATGGTTATGTTCTTATAGATGTGGTGATGACACCTGGCTTAAATGGCTTTAAAAGGGATAAGATAAATGCATGGAGGATAGGTTTTGATAGCTAAGTGAAATCTCTGTCTATGGAGTCTACAGTATATCTTCATAATTTGACCTGCTGCAGTGCAAGTAATGGGATAGAATTGTGTCTTCATTGTATTGCCTGTGGATCTTTTAGAAACACGTGCTTGCCCACTCATGGAAACTACACATTAGACCAGATCAGTGATGGTGAAGCTATAATACGAGTGTCAAAGGTGATATGCCATGATGTTTTGAGTGACATGCCAGTGTTCATCAACACACAACAGTAACTATTCTCCCTCTTTGAGTTACCAATTAGTGGACTAGATGGACCATCTGGGAAGATTTCTCTCCATTGAGATTGCCTGGGAGGGCAGACAATTTTTATCTAGGCTTTCCCCTCCAGGACACAAATGCGGCTACCACGTATGCAGTGGCAAAGTTCTGTGTTGCTGCAATGTCCGCAAGAAAAAAAATGGTTACAGACGTATAGTTGTCATCTTGTACCAATTATTTGGACATATCTCTAACAATTTCTGGACCATTGTATTTACTCCCATACTTATCAGCTTTGCACCCAGGTAAACCAGGGAGTGACCCCAACAATTTGAGAACATGTATGTTATCCACTTTTAACGTCAATACTTTTTGATTATATTTTAATGTCAGTACTTTTTAACATATTGTAAAAAGTAATGTGTATTGCTGGTAAAGATTTATACTTATTTCTCTCCATCCTCCACTATCACCATTTACATTTTGCAATATGTTTACAACTGTTTATTTAATATTACTGAAGGACCATTTTGGCAGGATGTTTGCTAGTTATATGGAAGGATGGAAGGTGACAGGCAACACTTAGACTGGAATTGTTGATAGGTTCCATGCCTTCCAATGTATCCATATTGCCTCTAGCAAAAATTGATGGCTGAAATAAGTAAAAATTCAGCCAGAAGCTGCCAATTGCTGGTGCAACTGATGCTTTTCAGAATAAAATTAGCACAAGACAGTTGGTTGCCTTTTGGAGTTTATTCTCCAAAAGTACAGAATGGAATGCTGGTGAGGCAAGAAAGGCTGTTGATAATTATCTAGGTGAGGATGTGTACAACATACATATTTAAAAGTTTTCTCTTATTCCCCTGTATAATTTCAGCTCTAACTTGAAATGGAAAATGAAATTCTATAAATACTATTTATAGTGTGTTTTTCTGTCTGTCTTATGAAGTCATTAACAGGAGAGCTTAACATAAGAGAGACTTTAGTTACTTTATTTTTAGAAATGTCTTAAGTTTTTGCAAAGGTTTCATGCCTTTAGTTTGCTTTTCTCCCAACCCTCTCAAGTAAACCTAAAAAGTTCAATGTTGCCCACTTTGGGAAGGTTCCAAATACATAAGGGGTACATGAGCAATCATGCAGTCTTCCACATGAGAAAGGTTTTAATAGGAAATCCATTTAATACATTATAGTGAAAGAAAGAAATATAAAAAGGAGCTTAGATGGTAAATGGGGAAAAAAGAAATCATGCTTTTTGAAGTCCACATAAAATTAGGACAGATCAATCTAAGGTAGACACGTTAGTTACTGTCATGGATTCAGTCTGAAGAAGAAGCACAACAATGAAGAGGAGATCCATGTTTATTGCAAGGGTCTTTGAGTGCTTGCATGAGAAGAAAGAGGAGCCCTGAACAATAAAAAAAGCATCTCTATGTTGTAGTTTCTTGTTATAGCTGCCCTTGGGCTGTACTATGAGCTGGTGAGGAAGCTTCTATTCTTTGGTTTATATAGGATTTGGGGGGAGGGTTGTTTGGGGACAGTGAGGATCAATTTGGGTCTGATATGATTAGGTTTGACCCTGGCCATGATTAAAAGACAGAGAAGAAAAGACTATGCTGTCTCCATTTTCTTTCTTTATTATTAAATTTATTAAATTTATAATTTATTATTATTTATTTTCTCCAATATATTAAATGAGGAGCATACTGGGTTTCAGAAGATATGCAGAATCATCTCAAAGACGATGGCTGTTAGAAAACAGCTTTGCTGATTAAACATCTCTAGTTTGTTATTATCTTTTTCTTCTTATCACTACTGGACAATCACTAGAGAGCTAGTCAACAAATTAGGAAATGGTCTAGTGCACAGGTGTCAAACTCAATTTCATTGAGAGCTGCACCAGGGTTGTATTTGACTTGGGGGGGGGGCAGGATGGGTGTGGCCAGGGTGAGTGTGGTCAGCTCAATGTCACTTGTGTCGAGGTTGCCTGTGGTGGCCCGAGTGCTCTGCCAGCAAAAATAGGCTGCCAAGCTCTGTTTCTGGTGCAATAGCTTCCTGCAACCCTCTGCCAGCAAAAACGTAACTCAATAGGGTCACCTGTGGCCCTCCCGAGCTCCATTTTCACTGATAGGGTCACTGCAGGCTGCTCCTTTGTTGTTTCCAGGGTGGCCCCATGGGCAGATCTAAGCACCCACGGGCTGGATCCGGACACCAAGCCTTGAGTTGGACACCCTTGGCCTAGTGGCTGAACTTACTTTCCCTAAATCTTAATATAAAAAGGAATGTTTTTAAATGGTTTAACTGCTGTGTGAAAAGAGCTGACATGTGAGATGTTTAATGGGAAGCAGAATATGAGTCCAGGTTTATTTTGGCTTCTCAGCATATGGCCAACTCAGCAAATATTGTGGATATCGATGAGCCTTATCAATATATAACATCACAATCAAAAACTCTTTTTTTCAGAAATCCAAGAAGAGTTTGTGAAATGCTTGAAATAATCTATTTTAATTTTTTTCACATTCCAGCCTGTGTAAACAGATTGTGCATTTTGACTTGTTTTACATTGGAGGTTCTATGAATGTGTGCTGTCTACTTGTGGTTATATTTACATGAGTGTGAGAAATGAAATGTATATGATACAACTGGGTTTACTTTATTCCAATATAAATGCAAATAATGTAGTCTGGATTAGGACCCTCATGCATGGTGAAGACTAGTTTTTATATTTCCTTCTTCAAAACGATATGAAGCCATGCTGCCAATGTTCAGCTACTGCACTCACAAGGAGGTGTATAAAAGGGAGCTGTGGTAGCCACATCTCATCCTGAGGTTGTGGATTATCGATCCTTCACTTAACAGCACTCTTGTGCTCTAGTTTCTTCTTAACTGGTATGAACAAAGAATCTACAAAAAATGTAGAAGCATAGAAACAGGAGAGTGCTGGTTTAAGAATGCCTGGTTGTGTTGCCTTGGAATGTTAAGGAAGGGGTGGAAAGGATACAGATTGTTTCTGCCTTCAGCACTATTAATCCTGTGCATTTTGTCAGCGCTAAATCCACTGCAAATAATAAAAAATAAACCTGCCTTGCATTAAATCCTGAGCAGCCCATTAAAAACTGTGTACACAGTGAAACAAACACATGATTAAATGAGGCCTATAGCAGTATTTCTATAAAATGCCCCTCTAAATAACATTATGGAAAAGGCCCATTCGGAACTGATTAACCTCAGTTCAGGAAGATCATTTATATCAAATCATTATGCTCAGTTGATTAAAAATGAATTAATTCATACAGAAAAGCTTTTCCAACCACTGCCTCTCCTCATAAATCTAACATGAAGTTGAAGGGGGGGGGGGTTAGAATGCAAAACCTAAACATGCAATTTTAACTAGTTGCAAACCCAAATATGTGGGGGTTGTATGGGAAAATATATGCAAGTATTTACACATTCAGCACCCATCTAAGCCTTGATGGGTTGACGTTCCTAAGAATTATTTTCAGGGAATATATTCAAAGTATGGGAGGATCTTATCTCCTACCATCTCACTGTGATCAGTAGATATTCCTAAATTTCAAGACTCATGATATCTAAGAGTCAAACCAGACGTGGTTTTTGCATCTTTTGTGTATGTATTTCTGTGTGTACCTTTTTAATATCTGGGGGGTCTCCTTTTTGCTACAAAAGTTGCACATAGTTCAAAGGAACAGACACTAACCACCATCTGCCTAATTTATCTATGGTTCAGCATCACCTCACCTCATCCCTATGTTAAGGCCAAGCAGAGATTATCTGCAGCAATAAATGGGAAGGGAAATTAGGAAAGGGGTCAGCTCTCACCAACTGTATTGTGTCTTTTAATTCCTTAAAAACATCATTCTTCATACCTATAAATGCTATATAAGAGACCTCAACAATAGAGTAATGGGAAAAATTACTGCCCCCTCTTGCCTACTTTGATTGTCCGTTGTCCTGAATTTAATTAGCAAATGGGGCCAAGGAGATCAAGTTTCTTAACAATCCTTATCCATGCAACTCAGCGGGTTATGTTGGGCAAGCTACAACTAAGTGGTTATGGACTAAAAGAGAATAATCCCATGAACATTGTCCTGACTAGCTTGAAGGACAAGTTGGATGCGATAATCAGGAGAACATTAGGAGTTAGGAAACCAGTGTTGTCTATTTTATTCAGTTTTGTTTTTCTGAGTGAAGTATATGATTCTGGATGGTAAAGTGTTCCCCTGGCTAGTGTAGAATGAATGTAATTAGATTGCATTTAGGTACTCTGAGAGGCTTTCCCTTTTCAGTGTGGCATTTTGCAGTCTTGTACCCATTTTACACCAGAGGCTTTTTAATGCAAGAAAGAAGGAAAAACAAGGCTCATAAAACTGATTTTTGAACCATGCAACAGCCAGCAGCTTGAGCAGCTGTATGATAGGATTTTTGCCAAAGGGTTGACATCTCTGGGAAACTGTGAGGCAAAAACATTGGACAAGGACTGAAATTAGAAATATCCTCAAGTCTCAAACTAGGCTGCAGGCAGATTCTATCCAGTAACCCCACAAGTTTACAGAGACACATAATGGCAGTCATTCTGCTGATTTCATGAAATCTATTTAAATTACTCACCAGAAAATTTCACCCCTAAAAAATTGGAAAGGTTCATTTCTGATTTGTTGATATCTGTATATAACAAAACCATTTATGTAAAAAAACACTAAAGTTTTTTGTTTGTTTTTTGGCCAAGTCAAAAAGACATCCCTGCAAAGTTAATGCAAACAATCAAATGTGAACCTCTCAAATTCAGTTGGGTAGCACTAGATTAATAATGCTGTAGAATATTATGGTAGGAAGCAAACTCTACCAGTCCTTCATTAACTTGTATAAGTTTTGTGAAGATCACATTTTCTCATTTTTATACTTTTAATGCTGTAGCCTATTATATTTGTATCAGAACTCATTTTATCTCCCTTCCTTCTTTCCTTCTTCACTTCCTTCCTGTCTCTTATGCTCTCTCACATTTATGAACTTTACATACTAATTTACAATTAAAATTTGATCCAGATTCTTCTATCAGACTTTTTAGAGTTCACATATTATGAAGCAACTTGAAAACATCTCAGGAAGAATTTCTAATAGTTACCCATATGTAATTTTATTTTATTTTTCTTCAAAAAATCACTGAATATTGCAGCAAAAGTTTCATTTTCTTTAATGAGTTTTGGATGGCCAATTACTCACAATTATTTTCTAGCAATGTTTTACAGTGTTTTCTGCATTTTGAAATTATACATTGGCTTTCTTTGTTACATTCAGCCAAAATATGTGCCTCTCCCACTTAGCACTTTTTGTAGAGTAAATAACCTTTTAATATTTCACCAGAAGTACAATTCTTTCAGTTCCATGGAATTTACTCCTAAATGGGTAAGATTACCCCCATAATGGGAAAATATGCCCATTCCTGAAATCAAGGCCAAGTATACTTTGAGTGGCAGGCTGGGGCATATTTAATTAATTAAATAGGGCAGAGTGTGACATCAGTTTGTTAAGGTAGCCCAGTTGAGTTGCTATCATAGAGATGAAGTCTGGAAAGAGTACATCTTAAGTAGAAGAGAAGAAAGTAATCTGCCTGTCTTGGTTGACTTAATGTCTTGGTTGTTTTCACCTTATTTGTAGTTTAAATTACTTTTTCCAAGATAACCAGGGAAGTTTGGGTCAAACTCTTAAAACCTAACAAAATTAAGATTAGCACCACAGTAGGCCATGCATTAGCCTGGACATACATTTTCTCTATGGGAATTTATGCTAGCCCTTAGGAAAACTAATTTTCTCAGTCACTGATAGGACTAGGTGTTATTTTTCTATACAGTGTAACTGCTATTAGAGAGAAGCAAACAAAGATACATCCCATGCTGGCTTAATCTTGTCACCAGAAGCAGATCATCACTGCAGTCTAGTAAGGGGGATTGATGATCGACAAAATGCTGATTTAGGAAAATGTTTGGATGATCAAAAGTTGGGTTCTTATTTAGAACAGGATGTTTTGAGAACATTCACTCAAACCTCACTGTGTCTTGAGTATAGGGCTACTAGATTTGGGCTGAAAAAAATCTAGAAAGTAAGCATGAAAACTAACACTTTTCAATCATCTATTAGCTCTCCAGGTTTTTGTAGCCCAGATGTGGCTATTTTACTATCAAATTAAAAACAACAACAACAACAGTTTGGCTATTAAATGAGTTAACTCAATTATAAATGAAGAGATTCACTTCCTTTTATGTTATCTTGACCTTATATGACAGCATGATCAGTGGGGAAATTTACCCATTACTACCTCAGAAATGGTCAAAGTGCAAAGAAAGTATTTGAACACAAAATGATCTTCATTAAATATTAGCATTCCAAAGATATTAATTCAGCAGAAAAAGATCAAAGAAGCAAATGATGCTTGTAAGAAAAAAAAGTGTCGGTTCATGCTCTAAGTACCAAATGATGAAGTTACCAATGATCTTGATTATAATAATATTCTTTGTAGAAGCAGACAAGCACCAATAACCTCAAAATGCATCAAAATGTGTATCAAAAGTTTCCAGCTAAGTCTGCTGCAAAATTATTAGATGTCATAATAGTTCGGGGGGTTAAATTAATCACTTTGATGAACAATATGCAGCAGCTGAATAGAGGCTGGACAAGAGAAATCAGAAATAAAAATAATCACAGAACAATTGCACAATGTTGTATGTTGCTATTGAGAGCAGATACTTTATTCTGTCACATTCCAACTATCTCTGCTTTCAAAACATGCTTGAAAGGAGATTTTAATCAGTTTCCTAGCAGAAAAAACTTTAGAAAAGTTATTTATGGAGAGATCACAATAACCTCAACACACTTCAAATACACCACATTTAGGATGGAATCCTACATTTTAGCCCTTTTTCATGTGAGTTTCATGGGGCATGGACCAAATAAGGGACTTGCCATTTTGGGTGGGCATCTTTTGAGGAATGCTTCTTCCTCGGTTCATATCTTTACGGGTATTTTAAAAACAGGACAAAGCAATACTGTGGGCATTTGGAGGTTGGGGTAAGACATTATGTCTTTAATATAATAGCTTTTTATTGAGGATTTTTATTATTTATCTATGCTTTTGATGATCTCCTACCCTACCTTGTTATCCATTCCATTCAAAGTCCATTAGAATTAGAAGAAGCCTTAAACATTGCAAGATTGTGTTATTAGTATTCATGGTTTTGCTTTCCTGTCTGGACCAGCTCAAAAGAATGACATCAGTCTTGCAAGTCTCAAAGGCTTCCCCCACCAACACCACTTTTACTTTCTTGAGAACTCGGGGGGTTCCCATCTGACATGATTTCTCACCTCCATCTATCCTTTGGACTCAGATTTCTCATATCAGATCATTGCTTAGGCTGCAGCTCTTCCTCGTGTCTCCCAAGGATATTCTTACAGTCCATTGCATTTTCTTTGAGGAGTGTTAAGTAAGTAAGCTCCCCGTTAGGAGAGCAAGTGTGCAGATAAGCGTAATGAGAGTGGTATGGAAGAAAACGCACAAACCAGCATACAGAGACACCAAATAGTATAAAATATAGTACTTTACTATGTGGAAATATAGAGGTATTCAGAGTCCAATTTACAGTCCAAGTCAAACACGGTTCAGTCAGTCAGTTATCAATATTCACAGCTTAACACACAAAGTAGCTAACAGTAGCAAGATTCAGTAACTCATGATACAGTATCCGATCAGCGTCTAACAAACAGAGAGCTAACAGTCATTCTGGCTCCCTCTTATGGCTGCTTGAGGTAACAGCAACCCAATCACATTACAGCAGTAATTAAAGCTACAGTACCACCATCCTGGTTTATATATTGCTAACCCAACTGTTAGCTTACATTCCTAACAAGGAGCCCTATGTTATCTCTATTTCCTGTTTGAAGGTATTGCGGTCACCTGAATTCTTTCCAATGAAATGAATGACAAAAGTTAATAGTTGTATATACTGCAAAATACTGTTTTAATATTGGTACCTCTAAGGATGACAGAGGTACCAAGGATGGCTGTTTTGCTCAAAGGCAGGGAACGTGAAAGCAGCAACATGGAGCACAACTAGAAAAGGGATATTGCCCTAGCATGATTATGCTGTAGTTTGGTCAAGCAGAGAAAGGCCATTAGAAGTAAACCTTAAGAGTAAGTCTCACATTGTGGGGATTATTATTGAATAAACATGAGAGAACAATAGATATATTTAGCATATGAGAAAACACTAGTTCCACTGTTATGGTACTCCATCTCCACAACACCGATAGATTTAGCCAGTCACAAAACACCCAAGTCTTGAGAAAACAAACAATATGAAAATCAAAAGATAATACCTGGATGAAAAATCTAAGTAAATGCTAGGGATATAAGCCTCAAAATACCACTGTAATCTGCATTTTTAATATCTTCTTCTAGTTCTTTTCCTTGCCTTCAAAAACGTCATGCCAGTTACACTTTTCTTTCTATCTTGATCCTCTCTCATTAATCCTCTCTTTAGGACAATGATGGTGAACCTATGACATGCGTGCCACAGGTGGCACGTGGACACATATTTGCTGGCTTGCCAGCAGTCAGATTGTGCACACCAGCCAGCTGATTTTTGGCCTTCCAGAGGGCTGGGGGAGGCCATTTTCACCTTCCCTGGGATTCAGGAAAGCCTCCAGAGCCTGGGGAGGGCGAAAAACAGGCCCAATGGACCAACCAGAAGTTCGAGAATGAACTTCCGGTTAGGCCTGTTGGACATGTTTTTCGCTCTCCCCAGCCTCCGGAGGCTTTCCTGAAGTCTGGAGAGGGCGAAAATGGCCTTCCCCGGCAGTCCAGAAGCCAGAAACAGATCATTTCTGAACTTCTGGTTGGCCCATTGGGGCTGTTTCCGGCTGCCAGGGGGCTCTGGGGGTCTGAGGGAGGCCATTTTTGCCCTCCCTAGGCTTCAGGAAAGCTTCTGCAGCCTGGGGAGGAGTCGTGCGTGCATGCAGTGGGGGGTTGTTCATGCATGCGCAGGTGGGCGGTAAGGATTGAATTGGTGTGGGCATACGTGTGCACCTGATTTATTTATTTATTAAATTTATAGACCGCCCCCTCTCCCCGAAGGGACTCGGGGCGGCCCTGATAGCATGATAGTATGTGTGCACACAATTTTGGAACGCCATAAGAAAAAGGTTCGCCATGACTACTCTAGGACTATCAGTTCTGGTATGCAAAACATCCAGATGGTCACTAGATGGCAGCCAAGAGATACAGAAAACATGTGCTGCCATCTAGTGGTAATCCAGATTTTTGCTATTAATAATATCAATTTAAGATGGCAAAAGATGCACAGAAGAGCAACAAAGACGATTAGAGGACTAGAGGCTAAAACATATGAAGAATGGTTGCAGGAACTGGGCGTGGCTAGTTTGATGAAAAGAAGGACTAGGGGAGACATGATAGCAGTGTTCCAGTATCTCAGGGGTTGCCACAAGGAAGAGGGAGTCAAACTATTCTCCAAGGCACCTGAGGGTAGAACAGGAAGCAATGGCTGGAAACTAATCAAGGAGAGAAGCAACTTAGAACTGAGGAGAAATTTCCTGACAGTTAGAACAATTAATCAGTGGAACAGCTTGCCTCCAGAAGTTGTGAATGCCCCAACACTGGAAGTCTTTAAAAAGATGTTGGATCGCCATTTGTCTGAAATGGTATAGGGTTTCCTGCCTAGGCAGGGGGTTGGATTAGAAGACCTCCTATGGTTTCATCCTTCCAACTCTATTATTCTATTCTAATATTACTATTCAATATTCTGAACCTACATTTGGGGGGGGGGGTTGTTTGTTTGTTTTTTGAAGTGGACATTTGATGGGTGTTTGAAACCAAACACGCTTCTGCGTGTTGCATCACTGTTTCACTTGTCATTCTTTTCAATATATTTCAGTAGCAGCTGTTAACTTCCCAAATCTGGAATCATTAACAGCCATGACCATTAGCACAGCTGCTATTTTAAAGCAATAATCTCTCCTTTTCTCCTCTCTGTACTCATCCCAAACAAAGGGTAAACTCTTGTGGTGGCCTTGGAAAAATCTGATGTTCACTCAACTGGGACTGAACTTGTACTGCAGTAATTCTCCATTGTTCTACAAAATTTGTCAGATTCAATTTAGGGTATTGGAGACAGGTAGCAGGATTTAAAGAACGACAATGGAAAACAGGAGTAACTGAGGTAGATGGCACTCCATTATTTACACCAGAAAAATAATCTTCACATCTTCGATATTGCCATGGTGGATTGGCCCCTTCCCTCAGTTAAACCAACTTGTTTTCCTTTCTCAGGCTTTCACATTCCCATGTGTAAAAATGCGGCTAATAACATTTGCTTCCCTTGCAAGATCATTGTATGGTTTCATCCTTCAGTGTTCACCAATCCCCCTGGGACCTGAATGTAAAGCAATTATCTTATTAGAGGAGTAACAGGCTCCTTTCTATTTTGGACTTGTACAGAAATGTGATATCAAATAGGATTGGCTTTTACAAGAGCTAGGATGCTCTTATAAAAGCCAGGAACCAAAGCATTCAGTTCACTCCTTCTGACATGCAGCCTGCAATCAAGAAAAGATCCATTGATGGGAGAGGATGTGTATAAATATAATACAACAATATAGGAAAAACCTGGCTGTCCATTGTATGAAAAAGACAGAATAATCTTAGAATTACCAAAGCTTGAGGAAAGACTGTTTTCAAGGAGAAGCAACTTATGTTCTGCTAGGCTTAAGAAGCTTCTAATTCATCAAACTAGACACTTCCATCTCAATTCTGACTCTGTCTTGATTAGGCCTATGTAGTCCCTAGAATGAAGAAAATTGCAGTACTTCAAAGTTGTCAAGATCTACTTTGTTTCAACAGAAGTCTTTTCTGCGTAAGCCTGCACAGAAATCTGCTACAGACCAAGAAAGTGGCTGAGTGGATGCAGCACATAGGCATGAACTATGAATTGATTGGCCAATTTGTGTAGACATTGTTCACATTTACATTTTTTCATGTATTTATTGATTAATGAATTAATTTATTAATTTATTATTCCCTGAGTCCAGTCACACTCAGGTAGCTCATAAGCATATGAGAAAAATATAACAACAACAACAACAATAATAATAATAATAATAATAACAACAACAACAACAACAACAACAACAACAACAACCCATTGTCATCGGGCACTTGGCACCATGTCCAAGAATTTTACAAGATACATCAAAAATTGCAGCTTCCTGCAATAACACCAGCAGACCTGCAAAACATTGCACTACTCGGAACAGCTTATATTTTAAGAAGGTACTTGGTTGATAGCTGGGATGCTGGCAGCAAACCGTATCAACCATTAGCACCAGTCAGTGGTATTTGTGATGCATTTTTGAATGTTCAGTTGGCTGAGTTTCTTGATCACTTGATCAGCGAGTGCAGCAAAATTTCACAAACTGATTACCTACAACGCCATGACCGCGTTGCTAAGATTATTCCCCTGAAATTGTGCCAAAAGTTTGGATTTGAGTACAGCAAAAACCACTGGGACCATCAGGTTGAGAAGGTTTTAGAGAATGAGAAAGACAAGATCTTGTGGGACTTCAGAATCCAGACTGACAGGTACTTGGCCTACAACACACCTGACATAACAATAATTGAAAAGAAAAAATTACGGTTCATTGACATTGCAATACCTGGTGATGCACAAATTGAAGATAAACAGCAAGAAAAAATCACAAAATACCGGGACTTGCAAATTGAGGATGAGTGACTGTGGAAAAAGAAATCATGTGTTGTCCCAATAGTAATTGGAGCCCTTAGAGCAATACCTAAATAGCTACCTTGCTATTTGGAAATTCTAAATTTACCTGACTTGAACATTCTGACTCTATAAAAAACTACCCTACTTTAAACAACTTATATCCTCCGATGTTACCTTAACAGTTCCTAGGTCCTTGGTTAAGACTCGAGCTGTTAGGCCCCAAAGGCTGTGAATCTCACCAAAGATTAACCACATAACAATAACAACAACAATAATAATAGTCCCAATTGTAATTGGAGCCCTTGGAGCAATACCTAAAGGGCTACCTCGCTATTTGGAAATTCTAAATGCATCGGACTTGAACATTCTGATTCTACAAAAAAACCACCCTCCTTGGAACAGCTTATATCCTCCGATGTTACCTTAACAGTTCCTAGGTCCTTGGTTAGGACTCAAGCTGTTGAGCTACCAACCAGCCCCTAAGGTTATGAATCTCACCAAAGATTAACCAAAAGATAATAGGAGTAGGAGTAGGAGTAATCATTGTCTTCTGGAGTAGAGCAACTCTAATAAATTCTACATAAAATTATAAATAATATGATAGAAAATATGATACAATATTTATTAATAAAATTTGTATAGCCATTCATTACACCCAAGGCAACTCTGGGTAAGATTCTGGATGGCACACAACAATATAGTAAAACTAATCCAGCCTCAATTCCCAAAAGCCTTCCAAAACAGCCAGATCTTTGCAACCTCAGAAAGCAGGTCATTCCATAGGATGGGAAGTCCTACAGGCATCTGCTGAGAGGCCCCCTCCTGTAACATTTAGTAGTGCTCTTGGACTGAGATTGGGAGCTCACTGTCAGGGTTCCAACCAATGCCCTAATTAAATCAGGTCAGGAATGCTTCATGACTTGACAGTTACATTCATTTAATGCCTTAGAAACCCATGCTCCAAACTATGTATGGTTTTTAAGTATAGCCCTGAACCAGGGGTGGGTTTCAAATTTTTTAGAACCTCTTCTGTAGGTGTGGCCTGCTTTGTAGGAGTGGCTTGCTGGCCATGTGACTGGGTGGGAGTGGCTTGCCAGCCATGTGACCGAGTGGGAGTGACATGGCAGTCATGTGACTGGGTGGGCATGGCCAACTTGTAAAATGTGGTGAAACTCACTAAACCATACTCTTGCTTAGCAACCAAAATGTTGGCTCAGAAACTCTGGCATTTGAAGCACGCAAGTCTTAAAGCTGTCACGTTACAAGACCCTTGCTCCCCTAACCCTTTAGAAAAAAAACCCAGGGGTGTTCAAACTTGACAGCTTTAAGACTTTTGGACTTCAACTCCCAGAATTCCTCCTCTCGCTCTTCATCTTGATGATGTCGCTGCAGCTGCCGGGCGCAGATGGACGGAGGTAGCCAGAGTGGTGGTGAGGCAGCCCGGCGAGCGAGCGCGCGAGCGAGGGAGGATCAGGGAGATAACAGCCACACAATCAGGTTGGATTTGAGCCTGTTTATTTCCATCCAGATACTGAGAATCTTCAAGCCAGCACTTTTAGCACAAGTTTTATCAAAGTTAAGGTTTGCAAATTCTGGAATTTAGTTATTAAGGTTACATATAAGCAACTGAATCAAGAAGGAAAGTGCAATAAGTTCTAAAACAGAAGCTATTCCAACCAAAGTCTGACGGGAATAAGAATCATCACACATTTACAGTTGGGATGAATTGTTTTGCAGTATTTTAAAATTTCCATCTAAATAAAATAAAGAGAAATAATGCAACCTGTGTAAAAGGTGTGAACTGAGGCTTATTTGGATTACCATAAAGTACAAAGCCAGTCAAATAATGCATTGAATGATTAAAGCATTATAAAATCATTTCTGAAATCTTACACCCAAAATTATGATTCAAATTTTGGGTCTTTTTTACCACAAATTATTAGACAATTTGTCTATGGAAATTCTCAGTCATCCAGGTCATGGTTATTTCAAAGGTGCTTATTCAAGAGGCAACTGGACTTCATTTGTTTTTGCTTGAAGATGTTTTGCTTCTCATCTAAGAAGCTTCTTTAGTTTTTGATGAATGGTGGGGAATGGAAGGATTGCTAATGACCAGATGACTGCAAGGAATATAAATTCTTCCACTCCCCACCATTCAGTCAGAACTGAAGATGCTTCTTGGATAAGAAGCACAATGTCTTCAAGGAAAAAGAAAGAGAGTCCAGTTGCCTCTTGAAAAAGCACCTTTGGAATATTAGACAATTTATTTTGTGCTACTTTCTCTTCCTCCAAAACAACATAAAACTTCTACCAGCCACTTCAAGCCCATCTTCTACATTGCCAGAAATTGACCACAGGCACTCTGCATTTGCCCCATGTCAAGATTCTTATGAAACCTTAAAAATCCTATTTGACCATAGGCCCACTTCTTGTCAATAAAGCAGAAGAAAAGTCATTCTCCTGGAAAGGGAAATTTCTCAGCTTCTCCTATATTTAAGCTGAACGTTTGTACATATGCACAATATGGAAGATTTATACCAGCAATGGCAAAGTATAAATCTTCATTTTAAGCATTCCGAAGGCTCCTGAAGCCTTCAGAGCACTCAAAACAATCCTCTAAGCAAACAGGAAGTGACTTCCGGTTTGCTCGGAGGGTTGTTTTGAGTGCTCTGAAGGCATCAGGGAAGCTCATGAAGCCTCCGGAGGGCCTCTTTTTGCCCTCCCAAGGCTCCTATAAAGCCTCTGGAGCCTGGGGAGGGCGAAAAATGGCTTTAAAAAAGGGTGAACTCAGCTGGCCAGCGCATGCATGCATGCTGGCCAGCTGACAAGGCAGTGCCTTGCGTGCCCTGACAAATGGCTCTGCGGGCCACCTGTGGCACGCGTGCCATAGGTTCGCCATCACTGATTTATACAATTGGGAGCAATATGATTTACTTGGGCCTATCATTATTGGATTGACAATGTTTAAATTGAATCTCTACTGCTTTGGTGCTCAGGTTTAGGCAGCTTTGGATATTCTGCAATGACTGTGGACTGAGTAAATGTGTGTTTCTAAAGTATAAACTGACTTTAGAAGGAAATACAAGACCTATCTCATATTTCATATTTTCTTGGCTTAATAGGTAATAATTTCCAATTAGAAAGTGCTGAATCCTTTCTCCTGAACTACTGGATTGAATATTCTCATTGGAGACAAATATCAGTTGAAGTAATTCAGAAACCAGATGTAATTTCTGCTTTTCTTGTAAGAATTGAATAAAAGGAAAGAAAATATAATCCTAAAAGCAGGCAGTCTGGAAGCTATTCTAATAAGTTAAGGAGAAAAAAAATAGCTCCTTTCTCCCCAAATACTGTTGCTCTCTTTGAATGAGAAGATGTAATCTGTTACATGTCTCTTTTGCTCTCTCTAGGTGGTTCAGAAGTGTTGGCTTGATAGAGGTCAGTTGCTTTGAAGAACTGAATCAAGAAGCGTATCGTGTACTGGGAACTTCAAATAGCCTGTTGTAGCACGTAGCAGGTACTGGACTACCTTTATTTTTTCTTCATTGTCCTTCAGCATGTACTGTAGTGCTTTGCTGGTTTGATTTGGTAAGAAGTTTGATAAACTAAAAAGAGAACTCTACTCTGCACAACTATTCTTTCGGGGGTTGTTTGCTGCCGGCATTAATGCCGGTTTGGTGCATGCGCAATTTTGTGCATGCATGCACAGTTGCCCAAATATAGGTCTGCGCATGTGCAGAACATTTAAAAAAGGGGGGAAAACATGCCAAGCCAACTGGGGAACCAGTTCAGAGGCGTGGTAGGCCTGGGTCGCTGCTGGTTCTGGCACTACCGGTTCGGCTGAACCAATCCAAACCGGTAGGAACCCACCTCTGATTCTACCTCTACATTTAATAGCAATGTTATTGTTCCTGTTCTGTTAGTTTATTCTGAGGTATTGGAAAGCCCAAGAATCTACCATCTTTGAACTCCATTTAACCAAAGCCTTGCAAGACTCAGGACCCACACAATGCACTAAGCAGATCTGACTATGCTTCAGATCCCGGCTTCAGGCGTTACCACATCTGATGAATTGTTTTCAGATGATAGACCTTGTCAGTGGAAGGGAAAGTGACTAAATAGCAAGCCCAAAGACACTAATATGCATACAGCAGCTAATTATATGGGTGCCAGATTTTGCTAGACTGCATGGAGGGCCTCACAATTACATGAATGCAAGGAAGTAATCGTTGATCACATTGTTTTCAAGTAAGGGACTTAAGAGTGCTGGTTATTTCATGACTGGGAATAAAAGTTTATTGCTATGCTTGCTCATGTTGAGGGTGCTGCTATATTCCTCCATTACCTGACCACTGATGAGCTCACACAAATCATACTTTGAATTGAGGGGTCCTTGGTGCTTCCTGAGCTTGCTTGTTTTCTTGCAGATGTTTCATTAACCCAAACTGGGTAACATTATCAGTGCTAGTGATGATGATGTTACCTAGTTTGGGTCATGAAATGTCTGCAAGAAAACAAGCAAGCTCAGAGAGCACCAAGGACCTCTCCTGTCAACCCTGAGCTACAAATATTCTCCTTTATCAATACCTTGATTTATTTACTAACCTAACTCAGTGTTTTCACAGCTTCAAATGTCTAGCATAAAACATAACCTTATCCATACGGTTCTTGCCATTAGTCTTGATTTGGTGGAAAGAGAAACAAACTGGAGCTCCCCTTTAATTTCAGAGCTTTCCATGAGCTCTATACATCTCTTTCTCCCTTGAGAGGCACCCTGTGGATATGATCAACGGCGGTGACTGCACAAAACTTTTAAAAGAACTAGTTCTTTTGGCAGCATGCTGAAGTCTTTTTAACACCCTCCCAGCCCACTGCACTCCAGAAAAACTTTTGTTTACTACACAAAGAGGTATTGTTAGAGAGCCCATAGGAAACCAAAACCATCTGCACAATTGGGTATGTTATGATTCAATATATAGCACAATATGGTGCTGACCCTATTAATCAACTACAGGGGACATTTGTTTTAGACAAAAGCATGTTGTGGGTGAAAGGCTCCATGTAATACTTTAACCCTGGCTGGCATCGTGTATTACATCCCATAAATGATTTGTAGGAGACACCCACAAGAGAGTAAGAAAAAGAGATAACCAGAATGCTGTTGGATAATAACAATTAATTTAATAACTTGTTAAATTTGTACATTGCATGACTCTCAATGGCTCTAGAGGCTCACAACAATAAAGCAAAATTATGACGATAAGTATCAATAAAACATAAAAGATAAAAGATGGGGATGTGTTTCCCTCTCCCTCCCCAAAAGCCTGAGGGAAGAGTCAGGTTTTGTAAACAGCAGCAGAGTGGGGGAGCATCAGGATCTGGTGTGGTGTGTGTGTGTGTGTGTGTGTGTGTGTGTGTGTAAGCTTATTCCAGAAGGCAGACACTGCTATAAAGAAGGTTCACTGGCTGGTAATTAGAGTGTTGCAGCGTTCCTCATCAAGTCATTCCTGTTTGTGACCTTCACTGTCAGCTTCCAACAGACAAAGTCAACAGGGATGGCAGGAGGTAGCAAATGGCAATCATGTGACCACGGGGCACTGCAACCACACAAGAATCACCTAACAATGGCAACAGGGATGTCAGAATTGTCATCATAAATTGAGGCAGTCACATGATGTTGCACCTTACAACTGCAGCACTTTTTTTTTTAACAAAATGACCATTCTGTGCTTTTTAAACATTATTCAGAAACCAGCAGTCTTTTGCTCCAGCCACTTTTTGCATTACTAACTCTATAGAAGAACAGGCCCAGGTGTAATTGGCAAATTGCTTGAGTCATCACAAAGCACTTCATGCTGAAGTGGAGTTTGTCATTATCATGATTAAACAATATCGTGGTATGATAGAAACCAAGGATTAGAAGTGAAAAGAACAATACAATGCAGTCAGTCCTCTTTTAGCAACCACAATTGGAATTGGCAACTCAATTATTAAGTGAAGCAGTCACTAAGTGAAAAATCAAATGAGCATGACAATCAATCAGAAAAGAGCCACAGGAGATGATTGTTGTACTATATATGATCACTGCTGAGAGACTATCATATGCACAAAAATGGAAAGACTGAAATACCCACAACAGAGGATCAGGTGCTGAGACAGAGCAAAAAGCAGTTCAGAAAGAGATACCTTGTTTAGGCAATCTTTCCACTCTGTGGAGGTGGGAGGAAAAATGGGTTAACAATGTGTACTAAGTGATTATAAAGGTGTGTGTGTGTGTGTGTGTGTGTGTGTGTGTGTGTGAGAGAGAGAGAGAGAGAGAGAGAAAGAGAGAGAGAGAGAATAAAGATTGTAAACAAAAGCATTGGTTGCAAAGTTACTTTTTATCACTGTTATTCTGTGAATGATTGCTGTCACAGTCAGTCATTAAATGCGGACTGTTTGTAATTTTTAGAAGGTGACTGTGGAATCAATGGCACCATTGCCACTTTTAATTAATTGATGTACTTTTGTATATATTATTTTATTTTACCACTATTTGCTTAGATTCAGTTTGTTGTGTTATGAGGAAAATAGGAGGAAGTATTGGTATGTTTGTCTCCTTGAGCTGTACATATTTTAAGAAGCAGATTAATTTTCTTTTTAAAAAATTTAAGCAAAGCAGTCATAAGGTGCAATGTCACAGGACTGCACACAGTGGCAGTTCCAGGAGCCACAGCTGCTTTTGTTGGTTGAATCGATGAAGTCAGTGTCCTGTGATCAGATGATTATCATTTGCGACTTTGCCATTGAGCTGGCTTGTTGGAATCCAGCAGCGAAAGTTTCAAATGGCAATAATTTACCCCTTTACCTCTTGTTTTGCACCATCATAACATTAAATGGTTGCTGGATGAGTGTACAGTAAGCAATGACTACATGCAGTTACATTTCATAATAAATGAATAAATAAGGTATGTATGAAGTGAAAGTGATGGGAAAAACCGATCCCTTCCTTTGTTCCTTTCTAGCCTGTTGTTGCATTTATTAAAACCTTCAGTACACAAGGCTCATGGCAGCTCCTGCTTTTCTTACCAATTAGAGTTTGCTGTCATAACTATTGAAACATGTGGAAAGGAAAGGAATACACACACACAAATCAATACAGATTTATGGAGTTGTGTAGTATTAATGTAGTGGGCAGTAACCATTTCTTTTTAACAGTTAAGAGTCAAACTGAGAACTAGCAGTGGGAAGTAGATCTATCAATGCCTAAGCAGTCAATCTCTTTTCTCCCTCATGCATGGTAAATTTAAGCAGGAATGGGGAAATGTGTCCAGGTCAGAAGCTACCTAATAGCTTCTGACATATCCAAAACAGTACAGGGAGAACCAGTTTGGTGTAGTAGTTAGATGGGCTAGAAACCAATAGATCATGAGTTCCAGTTCTATTTTAGCATGAAAGATGGCTGGGTGACCTTGGACCAGGTTAACGTCTCTCAGCCCTAGAAAGAAGGCATTTCTGAAATTCTTATCAAGAAAAGTGCAGGGACCATCCAAGGTGTTACTAGGAGACAAAACTGACTCATAGCTCCCACTCCCCTGGCCTATTTGATAAGTGTTTTTTCAGTCAAAATTTGCATTTCTATGCAGTTTTCTATTACAAATATAAACTGCAGTAAAATCATCTCTTTTCCCTAGCACCAAGGTTAGTGTTTGACTGCTAGAATTCCCAATTGAGAAGACTGAAGGGCCAGCTAGTTTAGAATTATAGGACTAACAGCCTAATATATAGGAAGCCACAGGTAAGAAAAGCTGATAATGTACAAAGAACAGTGCATATTATTACAGAATACTTCCTGAAATACATATTAAATAAAGCTGAATTAACTAAAGTTTTATGTTAATAAAATGCAAGAAAATGTATATGGTTTTTCATGTGAAAAATTAAAAAAATCCTCAATCTGATGTGCACATTGGTTAAAGTGAGTTTAAATCTGGAAAAATAAGAAATCAACATGGACAGATTAATCCATTCCTAAATTTTAAAAGACCAAACGATGAATAGAATAGAATAGAATAGAATAGAATAGAATAGAATAGAATAGAATAGAATTCTTTATTGGCCAAGTGTAATTAGACACACAAGGATTTATGTGTGATGATTATTCTTTAGCAGGGTGTGTTAGAACTCTGCTAGCACAAAGCCACAATAGGAATGATTCATGAAAGATGTTGATATAACTTGGTCCAATATTTTCATTTACTAATTTTATTTTCATATTGTCGTTGCTCCCAAAGGAGCTCTAATTATTGCATGAGAGCATTTATCTTCTCTTTCTAAAAATAAGTTAAATGCACAGAGTGGAAATCTGATGTCTTGGACTGATATCTTTAATCAGTGGATGGGAAGGATGGAGGGAGGGAGATGGGGAGGGAGGGAGGTGGAGAGGGAGAGAGGGAGGGAGGGAGGGAGGGAGGGAGGGAGGGAGAGAGAGAGAGAGAGAGAGAGAGAGAGTTCTTACACAAGTTCCGAAAGATATATTGCTGATAGCCATGAGATGTAAACTAGCAATCTGTCATGAGAGGTCAAAAGAGCAATGTCCCTGGGGTGACTGGTACTGATTAAGAGTAGAAATAATTTTGCCTTATTCTACCTTAACTTGCTTAGAGGTGCCTGCTTGACATGGTTTTGGTTCATGAACTAAGTAATAAAAAACAACTGGTGTTAAGGTAACTATTAAAGATAAGAATCCAAGTGAAAAAGCAAGTTCCCTTGAGTATGCTATGTGTTAGGACTGAAACAAAGATAGTTATTTACTGCTTGGTATCTGTCAGGCAGGTGCAATTAAAATAGTTAAGTATAGTGAAACCTGTTGTAATGGGCCAAGTGGAAAATAGGAGGACTGTTACTCCTGAACACTTGCTAAAGTGTAAATTACATCATTTGTGTAATGATATCAATATGCACATGAGGTAAATTGTGCTATTTGTATGCAAATGACACAATTTCCCTCCTCTGTTAAAGACATAAGTCACTGCAAATGAAAAAAAAAGGAACATAAATCTAAAGTCTTTGGCCAGATTACTTTAGGTACGCTTGATTTGTTGGTTATTTCTGGGAAATGACCAGGAATAATTTTAGGACATACCAGTATCAGCCAAAATCTGCTAGATGAAGATGAGGAGGAGGATAATCAAGTTAGTGTTGCCTCTTGGTGAATGCGTAGATTTTCTCTCTCTGCTAAATTCCACTAAATGGGGATTTGCTACACTGAGGTTTCACTTAGTTTATATAGTGAATGTAGAAAATATTTAGTATTGCTAAATTAGGAAATTCTGTGAATTAAAAGAAGAGTAATTCTGTGCAGAACCAATTGGCATTGCAGGGATAATGACAGAATGGCATGACAATGTAGTCAAGAGATGTTAGTAATTAAAGGTGGCACTGCAATAAAGAAGTGGCGGTACTTTTTGTTACTCTGGAGAGACCATTCGTATGTGCACAAACATTATGATCTCAGAGATTGTGAAATCTGCAGTGAAGATATAAGCAAGAATAAGGGAAACATAATGGGAATAATGATGATCCTGATAGAAGAAAGATAATGGTGAATAAGTTGAAGATAATAACAATGACAAAGTTAGTATGGTTAGTATGACAAGAAGACCAACATAAAATGGATAACATGCTGTCATATTCCCTTCCATTTCCCATGTAATAAGAATGTAATTTGTAAAACTGTAATGGATGAACACAGCTCTGACAATAAATAGGAATCAAATTGCAATAGCAAAATGATGACAAGTGTGAATGTTGGTCTTAAAACCAGCTGGTTTTAAAACAAGTTACAGCTAAATAGCAAAATGCAGAAAGAAAGAAACCTGAGTTCTAATGGATATCATAAAAGTGCCTTTTTAATGTGAAGAAGATACAGATTTGCCAGAAATAAAGAGATAACAAAATGGTAATGGACATAATTAAGTCTGTAACGAAGTACAGTGATAACAATAATGGGACTGTAATTGTGGTGAGGTGATGACTGAAAAAGAAAAGGTGAAGATAACAACTGTAGGGGAGATGATAAGAAAGATAATGGATTGCAAGGCAGTTGTTGTTCAAAATAATGGAGTTGGCATAGGTAATAGAATTATAATGAGGTGGTGATGACCATAATAGGGAAAAAAGTTATCCTAATGTTATCCTAATAAAAGGGTTGAGGGGTTCCTAACAAAAGTAAGTATGAGAGCTGTAATACTTGCAGGGACATCCGATAGCAGAGGAAAGGACCAGGGCAGTACTACATCTATGCACCATGGAAACACTCTGGATAGGTTTAAATGCCAATGGGAGTTTGTAGAAGTACAGACCAAGATTTCTGTTAACTGAAAAAGATTTTTCTTTTTCTGAACTGAAACTGGAATCCCACTTACACTGACACAATATACTTTTAAAACAATGAACAAGCTATGATGGCATGGTTCATACACAATACTGAAATACAATGATTGGTTTTACATATAACACATAAACCAACGTTTCTCAACCTTGGCAAGTTTAAGATGTGTGGACTTCAAGTCCCAGAATTCCACAGACAGCCATGAGTAGATGAATATAACTACTGTGGAATTCAAACTTAAAGTTGTCAAGGTTGAGAAACATTGCACTAACCAGTCCTATTCTCAAAAGACCAATCTGAAGCACCAGTCTAGGTCTGGTTACTTGGCCCATAGCAAAAGAGATCCCTATGTTTTGGTGGCTCCCAATAAACTAAGTAGCAGAGGTTACCTTCCCAATTTTGCTGATCTGATAAATGGATTGATGGGTGATATTTCCTATTGCAAGTTGCATATTTGACATTCTATGTAATTTCAACACATTTAGTCTATTTTGGAAAAGCAATAGCAATAGGACTTAGACTTACATACTGATTCATAGTGATTTACAGCACTCCCTAAGGGATTTAGAGAGTCAACATATTGCCCCCAACAATCTGGGTCTTCATTATACTGACCTCAAAAGGATGGAAGACTGAGTCAACTTGAGCCAGTCAGAATCAAACTCCTGGCAGTGTGCAGAGTTAGCCTGCAATATTACATTCTAACCACTACACCACCATGGCTGTATAAAAAATTAGATCTATGAGGAACTTATCTGAAAACAATTGAACTACAGCATAAATAAACAACTCAAACAGGCACACAAGAATTGTGAGGGGCCTCGATAGCAGAAGATCAGATTCTTCTTTTTTTTTTTATTAACAAGTTTTATTGATTTTTACAAATTTTTTCAAGGAAAAAGGGTTAAAAAGGATATAAAAATTTTTGACAGCTACATCGTGCGGGGGAAAGAAGTCCCCCCAAATCTCACAACTTTTACAGAGAAAAATAGAAAAACATCAACATTTGAATAGATATTAGCAGTTTTGGGTTTAACACTAAGTCATCAATATATTTCAATCATTTTTTGTATCACTTCCATAAAGGTACATTATAACAACAATTGCAATAATGTTTCAAATCACTTTTGTGACCTGAGTCTTCTGGTTGTTGCATCCTCCCCCCCCCCCCCATCTACTGGCAGAGCCTCAGCCCCTCCCTCCTTCATCTCTTGTGTACCATCCCCTATTTCATCTAGGAGAGCATTATGTTTTTTTAGTGAAAGCCTCCACCTCCACAACTGTGTTAATTCTAATTCTGCTGCCCTCCCAGAAAATCAGCATGCCTTCTGGTAATAACCACCTGAACCAGACCCCTTTATTATATAATTTTTTTGCTAAAGAGGAATATTTCTTCCTCTTGTCTCTTACTTTCTTTGGAATCTGTTTAAGAATGGTTATTTCTTTATCTTTATATTTTAATGGTCCCACCCTTTGAGCTCCTAGAACCTCATCTCTTGTGGTCTTTCTAAGGAATTTAACATGGACTTCCCTTGGAACATTGTGTGTTCTAGCGTATGCTGAGTTGATCCTGTAAATCAGGTCAATATCCCACCAGAGCTGCTGTTTATCTCTTTTAATGTATTCAGCTAGGATTGTGGTCATAATCTCCTTAAGATCTTCATTCTCAGTTTCTGGCAAATTTTGAAATCTAAGGAAAAAAGACATCCTTTCAAATTCCATCTTTATCATATGGTTTTCAAATTCTGTATTGCCCCTCTGGATTGTCTTAACCTCCTCCCTCATCCCAACTGCGCCCTCCTCCAGTACATCTATTCTCTGTTTATTTTGTGTGGTTTGTTGTTGTGTTTCTCTGAGCTGATTGTTTAGGTCTATCAGTTGTTTTTTCAATTCGTCCTGTCCCTTTAAGAGAGATTGAAGCATTTGGTGAACAGATAAGTCCTTTGTACTCTCTTCAGGCGCTTTGGGTTGTAGAAATGACACCAATGGTGTCTGTTGCGTAATCGGGCTGGACGTGGAAGATGTCGGGGCCGAAGAGGCCTTGCCAGGCGGTAGTTTTTTAGGACCCATCATGAACCTCAGAGAGAATTATGCGTCTATGCAAAGAAATGGCATCTGTGGAGAAGCACAGCCAGGAGAGATCACAAGGCAGGCAAATCCAGAAGAGAATAAATCTTCTAATGCAGCTCCAGATCAAATAAATGAATCAAAATATTCCAAATCCAAGGGAAAAGTGTATTTAGAGAGGCTCCTGGAGATCTCTGGGGTGGAAACTAGTTCAGAGCCATAAAATCTTCCAAGAGAGGAATCTCATTCATAAAGACAAAGAAGAAGGAGGAAGTTGGCCATCTTGGCTCAGCCTTTACAGGAGGTCAGGAAACAACAAGTCCAAGGTTCCCATACATAGTTTATAGAAGAGTCAGTTCAACCATCCTTTCTCTCGCAATTGTGGTCAAAAATCATTCTCCCATTGTTTAGAGGAAGTGAAAGTAAGTTTTTAACTCTCTCTCACTCCTAGGAGAGAGAGAGATTTTGCAAGTGCCACTTTTCCGAGGGGGGTGGAAATCCCCCCCTCCAATCTTAACTCTTCCATGGATTGAAACAAAGTTCTAAGAAAACTGCAGTTCATCAATTAAATAGTTCAGTAAAAGACTTGGGGAGACTTCCCACCTCACCACACTTCAGCTGTATCCTTCAGATTGATTGTTTCCTTCCAGGCTCCGCTCGGCGAAGAGGCGCGGCGGCATGCAGCACCGCCATGCATCCCCCATGCTTCCCGGCTCCTGGGGCGAAGCTGGAGACCCCCCCACGGATGCCACCGATCCAGGGGGTCCCAGCAAGCCGCCCTACGCCAGGGCGCCCCTCCAAGGCACTCTCCCAAAAGGAGCCCACCGAAAAGACGAGCAGCGGACGCGCACGTCCGTCGCCTTCGGGGACCGGACGTCATCTCAGAAGATCAGATTCTTCTGATGCACAGAATCATGTGCCTTCTCTACCCTTCATAATGAATTAAGAGAGCACTGTAAAGCACTCTGGACTGGTATACAAGTATATGTGCTACTGCTATTGCTATTGTTTTTTGCAGCAAAAATAATTGGGAGCACCATGAAATAACAGAATAGATTCTACCACTTGGAACTGTTGTGATGGCATTTTTCAATGTTTCCCCATGTGAAGTGGAAAAGTTAGTCTAGTAAACTAACAGTCAGCTCCAAAACCTTTAACTTTTGAGCCAGTTTTCTACTTGAAGGAATTGTTTTTAAATCTGTGAATGACAAGGCATTGAGACTGAACTGTTAATGAAGCTTTGATGTGGATGTTTACATGTTTATTGGACCCATGCCCCTCCTGGCTGGTACTGGCATCCTGGGAGGTGACACGAGGCTGGCTCCTGGGCCTAGTGAATGCCTCATTGGGTGAGGGGTCCCTACCGGCCGCCTTGAAAGAGGTGGTGGTGAGGCCCTTACTCAAGAGGCCTTCCCTGGACCCGATGGAACTAGCTAATTATCGTCCTGTCTCCAACCTTCCCTTTTTAGTGAAGGTTGTAGAGAATGTGGTGGCACAGCAGTTTCCGCGACACCTGGAAGAAACCGATTATCTAGACCCGCGCCAGTCCGGTTTCCGACCCAGTCACAGCACGGAGACGGCCTTGGTCGCCTTGGTCGATGATCTCTGGAGGGCCAGGGATAGGGGTTGTTCCTCTATCCTGGTCCTATTAGACCTATCAGCGGCTTTTGATACCATCGACCATGGTATCCTATTGCGCCGGCTGGAGGGGATGGGAGTTGGGGGCACCGTTTTGCAGTGGTTCGGCTCCTACCTCTCCGACCGGATGCAATGTGTGTTGGCAGGGGGGCAGAGGTCGGCCCTGAGGTCACTCACTTGTGGGGTGCCGCAGGGGTCGGTCCTCTCGCCCCTTCTGTTCAACACATATGTGAAGCCGCTGGGTGAGATCATCCGTGGTCTTGGGGTTGGATACCATCTGTACGCTGATGACACTCAGCTGTACATTTCCACCCCAAACCACCCCAACGAGGCTGTCGAAATGATGTCCCGGTGCTTGGAAGCCATCAGGGTCTGGATGGGGGACAACAGACTCAAGCTTAACCCCTCCAAGACTGAGTGGTTGTGGTTACCGGCGCCTCGGTTCAACCAATTGATTCCATCACTGGCCATAGGGGGCGAACAATTGCCCCCTGTGGAACTGGCGCGCAATTTGGGCGTCCTCCTAGATGCCCGGCTGTCGATGGATGACCATGTGGCAGCCGTGGCAAGGGGGGCATTCCACCAGGTTCGCCTGGTGCGCCAATTGTGCCCCCTATTGGACCGGGATGCCTTACGCACAGTCACTCATGCGCTGGTGACGTCTCGTCTGGACGACTGCAATGCTCTCTACATGGGGCTCCCCTTGAGATGTACCCGAAGACTACAGCTAGTTCAGAATGCGGCCGCGCGGGCCATCATGGGGAGTACTAGGTACTCCCACATAACACCTTTCCTGCGCAAGCTGCACTGGCTGCCTGTGGTTTTTCGGGTGCGTTTCAAGGTGTTGATCACCATCTTCAAAGCGCTCCATGGCACAGGGCCTAGTTACCTGCGGGATCGCATTCTACCACACACATCCCTGCGACCAATTCGCTCACACAGGGAGGGACTCCTCCGGGTGCCGTCCACCAAGCAATGCCAACGGGCGGTGCCTAGGAGTAGAGCCTTCTCTGTGATGGGCCCAACCCTCTGGAATGACCTCCCCCCCGATATTAGAACTACTACCGACTTCCGCTCCTTCCGACAAAAACTTAAGACTCACCTGTTCCGACTAGCCGGCCTGGCCCACTTATAGTTCTACTCTTACCTCCTGGCGGATATTTTATTTGGGATAGCTTTTAAGGTTAATGTTTTTAACTTTTTTAAATTTTTAAAATTTTTTAATCTAACTTAACTAAATTGTACAGGGAACTTCTACTACCTCCTCCAGTCCTATGTTTAATTTATTTATTGTATACTGTATTTTTCGCCCTATAAGACGCACTTTTTTACTCCAAAAAAGAGGGTGAAAATCTGGTTGCGTCTTATAGGCCGAATGTAGCCACCTGGGCAGTGGTGGGTTTCTGCTGGTTGGTCAATGAACCTGGAAGCCCTGCCCCTGTAACTCACTCGCAAGTCCATGGCATTTTTTTGCATCGGGGCTTGTCCTTCTTTTTAAGCAGGCAGCTATCAGAGAGAAGAAGGCAGTGCTTGTGCAGCCGAATGGGAATCCTCCCATTGAAAACAGCGCTGAGTGGGGTGGGGAATCCTTGCTTTCCTCCTCTCAAGGATCTTTTGGGAAGGAAAAAGTGAGGTAGGGAATCCTCCCATTGAAAACAGCACTGAGTGGGGTGGGGAATCCTTGCTTTCTTCCTCTCAGGGATCTTTTGGGAAGGAAAAAGTGAGGTGGGGAATCCTCCCATTGAAAACAGCACTGAGTGGGGTGGGGAATCCTCCAGTTCCTCCTCTCAGCGATATTTTGCTAAGGGAGGCTCCTCCTTCTTTTTAAGCAGGCAGCTATCAGAGAGAAAAAGGCAGCGAGGCTTCTTTTTAAGCAGGATCTTTAAGCAGGCGATCTTTAAGGGAGAGATTCTCTCTCTTCCTCCCCCCCCCCCCCCCCGTCAAAGGGAGAGAGAGAGACGGATTGAAGGGTGCAAAGAGATGGGGGCCTCCCATTTTGAGAAGCCTCCCTTAGCAAAATATCGCTGAGAGGAGGAACTGGAGCATTCCCCACCCCACTCAGTGCTGTTTTCAATGGGAGGATTCCCCACCTCACTTTTTCCTTCCCAAAAGATCCCTGAGAGGAGGAAAGCAAGGATTCCCCACCCCACTCAGTGCTGTTTTCAATGGGAGGATTCCCCACCTCACTTTTTCCTTCCCAAAAGATCCCTGAGAGGAGGAAAGCAAGGATTCCCCACCCCACTCAGTGCTGTTTTCAATGGGAGGATTCCCCACCTCACTTTTTCCTTCCCAAAAGATCCCTGAGAGGAGGAAAGCAAGGATTCCCCACCCCACTCAGTGCTGTTTTCAATGGGAGGATTCCCCACCTCACTTTTTCCTTCCCAAAAGATCCCTGAGAGGAGGAAAGCAAGGATTCCCCACCCCACTCAGTGCTGTTTTCAATGGGAGGATTCCCCACCTCACTTTTTCCTTCCCAAAAGATCCCTGAGAGGAGGAAAGCAAGGATTCCCCACCCCACTCAGCGCTGTTTTCAATGGGAGGCTTTCCCCTCTCTCAGCTCTTTCACTTCCCAAAAGATCTCTGAGAGGGGGAAAGGGAGGATTCCCCACCCCACTCTGGCTCAGAGCCCATCTGCGGGGGGGGAGGGATCCCCCTCGCGTTCCTCATCTTCCCGGATGGGCTGGTAAGGGGACAGAAAAGGTTGTTCTCCAGTTGGGACGGAAAGAGGGACAGACAGACAGAGACACACACACACAGAGAGAGAGAGAGAGAGAGAGAGAGAGAGAGAGAGAGAGAGAGAGAGTGAGTGATTGAGTGAGTGACAGACAGACAGACAGACAGACACACACACGTACACACAGAGTGACAGACAGAGAGGAAGGGAGGAGAGAGAAACACACAGAGAGAGAGAGAGGGAGGGAGGGAGGGAGAGTGAGAGACAGACAGACACACACATACAGAGTGACAGATGGAGGAGGGAGGAGAGAGAGAGACAGAGACAGACAGACAGACACACAGAAAGAATGACAGAAAGAGACAGAGAGGGGGGAGGGAGAGAGAGACAAAGAGCTACACACAGAGAGACAGACAGACAGATAGACACACAGAGAAACAGAAAGAGAGAGAAAGAGAAAGAAAGGTAGAAAGAATGAAAAAAAGAAAAGAAAAAAAAAGAAAGTGGGAGAGAGAGATGAAAGAAACAAACAAAGAAAGAAACTTATGACCACAATTGAGCCCAAAATTGAGTGGCAATTGAGCCCAAAAATCTTTTTTTTCTAGATTTTCCTCCTTTAAAATTGGGTGCTTCTTATATTCCGGAGCGTCTTATAGGGTGAAAAATACGGTACTTATAACATGTATATTTACTGTTTAACTATTTTAATATGACTGTACACCGCCCCGAGTCTCTTTTGAGAGAGGGGCGGTCTAGAAATCCAATAAAGTTAAGTTAAGTTAAGTGGATGTTCCCAATAGGTCGATGTTGCAATTTTATCAGTTGCTTCGACTTAGTTTTCTTTTAATTGTGAATTTTTGTATTTGTTTTTATCTTTGTTTGCCACCCAGAATTCCTTCAGTAGATGAGCAGCTGAATGTGAGGAAAAAGGAGACTCTTCCACTAACAGTTTAGTCTATTTTTCCATCCAGATCATGAGCAGAATGCAGTTTGCTGCTCTGTTCTGTAGGCTAGAAATAAAAATATGCCTCTTAGAGTCGATAGGTGGTAATATCAACTGGTCTATCATAATGCAATATCATGTCACAAATTGGCACTCACTCAAAATATTAAACCTCTGTTTGTTTCTTTGATTTACAGTATATCCTCCAAGTGTTCAATAGTTAAATAAAAGTAAATTGCGATATTGTGAGAAGGTTTTTTAGGTGTATCACATACTGCGTTATCAATCCTACTCTGTGTAACACTATGAAAAATCTCCTGGACAGGTTGCCTTTTCCTTCACATAGCATTTCATGATGTATATAATTTAGTTGAATATTACATCTTACTGAGCATTTCTGATGGACAATATTGTTGTCAATGCTCAGACAACTGTGAAATAAAGATGGGAAAAGAAGGCGCAAACAATACCATAGAATTGAAGAAAGACAAGAAAGAGAAGACTGCTGTAGGTTATGGCTCCTTCTAATATAAAAATATTGTTTTGTAACAAAAATTTCTTGGAGTAGGGGCACTTTGGCTATAGATTTATTTTTAAAAATAGATAGGAAAAAATGCCATAAAATAAGAACTCAAAATAACCTGTCACATTTTCAAAAAGCAAAGCACTTGGTTATTTTTTTATCTCAAAACATGAACTTAGAAATAATGAAAGTTTCAGAAACTGGAGCAAATGATAAATTCCATTTACCTTATTTCCTTCCCCTTGCCACACAATCCCATTTATATCACAGAAAGAAATACATTCCCAAATACTAAGGGCCTGTTTACCGCTTTGCAATTGCTAATATCAAAGAGATCCTGATCCTTTGGAGAGCAATTGTCCTTCTGCTTTACCTTATAACCCCAGAATAACAGCTTTCCTCAAGATGGTGCCCTTTAGACATTGTCAACTGGTTGCAAATATTGGATGCCATAGGCCTATAGATGGGACAATGTTAGGTTGAAAAATGTATCTCTAATCTCTTTCATTCACATTTTCATCATTTACTAAACATATCACATATTAAAACACCAGAATTCCGAGTCAACTGATGGACAGGGGCTATTATGTCAGCAATTACTCTGCAAAGGTCTTTCCTAGAGGAAAGAATTCTAAATAAAATTCTAAAAGGCATCATCCAAAGGATGTCATGGACACTTTGCTCAGAAGAATCGAATTAATTAAAGCCATCTTTGACCTCCTGACCACCTGGATATTAATCAGCAATACTTGTCAGCTTTTGAGCACAAAAAGCTCTTAAAGAGAAACAGGTTAAGTAGTCCCTCCTCCATAATTGTGCCAAAGTACATCTTTTTTTAAGAGAGAAGAAAAAATATATTTGATTATTATACATAATTTGGGTCCATTTCTGTATATTCAATAGTCCTAAAGACTATTCTTCTCAAGTTCCCTTTACTTTTCACACTGCCTTGGAGGCTCAAATGGAGAGACTCCAGATGAATGGTCTCTTAGTATACTAGGACTAAAAAGGGGCATCCACAAATTGGAGTATGGTTTATAATTCAGTGTGTCATACAATGGTGAAATTTTTAAAAAATTGCTACCGGTTCTGTGGGCATGGCTTGGTAGACATGGCAGGGGAAGGATACTGCAAAATCTCCATTCCCACCACACTCTGGGGCCAGCCAGAGGTTGCATTTGCCAGTTCTCCAAACTACTCAAACTTTCCACTATCGGTTCTCCAGAACCTGTCAGAAACCGCTGAATTTCACCCCTGGTGTCATGGAGAATCCCTAGACATCAATGAATTAGCTCTGAATTTCAATCACCAAATTCATAGGATACATAGCCAACTTCTGGAAAACATAGCTGGATGTGTATCAGGGATGGGTTCCTGCCAGTTCTAACCTCTTCTATAGAAGAGGTTCCAGAAATCTACAGTGCCATTTAGAACCGGTTCCAGCTCCCTCCCCCCGCCCGTCCGCACATCATCAAGATGAAGAGCGAGAGGAAGAATTCTGGGAGTTGAAGTCCACAAGTCTTAAAGCTGTCAAGTTTGAAGACCCCTGGGGTTTTTTTTCTAAAGGGTTAGGGGTGCAAGGGTCTTGTAACGTTGTTAAGTGAGTTTCACCACATTTTACAAGTTGGCCATGCCCACCCAGTCACATGACTGCTAAGCCACTCCCACTCAGTCACATGGCTGGCAAGCCACTCCCACAAAGCAGGCCACACCTACAGAAGAGGTTCTAAAAATTTGAAACCCACCACTGATGTGTATGTACCAAAATCCAAATCAAAAAGTGGGAAATTGCTGGAAATATTGCATTCCATCAAAAGCAAGGCAATGCTTGACACCCAAAAAAGGATATGATTGATATTGTCATGGAAAATTAACAATAAAATGCATCAGTAGTCTATGTACATGCTTAAGCTGTTATCCAGGTGTTAACTGTTCATGAACCATTTCAAGGCTTCTGCTCTTCTTTAATTTTTTAATCTTCTTCTTTAAACAGTATTTGAACAAATCAGCATTTCAGAGAGAAGATGCTTTTCAAATAAGGGATTGTCCTTAACCGGGCCAGGGACATATATACCTAAAATTGTATCAAGGGGAAACATTTTCTGTAAAGAAGCTTCTTTATATCACCTAGATCACATGGCTGTTAAGAGGATAAACAGGAATAGGTAATTAAATGCCATTCTGAGCTAACTGGAAGGAGGAATAAAATTTAACTGTGATAAATAAATTATACGAAGTTCTTTAATCTTTTGTTTATGCATTGATTTTTTATTTATAAAGCATCTGCCATTCTTACAGACAAAGGAATAGAGGAGAAAAAGATTATTTATTGCCAGAGATTCGTTTTTCCTCATAGGAATTATACAAAGGTAGTTGTGCATATGGTTACAATAACAGGCTACCTCCTAGGATAAGAGCTGAAAAAAGGAGAGTTTACTCTTCAATGGAATCCAAAGTCCCATCAAAGTATCACACAAGAAGATAATTTCTATCTTCATCCACCCACTCTTCATCTCTAAAGTTTTATGTGATTTTATTGTCCAATAATGCTAGAAGGTGATGGAGTCTTCATTATTTATACATTAGTCTTTAAATCTAGGCCTGGTATTGGGACTGCTTCAAAAAATATTTCTATTTATTCATATTGTATCTGAATGTTTTACAGCTAGTCCAATTTGCAGACATCAGCAGCTACATTTCCCAATGATGGGATTTTATTGTTTATTTATTTATTTATTTATTTTATTTGTCAAAAAGTACAAGGAAACAAGTATGAAAACACATGAAAAAATGGCACAAATAAATGGATATACAGTAAATAAGCAAAACATAGCCATAAACACATAACAAGAGTACATATAAATGGGACAATAAGACAGGGACGGTAGGCACATTGGTGCGCTTATGCACACTGCCTTAGGGACCTCTTAAGAAACGCATAAGATCCACGGTAGACAGCTTAAGGTAAAAGATATGGGAGTTAGAGGAACTAACAACAGGATCAGGTAGGGTATTCCTCACATTTACTACTCTATTGCTGAAATCGTGTTTTGTGCAATCAAGATTAAAACAAATTACATTTGATCTCATGTTTCTCCAATACACAACAGCCTCATACATTAAGGCATGAAGACACATCAGTCCTTCTAAGAAGGAGAACAGAACTTCACCTGTTGAGCACTTTAGAAGCAAATCATGGCAAAGAAATTGGGGAAGGTGACATACTGTGCTGCTCAAAGGCCTGGTATGAATGCAAGGACACACTAATCCCTTTCAGGCTTCAAACCCCGGAAAAAAGGTTGGACTGATCATTTCTAATGTCAGAAATTATGGATCCATGGTTTCATAATCATAAAGATTATGCAGGAATTAAGAATTAACAATCCATGTAAGATTGTATGTTGAAGAAAACACTCTTGAAATCGAATCAGCTGCTTACATCAGAAAGAGGCTAAAAATTTAAAAATGAAAGTGGTGAGAGAGAACACTGCCCTCAACTATGCAGGATAATTTGTTACTAAACAAGAGGCCAGAGTGATTCTCAGATAATTTTAGGTGATAATCAGGACCTGCTGAAACACTTTACTTTTTAAGAAATACATTGCAAGTCCTGCAATACAGCCTTGGAAACTTGCCTCTGGAAATTTCACTTCCTATTCCAAAGACCTATTCTTCCCATCAGTTATTCCACTCAACATGAATAAGAGATGTGACCATTCTTTTGCATTCCATCTGAAAGCAATACAAGAAAAAATATGGTTCTTGTTTGGAATGGGAAGCCCTTCATCTTAAGTGCATAGTTTGGCAGGAGTAAAATATTCCATTCTTCAGGCACTGTTTTCCCTACATCTGCCACCTAATGGAAAAATCTTGATTAGTCTAGCCACTCAGCCAAAGAGGAAGAAATCTTGATTTTTAGAGTTGAATTTCTGGATTAACTTGCAGGAAACAGTCCCTCAGGATTGAAACATGCAATTAAAAATGCACTGAAAACATGCCTTACCACAGAAGCTAAGTCATCCAGACTACACAGCCCTGCAAGGCTTTAATGCATATATCCTTCTATAATCAGAAAATAGTAATTGTCAAGTATATCATATTCAATTTGCAGCAGAAGGAATATGGATTTCTGCTTGGTGAGAAATCCATTAAAATCCATCACTTTAAAAAGCCCATCACCATCACTACCAACACCACCAACAAATGAGAAGAACCGCAAACAGTAAGTCAAATGAAGCTGTTCATTCCCCAGCAATTCTTTCCTCCCTGTGACAAAGATAGGGACCATCTAATTAAACACAGAAAGCCAAGAACACATGTTTTTTCTTCTTCTTTAGCTTCTCTGGTAACTCAACCCCATAAAAGAAAGGAAGACACAATTACTGAAGACAAAGGTCTCTTCAGAAAGAGCAGCTTTTTCCAGAAGTCCATTTTGTAAACAGCTGCCCAGTGAAAAACTCTGGCCAAGACAAAATCAGGTGCCTGTATTATAAATGTTTCCAACAGTTGCAGAAAAATACCTCTCTTTTATGTCGTGTACAGCCAATTACATAATATCATTTCATTCCCAAAGATGCCTTTTTCAAGAGGCAACTGGACTTTCTGTTTTTTCTTTGAAGACGTTTCGCTTCTCATCTAAGAAGCTTCTTCAGCTCTGACTAGATGGTGGAGAATGGAAGAATTTACACTTCTTGCAGACAGCTGTTCAGTTGCATTCTTTTAGCAGGTCGTTGACCTTTCATGACCCCAGAGAGGAAACTCGACACGGAACACTTTCTCCCTTCCCCCCCCCCCTCTCTTTCTCCCTTCCCTTCCTCCGATTGGCTGGCAGTGAACTGTCTCCTGAGCCCAAAAGCCCAGGGTGAGCAATATTTCACCTAATGGGCCATGAGGAAGGGTTTGGGACTAAAGAAGCTGGGGCCCATTTGCCAGGGTGAACAGCTAGGGTCATTTCATTGGAGAAGAAATGGTAGGGGTTAATGGCTGGGGGCAGAACCCTGGGGGCGAACAAGGGTAGTGAAGGGTACAAAGTAAACAGTCCTAGACCCACCTCAGTGAGATGGGTGGCATAGAAGTTTAATAATAAATAAATAATATAAACACATACACATACTCTACATATATTTTATGCATTATATATTACGTTTATATACATAACCATCAAGTTTAAAGGAAACTTCCCACCTTGCTGAAATGTATATAAGCAGTCCCAAATTTCTTACTCCAAGTGTATTTTCTAGGAAAGAACTATGAATTTTTAAAAAAGTAGATTCCTGCCAGATCTAGCGCTTGAAGGAAACCAAGTGAGTGAAGCTCAATTTTCAAAAACACCAAAAATTTGCATATGTTACTGTGAGATTTGTTCAGGACGACAATGCATGCACAGTTTGCAAAAGGTGTTCTGCCATCTAGTATGACAACTCATTTGGAACTGCTTAGCAAGATTAAGGGCAAGCAATGCTGAGTCTCATACTCATTCATTTGCTTGCTCACTAACTCATTCATAAATTCATTCATTCATCCCATCTGCAGACACTTGATAAATATTTCAGTAGCAGCTACCAAGGCTGATGGCCTCTGTGTCATGTAAAATGAGGCATTTAGCTCACTCAATGAGGATGGCTATATGAATACATAAACAACCAGAAAACACACAGACACACACACATACACACAGAGAGAACAGGGAGGGAGTTAGGACATTTTAAAACTCTTGCAGATGCCTTTTCAGTTTAAGAATAAAGCCTGTCCAAGCTGAAGACAAATGTGCAACAATTGGTTCATGGATCCCCAAAATTACTTTATTATGCATAGGAAAGCTGTGCCCAGAAGTTGTGTTTAGCATTCGACCTGTGCTCAGTGTCGGAACAGAATGGGGCACAATTTATTTAATGTACCAAACAGAAAAGCATAGAGAAGCTGGACAGGACCGAATCAATTCTGCTTTCTGTCTTGCCATCAGTGTCTCTCCCAAGAAGCTCTCACTCTCATAATGGTGAAGGGGGAGGGATTGGAATGGTTCTCCAAAGATGTCCCAGGAATTTAGCTTTACATTTACAGAGCAAGCAAGCCAGCACCGAAGGAATTGTCAAACTCAAAGGTGACCATAAAGGCAGATGCTGGGAAGGAAAGAAGTATCATGGTGCATCTGTTCTTGGAAGGTAATATTCATGCTTTGAATGGCTGTTCAGGCAGTCTGGCTTCATTCCCGGGGTTATAAATGTCTTGTATTTAGATTTACATGCAGTAAAGGAAAGGACAGGAAACCTACACTCTAAATGTTGCAAAATTACCATTCCCAGCAGCTCTAGCCAGCATGGCCAATGGTGAAAAATATTGGAAGGATAACTTCTCTGACATTTCGGAGACTGCAGTTTTCACTCCAGTGGTTTAATGGAAAATTCTGCCATGAGAATCTTATGGAAACAAATGGAAATATAGCACAGCATATTCTAGCAGCTAAGATTTCAGGCTTCAGGTTAGATATTTTAAGTTTGTCTTGCCTTGTCACTAAATATTTGTTCCCCCACCATCAGCAGCAGTCACAATACAAAAATCTGACAAATCTATTCAAAAAGAAGCAATTTCTTTCAAAAGACACCCACTTTCCCAAACAAACTATGTATTTCAAGTCTGATAATGAGCTCTCTTTAGTCCACATCTAAATATTTTAAGTAAATCCTGGTTGTTTTTATCATTGAATTTTATATTTTAAAAAATCTTAATATAGCAGGATAGATTTATGCAAAGAAGGCAAATTACCATTCTGAAAACATGGAGATTTAAGAAGTATAACTAAATGCCACCAATGTTAACAGAAGTGTTAAAGACCATAATAGATTTAAATCTTTATCACATTTTAGTAAAACTGTAAGGAATGGATTGGAATTTGGATTAAAGACTGTTGCAGAGCAGTTAATGAATGCTATTTTGAGAGACGTTGTATTGATGTTGATAGCACTGGTCTGAATTTTCATGATTCTTGATCATTTTATTCCAAGTTGCATGAAAATGAAAGCTTTTATTTAATTTTCATGAACACTATGGACATAAAACGAAATGTGAAAATGCTGCTTTGCAGAGGTTCAACAACTTGGGGTTCCAGATGTATTATCTGAATGTTTTAGTCCATTTAAGGGAAAGTCATTGTTAAATTATTCAGAGACCCATCAGGCTAAGGCTTAATAATAGCATAGAGCTGATTATCAATCAATCAATCAGAATAGAGCTGGAAGGGACCTTGGATGTCTTCTAGTCCAACCCTCTGCTAAAGCAAGAGACCTTATACTATTTCAGATAGGTGGCTGTCTGGTCTTTTCTTAAAAACCTCCAGTGATGAAGCCCCTACAACATCTGAAGGCAAGCTGTTTCACTGGTTAATTGTCTTCACAGTTAGCAAGTTTCTCATTAATTCCAGGTTGCTTCTCTCCTTGATCAGTTTCCATCCTTTGTTTCTTGTCTTGCCTTCTGGTGCTTTGGAAAATAGACCCCTCTTCTTTTTGGCTGTCCCTCAAATACTGGAATACTGCTATCGTGTCCACCACCCCCAGTCCTTCTTTTCTCTAGCCTAGTCATACCCAATTCCTGCAACCGTTCTTCATATATTTTTGTCTCCAGGCTTTTAATCATCTTAGTTGCTCTTCTTTGCACTTTTTCCAAGTCTCAGCATCTTTTTTGTAATGTGGTGACCAAAACTCGATGCAGTATGGGGACATACTAAGGCTTTATAAAGTGGTACTAATACTGCATGTTATTTTGATTCTATGCCTCTGTTTATACAACCAAGGATTGTATTAGGTTTTTTGACTACTGCCGCACACTGCTGGCTCATGTTTAAATGATCATCCACTAGGACTCCAAGATCACATTTACTGTTTTTGAGCCAGGTTTCACCTGATCTGTACTTGTGCCTTTTCCTGACTAGGTGTAAAACCTTACTTTTCTACACATTAAAATTCATGTTGTTGGATGGAGCCCATTGTTCAAATCTGTCAAGATCTTTTTGGATCCTGAGATTGTCTTCTGCCAGTTTAGTGTCATCTGCAAATTTTATAAATTCCCCTTCTATTCCATCATCTAAGTCATTTATGAAGATATTGAAGAGTACTGGCCTATGATGGAACCTTGCAATACCCCACTGCTTACTTCCCTCCATGTATATGTCATACCATTAAGGACAATTCATTGAGTATGGTTGTCAGCCAGTTACAAATCCATCTGGTGGTGATGTTGTCTATCCCACATTTTTATACTTTACCAAGAAGTAGGTTGTGGTTTACTTTATTGAATGCCTTGCTAAAGTTTAACTATACTACGTATATTACCTAAGTATATTGTCTATTATATTAATTTCATATACTAAAATACATTATCTCCAGCAGCAGACTCGGTCTGTTTGCCTCTGCATTGTCACTGTCTATGCCCCTGCTGGCTACCTCCTCTAGAGCCAGGTTCCCTGTTGGGATGCATGAACTTCTCTTACTCAGGAATGTCACTAATCTAGTTCCCCTCTAGGAAAGATCCAGGATGAGATCCCAGTGGGCAGTCCAGAAGAAGAAGAAAGAGGAGGCTGAGATGGATATGTAGAGTCTGATTAAGAAACAAATATGTGGGAGAGGATGAAGACAGGGGAATGGATATACTCTCCATTAAAAAAAATGGAGGATGTAAGAAAAGATCTTTATATACTGAGCTTAAGTCCCTTTATTTCCTTCCTCCAACAGTTGAAATGGGGAAAACTTCTAGGACTTACTTTCTAGGATCATTTTTTTGCAGTGGCTAAAAGGAAAAGAGGCAAATTCTCCACCAAGTTCTATCCACTTCCAGTTGCTGATAAAGTACAGCATAATTTGTCCATGGAAATTCTATATTCCTTCCAATTTTGCAATCATGGGATTAGCATCTCCCTCCCACCATTTGGTACTGTACCCACACACACGTACATGCGCACAAACAGACAAACAAGCACAGAGAGAGAGAGAGAGTGCCCTGGGGAAAATATGTGGCAAAATCAAAGGCAAAATCCACTCCCAGCCCCTCAAAATCCATCTTTTGCCCCTCCCATGTTTAAGAAGCAAGAGGAAGGGTTAGATGAAGGAAATGAATTCTGACCAATTTAGATAAAAACCTTGGGGCATTCTCCAAACTAAGAAAAACGCAGCATGAGAATCGCAATGTCTCAGTAGCATTCAAAACCATCAATCATAGTATCCTTCAAGTCTATCTGCAAAGGTTGGGAGCGGGACACTGTATCTCAACTGTTTTCCCTGATGTATGGTTGTGTTAAGGCATCATTTCTATTTCTATCACTTTTATGATTGTTTGAACCATGCTATGTAAGACACAAATAATTGCTTCAGTATTAAGGAAGCAAAAAAAAATAAACACAGGTTTCTTTTCATTCAACTCTGGGGAAGCAACTCATGGGCAAAATCTGTAAAGCTCTGCAACCTAGCTGAATGTAAGTTTACTCAGCCAAGTGTATTCCTCTGTTCAGACATTCAATCCTCACATGACAGAGAAGAAAAGCAGAGCTACATTCAGTGTGCTGCACAATCAATCCTGCAGCTCACTTTTTATACAAATCTCAAGCTAAAATTTGGGCTACACTTCTACTTTCTGTGAGTAATCAAGAATAGGTGAAATATATGAACACAGCAAGGTCCTGGGTTCAAAAACCTCCCTCCTCCTCCCTGACCATAACTGTGTATGGCTGGAATGATGAGGATAATGCAATGGACAAACCCAGTGAATTCTCCTCATATTTGGGTTCCTTTGATGAGCTTTAATGCCAAAGTGGTTATGAAATCAATCTTCAGTAACCAGAATATGGTTGCCACAATGTGCAATTTCACTTCAGAGTAATTACACACAGAGACACACAACACACACCATTCAGGAATCCTTCAAATAATCAATTATCTTCAGAAGTATTAAACTAAATCCTGAGCCTTCAGAAAAATCAAAATAGTTAAACCTTCACGAAATGAGAAAAAGAAACAAATTTGCTTCCAATGCCACAAGAATTGAGTGAACAGAAATAACTTCAATGTGTTATATTATTTTTGTCTCTTTTCTACTTTTCTTCTGTCTATTGATGCTGCCCTTCCTTAATCTGTTCCACATCTTTTTTATCATGCCAAGGCAGTTATCTATCAGATATATCTCTGACTTTAATGGATGCTGATGAAGCAGAAGCACAATAGAAGATGGGATTTAGGACTGGAGTTGATTAAAAAGACAGAAAGGAAAGATTTGAGGGAATGCAGCTCAAAAAATCACCCTAGTCCCCCTTGCAAGTAGGGTGCTACAAGAAGAGTATGTAATTGGTAAGGAAAATCCAATTCTTGTGAGGTGTATTTTCTTCCAAAATCAGGGAACGGAAAGTGGACTACAAAGATGTTCCCTGTAATGTTCATTTGTACGATGATGATTATGTTGTTATTAGCAACATTAGTTACTTACTTATGATGCACTGAATAACACATCAGTAATGTGCCTTTGACTGTTCCATTGCTTATATGCTTGACAAGTCCTGCACTCATGAATGAAATCATATATGAAAAATAGTTTATATTTATGAATTTAATTCTTAATTCTATATAAATATGCACTGTAACTTCCACAGTTAATAATTTCTAGGTAAAAAGGTGAATGTTTCCCTGTCCAGTCATGTCCAACTTTAGAGAATGGTGCTCATTTCAGGTGCAACTCTCACACTTTAGGGGGGCAAGTTTTTACCCCAAAAATATGCTGGCAAACTCTATTCAATACTCTCATTATGCCAGGATAGAACTTGCTTTGGCAAATTTCTCAAATCTGTGCACAGACATTTGTTCTGATTTATTTTACAGCCCTAACCAAATTCCAGATATTTTAGTTAAGTTTATTTCAGATTCACTGTCTTCACTTTAAAGAACCTGTGCAGTTTCCATTTGCATAAAAAGTGTTGTTGGAGAAATATATTCAGTCATAAGTCCATAATATTTCCATTCTTTTTCCTTGGACAAAAATATGGTGTGAATGGGGTATCCTTTTTCAGCTGAGGAACTCTTTGTAGGATGAACATTTAGGCATGGAGAACTTGCCACAATATTTTTCCTTACATGTTAAAAAGAATTGGCATATTCATGAAATGTGAATTGGTGATTATCAGAACTGACTGGTACAGTTCACAAACAAGGTGAATGAATGGGAATATTGTTCCCATAATATGAAATTACTTTTGGAAGCCATCCTATCAGCGAGCATAACCCTTTATCAGTTTAAATGTCTCACTTTTGGTTTTCATTTTGTATGTTCTTTTATATGATTTTATTGCTTTTATTGATATTTTTAATGATGTATACTGCCCTCAGTCTTTTGCTGAATGGCAAATTATACAAATTGATTGATTCACTAATTAATTAGCAACTTTTTAATAGTCAAAACTTCAACTCAGAATTTCAAAATTTGAGTTTAAAACATTTGTGTGCACTCAAAGAAAATTACATTCTGTGCATGCTTTTGCTCTTAAAGCAAAGGTCAAGCTGCCTGGAGACAATTCCTATGTCTCACATATTTAACAGTAAAATAAGAGGACAAGCACTGAAGCTGTAGGGGACATGATGTCTTCATCAATGAAGCTTCTCTACTGCGTGGCAAGTGTACCAGGTTTTTTTTTTTTTTTTTGGTATATTCTATATTGTAGGTGGAAAGTTGGGTTGATCTGTAGTGGCCAAAAATCAGAAGGCTTTTGGTAGTACCTATTTTAATGAACACATTTTATTAAAAGGTAGAAGGTCTTGCTCATTTCCTCAGATGCATAAGAGATTAAGCTGATTTTTAGCCTTTTTGTGTAATTTAATTCATTCCTCACTTCAGTTTTGTGGAACATTATCTATCGGTATTTTATTCTCCTGCCACAGTGTTTAGTCTGTAGGTCATGACTGGTTCTCAGCCAAGATTATTTTACTTTAAAAATTAAATATAAGCTCTTTCCTTGACTTTTTAGTGGTTCTCAATATCACCGTGCTTGATCTTCTTCTGGACCTCCTTGGAGGGGACTAGAGGCATCACGTTATACAGAATTGATTCCTTCCCAGTACCCAGTAACAGTTGAGGGGAGGGGAGGTTGGTCCAGTAAGTCCTTTGTTGTAGTTAAGATTAGGGCTTTTACACTCTATACCAGAAGAGGTCATCTGTCAGTTCAAGGTCAAATGTCAGAACCAAAGTTGCCATGATTCTTGACCTGGTACAGATCTTAGTGAAAAGAAATAAACTGAAGTTATTGAGTTGAGCACTAAGATGACAGAAGCAATTTTTGTACAAAAACCATTTGTTCTGCTATTAACTGTAGATGAGATAGTGGCAGCCCTGTTGAAATTACAGGTCCATAGACTTGGGCCAGGGCTCATAATTACTGTTGGATTTGCAAATTGAGGCAGTGGCCAGAAAACGGCATTATCTGAAGTGATGGTTGCAATCTTATCTAGAATGGGAGATCTTATTGACAGTAAGCTGTACTCTCATCAGCACCAATAGTCTACTGCCTTCTGAACATTCTGAATAGTTTTACTTCTGAAGACTCCTTAGAAATTTCAGTTGGTGCAGAATGCAGCTAAATACATGTTGGTAGATAAGAACTGTTAATGCTGTGTGACACCTATATAGCAGCCATTGCATTAATTTCCAGTAAGCTATCTGGTTCTAATCTGGTTGTGGTGTTCAGATGTAAAACTATACTTAGTACTTGCAGAAATGCCTTCTCCAACTAGAACTATTACTCAGTATGCTCATCTCAGTTGGTGATAGTGAAGATCAATCAATCAGCTTGAATGGTGCTGAAGGGACCTTGGACATCTTCTAGTCCACTCCTGTTCAAGTAGGAGACCCTATACAATTTGACACAAGATTCTCCAGATGTCCAGAGTGAGAACTGTGGAGCCAATAAATGTTTTTCCCCACTTCGCATTTTGTAAAATATCTTCTCCATGGACCCAACCCTGGTATGATTTGTAAAACTACAAATTCAGAGTCTAGGATAATGTAAAGCTGTGGTCACTAGATTGATGAGCTGGTGTCAAGGTATTTCAGATTGTTTATTAGTTTGCCTACTTGTTTTATTTATTATTGTATTACTATGTGGTTACTACTGTTTAGTTTTATCTGTATTTTATGTTTAATGGTTTATTGTAAACTGCTGTGAGTTGAGTATACAAGCATGATAAATAAATAGGATGGGAAAACCTTCAAGCAAACAAAAAAAAAACTTGGCAGACTCCACCAATTCTGGAATGACTTTTAGATTTTCTCCAAGAAGAAAACCAAGCAGAATATTCCCAGAACAGATATGCAGCTATGATAGATTATCATATGCAGAATATACAATCAAGGGGAAATGGTAATGCTGTCACCTTTCCCCACGGAATGCCTAAGACGAATTTTGTGCTTCGTATATTCTGTGAAATTAAAATGGCAGTCACTGTAAAAGAGATGTTGTAGAAAAGCAGAAAAGCAAATCAACAGCAAGAAAGACAAAAGTGTTTTCATTTCTCCATGCAGAATGAGAGAAAAGGGGAAGGAAAAGAAAGCAGTGAAGTGACTGATGGGTTCATTTTTTAAATCACAGATTAAAAAGACAGTTTATTTGATAAAGATTTGGAGGAATTTTGAGTAAGTTGGAATGTACTTTTTAAAAGGCTGTGAAAGCAATGCAATACATAGATTCATCCCAAACTGGTATTGGAACTCATTGAAAGATTTTTAGGACCATGTCCAAGTCAACATACTTGTTCTGAGATTAATTCTTTCAATGGTTAAGGAGCTTTACATTGTTAAAATAGTTGTTCTAAGGCAGAGCATGGTTCAAAAATCATCTGGAGAAACTGCTTTGGACCTTGTGCAAGTGCAACATCTCTGGTCACTCATTAAAGCTTGACATTTTAAAATTAATTTTTATTAAATATTTTTACAGAATAAAAACATTTTGAAAAAATAAAGAAATGAAAAGAGGAAAATTCAAAAAGAGAAAATATTACGATATGATCTCCAATCTTGTTTACAGCAGTTATAAATGCATTCAAATTTTGTACTTTCTCTCTCTAAGGCAATATCATATCTCCTTTTTCATAATCTGTCTTTTCTAATTGTTAAACCCATAAATCACATGTGTATAAACAATTTCCAATCATTGACAAATGTAGTTATTTTCATTTCTCTAATTAGCAATGTTTCCATCTCTGCACATTCTTCACCTTCTCCTAAAGCAGTTTGACATTTTTCAGGTATCCATGGGTGTTGTGGGGGGGGGAGATGCAGATGCTTTAAGGAGCCAACTCCTTAATGAAAGAAAGACATTTTTTCAAGTTCTTTGTACATCTGTTCTAAATTTGCAAATGTCTCATTGAATAATATTTCTATAAAGCCTGCAGTTTTTATTAACATTGTTTACCAAATAATAGAATTAAGAAGAATTAATTAATTAATTCACTTAATCCTTAATTTGTAAAGATCCCCTTTGGATAACATTTAGGATTTACTCCTATAGGAGGTAGAGCTAAGCATACAAAAAGGAAGGAAGGAAGGAAGGAAGGAAGGAAGGAAGGAAGGAAGGAAGGAAGGAAGGAAGGAAGGAAGGAAGGAAAAAGAATTATTCCCTGAGTCAAAGTAAGCAGCTTCTTAAACAGTCCAAGAGGATTATTTTCTAAAATAAATGAGGCTCCAAATTAAATCTTGTTTAATATCTTTTTATTTGATGAGTTTTTAATTGCTAAGTTTTGGTGTTTAATTATAATGTTGTTAATTTATTTGTATGTTATTGTTGGCTGCCTCAAGGATTAATTCTAGTGGCTAGACAAGATGTGCATTTAATAAATGTACTAATATGTGAACTATGAATGCCATGGAGATAATTTAGTTTGATATTGGAAAACCATTCAGTTCCACATAATTTATGGTTAGTGAAATAGTTATGTGCAAGCTAGATAACTGTATCTTCATAGGGAGTAACATCTAATTAGAAACTGTATTCAAGGCACAGTCAATGTTTCCCTATCAAGGAATCCCATGATGCACTAGTTAGCAGCATAGAAATCTGGGGGAGGGGGGAACTAAATTATCTCAACAGAATATTTGTAATTAAGAAGGGAAAATAAAAGGACAGATATAGAATGGGAACACCTTTGTGGATAATGAAATGTGTGAAAAGAATCTTTTATATGATATGAAATGTGAATGTGCACTTGGGGAGCATTAATAGTATAATAGTTCCCAAAAGAAAGGGAATAATAATCTGTTTGATTTATACAAGTCAGACAGCATCTGAAAAATACTGTCAGTTCTGAGTTTCGTACTTTAAGAAGGATATAGGAAAACTGAGATGGGGTCAGCAGAAGGTAGCAATATACAAAGCAAGAAATCTGGAAAACAAATTCTATAAGGAAAACTTGAAGGAACTTTCGGCCTCAAGATGAGGGCTGAATATACTTCAAATACTTAACTGTCTGCCATACGGAAGTGGAAATTTTCTGCTGTCCCAAAAGACAGAACTAGAAGCTCTGTGCTTACATGACAAAGGAATTGATTTTAGGAGAAACACCTTAGTTGCAGTAGTTCAAAAGCAGACCCAATTATCTAGAAGGCCAGCAAGGCCCCCTAATTGAAGTCTTCCAACAAAGATGGGTAGCCATCTGGGAGGGATAGCATAGCATTCCGCTTCCTGCAATGAACCTGTATGCTTAGATCAGACTTCAGAAAGCTTACAAATCCTTTCTTTTGCTACTCAGAATTTCCAAAACAACTCCCTCCTTCTTGTCCTCACTTTTCTTGTGTGTCAGGAACAATCACACAAGCACATTTGTCATATGAAAAATCATCTGCAATGTCCTGTTTGTTTACTGCTTATCAAACAATATTGAAACATAAACCCTTAATGACTTGCCTTGGTTTTGTGTCTCAAAACCTACATGCATATTTGAGCCATCTAATAAATCACTTCCAGGGTTTTTCCTCCCTCTAGCATGATTTATATAATATTAGCATTTTATATGTCATACATGTTTACATTTATAATGTTCAAAAGCCTACATGCTCCATAAAAGTCATTGAGCTGTTCTAAAAATGCACTTCTTTCACTTTAAAGTTCATGAAGTATATAAGAATTTTTCAGCGTCATTATACTTTAGATTTCAAATTCAGTGTATGGAATCTATATAGAAATGTTAAGGGCAAAAAAGGAAAGATTAATATCCTCATCTACAGCTCAAAGTATGCACTAGTACTACTACTAGTCAATCAGATTTATATGTTTTGTGTTTAGGGGATAATAGTATGGGATGACCTTTAAAAATTGATGGAAATTTTCAGAAAAAATACCTCTGCACATGTTCTTCCCACTTCCCCAGAAGTCACTGCATTCTTGAAATCTATCTAGATATTATTTCCCAACCAGAGGAAATTGTGTTGCAATATTCAGAATATGAGGATTTCAATCTCAAAACAAAGCAAGGCCATATTTCCCCAACATTTTCTTTAAAAAGATAAGGACTTTACATCTTAAAAACATTTCTTTTAGCAAGGCAAAACTAACCCACTAGACGGAACCATAGTTCTGTTTCCTTTCTGTCTAGACTCACTGCTTTAGACCAGTGTTTCCCAACCTTGGTGACTTTAAGTCCTGTGGACTTCAACTCCCAGAATCCCCCAGCCAGCTATGCTTAAAGGACTTAAAGTCGCCAAGGTTGGGAAACACTGCTTTAGACAATAGAATTACTGAGTATTACCTGGAGCTGTCCACAGTGCTACCCACAATGTGAATTTCTACCACAAACCCTTCTGTACTGAAACTACTCCTTGTCTCTGATTATTCTATGTAAACTGGAAACTGAGGGAAAAAATTAGGGGAAAGGGTCTGTTAAACTTTCTCTCTCCATTATTTTTCTGCTAAGAATCATCTTTCCCAAACTGCTTCTTCACCACTTGAAGAGTGGATATGAGGGGAAAATAAATAAAAATATCTAATCTTTTCCCTGAAAAAAAGTAGGCTACACAATGATCAGATGAAGATTACAATTAATATTGCTAGATGAGTGGAAAAGAAAAATATCAGAGTTTTGTATCATGTGTAATTTGGACCTTAGTGTTATTATTAACATTTAGAGACGTATAGTTTTCTCTCCTCATTGTTCCACCAGATTTTTCTTCTATTTCAATTCTCTCTGGCTCAAGGTTGACTCAGCCTTCCATCCTTCTGATGTTGGTAAAATGAGGACCCAGATTGTTTGAGGCAATATGATAACTCTGTAAACTACAGGTGAAACTTGAAAAATTAGAATATCATGCAAAAGTTCATTTATTTTAGTAATGCAACTTAAAAGGTGAAACTAATATATGAGATAAGACTCATTACATGCAAAGCAAGGTAGTTCAAGCAGTGATTTGTCATAATTATGATGATTATGGTGTACAGCTCATGAAAACCCCAAATACACAATCTCAGAAAATTAGAATATTACAGGCAATCAATAAAACAAGGATTGTACATAGAACAATATCGGACCTCTGAAAAGTATAAGCATGCATATGTACTCAGTACTTGGTTTGGGCCCCTTTTGCAGCAATTACTGCCTCAATGCGGCGTTGCATGGAAGCTGATTAGAATAGAAAACCTATAAAATAGAAAACCTATTTTCTGATGAGAGCAACTTTTGCCCAAAACACCAAAACCTGGTTCAATGACTGTGGGATTAGTGTACTCTGGGTCCTTGGTTTCCAAATGAGATGCAAAAGTTGCTCTCATCAGAAAAGTGGACTTTGGACCACTGAGCAACAAGACTTTGGACTACTGTGCTTCATTAAGACCAGGGTCAATGCAGCCATCTACTAGGAGATTTTGGAGCACTTCATGCTTCCTACCAAAGATGAGCTTTATGGGGATGCTGACTTCATTTTCCAGCTGCCCACACTGCCAAAAGCACCAAAACCTGGTTCAATGACCGTGGGATTACTGTGCTTGATTGGCCAAAACACTCATCTGACCTGAAGAGGCCAAGAGAAAGATGAGAGACATGAGACCAAACAATGCAGAAGAGCTGAAGGCCGCTATTGAAGCATCCTGGTCTTCCATAACACCTCAGCAGTGCCACAGGCTGAGAGCTTCCATGCCATGCCACATTGAGGCAGTAATTGCTGCATAATGGGCCCAAACCAAGTACTGAGTACATATGCATGCTTATACTTTTCAGAGGTCCGATATTGTTCTATGTACAATCCTTGTTTTATTGATTGCATGTAATATTCTAATTTTCTGAGATTGTGGATTTGGGGTTTTCATGAGCTGTACACCATAATCATCATAATTATGACAAATCACTGCTTGAACTACCTTGCTTTGCATGTAATGAGTCTTATTTCATATATTAGTTTCACCTTTTAAGTTGTATTACTGAAATAAATGAACTTTTGCATGATACTCAAATTTTTCGAGTTTCACCTGTACTTAGAGAGGGCTGTAAAGCACTGCGGAGCTATTGTCTAAGTGCTACTGCTATTTCTTTTTTGGTACGCATGGTCATTACTATATTGACATTTACAGAACAATTTTAACTATTTCAATATCATTTATTAAATTGTATTTAAAAGAGTGTCATTGAGTTCAGTAGAATTTATTTCATGGGGGGGGGGGAATGCTTATTGTTGCAGCTTTTATTTTAAGAATACTTTTCCCTTATTCTGAATGGAAAACTTGCATGCCATCTGTCTCTATTGGTTTTTCTTTTCCAAATACCATTATAAGACTTTTCAGGGTCAGCAAGAAGTGTGCAGAAATGTTGTTTTTGTATTTGCACTAGCTCCAGTTTGTTTTTCTGGCATAAATTCCAGCTTATTTTTTCCCAAACTTTACAAATCATTTGATTAAGAGATGAGTAATTAATTAGAGTTCTTTTTTTAAATTTACATTACTGTCCAATAAAAAACTCACCTTTTATAAAATGTCTGTGAGCTCTGTCAATATCTCTAATTTTTATCCTATGCAGAACACCAAAAAAAAAAGCAATGAAGAATAGTTTACAATTCCATTAAATTTATGCAAATACTGTTTAATTGTTAACCAGTACCATTTTTCCCCCAAGTGGTTCTCGGAAGAGAGCATAAAATCTTGAAAAATTCTCATTTCAAAATTTTCTTTCATCTTTATTACATATTTTATTTATGGCAGGTTCATAAAACATATACCAAAGGGCAAAAATATCATAGAGGCTATGGACTACATTGAAGTCAATTCACTTATCTGGAGCACAAGATGGTTGGAAACATCTCTCCCTCTCTCCTCATTTTCACTCAGTTTTCAGATCAGATATATAACCGGTGTACATGTATTCATTTCTCATTGACTGTATTTTCACACTGAATTGCATTGTGTACACATGACAATCAGTGCTGAGATAACTGACCTCCATCTGATGTGCTGCGATTAGTCTTAAACCAAGTATTCTTCGGTTGTGTTTTGTCACTAATGATTATGTGAAGGGGATTTTTCTCTCCAAAACAAACATCCCTCAAACTTTCCTTTTTCATGAAGTGATCCCACTTAATTATGATGGCATAAATCTCTATGTATTCAGTTCCATTTGCTTTATGCCAATGTCAGTAAGAACAAATAAAGATCATTGGTGTGAAGAAAAGGTCTCCTGTACCAATCAGATAACCACTTCTAAACAACCAAAGATTGTGGAAAATACCAGCATTCTCCTCAGCATTGGAGCAGTGATCTTTGGAAATTATGAAAAAGGTAGATACTTTTTCAAATTTTGACCACTTGAACATATTTTATAAGATAGATTAAAAAGTAGTGCTTGTGTTACAACCGTTTAGGCCTGAGATGATCACCAGCCAATTATTTCAGTCACTAACCCTATTTAACTTGAGGTCAGTCTGATTGCCTAGAGAACAAGTATGAGACCTCTTTATGGAACTGTAAGCTTTTGTCAAGATCAAAAGGCCAACCTATCCTTCCTCATGCAACAATGAAGTCCCCTACAGATCTGTCCCTGCTATTTAGACTCATTAGGCTTCAAGTAGAAGAGAGGAATGTCCCGTTGTCCTAAAGCTCACTGCTTCAAAATAACTATTTGGAAAGCAAATTTCCATGTTGGTTATTTGATATGCTGTCAGCTATTTCACTATCTCTGTGGTAGCAACATGACAGTTTTTAGAAGATGAGGGCTCTTGCTGAGAAGTATAATAATGCATTATGTTGATAAATACCTTATACAGAAAGTGATACTTCTGAACTGGTTCCTTTGCAGCATCTCTCACCTTCTGATAATCCATATACAGTAATATATAATCCTTTTTTATTATCTTTTCTCCTGAGGTTTTCAACACAAATAAAATTTTAGAAGTTGAATGCTAATTAAGTTAGGCCAGGGTAGTTTTTCTTCGTGCTAACTAACGTCTTGACTCTAATAGATCATTGTATGCATTTTGAAAATAGCTGAAACTACTTTTTGCAAAAGGAGACCTGTAAGAAGCTCAATTCATTTTAACAGTGGATTCTGAGATTTATTCTACTAAAACAGGAAGGTACTTCAGAGTAGTGTTTTTTAAGTTTCAGTAATATAATAATTTTTATTTTTTCCATATGGATTGTGTGGACTAGGAAGCCTGCATGTTTACAGAAAATCTTTTCCAAGCTTTCAGATACAGTACCATATGTCCGAATATAGTTCCCATTATCCAAATACACAGGACCACTAGCCAATTCTAAAGTGCTAGATCAATAAAAGGGATATACAAAAGCTGCTTTGTAGAGCTTGTTTTTCTGTTAATGAATTACTATATTCATGATGGAATAATATGTCTACATAATTATAGGGTATAAAATTAACTCATTGATTTAGCATTGTTTTTCTTTTCTGTTCCAGTTGTTTGTCCCATATGTAATGGAGTTCAAAAAGGATGCTTTGAATTTCAGGAAGAGGTTTGAAAGGATTCAAGAGGCTATCCCAGAAAGGGATCCATCAGTGCATGGAGAAAATGCCTTTTGTAGCTGTGTGGATTCTGGCATAGTGCCATTCTTCCATCCATATTTTGGCTTGAAAGTCTGCAGGTAGACCTGCCAAATTGAGGACTGTGTATTGGCAGAAGGAAGCCAGAGACCAATATTTGGGGTTCTCTGGAGAGAAATGTTCGATCACCTTTGTCTTAGAGTACATAACATCTCTGTAGTGAGGGGATTAAGCATTTACATTTCTTTGCTAATTCCTCTAGAGTAGATTTGCATGCCTTCCAAGAGACAGTGTAGTAAGTAACAGTACTCTTTCATGACAGGATAATAAAATTATTTCCAGAACAGACTGACTACCAACTTGTGGTGGGAAATGAAAATGAATGACCTCTTAAAATGAATTATCCTGAGTGACAGGCAGTGTTGTCTCTGAGTTGTTCCTAAAGAAAAAAAATGAAGTGCATTTTGAGGTAACTGCTTGGCAAAGCATACAAACAGATTTCAGGGATACTAAACAAGATGTGTACAAAAATGAAGACATAATTAACTGCCAGCTCCTAGTCACAGAATATCACGTTCCAATAAAATAAACATTACATAACACAAATAAATTGTCAGGTAGCAAATGAATGTTAATATCGTTCCATGAAGAGTAACTTTATCACAAACGTTTTGCATTGGATAGGGCACATATGTTTCTGGAACAACAACTGCTTTTTTCTAACCCCAGCAGCTTGTTGGGGATCCTTTCCTTTGGACAATCTTGTGGAGGATGCATACATTCTTTATAGAGATTCATGATGACCTAGTACACTGTAGGCAAGAGATGGGGGGGAAAACCTAAGTGATGTGGAAAAAAAAAACCTCTCATGGCTTACTTGTCTAAAGAGTACCTTGATTAATCATTCCATTTCTTCTTTACACAAAACACATACACAAATATACAGAGAGGGGGAAGGGAGGGAGGGGGAGGGAGAGATGGTCTAATTATGTTAGCAGACTTTCTTCAGCATTTTTTTAATATAAGTAAAAATCAGAATAAGAGATTTTGGAACTTGACCATTTTTCCCCAGCTTTCACCATGATAGACAGTTATATCTAAGTGGGAAATTAGATTGGGTTGTTTTTTTTTTTGTTTAAAATAGAATTTTCACACTCTCAGCTGTGTGGTTGCTAAGCTAAATGTCATGCAAACTTGTTGTGGTCCAGCAGCAGCCGGCTGAGTTGTTGGTGGACTCTGACAGCTTAGACCATTATGGGACTGCTCTGGAGGATGAGGAAGACTCTGGAGGGTGTTTGGAGTCAGAGCAGGAACTAGAGAAGCCTGTTGGCCACCAGGTGGCATCTGAGTCAGGGAGCAGTGAGGAGGAACAGAGGGAGGTTGTTCCTGATGTACGTAGATGTTGAATTGATCTGAGACAGGAACAGCTGTGGAGAAGACTTTATAGAAGGACGTAGGGACAGCTGGTTAAGGGTGTGGCCCCTCCCAAGGAGTTTATAAGTGGAGCGAAGGGAGGGGGATCTTTGCAGGAGACAACAGTCCATATTCAAGCCATTGAGAGCCTTCTGTAAGTGTTATCTTGTCTTTGTGAAGAGAACTTTCTAGGTTCCCAGCGAAGGGGTGGCTTTATCTGTGTAATTTAGTTGTGGCAGATAGCCAAGCCTGGGTCTGCCTATTCCTTGGATTCACGGGACACAACACAAACTTAACCAAACTAGTTGCTTTTCTCACTTTTATTTGCAGTATTATAAAGAAAACAGTATATAAAGAGTTTTATATAAGTTTGATACAATGTTGTAAATAAAATAAATAAAAGCAGAAGGCAATCCAGACTGAGACCATAGAGCCATACATCTTTCCCCTTTAACTCACAAAATGTTTCCTTAAAAAAATCTCTAAAGAGAAACAACATATTCCATTGTCTAGGACTGGAAGTCTAAATTTTCTCCACTGGTAGGTGGTGCTCCTCAAATACTAATTCTACTGCAAAAAAAAAGCAGATCAACTGCTTGCTAGCATTGAGTTCTTGGTTTGTGATTCAGTGGGACCAGCTAAGTACTGAGTAAGCTTCCATATATAAAGCTGTTTGCTTCCTTCCTTATAGGATTTGTATAGCCACCCATCTCACACGAATGACTCTGAGCAGGTTCCAGGATTAAAGCACACAAACCCACCAAACAGAGCCCCTGGTGCCCAAGAAAATACAGTAACCCCACTCCCATCAATAATAACAGAACTCATCTAAACATTTGACCCAGGTCTGCAATGCCTTACAAAAGGATAACAATGCCCTGTAAACCTCCAGGGAGATGCTGTTTGGCAGGGAGTGCTGCTTCTGACCCTGGCTTCAGGGTCAACAAGATGACATTGCTTTTTAAAAAAGGAATCTGGAGTACACTGTCTCTATTAGATCTGGTGAGGCATGCAGAAACAATAAGGAAAATAGGAAAAAGGCAGACTGCAAGTAGCCTATATCTTGTCATGGAGGACTTGTAGATGATGATCAGCACTTTGAACTGTACCAGAAGCCTACTGGGAGCCAGTAGGCATTACAGAGCAGTGTTGGTATATGCCAAAAATTGACTACACCACTGCATTAAGGATCAGCTGCAACTTCCAAGTACTCTTCAAGGGCAGCCCCTTATTGAGTGTTTTACAGTAAATGAGAGATTACTATGGCATGAGTCATCATGAGCAAGGCTTTCCTCTCCAAGAACGAGCACAATTGGTGCATAAGATGAACCTATATAAAAGACCCCTGCCCATGGCTCCTATCTTCTCTTTGAACGGAAAGCAGGAATCCAGCAAGACCACTACAAATTACACATCTCTGATTGAGAAAGTGTGCCCTCAACCAATGTTAAATATGGAAAATCACTAAAACTGAGACGTTAGTTCATCATGCTACTGATGGCCAAATTAAGGAACTGGCTTGTACAGTTTGTTTGTTTGTTTGTTTTATTGGATTTATACGCCGCCCTTCTCCCAAAGGACTCAGGGTGGCGTACAACATTAAAAAACACACATCCCGAAAGTTAAAAAGAAATTAAATACATATCGAAAAAACAAACCCAATTTATAGGACAATACATTTAAAAAATGAGATAAAATTAACAGGCCAGGCCGGCTTGCTGGAAAAGCCAACTTTTTAGGGTGCGTCGGAAGGACCAGAGGTCAGGGATTATGCGAAGCTCTGGGGGCAGCTCATTCCAGAGGGAAGGCGCTCCCACAGAGAAGGCTCTCCCCCTGGGGGTCACCAGCCGACACTGTCTGGCCAACGGCACCCTGAGGAGGCCAATTCTGTGGGATCGTACTGGACGGTGGGAGGCTACTGGTGGCAGTAGGTGGTCTCGCAGGTACCCTGGGCCTAAGCCATGGAGCGCTTTAAAGGTCATAATTAATACCTTGAATCACACCCAGAAAACAACCAGCAACCAGTGCAGGCCGCCTAAAAGGGGTGTAACATGGGAGCACCTAAGTACCCCCATGATAACCCGCACGGCCGCATTCTGGACCAGCTGAAGCCTCCGGGTGCTCTTCAAGGGCAGCCCCATGTAGAGAGCATTGCAGTAGTCCAGGCGAGAAAGGACAAGGGCATGAGTGACTGTGCACAGAGCATCCCGATCCAGGAAAGGGCGCAACTGATGTACCAGGCGAACCTGGGCACGACCGTCAGGTGTTCTTCTAAACTAAGCCGCGTATCCAGGAGGACTCCCAGATTGCGAGCCTTCTCTGAGGGGGGTAAAATTTCTCCCCCTATCATCAAAGATGGAACAAGATGCACAAATCGGGATGACAGAAATCACAGCCACTCAGTCTTGGAGGGATTGAGCTTGAGCCTGTTCCTCCCCATCCAGATCCGCACAGCCTCCAGGCATCAGAACATCACGTCGAGGGCATCGTTTGGGTGGTTTAGGGTAGAGATGAAAAGTTGGGTATCATCAGCATATTGATGATACCGTACCCCAAAACCATGGATGATCTCGACCAGCGGTTTCATATATATGTTGAACAGGAGGGGTGAGAGAACCGACCCTGACCCCTGGGGCACCCCACAAGTGACGCGCCTGGGGGTCGATCTCTGCCCTCCAGTCAACACAAACTGCGACTGATCCAACAGGTAGGAGGAGAACCACTGTAAAATGGTGCCTCCCACTCCCAACCCCCCGAGTCGTCGCAGTAGGATACCATGGTCGATGGTATCGAAAGCTGCCGAGAGGTCTAATAGGACCAGGACAGAGGAGCAGCCCCTGTCCCGGGCCTGCCAGAGATCATTGACCAACGCGACCAATGCCGTCTCTGTGCTGTACCCAGACCTGAAACCCGACTGAAACGGATCCAGATAGACAGCTTCATCCAGGTACTGGAGAAGCTGACGTGCTACCACACTCTCGACAACCTTTGCTACAAAGCGAAGGTTGGAGACCGGACGATAGTTGGCTAAAGAAGCTGGTTCCAGGGAAGGCTTCTTAAGGAGGGGCCTCACCACTGCCTCCTTCAAGGCGGTGGGAAAGAACCCCTCTCTCAATGAAGCGTTGGTAATCGCCTGGAGCCAGCCTCGTGTCACCTCCCGGGAAGCCGAAACTAACCAAGAGGGACACGGGTCCAGCACACAAGTGGCAGCACTGAGTCTCCCCATAATCCTGTCCATGCCTTCGGGGGTCACAGGGTCAAACTCATCCCAGATTGTCTCCTCAAGATTCATCCCCGTCGGCTCGCCCGAATCTACCCAGTCAGAGTCCAAGCCTGTCCGGATCTGAGCGATTTTATCCTGCAGATACTGAACAAATTCTTCAGCCCTACCCTGCAAGGGGTCTTCCCCAGTTCCTTGGTTAAGTAAGGAGTGGGTCACCTTAAACAGGGCAGCTAGGCGGTTATCTGCGGACGCGATAAGAGCGGAAAAATGTTGCCATTTTGCCGCTTCTATCGCCACTAAGTAGGATTTAATATGAATTCTTACTAGTGTTCGATCAGATTCGGATCGGCTGGCCCTCCAGCCACTCTCTAGGCGTCTTTTCCGGCGTTTCATCTCCCGGAGCTCCTCGGTAAACCAGGGAGCCACCCGGGATCAACACCGGGTCAGAGGCCGCAAAGGCACAACGCGATCCAAGGCGCCAGCGGCCGCCCTATCCCAGGCTTCCACTAGGGCTTCGGTCGAGTTGTGAGCAAGGGATTCAGGAAAAGTCCCAAGCTCCATCAGGAACCTTTCGGGGTCCATCAGGTGCCTGGGGTGGAACCATCTAGTCGGTTCCGCCTCCCTGCGGCGAGGGGTAGCGGTATGGAAGTCAAGCCTGATGAGGAAATGATCAGACCATGACAAGGGTTGAATAGAAATATCCCCTAAATCTAGATCATTCATCCACTGCCCAGAGACAAAAATCAGGTTGAGCGTGTGTCCCCCATTATGGTTGGGGTCTTGAATTAATTGAGTTAGGTCCATAGCTGTCATGGAAGCCATGAACTCCCGAGCTGACTCGGATGTCTCGCCAATGGAAGGCAGATTGAAATCCCCCAGGACCATAAGCCTGGGGAAATCAACCGCCAATCCAGCTAACACATCCAGCAGCTCCATCAGGGCCGATGAAACGTAGCAAGGAGACAGGTACGTAACAAAAAGGCCCACCTGAGCTCCAAGGCCCCACTTCACAAAGAGGGACTCACACCCGCCTATCTGAGGCACAGTGACCTCCTGAGGTCTGAGACTTTCCCTAATAACCATTGCCACCCCCCCCCTGCCCCTGCCCTGGGCTCTTGGCTGGTGAAACGCCCGGAAGCCTGGTGGGCATAGTTCGCTAAGGGGCACACACCCCTCATGGCCCAACCAGGTCTCCGTAATGCACGCCAGGTCCGCTCTACCCTCTTGTATGAGGTCGTAAATGAGGGGAGCCTTATGTACCACGGACCTGGCGTTAAGCGACACCAGCCGGAGACCAGGGTCCTGTAATCCCGGGCACCCGGGGGTGCGAGAAGGGCGAAGAGGGTCAGAACACATGATCGCTCTTAAACAGCAAACCCGCGTCCTCCGAACATCATTTGGCCCTCGGCACCCACCACATCTGCCTCTCCCACAAACAGTAGAGATGGTGAACCCCCCAATGGAATGGCTTAATGTCTCCCCCGGAATCCCAACCTTTCCTAGCCCTCCCAACCCATGCCCATTAGTTAGCTCTGGCCTGTGCCCTGGTAGACTCCCCCCCCCTGTCTGAGCCATCCGAATCAACCCACCCACCCCCTTAAAATTTGGTTTAAAAGCTCCTGTAAAAAACCCTTAAGAAGCCTCTTCTTCGCAGATTGAGATGGGATATGCTTCTACTGCAAAGTTTGAATGTTATTCTAGCACCTGTCAGCCAATGTACAATGAAGAATTGGCTTTTTCTGCCTTGCCAAATAGAACTATTAGTTCTTGTTGCACAACAATGTATTCTGGCATCTTCAGCTGGCTGGAAAGTTACTGGTTCCAAATTCTCATCCTTTCAATCCTCATTTTTATTATTTTTATTTCTGGCAATGGTTCAGTAGCACTTCCCTGAAATTGTAAATATCAGCCATTCTCAGGGATTCTTTAGGCAGCCTCCTGGACACCTTGGGCCTCAGCATACAAACAGTTCAAGAGAATGGTTTATACGTATATCTATGTATGCACTTATGTGTATGTATTGAAGAAAAGTACTGCCAAAAACTGATAGAAATCACAAGTGGCTTCATAGAATAACACCCACAGTTTCTACAACAATGAATATCCAGTGCCTCCATTGTGCTGGATTCTGTAGGAGAAAAGCAGGGGGAGGGGGCAAAGTTAAATGCGTCCTTATGTTGCCACAAACGATCCAAGTCCAATCCCACTTGAATTTTATTGAATGTTATCTGGCATTGTTTCAGTTTTGAACTTTAGTTTACTCAATTCTTGTGTATAACGAATTGTAAATCTTTCTGATATTAACATATACTGTAGTCCTGAATCTTTACATCTGACAGATTTTGTACTACCAGACTGGGACTGCAAAGCCATTTTTGTGTCATAAGTTTAAACAGCACACCAGGGAAAAACTGTACAATTGGGTCCTGTTCTTCTTCAAACTTGAAGGACTGCCATATATACAGGCAGTCCTCAAATTATAACTTCCATTACTAAATGATGTGATCTTTAAGTGAATCACATCTGATTTTACTGATTTTCTCGGTGGAAGCTGGCAACTATCATATATGCATGATAGTTGCCAAATCCATGAATTTTTATCTCATGTCTGTGGGGAAGGTGGAACAGTCATAGTGCAAGGACTGATCATTAGTCATTTTTAGCACTGTTGTAATTTTGAACAGTTATTAAATAAATGATCACAAGCTAAAAACTATATGTCCACAGATATACTATGCGTACAAAATATTATTGGATCCGCTTTTGTTTTCAGAGCCAGCCAAAAATGGCTTTGCAGTCCCAGTCAGAGCTTTTTTTTTTAATGTCAAGAGATTTTCATAATAAGGATGCAGTGAACATAAACCTGGGCATTTATGAGCAAGTTTGAGAAATGAAAGACAAGCTTCATTACGTAAAAGCAAGCATAGGAACAGTCTCCACTCATAATTTGCAATGGTACCTGCTTCAAAATAGAAGGAAAGATGTAATTCCTAGCCTTGTTATCTAAGTTTCTGCTTAGTTGATACTCTTCTGGGGGAGTCTGATAGCCCACTTGGGTGCTTACACGATCTAGGATAGTTGTAGTTTTTAGAGTTCCATTACTTCTCTACAGACAAAAGCTGAAGCAGAGCATTCTTATTTTGTAGTACAGGGGTGTCAAACGCCATGGGGCCAGATCCAGCCTGCAGGGTTCTTAGATCTGGCCCATGGGGCTGCCCTGGAAACAGCAAAGGATGGCCCACAGTGCTTCTGCCAGCGAAAACAGAGCCCCAAGCTCCATATCACTGACAGAGGGTTGTAGGAGGCCATCACAGCCGAAAATGGAGATCGGGAGCCTGTTTTCGCTGGCAGAATGCTTGGGTTGCCACAGCCCCCCCCCCAGCTCCCCCCCCCCAGGTCAAACACAACCCTGATGCGGCCCTCAATGAAATCAAGTTTGACACCCCTGTTGTAGTATAACAGGTATATTTCCACAGACTTCATTGCTGGATGTTTTAGCTCCTCCTGACCGACTGACAGCACTGTAGGCCAAGACTGTTGTAGAAAATGGAGCATGAGCTGAACCAGCTAATTTAGAAAAATGGGAATGAAACCAAATGGCTCATTAGCTTATTAATTAAGTAATTTACCACAGATATATTTTTTCTCTCATTTCTAAAAAAGAGTTGCCTCTGCAACACGAGATCTACCTGAGAAAGCTTTCTGAGATGCTTCTTAATCTATTCAGATTTTTGATGCATAGAAATGAAGAATTATATGTAAAAATCAAGATTTGCTTGATGTTTCTTTGTTGTTGTTGTTTTCATTTTGGGGGAGGCGGATTATAATTATATATTCAGAATGAACCATAAGGACACAAAGAAATTCACAAAACAGCTTCCAATTGGACAAGAAGTGGCAAGAATTCTAGGCACTTCAACAAATTTGTCAATGCTCATTCATTAATATGATCATGAGTGGAGTAGAATGCAAACAACTGTTTGCTTTTTACTGTTTTGGGTTTATTCTAAATTAAAAATGAGTAGTTTGAACCCTAATTTCCACTGAAATACTTTGGATAAGTCCCTATCTTTCAGTCCAACCCAGTTCATTGGATTGAAGAAAAGAGAAGGTGGGAATATTATGGAAAGCCTCTTGAGTTATACAAAGTAGAGATATAGAAAGAAGGAGGAGGAGGAGATGTTGCTCAGGACTCTCTGTAAGTTATTTTAATAGTAATGTAACAATAATAATAATAATAATAATAATAATAATAATAATAATAATAATAATAATTTTATTTGATTAGCCGCAACCCTCTCCCGAAGGACTCGGGGCGGCGTACAATCAAAACAGATAAAAATACACATAAGACAAACATATATACAAAAAGAACAGAGACATATACATATGTGCATGGAGGAGAGTTGACTTATAAGTGAAAGACAATTAAAAACACAATTTAAAATCCCCTTAAATAAAATTACTAAATTAAAAAATCCATCAGGAGCGTTACGAAGTTATGGTTGAGCCAGGCCGGCTATTTGGAAAAGGTGGGTCTTGAGCTTGACACGGAAGGAGCGGAGGTCAGTAGTGGTCCTAATATCCGGGGGAAGGTCATTCCACAGGGCTGGGCCCGCCACAGAGAAGGCTCTGCTCCTAGGCGCCGCCCCATGGCACTGTCTGGTGGACGGCACCTGGAGAAGTCCCTCTCTGTCCGAGCGGATGGGTCGTAGGGATGTATGGGGCAGAATACGATCCCGCAGGTAACTAGGTCCTGAGCCATGGAGCGCTTTAAAGATCGTAATCAAGACCTTGAAACGCACTCGATAGACCACAGGAAGCCAGTGCAGCTCGCGCAGGAGAGGTGTCACATGGGAGTACTTAGTACTCCCCATAATCACCCGCGCGGCCGCATTCTGGACCAACTGCAGTCTCCGAGTGCATTTCAAGGGAAGCCCCATGTAGAGAGCGTTACAGTAGTCCAGGCGAGACGTCACCAGCGCATGGGTGACTGTGCGTAGGGCGTCCCGGTCCAATAGGGGGCGCAATTGGCGCACCAGGCGAACCTGGTGGAACGCCCCCCTGGCCACGGCTGTCACATGTTCATCCATGGACAACCTGGCATCCAGGAGGACGCCCAAATTGCGCGCCCGCTCCACGGGGGCGAGTTGAATGCCCCCAATGGCCAGAGATGGAATTATCTGGTTGAACCGGGGAGCCGGAACCCACACCCACTCCGTCTTGGAAGGGTTGAGCCTGAGTCGGTTGTCATCCATCCAGACCCGTACGGCTTCCACACACCGGGACATCACTTCGATGGCCTCGTTGGGGTGGTTCGGGGTGGAAATGTACAGCTGAGTATCATCAGCGTACAGATGATATCCCACCCCGAAACCACGGATGATCTCACCCAGCGGCTTCATGTATGTGTTGAACAGGAGTGGCGAGAGGACCGACCCCTGTGGCACCCCACAAGTAAGGGGGCTTAGGGTCGACCTCTGCTCCCCTGCCAACACACGTTGCGTCCGGCCGGAGAGGTAGGAGCCGAACCACCGCAAAACGGTGCCCCGGACCCCCAACCCCTCCAGTCGGTGCAACAGGATACCATGGTCGATGGTATCAAAAGCCGCCGAGAGGTCTAATAGGACCAGGACAGAGGAACAGCCCCTATCTCTGGCCCTCCAGAGATCATCTACCAACGCGACCAAGGCCGTCTCTGTGCTGTGCCCAGGGCGAAAGCCGGACTGGCGCGGGTCTAGATAATCATTCTCTTCCAGATGTCGTGGAAACTGAGAAGCCACCACACTCTCTACAACCTTCGCCAAAAAGGGAAGGTTGGAGACAGGACGATAATTGGCCAGCTCCGTAGGGTCCAGGGAAGGCTTCTTGAGCAAGGGTCTCACCACCACCTCTTTCAAGGCAGCCGGGAGAGACCCCTCACCCAACGAAGCGTTCACTAGGCCCAGGAGCCAGTCGCGTGTAACCTCCCAGGATGCCAGTACAAGCCAGGAGGGACACGGGTCCAGCAAACATGTGGTAGGTCGCAGTCGTCCACGCAATCTGTCCAAATCCTCGATGACAACCAAGTCAAACTCCTCCCAAAAAGGTTTCTAAAGACTCGCCACTGGCGTCTCGACTGGGCCACTGAAGGGGACCCAATCCTTCCGGATTTGAGCGACTTTATCCTGCAGATATTTCCCAAACTCCTCTGCCCTACCCTGTAAAGGGGCCTCCCGCGGCCTCTGAAACAGAAGGGAGCGGGACACCCGAAACAGGGCGGCAGGGCGGTTCTCTGCGGATTCAATGAGAGCGGCACAATATTGACGTTTGGCCGTTCTCAATGCCACTAGGTACGTCCTTAAATGGGCTCGTACCTGTGCTCGGTCAAATTCGGATCGGGAGGATCTCCAACGACTCTCTAGGCATCTCTTGCGGCGCTTCATCACCCTTAGCTCCTCGGTAAACCAAGGAGCCAGGGTGGATCGTTGCCGCCGGAGAGGCCGCAAAGGCGCCACCCGGTTCAAGGCCCCGGTAGTCGCATTATTCCACACGGCCACCAGGTCCTCTACCCGAGGGCGGGTCAGGGCTGCAGGAGGTGGCCCAAGCTCCGTCTGGAACCTGTCTGGTTCCATCAAGCGCCTGGGGCGGAACCATCTAGTGTTTTCCGGTTCCGCCTCCCCGCAGCGAGGGGTAGCACCAGGGAAGTCAAGACGGAGGAGTGAGTGATCTGACCATGACAGAGGAGTGATGGTTAAATTCACTCCTCCCAGATCACTCAACCACTGGCGAGAGACAAAAACAAGGTCCAAGGTGTGACCTCCCTCGTGTGTCGGGCCCTGAATCATTTGAGTCAGGTCCATGGCTATCATGGAAGCCATGAACTCCCGAACCCCCTCTGATGCTTCTCCCACCGACGGCAGGTTAAAATCCCCCATCACTAAAAGTTTGGGGGTCTCAACCGCCACCAATGAGATCAGTTCGAGGAGCTCAGGCAGGGTCGCTGATGTATGGCGGGGAGCCAGGTATACTATCAGCAGGCCCAACTGCCTCCCAGGGCCCCATTTCACAACAAGGGATTCACATCCGGACGTCTGTGGCACAGTGGACTCCCTCGGCTCTAAGTCCTCCCGGATAATCACTGCTACCCCACCGCCCCTTCCCCGGGCCCAGGGCTGGTGAAATGCTTGGTAACCTGGTGGGCACATTTCCACGAGGGGTAACCCTCCATCGTGGCCCAACCAGGTTTCCGTTATTCCCGCGAGGTCCGGCTCCCCCTCCAAAATTAGATCATGAATGAGGGGGGCCTTATTGACAACGGACCTCGCATTGCATAACAACAGCCTCAGGCCCTGGGCCTGCAGATCCTGACCACCTAGAACGCGGGGGTTGGTACAAGTGACCGGGTGTAACCAGCATCCACGGTCTCCCAACCGACTGCGAGTTGTTAATCTGTCCTCGTATCTGCCCCTCCCTACGACTGTTGAAATCAAGGAGCCCTGTATGGGAATGAAATCCTCTCCCCCCTCCTCCTCTCTGCTCCTTCTGCTCAAGACCCCACCTGGTGACCTGGCTCTGTCATCGCTCCTGATCTGACCCATCCACCCCCAACCCCTAAACCCCTAAAGGAATTTAAAAAACATTTAACTAAAAACCCCCTAAGTCTCCGCTTCCTCCACCTCTCGGGATTAATGAATCCGTCATCAAGGTGGGCCCTTGAAAGGGCGGAGGGCCACACCTGCGAGAGGGGGGATTCCTGCAGTAGGATTAGGTCTAGCCTAGAGTACATATGCTATGAAAAATTCATCAGGGCCTAGGCTCTGTGCTGCAGATGGTGTGGTCATACGCCATAGTCCAATAAAATTGAAAAAAGCCGGGTTCCGGTGCAGAGAGAATCGTCTAGTCCAAGATGAGGGGGGGGGGGTAGTGATGATAATAAGATGGTCAGGTGCCGGTCAGTAAGTGGGGGCTAGTGGGTGGTCAATGGTGGATGGCGAGGGGTAGATGGATTTTTGCTTGATAATGGGCAAGGGGCAGATGGTCAGTCAGATGACGATAGGGAGGTAAAAACCTCCAGGGCGCGCACGGATGAAAAACAGGGGCAGTTGTTAGTCCAAAAGTCAGCAGGGGGGGGTAAACGGAACAGTCAAGGAGGTGGCTGGCAGGGGGTAAAAAACTCCCCTGCCAGGTCTGATGTTAAACCTCCTGCCAGTTCCCAACAAGCCTGCTAGTTCCCAGCAAGCCTCCCCCCCAGCCTCCAAGCAGCCTCCTGGAACGCAGCCCTTCTCCTACCAGGCCTTCGGCATTTAGGTCTTGCCTAGGCCTGCATCCATGTTCTAAGCGCTCCAGCCAAACCATTACAAGCCCCAACGCCGCTCCTACCGGCCTCCAGTCCTTCCTGCTCCAGTCCTATCCAGTCCTATCGACCTCCAATCCTCCCAACTCGACCTCCAGCGTCTCCAACATCTCTCCCAATCTGCTGCAGGCCGGGGAATTTGGTGTTGGGCTTTTCCAGCCATCGCCGCCGCCGCTTGGATTGCCACTGCCCCAGGGACGGCCATTTCCATTCACCGCCGCCCCAGAGCTCACTCCAAGCCACAAGCCACCAAAAATGACAACAGCACGCCCCCGCACGCTCCAGGCGCCGTTTCTTCGCCTTTCGCCATTCTTCCGAGCTCCTCCAAACCTCTCCGCTCCCAGAACGGCGAACTCAACTCCTCCGGTCTCAAAAACGGCTTTTGGGCGGCGTCTCTCATCGGCAGCTCACCGGTCCACTCTCTGAGCTATTTCCAGGTCTTCAAGCCACCCTGGGAGACCCCCTTGGGTCATAAAAAGACCCAGGGTGGCTGTTTATTGGACACCTGGCCCCCATGATGTAAAAGGGGGCCGGCAGCCCCCCATGCTCCCTTAAAAGAGCTCGTGGATCTAAGGAGCTCTCAGGCCGACCGCCATTGCTCCAGGAAGCTCCTCCTCCTTCCAAAATATCATAGCAATATATCTAATAGGTGCCTTCATTGCTTGACTGCCTTCCCCCTTCTTTGTTTCATTCTATGATGTACCTTTTTAAAGGGTATGCTTCATGCCATTGGCAACACTTTAAACAATACAGAAGCTTCTTAATTTATTTTCATTACCCCATATTAAGATTGCTGCCTGAAAATCAGTGATATAGTACTGAAAAGCAAATATGCCGGATAAAATATACTTTGCAAAATAGTTTTATATTCTTTGATCTATAGTTTCTCTGCTGTTTTGGTTTCTGCATGGTTTTGTCTCCATATTTTCACAAACACCCCTTCCACATTCAGATGTTAAAAGAAAAATACAAAATCTATTTACTGTATTTAAGTCAAGTCAAAGTAAAAATATCCCTTGCCTTTATTAAATAAGACTTCACATCCATTTTTCCATGCAATGAAAGGAAATTTGAGAATTGGTTGTCCCAAACATGCTTTTTCAAAAAGGCAGCTGAACATTCTTGGTTTTTTTCTTTGAAAACATTTCACTTCTCATACAAGAAGCTTCTTCAGGCAACTATGACCTGGATGATTGAGAATCTCCACATACATTGACAATCAGTCAGATGTACAGTATATTGGTCTCTTCTCAATAGCAAGGCTACATGAGTAATGGAGAAAAACTAAAACTCCACACATCAGAATTTTGAATTCAGAGCCTATAGCATCTTCATTTTAAAGGTAGAAAGCCTGAATAAGAGGTAAAAAGAGACTCAAATTACCGTATTTTGGGAGTATAAGACGCACATTTCCCCCCTAAAAGAGGCTGAACATTTGGGTGTGTCTTATACTCCGAATGTAGCTTTTTTGAAGCTTTTTTTCAGCCCTAATGAGGCGCTAATGAGTAAAGCGATCTTCCTGTGCTTTGCCTGCTTTTCTCATTGCTTCTCTCTCCAACGATCAGCTGTGCTTTAGAAGCTGTTTTTAAATCCCCAAATAGGGAATAAAAAGCGTGCTCGTGCTCAAAACCAGCAAACTTATGTGCTGAAGCTGACCAGACTAAGGACACTAGCCAGATGAATACCTGTATGCAGAATTTTTTCCCCTATTTTCCTCCCCCAAAACAAAGGTGTGTCTTATGCTCCAGTGCATCTTATACTCCAAAAAATACTGTAATCATTTCCTAAAATACATGGTAAATTAAGCACACCACATTTTTATTGTCTTGATCTGACTCCATCTTTCCAAGCTGCCTATAAATCTAGCCTGTTCATTCCTTTTATGTCCTTATATGCCCTGTTGTTTGAAGCCAGGAAAATAAGCATTCCTATATTTTTATCTGTCACTTCAGGTAATGGTGAGGTAAATTCAACTCCATATTAAGCATTCAGGGAAAATAGTTGGTAAAAGGCACTGTATGGCAGCTGAACACTTTGCTTATATTAGCTTTCAACAAAAGCCAGCAACCTCATTACTCACTGAGATGGAATTATTGGTCATTATCACAATTTTTGGAAGGGAAAGCTTTATAGCCCTATTGTGAAGATTTTTATTCTTTGTAAATGCTGACAACCAGGAATTACAGCTTTTCAAATTTTCTTCATTTTCCTTGATGTAATGTTCTCTCTGAAATCAGTAGGAGCTTTTCTTCTGATTTCCAAGAAGCAGGACAAAAGTACTAATCCTTAAAGTTTTTAAATTGTTGAATTTAAGATTTCATTTTTGCTCACTTTTCCAATATGAGTTATTAAATTTCTCATATCAGCAATTTCATGCCCAGAAAATACTTAGGTTGGACAGAAACCTATGTAGGTTGCAGTGTTACATGATGAGGTAACAGAATCTGAGGGAGTTTAGAATGACACCTAACAGATTTTGCAGGAGTAAACTTCAAAATCATTACTGTAATAATCCCAAATTTTCTTCCTTCCTTCCGAGACTTTAGAACTTTCCTGAGTGGGTTTGAAATTTGAGAGCCAAATCTATCCAAAAAGCCCTTACAGGTGTAGTCTAATGAGGACTGTAGTAAATTTTTTGATGCCCAAGAATAGAAAATGTAAAGAGAGAAACAAACAATTGGGGATTTGAGAAATAAAAAAATCTCAGAGAAACAGAGGAAGACAGAAAATGTGGGTTGGGAAACAGTGCAAACAGTCAAACCTCAAGAAGAAAAAGCAAGAAAAGGAAAGTGAAGTGAAAACCATCATAGAGAATACTCAAAAGAAATTTTCCTGCAGTAGCGGTGAGAAGAAGACATTTGCATAGTCATTTGAAACAAATCACATATTTTGTCAAAACTGTCTTATTAATTTTTTTTAGTACCAATTGGTTAATATTTATATTCAGCACTCCTTGCCTTAATTTTATCCAGAGTAACTGTACTGGACAAACTCTATACAAAGTTGTTGCGAGCATATAAACTCAGACCCACGATGTTACAGATTTTGCAGAAGGAACCAAATGAAATTTTTGATGTTGCCTAGAAATAATCATGCTTTTCAAGAGTTTAAGAAGTGTTTATAAGGAGGGTGACCTTCTGATATCCCAGAATCCTCAGGCAATTTCTGGATGACACCAGCTGAAGAAGTAGATGAGTATTTAATCTTAATGGTTCTAAAAAAAGTAAATTCTCTTTGAAACCTGACATATTGGGATTGATTTAAAGTTATAGTCAGCTGTCACATTTACATCCCTATGGGTCAAAGGAAACAGAAGCCCTCTTTACATGGATATAAAAAGAATTATAGTTGTGCCTATGTTCTTGCCCACAAATGCAGAGATGTGAGCAGTCACACAATCTCACACATAGTGCATCAACCAGGTAAACATTTATATTAGCAATATCAATAGCATTTAGACTTATATACCACTTCTCAGTGCTTTACAGCCCTCTCTAAGCGGTTTACAGAGTCAGCATATTCCCCTCAACAATCTGGTCCTCATTTTACCGACTTCAGAAGCCAGTGATCAATAGAAGTACCAGTAGCCTGCAGTACTGCACTCTAACCACTGCACCACTGTGGCTCATTTAGGAGATAAGAATTAATGAACTTAAGATATAATTCATAGGGAATTTTCTTGTGAAAGTTCAATAAAATGAATAGTAACAGGATAAACAACTTTAATGTTCCACCTAACACTTCTTGTGCTAATTTCCCTTTATATAATTACCTGTGACTTTTTTCTCCAACTCTCCAATCCTCTTCTGTCTGCGTATATTAAATGTTTCTCTCCATTTGATTCCATTTGCCCAATGCTTCTAAAAACATATTTAAGGTTACTTCTTTTTCTTTCTTTTCTTTCTTTCTTTCTTCCTTCCTTCCTTCCTTCCTTCCTTCCTTTCTTTCTTTCTTTCTTTCTTTCTTTCTTTCTTAAGTCCTTCAAGACCCACCTCTTCCCAATATACTTTTATTTGGTCTTTTAGTTCTTGCTGGTGGCAACATGGATAAGGGGCAGCTGCTCCTCATGGTTAAGCCATTACACAGCAGCTGACAGTCTTCTTATTGAAACCCTGGCCAGCCCTAAATGGACTCTGACTTGCCAAGCTGGCTATTACTTCTTTCTGGGCAAGAAAAACAATACAATAGAAGCATTCCTGTACTAGATGAATTTTACCATCCAACACCAAAGCTCCAATGTAATCTTGTATCCTTAATGAACTTTTGGTATTGATTTCTGCAGCAAACTTGCTCCTTGTCTTACTTGCTGAAGATATTCTTTTTTTACTCTCTCTCTCTTTCTTTTACACACCTTTAGTAATGGAACAGGTGTAATTGTAATTAAAGCTGTTGAATAGCTCCATGTCATTTAATAAGACTAGCACATGAAGAATTTCCCCATGGATTATTCCCTCAGAGTTGATCTACCCCATTATTGCATCCCAGACTGAATAGCAAAAGGCAACTTCTACTGAATAACCTTCCATAAACTGATGCCCTTCAGTTGAGATGAGTTGGAATGGCAAGTCCTAGAGCATAGCCTTTTACTTTAGAAAAACTTGATGACTCTTGAAAGAGACTGTGATACTACTAGGTGCATGTTTTTGTTTTCAACCTGAAACTGTATCTATACAAATTTATGAATAATGATTCAGATCATCAGATTGTGCCAGTGAAGAAAGTACTACTGAGTTTACCAGCTGATGATTGGGAGGCAGAATGGAAATGGTTGTGTGTGTGGTCCTAATTGTTTCAAAGCACTATGAAATGTTGATAATAAATGTGGCTTACCCATTGCTCTTGAGGGGGATTCTGGATTTGCAGTTTTTCTAGCTGCTGGATACCTTTCTATGAGCGGGTGGGGTAAACGCAAGGAGAGGAAGATCTTGGATCAGTACAAAAAGAGCAGCAATTGTTACTGCTTAGAGATAGGGCGGTGTTTTTCCAGCAGTGCCAATGGCTCCTACATAGACTTCCTAGCAAAACAACTAACTGGCTGCTGTCCCGTTGTTTGAAAATGATTTCCTCTTCCTGGGAAAAAAAAGAGAGAGAAAGAAAGAGGAAGGAAGGTGTAGAGCATCTTAGAAGATCAAAACTGGGATGGGGACCATCCTCCCCAGCTTGACTTTGGGTGAAATGGTATTTTATATTTGCAATGAACTTGTGAGAATGCTTCTAAAATTCCCAAAATGTTAGAGACTCCTGATTTAGGAAAAAAATGTCTTTCAGAAGGGGCAAGAAGAAATAGGGAGGGAGGGAGTTGTACACATTTTTCTTATTCACTAGTTTTGATTCCCTTTGAATTTTTTTCTTCTTGTTGTTTTAAAATACATTTGCAAGGTTAAACAAAATCTACGCTCTTGGCACCCTACCAGTAACAAAATGGCTTGAGGTAATTTGCAGATGAGAAGGAATAATGGCCAAGGAAAGGGTATGCATTTCTTTCCTAACACGATTTGACTATTTTCTTTTTTTGCTTAATGTAGAGGCCCCGAGAGATTTGCTTCTCTGTCTGAGCTGGGTTTTGTCAGTCATAAGGCAGGACTCACATGACTTCACTCAATGCTTTTACCCACAAATTGCTACCCATAATTTTTTAGACTGAGAGTAGTCATAAAAAGGAAAGGGAAAGGGAGTCAAAGAAGCAATAGCACTCCAAGGTCTCACTACTGTTATTAATCCTCTCTCCCCTCAGATATCTTCCCTTCAAGCAGATATAGTTGCACTCCATCTCATTTGTTTCTGGAAACTTTACCCAGCACCATTTGTCTCCATATCATCTCATCTCTCAAGATGGTATCTCCTGTACCAGATGGCACAATCACCCACTACTAAACTACCTGGACTGAACTGACTGGGACCCTCTAAAAAGACACAAACAACTGGTTTTGCCTGCTGGTTCTTAAGAGAAGTAAAATGGATTGGTTTGTTCAGGTCTCTCCACATGCTCATTTTTCTTCTCCTAAAACTTCAGCTTTATGAGAACATGGCCTATTTAATTTTCACAATGGTCTTTTAAGTTTCTACTGCATTCTTAAAGTATCATTCCATCTGCATCTCATTATTTATAATCACTTATGCTGACAAGGCTATTGAAGTGCCATACCTGCTTTGTAATCTGTGTTAATGCACATTTGGTCTAGTAATATTAAAACAAAAGAAAGAGGATGTTTTTAACATTGCAGTAGCTACTGCTTAAATGTGATTGACATGACATGTAAATTGTGGATAAAGGAAAGAAAGTACTGTAAATACATTTGATTGATAAAATTATAATGCTGATAAAAAAGCAAGGAGAAACTGTTCATATGTTCACAGTATGATAGCATCAATGCAGATTAAAGAATCAAACAACCAATTTTATAACTGAAATCATGTCATTGCATTCCTGAAGTATGGACTTGGATTTTTAATTCTGCTATAAAGACAAACTATCTCATCTTCATGTAGATATAGCCAAAAGCTTGTTCTGCCTTGTTTTTTTACTTAATCTGCAAGTTCAAATATTGCTTTCATCATATTTTGAAATATTTTCATCTGAAAGCTGTAATTTAATATTTGTGAGGTGAGAAAAACAAAGAACAAGTATGTTCTGAGCCATATTTTTGTCCTGGAAGGGCAGATAAAATCAGTTCGTATCCATATTTGCAAATATTGGATTTCTCAAATAATCTGCTTAAACAGAAAAAATAGAATGCAAAACTAGATCTTTATTTTTCCAAAGTTACAGAATTAGATAGCCACAATGTCCTGCTAGTTATCCTCAGAACAGTCTCTGTGAGATGTTGCTCTTGATTTAGAAATGCGGGAAATGAAGCATAATGATTGGGTCACAGTGCAGCTAAAGACAGCTGAAAACGAATGACATTTTGTATTCATGCTTTCATTGCACATTACCAAAAAAAAGTTGTCCAACAGCTCACTATGATAAGATTGGGAAATTACATAAAAGGGGAGCAGAGAGACAAAAGCCTGAATGCACAACATTCTGACACACACACTTTGTGTGGCTCATAATAAGAAGTATGAAAAAAAGATGTTTGGTTGAATGATGAGGTAAAATAGGCTATGGAAATGTTTGGGAAGGGGTTGAAAAAGGCTAAACAAGTGAAATGCTACATGGGAATTAATTTGAGAGAGGAGAAAGAGCCACAAACTAGAAAATGGTCAGACAAGAGACAGCTGCGTCCCCAGAAGGAACAGGGACATGACCATTGTCTCAGAAAATACCCTCCCTAGTTTTTTGTGTTGTAAAGATGAGAGGGGAGAGATGTACTTTCAAACTTGCAAAGTTCTGTTAGTGCAGGGGTGTCCAAACTTGGGAACTTTAAGACTTGTGGACTTCAACTCCCAGAATTCCCCAGCCAGCATTGCTGGCTGGGGAATTCTGGGAGTTGAAGTCCACAAGTCTTAAAGTTCCCAAGTTTGGACACCCCTGTGTTAGTGTAACCTTACAATGAAAATAGATCTAGTATTTCTGAGTGTCCTTCTAGTCTAGACAACAGGGAACCTCTGGCAGAGTGATGATACTAATAATGTAAATAATAAAAGAGGTGTTTGATATTAAACTGAAGTGAAGGAATACTGGACGAAATATTTTAGAGATATGTATAGGAATTGAAAAAATGCTATAAATGTCTGAGGAAAAAAAATGGTGAAAGCAAAGCAACACCATTGCTACCCGAAAAGTGAAAAATGGTACAGCTGCAGTTATAGGTGATGAAACTGGAACAATGTTAAAATAAGGATGTGGTTTGCCTATGAATTGACCATGTGACTCATTTAATGAGTATTGGAAGTGACTGAGTCAATGCCAGATGCTTCAAAATCATTGTTCTCCTATGCAACAGGAAAGGTAGGTTTGTCTAAAAAGATGTTTGGCAGAATTAAGAGTGAAATGATACCAAGGCTGACAGAGAATAAAATTTAGTAAAAGTAAAGCAGTGAAGTTTTATGCTCACATCTAAAGCAATGTGCAGAGCAGATTTGTGCTCGTCTGCAAGACACTGAAATGTGTATGAATGTGAGAAAGGAAGTTTATTTTGTGCTTATTGGTTTAAAGAAAGCATATGAACAAGTGAATACATTTGTATTATGGAATTTTTTGGGATGAATATGGAGTTGAGGGTTGGCTCATTTCTCTGAATGATATCCCAACCTAAGTTCAAATATTATAAAAGAGAGGAAAAACAGTTTGTCTTTGCTTTCCCTGTATACATTACATCCCCAGGTAAAATGCCAGGTTAATCTATCTGACACGATCCAGAATGTTAACAGCCTGTTTTTCCCTTCCATAACTTGAAATAAGCTGCAATCATTCACTGAAATACATACAGTTTGTGTCAAAATATATCATAACCAGCTGAATCGGAAAAGAGTAGTTATCACTGCAAACTCTATATGCATTATTTATCAATTGAAGCCTCTGCAGTAGGAATACAATTTATTTTCTCTCTTCAATCCACCACAAATTCCGCCTTCTTCCTCTTTATGCTGCTGCTTCGATAGAAGATGAAAGAACAATTTACTATACTTTGGGGAAGACACATTACTCCTGCGGCATTTATGGTTCCTTGGAGCAAGGTGACCCTTGTGTCCAAAAGGAGCACATGGGCTGGGAGATCAGAGTGGATGCTTCTTACAAAAACTCTAAACCCCAGAAAGCCTAATATTTCTCCTGCCCTGAGCAGCTGTGGAAGCAGCAACCCAAAGCTGCCAGTGTAAAATAAACAAAGGGAAAAGAGACAAAGATATTTGGCATATTTTTAAAAACATAACAACCTTAGCCTAGCATCTGTTTTAAAGCATAGCAGCTATAACTATATTTCAATATATGACAAAAAATGTCTGCTGGGTTTTAAAAAAAACATAGTGGCCTCTATATTGCAATTAAAGCTCTGCCTATTTTTGCAATACACATAGAAGATCTGTCCCTCCAGCCAAAGCCTTGGCTGGCATGAGTGTAGCCCCCTTTGAGGACTGTGTGTTGAGGGGGTTGTTGGTTGGTCTCCAATTTTGTCATTTTTTTCTTTTTTATGGCTGTATTATTTTTATTCTTTTTATTCTTGTATAGTTTTTCATATTTTATGTGAACTGTCCAGAATCATTGGGAGTTGGGCGGGGTAGAAATTGAATGAAATAAATGAATATATATATTTATATATATATATAAATATGTATGTATTTGTCTTACAACCCCTGGTATATATGTGCGTGTGTGTATGTGTGTATACACACACACACACACACACACATATACCAGGGGTTGTAACACAAATACATTTTATATATATATATAAAATGGGCAGGGCTTCAACCATACCATCATGGCAAACATCTTGACTTCTCCTTATCACATCCTACTGACATCTATTAAATGAGTATACTTTATTTTCAATACAAAACACCTTTTCATGGGCTAGAAGGCAAACTGCATAATCAGGTACTTCCATCATAACTGGCATTGACAGGAAATGTCCATCTTTCTTGTTCAAGGACTGTCATTTGTAGAATTTTTAATCTCATCGTCTACTTATCATCATTTGGGATCTATTTCTGTCAGCCCATCAAGTACCTTAACTATATTATAATTTGTCAGTATATCTTTAGAAAATTATTACTCATTTGTTTCTCTTGTTCATGATATGATATTATGTGATATGATAATAACATAGCAGGTCTTCTGCTATAGTGCTGATATAGCCTCATGATTTCATAAACTCTGACTAGAGACAGTTTCACATAGATATCTCATTTAAGAAGAAGAAATTATAGCACTGGGGGTGGAGAGAGAATGATCATAGCAGGAGACAGGAAAAACAATCTCCCACAAGATTATGCATTTTAAAATATAAATTGGGAAATATGAAGTTCTGTCCAATATCTTGCACCTAAGCAAAGAAAAAAGCATATGTTCCCAGTAAAGTAATGTTTCTCAACCTTGGCAATTTTAAGATGTGGTGACTTCAATTTCAGAATTTTCCAGTCAGCATACTCGCGAGGGAATTCTTTTTCTTTTTTTTTTAGAAAAGTTTTTTATTTTTTTAACATATATATATAATATAATCCAAAGCATACCTATGCATCTTAACAAACATTTTTTGAGTATTCAATAGTATATCCATTATTTTTGCCATTAAGCCTCTTCAATTTTTATTTGCTCTTCTGCTTTCCATACACCATATTATAGTCTATTTCATCTTCAGCTCTCTTCCCCTCCTTCTTTTCTCCTCCCTACCTTCTTCTTCCCTCTACCCTCTCTCTCTTCTCTACTTCCCCTTGCTCTCTCCCTCTCCTCTCCTCTCTTTCCACACCTTCCCTCTCTCCTGCTCTTACCCTCCCTTCTATTTCCCTCTCTCCTGTCTCCTTTCTCCATCTTTCCCTCTCGTTATCTCCCTTCCATTCTCTATTTTACATGGTGTATTTCCACCTTTTAGCAAATCCCAATTTAATATCAATGGAATTGATAATTATATTCCCAACGAAAGAAGCGAAAAAAATGTTTTCCATATTGCTAGCTTTTCTTTTGAAGGTATACCTTTATACAAATTCTAATTGTTTCCTCTCCCCCGCCCTAACAATCTCTTTTTTGGACGCAGTGCAAGACGATTCAAACTTCCTAGCGGGAGAAGTCTGAGAATTGAAATCTCCACCTCTAAAAAGTTGCCCAGGTTGAGAAACACTTGAGCAGAGGAAGTGCTGAAACTATTGACAATTTAAACATAAAATCTTGCCATTAACTATCAGATTCTTGGTCCTTCTAATTCTGCTTTTTTTTAATCAATGAGATTGTTGGGGAGAGGGATTGAATTTAGAACTTTGCATCTACAAACATGCGCTTTATCCCCACCTTCCTTCTTCCTTCCATCCATCCTTCTTTCCTTACTGCTTATCAGTGCTGGTGTCTAACTTCCACCTACAACATGACTCTGAACTCTAAGGAACATCTTCATACCACAGACAAAACACCTAGACTTCTGATAGCTATATTAAAGGGAGAAAATGGTCTTTGAATACACCCTAGTCTTACTATTATCCTGTCTCACAACTTCTACTCTGATGAGTCCACAGCCAGTGATCAATTCAGGAGTGGCTTAAGTGCAAAATCTAATTACACTAGGTACTTTTGCACTGCATTTTCTCAGAAGCTAGAAGGTTTTCACAACCAAATGGGAAATCAAATTTTCCATGGTACTAAATGCCAATCAAACATATATCTTTATCTTTCTGTTCTATTTTCAGTTATTCCTCTTGATATTGTATGTATGTATGTATGTATGTATGTATGTATGTATGTATGTATGTATGTATGTATGTAGCTTATCCAGAAAGAGAAGATGATTAAATGTTGGAAAAATAGAATGGAATGGGGTTCTTGTATCCTTGCAGGGAGAAGCAGACAGAGCAGAGAGTTCTCACAAGATTTCAGTTCATTTCCTCTGTGCAAAGAGGCAGCAAAAACTTATCATTTAATGGAACACACAATCTCTTCTTCAGATACTTTTCTTTAATTCTATAATTTCAGAATAATTTGAAGGAAGGTTTTAGGGTGGTTCTGAATGTTTGTAAAGATCTTAATTACAAGTAGTCCTCAACTTACAACCATTCATTTAGTGATCATTCAAAGTTCAATAGCATTGAAAAAAGTGACTTACAACCATTCCTCACACTTATGACCATCTTAGCCTCCCCATGTGATCAAAATTTGGTTGCTTGGCAAGCCGCATATATTAAGGACAATTGCAACATCCTAGGTTCATATAATCACCATTTGCGACCTTCCCAGCTGGCTTCCAACAAGAGTCAATAAGGGAAGCTAGATTCACTTAATGGCCACATGGTTCACTTAACAACTGCAATGATTTGTTTAACAACCATGGCAAAAAAGGTTGTAAAATTGGGTCTTGACTGACTTAACAACCACCTTGCTTAGCAATGGAAATTCCAGTCTCATTTGTGATTTACTTTACTTTACTTTTATTTGGACTTTTATACCGCCCCCAGTCAAGGACTGTACGTGTTTCCAGGTTTTAAGATTGGGAACAAATTCTTGAATTTGCTTGAACTTTTTTAAAAAATAAATATATTCTGATTGTATAGTGTTCTGGATATATTATGTAAAACTATAAAACCAACTGAGATGGCTAAAGCTATTGATTTCAACCTGACCTCAATTCCACACCAGTTAACTCAACTGGATAATATTGAGGGCAATCAAATGTTTAGGCTAATTATTACTGACAAAGATTTCCAGATGTTTTCTGAGCAGAAAAGCTATAAAATGATTGGCAACTGAAATTTAATTTAGGCAACAACACAAAATCTGTACGCATGCTATTAAATTACTTAAGGGAATAAGACAGCGGAAAATCTATACAAATTTAACTCTTACAAACTGAATATGATTTCCGTGAGAAAAGAAAGAGGCAGAAATATCTTTTAGTTTAAAGATGCAGCCCCAGCAAAAATTTGCTAGTTTAGGATGAATCCCTGTCAGTTTTCAAGCTACTTAAAAATATGGGACCGAAGCAGTGGTGGGATTCAAAAAATTTTACTACCAGTTCTGTGGGTGTGGCTTGGGGCGTGGCATAGCTTGATGTGTGTGGCTTGGGGCATGGCAGGGGAAGGATACTGTAAAATCTCCATTCCCTCCCCACTCCAGGGGGAGGATACTGCAAAATCCCTTTCGCTCCTGATCAGCTGGGACTCAGGAGGCAGAGAATAGATGGGGGTGTGGCCAGTCAGAGGTGGTATTTACCAGTTCTCTGAACTACTCAAAATTTCCGCTACTGGTTCTCCAGAACTGGTCAGAACCTGCTGAATACCACCTCTGGACCAAAGGATTATATGCCAACCAGACAGTGAAAAGCAAGGTGAAGAAAAGGCAAGCAAAAGTTCACATCATAGCTGAATTACAGTCAAGTTATGGATAAGCCCACTATGTCAGTGTAAAGTTAGACCAGACCAAAAGTTAGAATTTCAAACATGTTACAGTTAATTCAAAGAGAGCTCTCATCCTTTTTCTGGATCAGGGGGATTTTAGTTAAGCACAGAGTCAGCCAACCTATTATGTGCTCAATGGGGTCTCACCTATTTTCTTTATTTAAGATCATATTTTAATTATCCCTGGCCAAATACTGGATGCTCATCGCAGAACAAATTAAATTTAGCAATACTCTGGGAGGGGGAGGGAATTTTCAACAACTGGCCGACATGTAGAAATTAAACAGAGATTTTGGGTTTGGTTTGGTTTGGTTTTTCTGGGATGAAGTATGAAAGTATAAAAATTCTGTAGGATGAATAAATGATGACTGCTAAATTTCTATGACTGAAGCTTTTATACCAAAACTGGAAGTCTTCAATATTAAGAGCTAGAAGTACAGAAAAGAGAGAGGTATCTAATGAACACTGAGATCCTAACAGTTTTCAAATTAAATACCTGAGCCTCTTTCAGTCTCAGATATTTGCATAAATGTGTAAATAAAAATTCAGAAAACAAATTGATGCAATTTGGATTAACAGATGATTTTGTTCTGCCTATAGCCATGCTACAAGGCACAGACAATCCAGCTGTTTATTGCTATTGGGCTAACACAATGAATGTTTTCTCACTGGCTACTCTGAGAGAAGAGAAGCTCTCATGGGAGAGACAGAATTAGAAAGTTCTTCATATCTGATTGATGTCAATGGATATTTTTCTTCTCTCCTTTTTTAAAACTAAACTACCTCCAGTAGTATCAAGCTTTCCAGTCTCTATGTCAGACTTGAATTAAATGATTGATTTCAATAATTTTCCAGTTATAATAAATGATAAAAGTAAAGTTATAGAACATAAATAGAGATTGTTTCCAAATAAAATCTAGTGTGACTGACAGAGAAATTAGGAAAATTATTAACATTTTCATATATTTGAAATGTTGAAATGATTGAATATAATCCTGTGGGAACGTGCACGTACAATGAAATTGAAAGGATCATCACAGATGCTGCTGTGGGAACCCTAGTAGGTAACAAGCCAACCTTTGTCTAAATTAGGACTGCCAGTTTTTGACTACAAAAAAATGGACAACCAGTAGATAGTAATAAAAAGTAAATATTTTCTATCACTACTTGCTTTTATCTATATCATTTTTGCAGATCAAATCTGATGCCCTGAATTAAATATTCCTGGTGAAGATGAAACTGTAATTTCCTAAAGGATACTCCTCCTTGCTGATTGTAGGTCACATCTGAGACTGGTCCCTTAAATTTTCTTGCTTTAATTCAAATTTTAATTCTAAGTTGCATTCTTTTCAGAATCTTTCAGTGGATTCCTATTTTCATTTCTACCTTTTAAAATTCCCTCTCTCATTTTATTGTGTAAATGTGTTAACAGCAGCTAGAATTGTATTTACTAAAAATTGGAGAAATGAGAAAATACCAACGCAGGAGGAAGTTATTCATAAAAAAATGGAATGTGCTGAGATGAGTAAATTAACGAGCGGCTATGCCCTTGTGACAGAAACTGTGGAGCACGTCCTTCTATTTTGTCCCATGTATAACACAGACAGATCCAAGTTACTGTCTCTTCTTGAAATCGTCCCTTCTAGACCTAATGGCTGTAATTTGTTTGTCTATTGCCTTGGAGATGGCTCCTCATACATCACCTCTCAGGTTTCCAAATTTTTCTTAAGAGCTGTAACCATTAGAGGACAACGCTGTAACTTTCCTTAGTTAACCTTCTGGTGACTGATTGCTATGATGCTATGATCAATTCTCTTATGTCTCTGTAGTACTTGTGTTTTGGTCTGTGACCGTAAATACATTTATATATAAATGAGTAAATTGACATTTGAAGTTAGAGAACAAGAAGATAAACAATTTTATAGGATTTGGGATTTATTTTATTCATGGTTAGATAAAAAATATGGTAATGAAAGTTACTAGAGAATGTGGTAAACATAAGAACTATTGAATGGTATAGAATACAACATAAACATATTTTACTACTGGAAATATCTGAGATGGTAATACTGAATTGCTATGGTGTAAATAATCCCAATACTGGATATATTTAGTGAAAAATGAAGAATAAGGTTGATAGTCAAATAAATGAGTTATAATAATAACAATGTATATAAATGTTTTTGATTGGATAATTGGTGAGTATACATGAATTGTAAGTGATGACTATGGAAGGGATGCACAGAAACTTGTAACCAACTGACACACTGTTTGCAATTGAAGATGGCTTTATGTTGTTTGTTTTGTTTGTTTATGTTTGTTTAAAAATAAAAACCTTTTTTTTAAAAAAAGAATCACCTCTTCCTCCTGGATCCCATGGAAATGGCGAACAGTTGAGACCTGAATTTATTTTTGACTCAAAAGAAAGTAAAATTGAACCATGCAAAAAAAATTTATGCAATGTTGCTTAACACTTTAAAAACTTTTTCTCCTGATATATAATATTTCATAATGATTGAACTAATAGTAGATTTTATGGAGGTATTTATAAATGAGTGTTTTTTCATTGCAGCCAACATGTAAGCTGGAAATTGAAATTTCTTATCATGTAGCTTTCTGTTCCTATTTCAATATAGGAACTCAGTCTTTTGACATACAATTTTTAAGTTTAATTGCACAGAATCATAATTTGCATGTAGCTTAGCAGGTAGTATCTTTAGAATGGAATGCAAAGATAAGGATGTTTCTAGATCTGCCTACAAAAGCATTTGGAATCATGTGCTTTTCAAGAAAAACTACCTGGCACCAAAACAGGAGATTAAACTTTCTTTCTTTTTCTTTCTGTCTTCCTTTTCCTTTTTTTTTTTCTTTTTGGTTATTTTGTTTATTACTGGATTTTGGTTTGAAGACATATTTGATTCAAAGTCTCCAAAAAAAAAGTTTATTAGCTTGAGGTTTTTTGAAGCAAAGAAGTAGCAATCTTTTTAATAGATTTCATTTTATATTTTTCAGAAGATAGGTCACTTCACCTTGAAGCCATTTTCTGTGCTATATTTTTATTGTCTTTTCTCTAAGTTTCTATAGTATACGTTTACTTATCTATTTTATTTTCTCTTTAGTTTTAGCTATTTTTCTATTGTTTTCACAATCTTTATTTTTCAAAAGTCTTTATTGCTATTAAAAGAATAAATATTTATTCAGTACATTTTTATTTTTTATTTGAGTTTTTCTTGATTTACTGTATTTTTTAAGTTCATTATAATTATACTTATTTTTCTTTTTTTTTCTTTGATTTATGAGCATACGGAAAAGGGATTTATATGCTGTTTGTTTGTTTTTAATTTGTACCATTTTAGTGTTTTGTAGAATATTAAAGACCCAAGAGAAAGTAGTCACTCTCTAAACTAGGCAATTTAAATATTCTTCCTCATGAAAAAGATTCATTTCATGTATTAATTATAATGGCTTTATTAATCTGTTCTACATTTTTACATACTGTAGTTATTTTGAATACCTTTTTAGTTTGTTCTGGACCAAATAATTATGGTTGGGAATGTTAATCAAGTTTTGGATCCTTTGTAAGATCAGAATATTGTTCCACTTCAATTTAACATGGAAAAGCTTTAATGTTACAGTTTAATTTGATTGCTATACATACTTCTAAATCCTGTACAATAAAAATATACTTTTTTTCCAACTTCATATCAGATTTGTTCCTGACTTGGTTATTTTTTGTATCTCAAACCCCAACTGATAAGATAAACTTATATAATATAGATCCTGTTTTAATATATGATCATGTTCAGTAATACTATTAATTATTATTTTAAAAGTTTCCATTTTCTTCAAGATGGTATTTAAATAAATCATTATTAAAGGATTATCTTTTTTATGAGAGAAATGAATCAAGATTTTGAATATTGTTTTAATATCAGATATTCTATAAACTTAATTGGAATGCTTTTAAGGAATATATTTGTAGCCCTCTTATTGCATATTTTTCATGGAAAAATCTAAAATATAGATAACTAAATATAATTTCCAAGAAAATTTGAAAAATATTGAGACACTATTGAACATAAATGCAAATCTTCTAACACTGAAACTGTACAGTATAATGTATTTCTGTCTGCTAATTTGATTACCTAATACCTTCTGTACATTTGAATCAGAATATTAAGTGAATTGCATAAAGCAACAATTTGCTCATGTCTAAAACAACCTTTAGCTGTATCGTTAACTTTTGTAATCCTGATGGTTATTCTACTGAATGGCATAAAGCATAAATATATTTTTTTTCTCTGTCTCTCTGTTCTATATTGTTGGAAGTTTGTAATGATACTTTTCTGAATAAAGATTTTTCCAGCTTCCTTTAATGAGGCTAACATAAATATAAATTGAAATTGGTAAATAATATTCTGATTGTGCAAGCTATCGCTCAATTTCTTTGTTAAATGCTGGCGTCAGCATAACATTTGCGGAATGCAACCCTGGCAAAGAGATCACAATCAAAATTACCTTCAAATTATTTCTTGCTCAATCTGATTTTATAAAGATGTAATGCAATATTTGATTTAATATTGCTAGATGTTGTTTTAGATGTAGTCAAAAAGATGGTGTTAATAGTGGTGATTTTGATGGACACAGAAAAGGCCTTTGATGTTGTACAATTGAAATGTTTAGAGTAAACTTTGGCCAAACATTAATTTTCCTTCTTTAGTACAATTAATTGGACTAAAATGTGGCTCTCTAATTCTTCATTGGCTTTATTGCCCATGGAATTGTCTCTTCACCTATCACCATCAATGCCTTGTGGAACTTGCCAAGAAATCTCTTTATCTTTTCTTCTTTTTAATATTATATTGGAACCATTATCTTGTTTTATTAGGCAATCAGTGGTGGGTTTCTGCCAGTTCGCACTGGCTCAGGAGAACCGGTTGGTGAAATTTACCAATCCAGCGAGAGAAGGTTCAACCGGTGGACCCAGAAGTAACTTCTGGAACACCTGCCCTGGCCCTGTCGCTCACTCGCCCTGGCCGTCCCGTCGCACCTTGCTCGCTCCCCCACCTGTCCACACTAAACTAGCCCAGCCCGCCGCTTACTGATTGGCTAGAGTCCAGCCAATCAGTGAGCGGGCTGGAGGCAACCCGTTTAAAAGAATGGTGCCAGAGTCTTTCTCGTTTCCAAGCAGCTGTCGCATTGCACTTGCTGATCGGTCCTCCCTTCGCTTTAATTCGATTCTGCTTTTCCTGGCACTGTCATAGTTTGTGTGGGTGTGGGTTTGTAATGTCCCACAGTTATCTACACATTAATAATGATCAAGAACTAATAATATTTCCTTATACATTTTAGTGACCTTTCTTACATAATTGGTGTTTTCTTTCATACTTTTGGATTTCTAATTTCTGGTTCTGTTAGTTAGCAATTGCTAAAACAAATCCCACGTGAAAAAGTATTCAAAGCCTTCTTGATTTTAATTGTCAATTTATTTATTCCTACACATTGTAATATTTATTCATTTTCATATCTCTGTTTTTCCACTGTTGTGCAAACACAATTCCAGCAGCTGCTAACATGTGTAAAATTAAATATATATTGTAAGCCCTTTCAAATAGCCAACAAAATATTTCTGGTTTTAATTCCATATCTTGCTTTACCATTGCTTCTAACCACTAACTTCTGAATAGCTACTTGGACCGATTCTGAATAGCTACTTGGACTGACCTAAGTACTGAACCTAATTGATATATTCCTGTTTTTGGGCACTGAGAACTAAATTTCAGAAAAAGGAAATCTGTATTGCTCTGGGAATCTACCTATGACATTCATTCTTGAACTAACTTCTTGGATGAAAGACTATATCTTTCCTGTTTGTTTATATCTTTCCTGTTTCTCATCCTTCCTGTACATTGTTGGTTGAAAGCAGAGGTCCCTTCTGTTACCTGTAGTCCTCTGCTTACAACCAAAATTGAGTCCAATATTGTTTTATTTCTTTGCAGTTAGTATTATTTATTTTTGTACTTATTTTAATCTTATTGTAGTTCATCATTTGGTGCAAAGAATTCAGTGACATCATCTTGGCCACTCCCACTCAGTCACATGACTTCCAAGCCACTCCCACCCGGTCACATGGCCAGCAAGCCACACCCACAAAGCAGGCCACACCCACAGAGTAGGTTCCAAACATTTTTGAAACCCACCACTGTAGGCAATCCAATTCTGAGCATAAAAGTAGTTTGAGTTGAGCACATCCTGTTATTATATGCTGATAATGTTTACAGTTTTATGAACGTTCTATATCAAACTGGACTGATATACCAAAGCCGTTTGGTAAATTGCAAGGCTATTTAGACTTATAATAACTTTATTGTCACTTTAAATGTACATTAATCAGCATACATTAAAATGAAATTTTGTTGTACACATATCTCAAAGGATCACTACCTCCAATATACACTACATAAACATGACAAACATGTTTCTCCTATTATTCAGGATACCTATTATTCAGGATACTGCTTATAAGCACTATGTGCTTAGCCCTCAAAACCTTTTTAGAAACACAAAGCCCATATTGCACAAACCCCAAAACTTCAAAAACATGCAACCATATAAGAATCCTACCTTTTATCCAGTTTGTTGTTCAGTTGACCCAGAAATAAACTGCTGAATGTCACTTTGCAAACTTCCTTCTGAGCAGCTTTTCAATTTAAAGCAGGTTTCAATTTAAAGTTTGCAGCATTAAGACTTGTGGACTTCAACTCCCAGGATTCCACAGCCAGGCATGCTCAGTTCAGATTTAAAGCAACAACACTTCTTTTTATACTTTGCTAAATCCCAGTTAAAAAGTGAGATTTCTTCTTTCTTTTTATTTCTTTTTATTTCTCCCTTCCCTTCCTTCCTCCCTCCCTCTCCCCCCCCTCTCTTTTAGTTTTTGTTAAAATGCTCTCAATCGTGCCTCTGTAAAAAAAAAAAATCCTAATAGGCCCAGTTTGTTCATCAAATGCTGAGGAATGATTGTGCTGAATGAAGAACTAAAATCAACAAAAAACATTCACACCTCCAGGTGTGCCAAGCTAAGATGAAGCCTGCAGGAAAGTGCATCATCTATAGAGCGGTTCTTCCGATAGGCAAACTATAATGAGTCAAATGTAGGGGGAAAGCATGAAACCCGACAGTCCTTTATCAATCTCTCAAATCACTTCATCATAATAGAAGTGAGTGCAATTGAATGGTAATCATTAAGGCATGTGGTTATAGATTTTTTTGGACACTGGTACAACGATTGCAGTCTTAAAAACATGATGGGAATCACGGCCTGATACAACAAGAGATTGAAGATGTCCATGAGAACAGTGGCCAGTTGGTCAAAACACTCCTTAAGTACAGACGACTTCCGGTCCCCGAAGGCGACGGACGTGCACGTCCGCTACTCGTCTTTTCGGTGGGCTCCCTTTGGGAGCACAGGGGGCCTTGTAGGGGCTCCCTGCCAAAGGGCGGCTTGTTGGGACCCCCTGGATCAGCGGTGGCCGCAGGGGGTCTCCAACTTCGCCCCAGGAGCTGGGAAGCATGGGGGGTGCGCTGCGGCACTGTCATGTCACCGCACGTCTTCGCCGAGTGGAGCCTGGAAGGAAACAACTAATTGAAGGCTACAAATGTCTTGCTAATCTATTCAATTGATGAACAGCAGTCTTTTCAAAGCTTCGTTTCAATCTTTGGAAGTGTTAAGATTGGAGGGGGGGGTTCCACTCCCCCTCGGAAAAGCGGCATTCATAATAGCTCTCTCTCTCGGAGGAGAGAGAGAGAGTTAAAAACATACTTTCACTTCCCTTAAGTAATGGGATAATGACTTTTTACTACAATTGCGAAAGAAAGGATGGCTGAGTTGATTCTTTTAAACTATTTATGGGAACTTTTGACTTGTTGTGTTCTGACCTCCTGTGAAGGCTGAGCCAAGATGGCCAACTTCCTCCTTCTTCCTTGCCTTTACGAATGAAGAGACCTCCAGGAGCCTCTCCTACCACGTATTTCCCTTGGATTTGGAATATTTGATTCAATTATTTGGCTTGGAGCTGCACAGGAAGACTAACATTCTCTTCTGGATTTGCCTGTCTTGCAATCTCTCCCGGTTGTGCTTTTCCACAGACGCCATTTCTTTGTACAGACTTATAGCTATCTCTGAGTTTCATAATGGGCCCTAAAAATTACTGCCTGGTAAGGCATCCTCGGCCCCGACATCCTCTACGTCCAGCCAAATCACTCAACAGACACAACTGGCATCATTTCTACAACCTAAAGCTCCCGAAGAGAGTCCAAAGGATTTATCTGTTCACCAAATGCTTCAAACTCTTTTAAAAGGGACAGGATGAATTGAAAAAACAACTGACAGAATTAAATGACCAGTTCAGAGAAACGCAACAACAAGCTACACAAAATAAACAGAGAATAGGTGTACTGGAGGAGGGCGCAGCTGGGATGAGGGAGGAGGTTAAGACAATCCAGAAGGGGATATAGAATTTGAAAACCATATGATAAAGATGGAATTTGAAAGGATGTCTTTTTTCCTTAGATTCCAAAACTTGCCAGAAACAGAGAATGAAGATCTTAAAGAGATTATGACTACAATCTTAGCAGAATACATTAAAAGAGATAAACAACAGCTATGGTGTGATATTGATCTGATTTATAGGATCAATTCAGCATACGCTAGAACACACAATGTTCCAAGGGAAATCCATGTTAAATTTCTTAGAAAGACCACAAGAGATGAGGTCCTAGGAGCTCAAAGGCGGGAACCACTAAAATATGAAGACAAAGAAATAACCATTCTTAAACAGATTCCGAAGAAAGTAAGAGATAAGAGGAAGAAATATTCCTCTTTAGCAAAGAAGTTATATAATAAAGGAGTCTGGTTTAGATGGTTATTGCCAGAAGGTATGCTGATTTTCTGGGAGGGCAGCAGAATTAGAATTAATACAGTTGTGGAGGCGAAGGCTTTCATTAAAAAACACAATGCCCTCCTAGACGAAACAGGGGACAGTACACAAGATATGAAGGAGGGAGGGGCCGAGGCTCTGCCAGCAGACAGGGGAGAGGATGCAACACTGAGAAGACTCAGGTCACAAAAATGAGCTGAAACATTATTGCAATTGTTGTTATAATGTAATTGTTGGAAGTGATACAAAAAATGATTGAATATACTGATGATTTAATGTAAAATCAAAAGCTGCCAATGTTTATTTAAATGTTGATGTTTTCCTTTTTTTCTTTGTAAAAGTTGCGAGATTTGGGGGGATTACCACCTTCCGCATGATATAACTGTCAAAAATTTTTATACCTATTTACCCCTTTTCCTTAAAACATTTGTAAAAACCAATAAATTTTTTTCAAAAAAAAAACACTCCTTAAGTACTCGCCCAGGGATATTATCAGGACCAGCAGCTTTTTGTGTGTTGACTTTCTGCAGGACCTTCTGAACAGTAGTTGTATCAAAGCTGACCATCTGTTCATCAGGAAGGGGAGGAGCATTCCTTGCTGGAACATTGTTTGCAGCCTCAAACATCCAAGAAACATATTTAGCTTGTTTAGAAAATCCATGTCACCCTTACATGTCAGGGAAGCTGCCTTATAACCAGTAATTACCTGAATACTTTGCCACATACATCTAGGGTCCATAGGATCTTGAAAAAAAATTCTGTATGTTCTAACTATAGGCCCGCTTTGCTGTTTTCATAGCACGTCTCAAATCAGCTCTTGCTATTCTAAGTGCTGCCACATTGCCTGATTTGAAAGCGGTGTTTCTCACCTTCAACATCGCACAGACCTACTGAGACATCCAAGGTTTTTCATTTGTTCACTTATTTGGAGAAGTCTCAAAATGCTTCCCATTAACTAACATCTATAAATATTGATAATAAAATGGACTTTCAGTTCAGTTAGTGGGAATTGGCCTATACATTTTCCAAGGTATATGCGTCTGCGAATATACCTTGCCTGCTGCTCTTGTAATTATTCAACTAGAATAAAGCCTTTGAACTGTCCTGCTTTGTGTGCATACTTATCTGTCATACACGAGACAGGACAGCATGAGAAAGTAACTGGAGGAGAGTAGGTAGAAGGATCACTCTGACAGAGGCATACAGGCCTGTGAATATCTTCCCTTAAAGATGAAGAAAAGGAATGACTATATAACAAAAATATAATTTGACTAATTTCAAATCCAGTAAATTAAAAATTGTTAATTTGATCAGTTGTCACATATTTAATACATCATCTTTCTTTCAAATAAAGAAAATATATTTGTTAGGAAATTTTAGGCATGAAACGCAATTTGGGGAGGGAGGGGCATATAATATCTTGGAGACTTAAATTATGTTCCTTCCTGTTCTAGCTCAACAGCTTGTGATTTGCAAAGTAGGAACTTGAGAAGAAGATTTTATTCCCATCTAAAGTGTAACTTGATTAGAGAGTACAGAGGTTGAACACACAAACCCTGTGGCCAACTCTGATTTCTAGTTCCCCCACATACGTACACATTCTTTGCCAAATTTGTATTTTCTCCCACTAAAATATCCCAGGTTACTTTACCGAATTATGAAATGATATTGTTCTGGGATTCTGACTCCCCTGCAGTTATGTTGAATAGATGCTCTATGAGTTAGAAAAGCCTCAATGAGCCCAGATTGAGATTACAAGGTATGGCTGGCCACCGCTCAAACAGAAAATTCATCTAATACTGGCCCACCGGCCGGATGCATCAACACTGGCCATGCCCATGCCCAGTTTAGAGAAGGGGGAAAAGTCCTGATATGTCACATGACACCACTGTGACGCCATGAGTTTGACACTGCTGATCTAATACAACAAAGTTCCTTATCTGATAAGGCATTCTTTTCACTATCTTTTCTTTATGCTGCAGAATTCTGTGGGAAGTGAGGTACACTCACCTGCTGCTAAGGTGGCCCGTCCCCAGTTGGTTTGGTCCCAATGGGTCATATCATTCAGAACTTGTCTTCAGCCCATTTGGATTTTCTCATATTTCTGTGTTACCATTATAGCAATAACAGGTGGTGTTTTTGTTGCTTCCAGTACATTTTGTACATTACCATACATTAAAAAAAAGTTGAGACACTGTATTAGATTTGAGCTGACATGGCATGTGTTTTGCATATGGATAATAGATGATGGTATTTTGATAGAACTTGGAAGGAGGCAGCAAGAGCAGAGTAATTTACTTCTGACAAGAAGCACACTATCTGGGTTAAGTGGAAAGGCCCTGCGGAGGTCCGTAATACCTTGAAATGTCTAATGAAATATGACAAGTATGTATTACATAGGTGGGCATGAGGCCATGTTACTTTTACCTGCATGGAATAATAAGAAACCAAGAGAGAGAGAAAAGGAATATTTTCTCTCAAATACACTCTTAATTGGTGACAGAGATCCAAAAAAGGCCTGTTTCTCTTCACCATTTGGCAGTCTTCATAGAAACAAAGATATAGGGAACTTACATATGTCTAGTCTGATCATTGATCCTTCTAGTTCATTATTTTCTATAGCAGAGTGGACACCTTTTTGAGGGACTTCACCACCAAATCACATACCAGATCACAATGAAAAGATGAGAATAACACAAAAACTAAAATTTTGCTACAACTCTCTTCCTTTTCTCTACACACACACTGGAAAAGTGTGTATGCACACACATACACACTTTTCCAGGGTTTCTTACCAAGATATAAACAAGAGGCATTAGTTTCTCTGAGTTTTTTTTTAATTTAGGAAGAAAATCATAGAGGTGCAGACATGGTTTTAAAGACAGAATTGGAATGGAAGGCTATTTTGATTCCCACCATGGACAAATGGCTACAGAAGCTGATAGAATTGATAGAAATGGCTAAATTGTCCTTTTTGATTAATGAAAAGAATATAAGTACTTTTGTTGCTACATGGAGACCCCTTCTGGACTTTGTGCTTGAGACGGAAACAAATGAAACATTGATCTTGGGTTTTATTGATTAGATTGATCTGTTTTTATAGAAATGCCTAATTTTTATTATTATGGAAAGTAAAAGGTTGTGCTTTGATATTAATGTTTTATTTTACTGCGAGAGGGAGTCGGAAGTCAATGTTTTGTTTTTCTTTTCTCCCTTCCCCCCCCCCACTTCTCTTTCCCCTTCTCCCCCCACTGTGTCATCCAATTAGATTTTGTATTTTGTATTTTCTTCTATACTCTAATAAAAAAAATTAAGAATTGCTAATCTATTGGAACCATCAGGGCACTAAAAGAACAACAACATGCATAAAAGCTCACAGTAGCTACTTTATTATTGTTTGCCTATACAGACAGAATCTTGCCAGACTAAAGCAGTCTCTGCATAATTCTCTGATAAACTATATTGTACACAGTCCTAAGCCCCTCTCTGAGGGAAGGGGGGAAGATAGAAATGGAATAGAGATAGCTAGATGATGATGGAGACAGAGAGGGAGAGAGAGAGCAATAGCAATGCACTTAGACTTATATACCACTTCACAGTGCTTTACAACCCTCTCTAAGCAGTTTACAGAGTCAGCATATTGCCACCAATAATCTGGGTCCTCATTTTACCAACCTCAGAAGGATAAAAGGCTGAGTCAACCTTGAGCTGATGAGACTCAAACTGCTGAAGTGCTGGCAATCAGCAGTCATCAGAAATAGACTTCAATATTGCATTCTAACCACGGCACCACCATGGCTAGATCATAGATAGATCAGCTGTCTGCATCCTTTGGATTTGGTGGCCTGGCTGGAGGGGAGGGGAACCAGGCTGTATGAGCGGCAGGCTGACATGAACATGCAGCCCACCGATGCATAGCTTGACTTATGCATTTCAGGTTGCTTGTGCACATGCAGCCTGGTTGCAAATAGGCCATGGCCCAGAGGTTGGGGACCTCTGAGATAGATGGATGGATGGATGGATGGATGGATGGATGGATGGATGGATGGGAGAGAGAGGGAGAGGGAGAGGGAGAGGGAGAGGGAGGGAGAGATATTTACTGTGAATAATTTAGAGAAGATCCCTCCTGCGCTGCTTCTTGCATAACAACTCAAGTTGTATGTTTCTCTTTACTCCCCACTTCTGTAACTCAGTGCCAGATTCTAACACAGGAACCTACATTGTCTCTGATAGTACCTTAAATTATCTCATGCCAAGAAAAAAAGCACTCCACATTTTATTGTAGTCTATCAGACAAAAAGGGACAATTGTCTGGCTTTCATTGGAAAAGAAATATGAAGAGCCTTGGTTTTTTATTCTAATGTTGATTGCTAAGGTTAGTTTGGTGAGAGCATTGAATGATGCTATTTAGAATTTATAATTCAAATATTTAAAAGCCCTTCTCATTAGGGATAAATTGATGCTCTCTTTTTGCTTTCATGTTTGCTTTAAGACATACTATAGTTCTATGACATATTTTTTTCAGTTTCACTATCTAGAAAACCAAGTGTTTCCCAATGTCCATAATTATTTGTACAGTAGCTACCAGAAAACTGCAGGTTTTGAATGTTATTAGACTATATATTAGAATCAGCCATTAATTGTCAAGAACAAAATGTTTCAATGAACAATAGAAGTATAATGCTTTTTAATTCTGTATTTATATTTTATCTTACTGTGTCATTATATAATTAAGCAATCAAATGCAGTCACTCCATTGAAGCAAGCCATTTCAGTCTTATAACTGTTTATGTAATTAAACATTAATTGCTCATCTTTAACTTTATTTGATCAAGTACACATTCCTAGTTTGAGCTAAAATATAGACACTGCCTGATATTCTGGACATTTACTGTATGCATTAGTGAATGTTTCTCACAAATCACTGTCCAGTTGTTAAAGTTGAAATTCAGATGCATGAATCTGAATCTAAAGTGCATCAAATTTTAGACCTTTCCTTTCAATCATAAAAGAATCCTGCTGAGAAATGTAATGCCCTAAGTTTTCAGATGCCACACCATTAAAAAGAAAAAGAACTGTCACTTTAGTTTAACTTTAATTTTGAAGATGGACCAGCACTTAAAGAATAGCCTTGGAGCTGGACAGAAAGTGACTGATGATATTGCAGAAAGTTCTTTTGTTCAAGATACTAAACTTTGAAATAAGTCCTGTCCATAGGAAATTATATCTACTACATTATTTCAACCCAGTGTCACTGGTGAATTTTTCTTCTTGGATGGTCACGTTTTGCTTTTAGTAGTTCAATCTGCTCTTTCCCTCCTCTCTGTCTCTCTTTGTATAATATTTTTATACTCCACAATCTGTGGCAATTCTCAATAGCTGACATATATTAAAAACATAAACTGAATACTAATTACAAGATAAAAAAATATTTTTATAAATAAATAAAAAGATACAATAGATGCAAATTGTAGGAGAGCTATATTTGTCTATTATAGCAAAAAAAATTAAGATAGCAACTTTTCCAACTAACAAAATTTATTCAGAAGGTTTCATTAGCTGCAGCTCATTTCATCAGATGCATAGAGTGGCTAAAGTGATGTGAGATATAAATAATTGGGATGAGGGAAGAAGGCAACTGAGGGGGGGAGAAGATAAGCTATGTGAGACAGATTACATTAGAGATGAGAGTTACACTATATGTGAGACAGATTACAAGTACCTTTTCAATTAACACATGTAATGTATTAAAATGCATTGTGTTTGTTGAGACCGTCTCAGATTGCCTGAAACATTTTGATGTATGTGAGTTCAACTATTTCTAGTTCAGCAGAGGTGTTGAAATCCAGTCATTTTGAGATCTGCCTTGATTGTTCTGGGATGTTAAAATATTTGATATTACTTGGTCCTTGTTTTGAGTCCTAATGTCAAACTTGTGTCCATTAATTCTTTTGCATGAAGTTTGTCCCATTTATCCCATGTAGATCTAGAGGGGCATTACTGCAGATGCGGGCATAAATCACATCCTTTAATTTTGTGTGTGTTCATGTTGGTGTGCACTTGTGTAGGTGCTGTTAGTGTAGATGGGGTAGCAATAGCAGGCTCTGGGTTATTATAGAGCCTGGTTCTGGGACAGAGACATATAACAGGGCATTATCAGCTTACTGGTGATCACTCATCCTTTGGCAATGGGTGGTCTTGCCCAATAATTTCATGTACATATTAAAAAGGAGTGGAGAGAGCACTGAGCTCTGTGGCAGCCCACAAAGTAGGAGACATGGACCACACAAATCTAATTCCCTAAGTCCTTAATATTATATATAATGGATGAAATATGGGATGAAAATATATCTGTTTGTAATTGAAGCTGCAAGTCACTTCTTTACATATTTATTTTCTTTTTCTTTATCATATTCTTTCTTTTTTTTCTTGCGCTTTTTTATTCTTCCTTACTATTTTTTTATCTCCCTTCAAGTTTTTACTACAGTGATCAAAATCCTTAATACAAATATACAACAAAATAAAGACAATGAATCTCCACTGCCATATCATTGTCTGTCTCCTACCTCTGTCTGTTTGTACTTTCTGAGTGTCCATAAGATGGTCAAGTGACTTACATGCACATATAGTAAGTACAGTATAAAGTACAGAGGCTCTGAGTTCATCCACTCAGCAACACAATGGGCTTTTCTACCATTCCTGAGAAAAGGAAGTATGTTGATATGGAAATGCTACCTATAGTCCAGTGATGGTGCATTTGCACGGTTGTCTGGGATGCAACCTGGAAGAGGAGCTGCCCTGGGGACATGTACACGCCGGAAAATGAAATTCTGGTTTCTGGCTCATGCATCCATGATGACCAGCTAGTCTTCCAGTTACTGACACACATGCGCACATGATAATCAGCTGACCGGAGCACAGGCTCACGCTGGAAAACGTAAGATCAGCTCTTCCAGTTTCTGGCACTGCCGCATGCACGAAGGCCAGCTGATCATCACACAGGAATGTGTGCCAGAAACCTGGAAGAGGAATGGCAACAGTGCACCTGCCAGGTAACATGGCTCCATTTGCCACTTCAGGCGCACATGCCATAGGTCATGACTATAGTCCACTCTAGCCATACCTCCTTTCATTCCAGAGACAGCAATTTCCTCCATGTTCCACCAATTTCAATCTCTCATGCTCTGTCACCTACACTTTCTCCTTTGCAGATATTTTGTGACAGGTGGAGGAAAGGATGAAGCCCAGTAGTATGTAGGTATAATCTTGGCTGCATCAGTCCAAACCAGCCTGAGCTGCCTTAGCTTTAGTTTCATTCAAGGGACCCCATGGAACTGGTGGATTTAGAGTTTCTCTCCCTCATCTCTCTTCCTTCTTTATTCCCTGGCTCTTGGAGGACTGGCAACATTGCAAACAGCCCATCTAAGCTGCTTAACAGATTTCACCTTAAGCATACACACATGTGTGGGCAATGATATTCCATTATTCAAGCAACCGTCCCTCATGCACCTCTCTCTTTTTCTTCCATTCCCACCCTGGCAGTCCTCCTTTTCTTGACTGCTGCCACCCAACAAACAGAGCATGACACTTCAGAGTCCTTGGTGATGTTTGATGTCTGCTTATTGACTCCCTTCCTCCTACCACTGAAGATGTTACTTAGTCTGTCCAACAAAATATCTGCAAGCAAACAACCAAGCTCAGAGAGCATCAATAACTCCACAGTTCAACTTGAGCTGCATATATTCCCTTCTATAGGCATGGTATTGCAGAGGACAGGGAAGGGCAGTTATGCAGCAAGCCTGGTGAGGACCAGCAGATTACTGATTTCTTAGAGTTTTCATCCATATGTGGGAAGGGAGGTCTGGTGCTTATTCAATGCCTGTATATCTAAATCCAGCTTTTGGGCTCCATCTGTGGAGGACTGGTGAGGAGATGAGGCCATGTTGAGTACATGTCCTTGGCAAGGAGGCAATGCGATGAGCCTAGTTTGTTAATTACATTTATATTTCACTATCTGCATATATGCATCCATGAAAGCAGTGAAGTCATTTATTAGGGGCTAAACAAATGCTGACATAAATTTGGATAATGCCACTCAGAAATTAATAACCTCACTGCAGGTTTATCTATTCTTGGAAATGTAGAAATGATTCACAGAAGAGCAAGCCAACAAACTATTTTGAATATTGGTATCAAGAGCTGAGTTCTCTTACCTGCTATAGCACCAGTGAAATTAAATCATCCAGAACCTTTGTTATTAAGCTGCTGACTTCCGTCATATGGGAATAAACAGAGTTGTATTGAACTGTGGTGCAAAATTCAATAATACCAGGAAGAATATATTATAAAAGTGACAATACACATAGCTACCATCACAGTAGTAAGCTTAATAATTAAGCCAATGGGATTTGCTTTCAGTCAAGGGGAGTATGGCATCCAGATGCTTTGGCCCTCAGGTTTATAGCCAACCTAGCTCAAATTCAGCAAGAGCAGATTTTAGAGGCTGCTTGGCAGAGCCCGAATTCCTAAATCCTGACATGAACCATTTCAGGGCAGAAAGATGTTTCCATATGATCAAGTCACTATTTTGTTGCAAGAAAGCAGGAACGGAATTCTGTTTAGAAATGAAGTCTATTCTCTTGGTCAGTCACAACCACCTGGAAAGTCTGGATTAGTGATTTAGCCACTTACTGTACTGAACATTTATTTGGCAGTTCCCTAACTTGAAAAAAAGGAACAAAGAACATTTTCATTTTTCTGATCTCTTAAAAATCTGTTCCTAAACCACTGAGAACAAATTCACATTTTTGTTCTTAAACTTTGACCTTCCCTGATATAGCAACTCTGTAAACACAATCATTCACCCTAAGAAGCCTTAATAGTATGAAATCAGCTACACAAAAATTACTTTGTGACTTTTTACTGAGATATCAGAAAAGAACGTGCAAATCGGCCCCAAGAATCAGCACTGCTTCTCATTTTGAATCAGTGATATAAATGTGCGCGCACACACACACACACACACACACACACACACACTTTGGGGAAAAGATCTCATCCTTCTGTGTACTTCACCAACCAGGCTGGACATAATTATATCTGTATCTTTGGGTCTTTCCTGACTGAAACAGAAAATAATTCTGATAGCACAGTGTTGCTTTTTTGTAATATACAGCCAGTCCAAACCTTTGGTTATTAAATCAGTGTTATTAATGCATACTATTTAATCCTTTAAAGAATATGCCCCTGTTTAAAAAAAATAAGCATTCCACAAAGCAAATGACTGTCAGCCTGAAATGTCATGTAAATCTATACAGGGAATATTGCTGTCTCCTTTACACTCCATCGCACATCTATTATGGGCTCTCAAAAAGAAAGGTCATTTTTCAAGCCATAAAATTATGAGCCTATTTTACACTCAGTGTCCAAGAAAAGTGATTGCTAATGTACAGTATACCTACTCCTGATTTCATTCATAAGTAGATGCCATACGTACTGTTTTGAAGAATCACCTACTCTTTCACTGAGACAAAACAACAGGCATCAAAGTACGTTTGAAATCTAGTAACCCCAAACCTCCTCTTTCTTTAGCATCTTGCAGTAGTTTATATCTAATTCTTGGGGGGGGGGTCTTTGTCATACGAACTTGAAAATATCCCTTTGCCGTTATTTAAATGGAATGTTAAATCTAAATATCAGTAAAGTCCAAAATAAAAATAACAACTTTGGTAAAACATTCATCTTAATTACAAAAATTCTATCCAATAAGGATAATTGCAAATTATCCAATCTTAATAAGTCTTTTGTGATATCATTCCACAAATTGAATTTTTGAAATTATTTAGAATTTGCTTTTGTCAATGTAAACCCAAGATGTTTCACCTTTTTCTCCACCTTTTTCTCCACCTTGAAACCCAACCTTTTTGTCAATATTTCATAAGCCTGAAAAGCCATATTCTTGACGAGCATTTTATTTTCTGCTTATTTATTTTGAAGCCACCTGAAGCTCTGGTTTCTCTCCAGATCATATACATCTTTTGCTATGTCCTATTTATTCTGGGCTCAATTAAAAGTCTGTCATTTTGAATTCTGGTTCCATCATTCATTCTGCCCCACTGAGCTCTTAGAAAATGTCTAGTAAGCAGAATTTCTCTCTCTTTTTTTTTTTTGAAAAACATTAGGGCAACACATCACTTGAGTCGTCCTAACCAGGTTGTATTGTTGGATTCTGTGATAGTCACAGTGGATGTATAAGAACCAGAATCTGAGAATCTGAATGGGGTGAGACAAAGATACTCAGTTGGAAAAACAGATAGAATGGAGCATGCCACGAGGAATACATAAGTGGAGCAACTGATCAAAGTTTAGAGCAGAAAATCATCCAACAACAACCTGCCATTCTCTGCATTGATTCTAGACTCTTACTCTGAATTTTTATTCTTCCATCAAGGAACCTGAAATGTGGAGCCAGTTTGATCTAGTGGTTAAGACACTGGGCTAGAAAACAAGAGACTATGAGTTCAAGTCCTGCCTTGACCATGAAAACCATCTGGGTGGCCTTGGGCCAGTCACTCTCTTTCAGCCAACTCACCTCATAAAAGTTGATGTTGTGGGGGGAATAGGAGGAAGAAGGTCTGTTGGATATGTTCACCGCCTTGAGTTATTTGTAATGAAGGTGGAATACAAATAAATAAATAAATACATGTTTCTATTGTTTGATTTTACATCCTCTTCAGTTCAGTTTGTATCCATATAACCCAGTAGTTGAGAACTACCTGAAGTTGTCTTTAGATATATCTGTATTCTCTTGGCTCAGACTCAGTCAGTCTTTGTTGGTACATCCACCTTCCTGCATAGTACTCCTAATGCTGATATGTCTGGACTAATAACTATTGATATATACAGGATTTTATTTATTGCTATCTTTATATATAGTGTTGTCTGGTAGAATTGTGCTGATGTTTGGACTTTAAAGAAATGTGTCATCTGTACTTCATTGGCTTTTATCAGTCCAAGGCACTCTCTGAGATCTGTTATTTTCTACTTCTTCCTTTCTTCGCTTTCAATCCAGTTTCTAAGATAAGAAGAGGTTTCATTCAATTGTTTTATCTCTGTCCTCTTAGTTTTTAATTCACTTCCCTTTCCCTTTTAATCTTTTTTAATATCCAGATCAGAGGTGGATTCCTACGGGTTCAGACCTGTTCAGACAAGTAGGTAGTAACTCGGCCGACCACACCCCCAAACCAGTTCTATCGACCGCGCTATAAGTGCCATTATCTTGTTTTTTGCTTCTGCACATGCGCAGAAGCAATTTTTTACTATTGCACATGCAAGCGTAGCATGCATCAAGCGTGTGCATGCCCAAAAAGCGTGCACATCCAAAGCACGTCCCTGAGCAAACCAGTAGAAGAAGCCGGAACCCACCGTTGATCCAGATCCATAAAACTATAGAATCATAGGACTGAAAGGGACCTTGGAAATCTTCTAGTCCAACCCCCTACTCAGGACAGGAATCTTTTGTCATGTTTGTCCAAGCTTTATTTTTGAAAATCTCCAGTAATAAAGAACCTACAATATTTTCTTCTTTCAACAAAAAGTCCATATAAAGTTGCCAGTCTTTCAAAAAGGTCTTTCTCATATTTTTCCCTGACCAAACTGATCAACTTTGCCACTACCATAAGATTGATTGATTTATTGATTTTCCATTCTGGTTATTTCTTTCATATTTGTGCATGCAGTAATTTTCCCGTATATGCAAATATGAATTCCCGTATTTCTTTTCTAATTCGGTGTCCAGAAGACCCAATAGATACAATTCTGGTTTCATTGTCATTGGATTTGTACCCCAAATTTTTTTTTAATAGGTCCACCATGCACAAGTGTTCTCTTTCACACTTCCAACACTGGTTTGATATTCCGTTATACATTTGAAAATTTGTATTTTATTCTTGTATAGAGATTCAGTCTTTAGCTAGTTATAGCCACTTGTCTTTGTCAGTGTGTTGGAGCCCTTCTATTTGTTGATTTGTGGAAGGACTTGTTTTCTTATCTTCTTTGATAAATGAGGGGTCCTTGGTGCTCTCTGAGCTTGCTGGTTTTCTTGCAGATGTTTCATTACCCAAACTAGGTAACATCATCAGTGACTAGCACTGATGTTGTTAACTAGCTTAGATAATGAAAGATTTGCAAAAAACCCAAAACAAAATAAGCAAGCTCACAGAGAACCAATGACTCCTCATGTCAACTATGAGCTACAAATATTCTCCTTTATTAGTCTTTGATAAATAGTGTAGGTTTTAGCATCTTACTGCTGGTTGAAGCTCTCTGATTCTACTTGCTCTGCAGTTATTTCTGGATCTTTTCTCAAGAAACAAGGATCATTCTTTCTGCTTGGATGCTGCTCCATTGCCGCTCCCTAATTGGGATCTCTTGATATTTTTCTACTGTTTGGCTATCGCCATTTATCAAAATAATCTACCATATGTGTTAGATACTTGTTCTAACTACAGTGGTTTCCACCAAGGTCCTCTATTCCAGCGGGAACAGAGGTTTAATCCTATTGGTCGAAGGGTCTGACAGCTCCCTATAAAAGGGCTGCTATCAGATTCAACCTTCGCTGGATTGTTCTCACTTGTACTTAATAAAGAGCTGTTGTTACCGTTAAGACTGTGTGTGCCTATCCATTACCCAATCTAACAATCTGTATATTTACAATCCACAGTGGCAGGGTCAAGAATTCTGCATCCCTTGTTTTATTTATTCTTATAACATATTATTATAGCTTTTCCAAAACATCTCCTTTTTCATTAAATGGGTAAGTGAAAACGTTTTTTAAATATCATCAATAAATTTCAGGAAATAAGGTTAAAAATGCAAATCAATCTGAATGAATCCTATGTGTTTCTACTAATTACCAAGAGACAGTAAATGGCCCAAGTCACATTTGTCTTAACACATTTATTTTAATGTATCTTTTTTCTTCAGATTTATAAGGTTTCATTTACGGTTCCTTAGTCATGCCTTTAACGATCTATATTTCTGTGCCCTAATCTGTGCCCAGTGTTTCATGCAGTCATTGTACAAACACTTTTTTATACTGCATGATTTCTCAGATGTATGTTATACTTAATATAGAAAATTCTGTCCCAGTGTTCCTTTTAGGAGGAATTGGTTGTCAGGAAAGAACAAACAGTAGCTTTATATACATGCCTGAGTATAATCCAACACTCAGAAAACTGATTTCCAAGCATGGTGCAGAATAGACATTATGACTAAATATTTCTTACATTTGTTTCTCACTAATTTTACAAATGAAAGGTCATTTTTCTGTTCCCTCTGCTTCTACAGTTTCTCCTTCTGCAAGGTGTGCAGGTACTTTAAAACTCCTAACTAATTCAGCAGAATAATTATTGAAATAGTGGGTGGTTGCATCACTGTGCAGATGAATTTTACTCTTTTGACTTTTATTAAGATTTATTCCACAGTTTCTCTCTCTATCAATAGGTGATTTGGCTTAGCTCCCCAACCTCCTTTTTTCTTTTTCTTTTGTCATCACTTGCCTTGTCGATGACTGATTCTCTGGCATTTGCCTCTTGCATTTAATCCCTCCAACAGTTATGAGTTTGACAACTCCAGGCAGCTTTCTTTCAGATGTAAATTAGGTCTGAAAGAGAAGCATTACCTGCCTGCTAATTTAAAATTTATTTATTTTTCAACTTCCAAAACCTATTCCTTCTTGGTTCATTTCATTTTCTGCTTGCTTTCTGAGATTATATTCTAGTACTGTAAAGGGCCTTGAAGTTAACTTAAGTTATCTTTTATTTAAAGAATATTAATAATCATCTCATGTTTTGTTAAGAATGCAACTCTTTCAGCTACTTCTGGTAAAGTTACATTTTGGCTTTCAGATTGCTTTAAAATTTTCAAAAAGGAACCTATTTAAGCTGGCAATTCATTTTCAGCTTTAGGTTTTTGTTATATACCTGTAATATTAAACATATTTGAAAAGCCATACAGTGTTGCTTTGCTGAAATAAGCCTTGTAATATATTCCAAACATCTTTGAATTCATATCCTCATTGTGAATCTGTAGTGAATCACTTACATTCTGATTTAAAATATCTTATGGCTTCTCTGTTTGCAGAATCCCATTCTTCTTCCTTTTTGATTTTCATTGGCCATTGTTCTTCTTGAATATGTATAACCCTACTAATGGTAGGGTTTGCATACTAATGGTATCAGCAACTTTTTCATTGGAAGGGATGATCTTGTATGGATTCTTGTCATTCAGTATCTGAATAGAGTTTGCTTTCTTTGCTAGATCATAGATGACTATCATACTTGATAAATTTGGCAGATTGGCAAGGACTTTTTTTAGAACAAAATCACATATTTCTCCTTCTTTATATATGACTCTTTGGGCCCATAGCCCTTTGTCAGACAGCGGAAACAATGCACAGAGAGATAAACATTAATGTTAGGAATATAACTTTTTATCAGAAAGTTGTTTTGATGCTGGTGCTTATGTGAATGAAAAATAAAGCAAGTTAATAGTGGTAGCATAGGATACTGAAGTCTGTTTGCAGCTAAGAATCATATGGAAATTGAATCAGGAGAATACCTGAACCACAAGGGTCAAAAGAGAAAAGAGATTGAACTGAATGTAAGATGGGGGGAAAGGTTCTGAGAATATATTTTTTGGACAAGAAAACAACTGAGGGGTCCTTGGTGCTCTCTGAGCTTGCTTGTTTTCTTGCAGACATTTCATTACCCAAACTAGGTAACATAGTCAGGGTTAGCTAAGGAAACAAGTGCAAAGCTCCTTTGCTAAATTCTTGTATCTGTATGCCTAGGGCAGTATTTTTCAAACGTGGCAACTTTAAGGTGTGTGGACTTTAACTCTCAGAATTCCCAATTCAGTTCTGAGAGTTGAAGTGCACACATCATAAAGTTGCCAAGTATGAGAAATATTGTTATAGAGTTCAGTAGGTTTAGAGGTGCAGAAATCCCCTCCATGCAAGATTTAATTCTAAGCTATTTTATTGCATTAGGTAACTTAATTTTTAGATGATTCTGCAACTTGCCTACATTTCAGTTTTGTCCCTGAGTCTGCAAAAAGTACCTCCTGGTAATGGACTGTGCCATTCATACAGCGGCTTTCGGTGTGCTTCATTCTCAGTCTTCCAAACTGATTCTCTACCACATAGGGAAAGATTTTGAGGAGCTGCTGTGATAAACGAGAACTGAGAGAATTGAGGGGTTAATTATAGGATAGAAATTAGAAGCATTTGAAAGTGTAAATTAGTTATTTAATTAAAAATTTTTCCCATGTTTTAATTTAGTCATTTGGTCAGCAACAGTAAAAGGGTCAAATACTGAATATACTCATTTGAAAATGTATTATTGAAAAAAATTACAAACACAACAGGCAAGGCTGCTTTTCATTCCTGAAAAACAAATTACAACCACGTGAAACAAACTATGGTCTTTAAATACCTAAGAATTATTTTCCAAGAATCTAACTCCAGGAAGGAAGGGGGGAAATGTCATCACTGATGGAATCATAAGGTTGCTAACACAATTCCATGTTTTTTTTTCCAGAAAATTTTATTGGTTTTTTAAAAACATTTATAAGGAAAAGGGTAGGTGGAATGGTATACAAATTTTGGCAGTTGCAAGTATGGCAGACGCCCCCTCCCTCCAAACTCATAAGATACATCTATGTATAAAACATTAATACAAAATCGTATAAAATCAGCATATTAGTTCTATAAAAAATTTTCAATCAGCTTATATATTATAATGTATAGTCTAGATATAATTTCATTATTACTTTCGGTCTGTTTACAACAATGTGATTTTCTTATTCATTTTTGTGATGTGAGCTTTCTTAGTGTTGCCCCTTCTCCCCCCGCTGGCAGAGCTCCGGCCCCTCCCGTGTCCTGTGTGACCGTTGAAGAGTCTTCTGTTTTTTCTAGGTTCGCTTTATTTTTTTCCATAAAGGCCTGAGCCTCTATGGGTGTATTGATTCTGATTCTTGTCTCCTCCCAGAATATCAACATCCCTTCAGGCATCAACCATCTAAATCACACCCCTTTCTGGTATAATTTATTCGCCAATTGCGAATAATTTTTCCTTTTCTCCCTAATTTTTTTTGGGATCTGCTTCAAGATGGTTATCTCCCTGTCGTGATATGTCAATGCTTGCCCCCTTTGTACACCCAGAATTATGTCTCTTGTGCTTTTCCTAAGAAATTTGATATGGACCTCCCTGGGTACATTATGTGTTCTGGCATATGTTGAGTTCACTCTATAGACCAGGTCTATCTCCCATTCCATCTGTTGTTTATCTTTATGTATATATTCAGCTAAGATATTAGTCATGATGTCCCTTATGTTTTCCCCATCTGCTTCTATAACATTTTGAAATCTAAGATAAAAGGACATTCTCTCAAATTCTGTTTTCATTTGTTGGATATCAAGTTCTTTGTTACCCTTCTGCAAAGCTTCTACCCCCCCCCCTCGCCTCCGCCACCCCACCCTCCACAAGGTCCAGTCTCTGTGAGTTCTTATAAATTTGAACTTGATTCTCTTTAATTTCTTCCTTCATTTCCTTTAATTGTTTCTTAATTTCTTCCTGGCCCTGTATGAGTTGCTGAAGCATTTGTTGCAAATCCATCTCTGTACTCTTAGGTTGCATCAGTTCTGTAATCTTTGACTGTGTGGCAGGACTGGATGTTGTAGATGTCGGTGCAGAGGTAGCAAAGCCAGGTTTTCCAGGTGGTGGTCTTTTTGGAGACATAGTTTATAAAGCAGAGAAATCAGTCAGTGTAGAGACTGGACAGCTGAAGAGGTAGAGCAGGCAGATGAGTTCAGGAGGCAGAAGATCCAAGCAGCTGGGAGATTCTTTAATCAGTCTAGCAATAGAGAAAAATTTTCTCTCCAGAGGGTTCAAAAAATAGCAATCCACAAGAGATTCTTCTGGGTGACACGGAGACAAAGACCGGAAGCCTGAATTTTAAAGGTGGAGTCAGGTTTCACAGTTCATGAAGACAACGGAAGTGTGCCATCTTGCCCTGCCAGCTTTGGGCTCAGAGGCATAACAAGGTTTTAAAAGTTCAGAAAATTCTCAGTTCACCCATAAGTTCTGGAACTAAGTCCAATGAAAGTCACTTTTACAGGGGTGAGGCATCATTAGTTGGCTCTCCCCCCTCCTCCTTCCCCTGGGGGCGAAAGCAAAATCTTCTCAAGCCGCTTGTCCAAGGGGGGGGGAAATCCCCCTCCCTCTAGCCGCACCTCCAGCAAGAATCCGAAAGTTTAACTTTTAAAAACGCTGGAAAGTCCATCAATTCAAAAAGAAAGGGAGTGAAGAAAGGAAGCCTCTCACCATACCGCCGCTGCTTCCTTCAAAAGTATGTTGTCGATCGGCATGGAGCGAGACGCCCACGCGCCCTCCGATACTGCTCCCCGGTGCCTAGAGCGAAGCGGAGAAGCCCCCACCAGCCGCCGCCGATGCCAGGGCCCTCCGCGAGCCGCTCCCTCGGCAGGACGCCTCTCCGGGGCGTCCTGTGCCCCCCCAGAAGCGGGGGAAGCCCACCGGGAGAGCGGGAGCGGGCAAAAGCTTGCCCGGCGCCATAGCCGCCGGAACCGGAAGACTCACAATTCCATGTTTTGTTGGCAACAATTGCCAATGATATCTTTGCCACTATTAATATCTGCAAAGCTAAAGTGATGAGTTTCTTGCCTTATGGGGCCTATATGGTCGCACAGTTCATTATTTATTAATCAAATTTGCATACAACTACAGTGGTCCTCATTTAGCAACCAGTCGCTTAGCAACTGTTTGAAGTTACAAGGGATGCCCCAAAAAGGTATTGCAACTTGATTTTGAAGTTCCAATAGCTACAATCATGTGATTGTATTTTGGGCACTTGGTAACTGGCTTGCATTTAAAGCCATTGCAGCATTTTAGAGTTGCATTATACACACACACACACACACACACACACACACATGCTGGTCTTATTGTCTTCGGGTCTTTTCCCATGTACGATTGAGATTGTCTCGGCAACGTTTCGTCGAGATCTCACTCGCCATCCTTAGGCTGGTGTTTTTGGCCAAAATCTTACATGGGAAAAGACCTGAATACAACAAGACCAGCTGGTCTTGTTGTATTCAGGTCTTTTCCCATGTAAGATTGAGATTATCTTGGCAACGTTTCGGCGAGGTCTCACTCGCCATCTTCAGGCTGGGTTTGGGGCTTAAAGCGTGGTCAGAGCTGCTGTCTTTCTATAAATCTTGGTGGGGGTGGGTGGAGTGCTAGCTTTGTTCCAGTAAGAGGAATGATTGGTTGTGTGGTTGTATCATGATTGGTAGATTGGTGCTGATTGGTGCTGGCTGTGTGTCCGTTGTTGTTTCATGTTGTAATGGCCTGGGTGGTGATTGGGGCTCGTTTGTTGACTAGGGCTGGTTTCCAGATGTCTGGTAGGCAGGAGGAATCATCATTTTTGGTCAGTGTTGAAAATAGCCAACATCTTAAGAAACCCCAAAGACAAAATCCAGCTAGAAAACCAAGGAGTCTACGAAATACCATGCAAAATCTGCGCTGTAACATACATAGGACAAACGAATAGGAGAATAAATGCATGGATCGCAGAACACAAGAACGCAGTAAGAAAAAAAGAAAAAACTTCCTCCCTTTTCCAATACCTTAAAGCTACAGGACATCAAATTAATTTTGAAGGAACCAGGTTAATCTCCAAAACTGAACATTTCAACAAGAGAATAATTATGGAAGCTATCAAAATAGAGAAACACCCCCACAACATGAATAAACGCCAATACCTCCCGCCCAGCAGACATCTGGAAACCAGCCCTAGTATACACACACACACACACACACACACACACACACACACACCATATAAACTATGGTGTTTGCCACCAGCTGCAGCATTTGCTTACCAACAATTGCCAAAAAGATAGAATTGGACATGATTGTGTGGTGACCTGCTAATCATTGTAATAACTTACAACTATAAGTCCAGACTTAATTACGGTCATAAATTGAACACTAACTATAGCTACCCATCTCACTAAAAGTGACTCTGTATAAAACAATAATAGATAAACCAGAAAATATAAAAAACAGTAAATGCAAATCCAGATAAAACAATTTAAAATTATAAGAGCTATATTCCCGATTCCTTGGTTTGTTGCTCTTTATTATCCTTGGGATCTGAACTGGTTCTGCTTGAAACTATGTAAGGATTGCCATCTCAGATTCTATCCTTTCTCTTAAGATTTCTCATATCCTTAACATTACAGGACAGCTATCAATCACGTTGGAAAAGATACTGATTTAGATCTTGAAGACTGACATTTCAATCCAATATTCAGTCTCACTGGGGAAGATATATTCCAGTTCAGATCTGAAATGGACTCCAATCTTCCAAATGATCAGCTTTATCCTGATACTTTCATTTCTTTCCTTAAGAGTAGGGTCACCCTTTCTCTTTTTCATGTAAGACTTTTATTCTCTATGTCTGGATATTCTACAATACTAGGGATTGCATACAGGAGTTGGAACCCTGGGAAAAAGAAAAGATTTAAAGACGAAACGGTTAAGATAAGAAAACATACTGCTAACATAGGAATAGGAATATAGAAATCAAACACAGAGATAGAAATGTATAAATTAAATAAGGATACAGTAGAGATAGAACAATGGCAAATTTATAGTAATAAGAAGAAAATAGGATTAGACAAGAGTTTAATTTTGTAGAATAAAACATTATTGTGGGAAAAACAAACAGTTTTGTGTGTGTCTTCAGCACAGTATTAAGAAAAACCCTAACAAAGCCACAAGTTACAACTTGCAAGACACAATCTGGTGAAACAAATCCTTCACATTCAGGTAAATGCCAAAGACTTTTCTGCTGGCTTTCATCAGGACTCAGTGGAATATTCCTTCGGTCTCGATGAATGAACTTCATGAATACAACTGTCGCCACAATGGATACTAGACTTCTATCTTGTTGAAAAGGGCAAAAATTCATTCTCAGATGGACAGTGAATGTACTCAAGAGCAATGAAATTTTAATTCATGAACTTATTGCCTTTCGCAACTTGCATTTGTAATGTTAGACATAGCTAATCTGAGGAATAAGGAATAAGGAATACAAAGCTGCAGGTGGTATCAGCCATATGGTGCCTGTGCTATTGAGTAGAACCAATAAATTAGAAATATGAATGCTTCAGGAAAAATTACATAGGATGACAAACATTGATGGGGCCATGTGACTTTTTATTAGTTCTAAGTGGTCACAATTTTTGCTCAAAAAGTAGCAGGACATGCATACTATGCATGTACAATATTCAAGATTCAGACTACAATATGCCCATTTTAAAGGGTTTTCAAGGACATACTGTAGCTAGGAAAGAAAACCTCAAAAATTGTTTTCAATCATTTTCAATAAGCTAAAGAGTTTAACAAACTGTCTGAATAAGCAACTTAAATCAAATGTATGAAGTGCTTGTAAAAGAAGTTTGATAGCAACAGTGTCTTCACACATCCTATATACAACATGCTGTACCCTTGAAAAACACAATATACCAGATCTTTTCTTGTCGTCAAGAAGTTGAATGCAAGATTCTTCAGCTCCATGAGGCTGCTAGGCTGTATGAAGAAAAAATGCTAATTCTTTATTATAAGTGATCCCAGTACATCATATTTAAAGCTATAAAAGCTATATCATATATAAAATAAAAAAATAACAGTTAAACCACCATTGCTATTCAAACAAGAAAGACCAACTGTATGATTCAATTAACCTAGATAAATCTATTTGTCAAAAAATAACTCTGTTATGTGTAAACTTCTCCCACAAATGGTTGCCAATAATTATTGTTGTTAGAAGATAATTTTGCTTTGTTCATTCTACTGAATGTTCCTTTATGATCAATGACCGAAATAAAGTTTCTGTCTGTGTGATTCATTGTATAACAGCTTCACATATTTATAAAAGTGTGATTCTATAAATGGCTATCATCTATGAATTTTAAATAATAATATGTGAAACAGTTTACAGTATGGTGTTTTTTCCTTGTTGTAAGATGCATTGTTATATCTCTTTCACCTCCTTTTTTGTACTTTTTTTCCATGGTCAAACACTCATAAAATTAAAGTGTCTGTTATGCTTCAACCAAAATTCAGCTAAGATTGCTAGCTTCTTTTAAGGGGTGTGTTTATTGGATTTATTTTTCACTTATATGATCCATCATATGTTCCCCCTACCCCTGAGACGCAGATAGGTAAGTAAAAAGTAAAGTAGGGAATTCCCAGCGCTCCTTGAAGCTTTTCAGAACTTCATAGGAGGAAAATAATCTCTCAATTTATGCCCTTTGCCCTGATTTTTCAGTGGATTCTAGCACACTGCAGGAGTTAAAATTCTCAGGATACAATTCAAGTCCAATTTCATTGTAAACAGATCTAATGTTTCCAAGAGAAATGTAATAAACAACCATGGTTTTTTAATGCACAAGAGATTTCTCTGACTGATGCAAAGAATGTGAATCTTGCAAACAGCAATTTGTGCCTAGCTCCAAGGATACCCAGAGAGCAGTATTAAAAATATGTGCCACTTTTTTGAGCTTAGGTCTTATCAAAGGTGAGTGAAAATCAGTCTTCAAACCTCCTGCATTTTGTTCAACATCTATTGACCGTTATTTTCATATGGGTCATAAACAGAGCCCAGTGAGAGTCTAAAGATTCAGATAAGATTACCTAGATGGCCTGGTCAATTTACAACATTCTCAGTTATTCCCCAAAGATTTCAGATTTCCAGTGATAAATCTAGTCTCCGTAGAGGATCACTCCATGCAAGGAGCAGCTGAAAATGACATTTTTCCAATTATCAGAATTTACCAATAAGCATAATGTTTAAGGAAATAAGGGTCAGCATAATATTTTAAAAGAAATAATGGTGTAATGAAACATATTTAGTTTGAATTTAGCTAAAGCTGAGGGAAGATGGAAATAAGTGGATGATTATTAACCATTTGCCCAAACAATTTGCTTTTATTTCTGTTTATTTTGGGGTTATTTGCACATTTTGTTTTGTTTTTGCACTGTATTATTTTAAGGTCTTCGTTTTGTATGCATTATTCATTTCCCAGATCTATGTATTTAAGGTGGGTGGACTTATACATTTTCTAAATGAATAAGTATATAATTTCTAAACAATTTATAAAGGCAGCCTTGTCTATCAAGTATTTATGTTTGTTCAGTAAGGAAGACATGAGGATTTTCATGATTACGAATGAAGGCAAATTTTCCTTGATTAATTACCTTGTCTCCACCGAGAGAGCATCACGGGGACATCAGTTTTACCCAATGGAAAATGTTGCATATCTCAGAAGGTATTTGGGTGTCTAATGACAACATGTAACTTAGCAGCAGCCAAAAAGCTATAAAGTTAATGTTTTGGTAATATGCAAATCTACCCCCAAAATAATTGTAGCTCATGGTCATATGAATCATTCACTTATTTCCATCTTCCCCTGCTGATTTCAGACATAAATTCAGTACCCGCTTTTCATTATCTGAATCTGCTACAATTAGCCCAAAATGTGGCTATCTTCAACACATTAGAATTGCTCACTGTAAATTGTGTTGACGCCAAAAATCATGGAGGAAATAAACAAAACCCTAAGAAATGCAGCAGGATTAAGGTCTATGTGACTCAGTGTAATAGTAATAAACAAAATCTACACAGTTCATCTACAAATATTTTTCCAAAACAATTTGAGAAAACTCAGAAATTCAATTTTGATACTGATGAATATTTATATGTTCTTGTTTTGGCTAGGTTTACATTATAATACAGGAAATACTTGTTCTTGTCACATCAATTTGATTCACATGGCCACCTACCATAGAATCAATATGAATCAATTGCTTTCTTGCCAAAACTCTTTCGCCAGCTAACCCTGTCATTCATCTACACTGGGTTATAACAAAACCTGTTCGTTCATTGCCACTCTTATTTCCACCTTCCTGCATTATATCATACACATGAATAACGATATAAAAATATAAGTAAATTGCAGTAGTTCATGATAGACATTGCTGTCTTCAATTAGTGTTAATTATACTGTATCTCATGTTTCCCACATAAAAACATAGCTACCTAGATAAAATAGAGCATTCAAACCTTCTATATTGAAGGAAGTCTTTCTGAACTGCTATCCTTACAATACAATTTACAAAAATTGTACAAATTGCAAATAATTGTGGCTAATGTTTAGGGAATCCATTCCATTCAAATGAGAAACTAGATGCACTTGCTAAGTATCACTATGTGGATCTTTTTAATAATGTGTCAGATGAATGGTTGATCTGTGACAAGGCTGCCTACAGATAGTAATACCTATGAATGGAGGCAAATATATGCATCCCAGGATAATGCTGCTGGATCCAATCTGAGTCGGTCACCAGAACCAGAGGTGTTATCTTCCAAGCTTTCGGACTGGTGCTGGAACCAGCCGTCAACACACCCCAATCAGCATCTAAAAAGCCACATACAACAGGCACCATATAAATACCACACAGAGAACAGCACACACTCTGCTAGAGAGAAGTTCCCCAAAGATGGGCTCCAGCACAAGTCCAAAAGCTTGGAAAACAAAACCCCTGGTCCTGGTGACCAATCCAGATTAGATCCTGCAGTGATACCTACCCTTGGCGTTTCAAAGCTATAATATAAAGTTTCCTATCTTCCTATTCACTCTATTATGTGAAAACCCATGTGTGAACAAACATGCATGTAAAAAAGCATGTGTTCTTTCACAAAGGTCCAGCTATTCTACTTATCCGTGGCCCTTTAAAACTCCCCAGCCCTTCTCACAGATATTCCTTTTAAACCTGGAAGTGGGAGTGGCAAAGCACATGTGCTCTGATTAAGGTAGAGGATTTGGGGGGGGGGGTCACATTTCAATCCAAAATGATAAATGTCACTCATCCCAAGCCAAACTATGAACTGCAGAGCAGGAGTTAGGCATTTTTTCACTTTGGAAATTTTTTCAATGCACTCTCGGTTTTGAATATCAAATATCAAACTTCTATTATTCAACTGACAAAACATGTATTTATTAATAAAAGTTATGCCCCAAAGGGATTAAACTGGCAGGGGTTTCTGACATTAGTTTGCTTTTTGTAAATTGGTGAAGAAAGAGGATGGGCAATGTACAGTATCTGATTAAAAATAAATATATTTGTAGCTAGAGAGCACCAAATGGACACATTTGTCCATGTTCCTCAGTTGCGTCTTCCAGACCACAATGTACACCACAGTGCTGCTGAAATAGCAATAGCACTTAGACTTATATACTGCTTCATAGAACTTTGCAGCCGTCTGTAAGCAGTTTGCAGAGTCAGGATATTGTCCCCAATATGCTGACTTATTTTACCGACCTTGGAAGGATGGAAGGCTGAGTCAACCTTGAGCCACTCAGAGATGAAATGAAATGAACCCTCTTCCCTTAATTAGGCAACCCTGTCACTAGGGGTTTGCTGTTCCTTGTGCCAGTGCTACTTTATCTTTGAACGGGGAAATGCCATTTTGGCTAAGCTAATCTCATGCCAGAAATATCATGCTGTCTTGAGCTTTCCCTTGTTGGAAATTCTTGCCTTTTTCCTCCCTCCCAACTCTTCTTTCTTAGCCACATGCCAGCATATTTGGGACTGCTGCCAAAATTGAAGGTTGGCCAGCATTATCAGTCACCCAGAATGAGAAGGCAACAGGTTTGCTACCCTTGCATACCTTTTGAGAATTGTTAATCATATATATATAGGATTGGATGGTTTTTCTCAATGAACATATGAACAAGTAATAATTTTTTTCACTCATTTGTTTACCTGGGTTCTCTTCAGCTAGTTTTAAGACTAGCCGTGGAGAATGGCCACGTATTAGGGCATGTTTATGCAGAAAAATTGGAAATTCAAAAGGGTTCACAAAGTTTTAAGCACCAATATATTGTTAACTTGCTTTTCCAAGATGTTTATCCGAAACTGTAGGTCGCTGTCATCCCTTCACTGCAAAAAACAGCAAACAAATAACTCAGCTCTTAGCCAAATATACCTATAACCATATGTGCTCTCATTCATATCCCTCTAATTACTAAGCTCCAGTTTGTAAGTTTTCCTTCTTAGAATATTGTCACACTAGCACTTGTAGTCAACAAATTGCTGCTATTTTTGTCCAAGCCTGTTGACCTTCTTAGTGCTGTGTTATTTTTCAAAAATGAGATTTTCTGGATTTTACGAGTAGCATAGGCAGCTTAATATAGCAACAGAAACTGAACACCACATGAACACACTGCAGTACAGTGTTGCCCTGACCCAACCCAGCCTTGGCCAATTTGACTTCATCAATCATTAATAGCGAAGCCCAGTTGCTGGCTGCAGGGATAGAAGAAAAAGAAAACCAGAAGCATTCCAGTGTGCTCTGCGACAATTAGACTCCATGAAAGAAAATGTGTGAAGCAGAAGAGCAACTTAAACTAAATACGGGTGGAGTAAAAGTTGGGGTAAAAATGTAGGGCTTGATCTAGTCTGTCTGACTCCCCATTCAAATCAGTAGGTCTATACTTAAACCTAACTAAACCTTTCCTACTGATTTTAGCTGAATATAAGAGGTGGGGAGAAGAAAGAGAGCGGGGGCATAGATTATTTGGATTGTTCTATCTAGGACACTTTAAGAAAGATCCTCGTTCTATTTCCATTATTTGGTTTTTGTAAGCTTCCCTGACTTTCTCCCTTCAGTTATACAACCATCATCAAGATTCATCTGTCTTCTTGGAAAAGCAATTGGAAACCCCTGAAAAAGAGACCTTCTAGGCTAGATACACCTTTCTCAGTGCCTGAACTTGTCTACAACAATTGAAAAGTTAAATGAACTTCTATCTCAACTCTCTCTCCCTTCTCTCCCTTTGCAATTCTGGAGTACTTTTGTTCAAAATGCAATGAACCTCTCCCAGCAATTTCCTCTGCAAAAACTTCAAGTTGTATATTCTTTGTTGTGAATTCCATATTTTAAAATGCATTTTAACATATTTCCCAGAAAATCTGTACAATACAAAGTTTATGTAGAAAATCTCATTTGGAGTTTATCAGCATACATTCTAAACAGGACATTGAAAATCCACATTAATGCAGAAACATAATAGAATCAACTCATTAACACAAAACTGACACAAACTGAAAAGAAACTAATAATAGCATTCCAGCCTATTCTTTTTTTTTCATATAGGCCAACAGCATCTTTTCTTACACACATTTCCCCTTGAGCACCTTGTACTGAGCAGAAAGTTTCACATGGTTTTCTGTTCATGCTCAAATGTCAACCTGAAAACTTCTAATTTCTAAATTGGATTCAATGAAGAGCAAAAGAGGACATTTTCTCTTGTTCTTATCTAACATTCACTAATCTATTTTGGAAGGGAAGAGAGATATTTTAATATATGACTCAAGTCCCAAATGGAACAGGTATGTTATATTCATTTTTAATGGGAAAGAAAAATACTGAACAAGAAGCCATATAAATTTCCAATATTCCATTGCCTGCAAATGTGTCATTTTTTAATACTTTTAATGCCGTAACATTTTCTTAACACCTTTGCAGAAGAAATTCCATCGGATGTGAACACCTGGTTCTACAGATAGGATTGATCCCCAGGTTGATATCTGAGATTTATTAAAAGAAAACTAAATACAGGAGCATTATCTATCTGTCTGTCTGTCTGTCATATTTATATCTCCACTCCACTCATCTCCCAAAATTGTGACTTAGAATAGGGTGGCGTAGAATAATGAATTAAAAAGAAAATGATAAATATATAAAAAGTTATAATTAAAACCTATAAGAAAACATACAAGCAGAGAGGAGGAGGAGGAGGAGGATGGCTGTAGTAAGTTTCTCAAGCTTGACAGCATAGCCAGGGCTTGAGAGATTTGTTCAATGTTAAAATGGAGGAAGTACTTTCAGGGGGAGTATGTTCCATAAAGTGGATGCCACAGTAGAAGGTTCACCTCCTGGGACCCACCAAGTGTAACTCCCTAATAGAAGGGACCCAAAGCCTGTATAACACAGCCCTAACCTGTATATGAATCTCCTAGAAGGAGGGAGGGAAGGACAGAACAAATTATTAACTTGCTAGAATCCCTTTTTTCAGTTATCAATGCACCCATGTTAATTAACAACTGTACATCCTTGAACAGATTCAAGTCCTATATCCATGTCTGCCTTTGTTTATTACAGTAAAATAACAGAGCCTAAAAAGGAAATTAATGAAAAGATCTGGTGTTTTTCTTTTATGTTTCAACAAAGGCTATGCAATACCTCCAAGTTCATTTTTCTTTTGGAAGCAAACTTGATTGATGGGTCTAATTAGGAGAAATTACATGTACCTGCGGCAGGTAATAACAAATCCTTCTGAATCCTGAAACCTAAACCACATTCTTCAAGCTCCTTGTCTGTTCAAATTATGAGAGCTCCTTCTGCATTTTTATCTTTTTCAAATGGGACTGCAATACCTGTTCCTTTACTGAGCTTTAATTAATTAATGAAATCCTAAAACCATACATCCATCTATCCATGCATGCACCCAAAAGCATGCTAGAATTGGAATTGGTGAGGTGAAGTGAAAATGATTATGTATAAAATAAATATAATAGAAGTTTGCATTCAATGAGGTTTTGTTTGAATATGTTTTTCTACTGCTTTTATCTCAAGAAACTGGAGAAGTAATAAGTGGACCAAGAAAGTTTTTTGAAAGTGGAAAAGTAGCAGCTACAGCCACAAAAATGATGCCAACTCTATATTATTGGAATGTCAATCATATCTATTTACAGTGATAAATGTGTTCCGGTGATCTTACGATATCTGAATTGGACAAGTCATTCTATTCCCTGAAGAAATAGACAGGAGGAAATAGATTTCCTACATAAAGGTAGAGCCCATCTTTCCAGAAATCTTCACTTTAAGCTTCAGAAAATCCCCAAAGAGAGAAAACTTCATGGTTGTGAAATAGCTATCAAGAGAAAAGCTAAATGCATAGGTACAGTATAGGTGGTAATTGGCTCAATACTAGTAACTGTGAGAGGGATTTTGGAATCCTAGTGTACAATCACTTAAATATGAGACAGCAGTGTGCTGCAGCTGTCAAAGAAAAAACACCTAGAAGTCATAGGCTGCATTAACAGAGGGATAGAATCACAACAGTGACGTGCGGTGAGGTTTATGGCTGGTGAGGCACTGACGTCATCAAATGATCATCATGAAGGGAGGACTATGACAACTTTGATCTTTGCAAGCGTGCAAGCAAAATACCCCAGGATCATGGTGGCGGGAACAGCAATTCCTTCCTCTGCGCTGCAGAGAGGAGCCACGCTGTGCAGGAGGCTCCTCAGCACTAGCCTCAGTTCAGCACGAGCCGCGGTCCCCTTCATGTTGGCTCAGGAAGAAGTTGAATGGGACCGCGTGTGCAGGAGGCTCCTCAGCACTAGCCTCAGATCAGCGCAAGCCGCGGTCCCATTCCCCTCCTTTTTTGCTTGCACGCTTGCAAAGATCAAAGTTGTCACAGTCCTCCCTTTTTTAGAGGCTTTTTTAAACCTCACCTCAGCACTCGCCTTTTCTCTTTTACATTTTTTTTTCCTTTTCATTATGAGAGCAGTGAGGCTCTGCCTCCCCTGCCTCCCCTGACTGCACGTCACTGAATCACAATCACATGAAGTGTTACGACCATTTTACAATGCCTTGATGAAACCACACTTAGAATATTGCATCCAGTTTTGGTTGCCACAACATAAAAAAGAGACTTTAGAAAGAGTGTAGAAAAGAGCAACAAAGATGATTAGGGGACTGGAGGCTAAAACATGAAAAACGGTTGCAGGAATTGGGTATGTCTAGTTTAATGAAAAGAGGTGACATGAAGGACTAGATGTGATATGATAACAGTGTTCCAATATCTAAGGGGTTGCCACCAAGAAGGGGGGGTCAATCTATGTTCCAAAGCACCTGAAAGCAAGAAACAATGGATGGAAATTAATCAAGGAGAGAAGCAACCTAGAATTAAAGAGATATTTCCTGACAGAACAATTAATTAGTGGGATGACTTGCCTTCAGAAATTTCAGATATTCCAATACTGGAAGTTTTTAAGAAGATATTGGACAAAAAATTTTCTGAAATGTTATAGGGTTTCCTGCCTGAGCAGGGTTGAACTAGATGACCTCCAAGGTCCCTTCCAACTCTGTTATTCTGTTCTATTCAGCACTTCTTGAAAGCCCATGCTTTCTGAAGTCAACAAAAATTCCCAAGTCCAACAGGAGGTTTTGGGCAGGATTTCAGTCTTCTGAAAATAAGACACTAAGGTTATTAAAACTCAAAATTAGAATATTTTGTGCTCAGCTGTACAGTTGCTAAAACTACAGTGTTACAATGTTTTTCTTTGGCATATCAAAGGATATCATATAAGGATATCAAAAAGCAGAGTGCTATGATAAGTAATAATTCTGGCTCCAGACTGCTTTCATATTAATGTTGGACACATGTCATTAGTTCTGCATGATGAACCTTTTTTCATTTTGTTTTCTTGAAGTTCCACTAAATGAAAGATCAGATGTTCATCATATCTTGAAGAATTATAAGGATTACTGGATGTGGGAAAGAGAAGTATTCACAGTAGTTAGTTGAATCAAAAAGAAACAAAGAAAAATAAAATTCAAAGAAGATAATTTGTGCTTATTCCATCACCTCACTAATTGGTATGAGAGCCTACCCCATGCATTGTCTAATTGTTCTTGGAGAGCGGTGGTTTGCACCATCCCCTGTGATCTCTAACCTAATAATATCTCATATATAGTAGACACCAATGTTCCCTCTAAGCTGCACGGCTGCACGGCCGTGCAGGTGGCAACAAAACACCGCACAGCAGTTTCCAACTGCCGCGCAGTGATCTTTAGCATGATGGACTTTTCTCTGAAGGTGGCTCGGAGGCTTCTGTCAGCTGGGCCAGGATATTATAGCACCTGGCCACGCCCAGAAGAGGGCGGGCCTTTGGCCAACAGAAACGTGGCCACATAGGGTTACGATTGGGCTCCCTCCGCCAGGGCTTGGCTGATTGACAGAGAGGCCATTCCCTCCTGGATCAAAGTTACTGAGGGGGGCAGGGGCAGCCAACTGTCCGTGGGACGTGCAGAGCATGCTTCCATCGCAGTTTATCAGCTAGGTCCCCATGGCTGGGCTCCCCGCCATTGGCTCCGCTTCCGAGATGCAGGTGTGCAGGAGGTGCTCGGCCACGCAAGCAAGTGGAAACCCACAGCGGGTGTGTACATGTTGTCCGAATCCAGCCTCTGCGTTCGGAGCATTGGGGCTCGAGGTTTTTTTCGCAGGAAGCGGGAGTCGAGCTGGTGCTCCACGGATTTTATTTGATTTTATTGCTCGAAAAGAAAAAGAAAAATAGAGGCTTCTTGGTCCACCCAGACCAGAAAGTCAAAATCCGGAAAATTAACCTTGTTTAGGAAAGCTTTGCGCTGATGGAAAAATAATATTTTCCAGTGAAAGTTTTTTCCCTACTTTTCCTTGTTTGCTTTTTTAGCCTCTATTCTGTCTCTTCTCTCTTTTCTTTCTTCCTTTTTTCTTTCTTTCTTTTTCTTTCCTTCCTTCTTTCTTTCCTCTTTTTCTTTCTCTCTCTTTTTTCTACTTCCTTTTCTTATCCTCCCTCCCTCCCCTCCCCTTTCTTTTTCTCCTTTGCTTTCTCCTCTTTAACTTTTCTGTCTGTCTGTCTCTCTCTCTCTCTCCCTTCCTTCCTTCCTTCCTCCCCCTCCCTCCTCTCCCCTCTTTGTTTGTTTCTTTATGTACCCCAATTGCTAATCTACATCAATTGGTAATTTATTCACAACTTGCTAATATCACTGCAGACTATTGGATAGTAAAGGGGAAAGTATAAAGCATATAAAGTAATTCATAGTATGGAAAATGTGGATAGAGGGAAGTTTTGATCCTTTTCCCATAGAGAGTCATCCATTGAACTTGAATACAAGTAGTCCTCAACTTACAACAGTTCACTTAATGACTGAAGTTACATCAGCACTGAAAAAAGTGACTTACGGCTGTTCTTCACACTTATGATCATTGCAGCATCCCCATGGCCACATGATCAAAATTTGGATGTTTGGCAACTGCCTCATATTTATGATGGTTGCAGTGTCCTTGTCCTGGGGTCATGTAGTCACCTTTTGCAACCTTCTGCCAAGCAAAGTCAGTGGGAAAATCAGATTGACTTAACAACCAGGTTACTGATTTAACCGCAGTGATTCACTTAACTGTAGCAAGAAAGGTTGCAAAATGGGGCAAAACTCACTTAACAAATGTCCCACTTAGCAATAGAAACTTTGGGCTCAATTATGGTCGTGGATTGAGGACTACCTGTATAGGGAGATTTATTTACTTAATGGATATTTACATGGTAGAATTGAGTTTCAAATAATACTGATTTCGTTGTTTTCTTGGGTGACATCTGTGAAAAAAATTCAGGTGCTCAGGCATGAAAATGTGCCATTCAAACACTATACTTTTACACACACACTGAAAAAAATTTAGAGGGAACATTGGTAGACACTATAATAAGAAAAGCCATTACATAGCAGAAATTGCTTCCTTATTCTTTAGAATGTTCCCTCTAAATTTTTTTCAGTGTGTGTGTAAAAGTATAGTGTTTGAAAGTTATTTCCAGCTTCCGGGGCAATGGCGGGCTGCCATTGAGCTACGCATGGACCGCGGGGCTCATTCTGGAGATGGGGGTGTTACCTGACCCTCTTTGCTGTTTCCGAGGGTCAGAACCAGCGGGCGACCACCCTGGCTTCACATCGCGGCCGGAGTTGGTCTCCAGGGTGGTCTGTCAGTTGTGAACAGCGTTGCTGGAGAGGCGTTGGAGAGGCGAGAGGTGGAGTCAGCTGGAGAGGCCGGGGAAGCTATGAGATGCCGAATGGCGCCGAGAGTGAGTGGCTGCTGGACGCCGAGGGCGCTGAGAGAGAAGACGGTGAGGGCGCTGAGAGAGAAGCCAGTGAGCCAGCAGGAGCCGGCCAGCTGGAGTCGGCTGGAGAGCCTGGAGAGCCTGGAGAGTTTGGAGAGCTTGGAGAGCCTGTGAGTCTGTAAGCCTGGAAGTCAGCTAGAATCAGCTGGAGACGCGGAGAGAGCCGATGTCGGTTTGCGAGCTTGGACGCTGGGCGCCGAAGTCGGAGGTCCGCTGTGGAACCAGCTGCGAGAGCGGTAGATTGGCAGACCGGGTAGGAGCTTCTTCAAGAATGTCGGCTCGCCCCCCCCCTCCAGCTTCATTGCCCGCCCTCCCACTCCAGTGGGGATTTTGGAGGAGCGCAGGAGGCTGGCAGCTTTTGGTGGAGGAACGCTGTGGGGCTGGAGATCTGGCTGGCAAGAGATAGGAGGCTCCTTGGCGCAGGACTAACTTTCCCCACTGACTATGTGATTAAATCATCTCTCCACCCTCCAAGATTTGGGCCGTTTACTCCACTGGAACAAAGGAATTTTTACCATCCGTAACATCCAAACCAAACTGTAGCCCTGCCGGAAATGTTACCTTACCATGTACTCGAGGGCAGCCCTGGTTTTATTGCGGGAGTCCCCCCTCTCGCAACTATGCCCCCCTGCCCTCGCGAGGGCCCACCTCGATGAGGGATTTATCAATCCAGAGAGGTGGAGGAAGCGCAATCTTAGGGGTTTTTTAATTAGATCTTTTTTATGTCTCTTAAGGGGTTCCAGGGTGGGGGGTGGGCTCAGTCAGGCTGAGGGAGGGGATAGTGCCAGGCAGACAGGTGGGTCTAACCAGGAAGTGAGCGGAGCGATTAAGAGAAGGGGGAGGGGTGACATTCCGGAAGAGGGTCTTCCCATTCTAACGGTCGTGGGGAGGGGTAGGTGCGAGGGTAGGTTGAGATCTCTTAACCGGTTGGGAGACCGGGGCCGTTGGATACGGCCGGTCATTTGTCCCAACCCCCGCAATCTAGGTGGTCAGGATCTACAGGGCCGGGGCCTGAGACTGATGCTATGCAACGCCAGGTCCGTTGCCAACAAAGCCCCCCTCATTAATGATTTGATCTCGGAGGGGGAGCCGGATCTGGCAGGGATAACGGAGACCTGGCTGGGCCACGAGGGAGGTCTCCCCCTCGTGGAAATGTGCCCGCCGGGCTACCGCGCATTCCATCAGCCGCGGGCCCAGGGTAGGGGTGGTGGGGTAGCGGTTATTGTAAGGGAGGGTCTCGAGCCAAGAGAGTCCACGGTGCCACAGATAACCGGTTGTGAGTCCCTATGTGTGAAGTGGGGCCCAGGGAGACAGTTGGGCTTGCTGATTGTATACCTGGCTCCTCGCTATGCATCAGCGGCCCTGCCCGAGCTCCTCGAGGTGATCTCCGAGATGGCAGTTGAGACCCCCAGGCTGTTAGTCATGGGGGACTTTAACTTGCCATCGGTAGGGGAAACTTCCGAGGTGGCTCGGGAGTTCATGGCTTCCATGACAGCCATGGACCTGACCCAGGTAATTCGGGGCCCCACACACGAGGGAGGTCACACACTGGACCTTATTTTTGTATCTAGGCAGTGGAGGAGTGATCTGGGAGTAGGGGATTTAGTTGTCACGCCCCTGTCATGGTCAGATCACTCACTTCTCCGGCTCGACTTTCCAACCGCTGCTCCCCATCGCGGGGAGGCGGAACCGGAATGCTCTAGATGGTTCCGCCCCAGGTGCTTGATGGAACCTGATAGGTTCCAGACGGAGCTTGGGCCATTCTCTGTAGCCCTGACCCGCACCCGGACGGAGGACCTAGTGGCCGCATGGAACAGTGCGGCCGCCGGTGCCTTGGACCGGGTTGCGCCTTTGCGGCCTCTCTTGCGGCATCGAATCACCCAGGCCCCTTGGTTTACCGAGGAGCTGGGGGTGATGAAGCATCGCAAGAGACGCCTAGAGAGCAGATGGAGATCGTCACGCTCCGAATCTGACCGAGCACAGGTAAGAGCCTATTTACGGACTTACCTTGTGGCATTAAGAGTGGCCAAATGACAATATTGTGCCACTCTTATTGCATCCGCAGATAACCGCCCTGCCACCCTGTTTAGGGTGACCCGCTCCCTCCTTTCTCAGAGGCCGCGGGAAGCACCCTTGCAGGGTAGAGCAGAGGAGTTTGGGAAATATCTGCAGGATAAAATCGCTCAGATTCGCAGCGAATGGGTCTCCGCTAGCGGTCTAGAAGAGACGTCGGAGGCAGGTCTTGAGGTGCCATTCTGGGAGGAGTTTGACTCTGTTACTTCCGATGATATGGACGGGTTACGTGGACGACTGTGAGCCACCACATGTTTATTGGACCCGTGTCCCTCCTGGCTTATAGTGGCATCCTGGGAGGTCACACGAGGTTGGCTCCAGGAATTAGTGAACGCTTCACTGAGTGAGGGGTCCTTGCCGGCCGTCTTGAAAGAGGCGGTGGTGAGGCCCCTACTCAAGAAGCCTTCCCTGGACCCAGCTAATTTAGTTAATTACCGTCCCGTCTCCAACCTTCCCTTTTTGGTGAAGGTTGTAGAGAGTGTGGTGGCGTAACAGTTCCCACGGCACCTGGAGGAAATTGATTATCTGGATCCGCGCCAGTCCGGCTTCCAGCCCGGTCACAGCACGGAGACGGCATTGGTCGCGTTGGTGGATGATCTCTGGAGGGCCAGAGATGGGGGCTGTTCATCCATCCTGGTCCTGTTAGATCTCTCGGCGGCTTTTGATACCATCGATCATGGTATCCTATTGCGTCGCCTGGAGGGGTTGGGGGTGAGGGGCACCATTTTGCGGTGGTTCTCCTCCTACCTCTCTGGTCGAACGCAATGTGTGTTGACAGGGGGCAGAGGTCGAGCCCGAGGCCGCTCACTTGTGGGGTGCCACAGGGGTCGGTCCTCTTGCCTCTCCTGTTCAACACATATATGAAGCCACTGGGCGAGATCATCCGTGGGTTCGGGGTAGATTACCATCTGTACGCTGACGATACGCAGCTGTACATCTCTACCCCAGACCACCCCAACGATGCCGTCGAAGTGATGTCCCGATGTCTGGAAGCCGTTCGGATCTGGATGGGAAGTAACAGACTCAAACTCAACCCGTCCAAGACCGAGTGGCTGTGGCTACCGGCACCCCGGTTCAACCAGTTACATCCATCACTGGCCATTGGGGGCAAACAGCTGGCCCCCGTGGATCGGGTACGCAATTTGGGTGTCCTCCTGGATGCCCGGCTGTCAATGGATGACCATGTGACAGCCGTGGCAAGGGGGGCATTCCACCAGGTTCGCCTGGTGCGCCAATTGCGTCCCCTATTGGACCGGAACGCCCTATGTACAGTCACTCATGCGCTTGTGACGTCTGGACTACTGTAATGCTCTCTACATGGGGCTCCCCTTGAGATGCGCCCGAAGGCTGCAGTTGGTTCAGAATGCGGCTGCGCGGACAATTGTGGGAGCTACTAGATACTCCCACATAACACCTTTGCTGCGCGGGCTGCACTGGCTACCTGTGGCCTTTCGGGTGCGTTTCAAGGTGTTGGTTATCATCTTCAAAGCGCTCCATGGCACAGGATCTAGTTATTTGCGGGATCGTATCCTGCCCCATACATCCCTTCGGCCGATTCGCTCTCACAGAGAGGGACTCCTCCGGGTGCCATCCACTAGGCAATGCCAGTGGGCGACGCCCAGGAGTAGGGCCTTCTCTGTGATGGGCCCAACCCTTTGGAATGACCTCCCCCCAGATATCAGGACTATCACCGACCTCCGCTCCTTCCGTAAGAAACTAAAGACCCACCTGTTCAATCTAGCCGGCCTGGCCTAATTCCTAATTCCCAATTTTAGTTCCTCAAGCCTGCATTTTTTAAATTTTCTAGGGGTATACTTTTAGTTGTTTTTAATTTAGTTTTTAATTTTTACTTTATGTACAGTTGTATGAGGTTTAATTCGTTTTTAAGGGTATAGGATATTCGTCTTTTGTATTCGTTTTAATGACACACCTGTACACCGCCCCGAGTCCCTTCGGGGAGAGGGGGCGGTCTAGAAATACTGAAAATAATAATAAAATAAAGAAACAATGTTGTCCACAGGATCTTGCTGTTTTCAACAGAAGGGTCAAGGAAGTAGAATGCTACAGGTTCTCTCCCTTTGGGGCATATGTACAATGCCATAACAAAGAGATCCCCAACCCCAGGGTCTCAGACCGAGACCAGTACATGGACCCTGGGACCTGGGCCACACAAGCAGTGGACAAGCATGTGAAACTTCATTTGCATAGGCACAGGATCTAAGCTGCATGCGAAACCATCCCTTCCCTCCCCGCATCGCTACTGCTGCCACTGCCAGTCCATGGAGGTTGGGGATCACTGCCATAACATACATAGGAAAGGAGTCACACAATGAGACTGCTTTTTCCAGGTTGACAGACCAATATCCCCCAAGTCATCACTATTCAGAAACACTGATGTATCCAATCAATTGAACTGGATAGCATTGCAAGAACGTAATCTTATTTTGCTTCCAAAAAAAGTAAACTTTAATAAACTAAAAATAGGGTAGCCTTCCTACAATTTACCTGTAATCAGAATAATTGCTTCTAAAGCAACTTGCTTTTCTTCTAACAGAGTGCCCCAAAAGGTGTTTCAGCTTTGTGTTCCAAACTGTGATCTGAAATGGTGTCCCTTTCTCACATGTTATCTTAATAGCTCTGCCTAGTGTAGAAAGTGTGACATTAAGCTAATCTTGGATATATGGGTGAGGTGAAGCTAAGTGAGGTGTCCTGAGCACTTACCATATTACCTAGTTTGGGTAATAAAATGTCTTCAAGAAAACAGCCAAGCTCACAGAGCACCAAAGATACCTCATTTCAACCCTAAGCTACAGATATTCTCCTTTACTGATCAAGCTAAGTCTGCGACTGCCCACCGCAAGGTTTAAAAATATGACAGACACAAATGCAGGCATTAAAAATGTGACAGATACAAATGTAGGCATTGATGACTGGAGTGGAGTAATATTGTTCTGCCTACCCTCCAAATCCACTTTTCTATTTGCTGTTTCCTGCAGCAATACAAATATGTATTGACATTTGCAGGATTTGTGTAAGATTCAAGCAAAATAGTTCCATTGGCATTCTTTGTGGAGAAGATGATAAATATGGAGAAGTTTTTCTTGTGAGGAGAAAATGGAGAGCAAGCTACAAAATTACAGAGCAGCCAGCATCAAGCTACTCTTCTTTGACAGCAAAGATTTAGTAGAGGGGGAAAGAACTGCTGAAGATAGTCAGATTGCATGAGTCCTCTACCTGCAGAAAGCTCTCAATTCACCTCATTAGCACTGTATCAAAATGGAGCAGTAGGAAAAGTCCATTATCTAGTGCTTATAAATTATCACAGGACATCATTACCTTGGCTGTTGAAGGTTACCATGATAATTATATTGATAAGATGGGTAGATCTGTGATGTAGCTTCCCCAAATATCTTTTCATCAAGTTTTTTTATCTTCTCTAATTTATAAGTGTTAACAAATGTGTATACAGTCAGTATTTGTTCCATCTTTCTCCTCTTGCTTTTGCAAGATCGCATTCATCCTTCTTATTGAATTATCTCTGTACCTTTATATTGTTAGTCTCTCCTTTCCCCAGCTCCTGTCTCTGTCTTTTATCCATCCATCTTCCCCTGCATGCTGCACACACTTTTGCTCTCTTATTTCGTTAGTTGGTCGACCTCTGTTCACTTTCCATGAAAAAGTGACTCTTGTGTTCTTTATTGAGTCAGTTCCATAGAGAAGCACAAGGGCAATTTCATATTCATACATCCCTCATCCCCACAATGCAAAATATGGCTTTGAAGTACTGCTCTTTCTCCAGTCAACTTGCTCAGAACCAGAGTTGCTATCTTACACCTAACATATTGATATAAAAATGGCAGTCATGGAAAGTCAAAATAATACCCGGCCATATGGTTATAGCAATCCTTGGAAATAGAAACTACTAATAAGTCTTAGTTGTAGAACCACCTGAGATATTGTATGAGGCCAGAAGGCAACCTGAAACCAGTGGGGTTTCTTTCAAGCCATTAGTTACCAGGAGAATAGCTAGTCTGAGAATCTGAGAAGACTCCATGTGCAGGCTTCCTAGCCTACTCTACAATATTTTCTAGGTATAAAGGATTAATTTTTACCAGAGAAGAATGGAAATTTGGTTTAGTGGTGAGGGCATCAGACTAGAAACCAGGAGACTGTGAGTTGTAGTCATGCATTATCCATAAAAGCCAACTGGGTGATTTGGGCAAGTCACATTGTCTCAGCCAGACCAAACCTCAGCTGAATAGAATCAATGACTCTGCCATTTTCTTTCATTTGTCGGTTTGTGGGAAGGATGGGGAGGAAGTAGAAAATAGGAAGTGATGCATAAGAAAGAAAAAGACAAGTATAAATGTTGTGCCAAGTACTGCAAACTGTGCAGGAAATTGATGTTTTGGGATGGCATGCAATGTAACTGACTTTTTTTAAAATAGATTGTAGGGTGTGCTAAAAGGAGGATCCCAGTATGAAAAAGTTTATTACTGTCCAGATAAGGACTAGGCAACCCAGTTTTCTCCAAATGCTTTGGACTACAGCCTATATTATACCTTGCTCTTGACTATATTGCTTGGAGAAAATGAGAGAGAACCAAGATGCCTATCCATGTTTAAGATGCTCACTTTTTCATATGGACTGTTACAGCAGAAGAAGAACCCAAGCCACTTATGACTTGGTGATAAGAGGCCCCAAAAGGCCTACTACAGATTGACCGCCATGATATATTAAGAAGGCAAGAATCAACAAATCTTCTCCCAAAGCTAGGGTGGTCCTTGACAGCATTCTGAAAAGTATTAAGACTATACTTTCTCAAAGAGCCTTTGGGAAGAATCAATAGTCACCAGGGCAGTGGGGAGAGGCGAAAGGGGCAGCATTGAAAATATGGTAGTATAATGTTTAACAGTTTTTAATCAGCTAATCTAGAGTAATTATGAATAGGGAGCATACAAATGATGCTAACAAATTAATGAAATAAACATTCACTGAACAACTTCCATGTTCACAACCCTTAGGACGACAGCTCATTTCATCAGAATTATAGTGTTCCATCTTAGAGTATCTCTCATCTTTACCCCCTTAACTGGAGATTTAATAAGGTTATACTGAACTTAAATCTGTGCTCTTTTTCTCCCAAAGGGCAAAGGTGGAGATGACATCCACTGATTTTATTTCAGGGAGAGGTTATTATTCATTGATTAAGGAGGAAGGCAAATGGCAGCTGTAACTTTAAGAAAAATTAAAGTTATAAATGCTGAGCATGTTTTCAGGCATGCCATGATTTTGCGAAAAAGAAAAAGTTATTAAACAACTGGTTGTAGGAGAAGAAGATTCTTCATTCCCCTTGGGAATTAAAAAAAAACACACAATACAGAAAACAGGTATGAATTATATAAAGCAATTTTACATTTGTCACTGCTGTATTATATATTCCTGCATTGGTCCACATTCATTCTGTAAGATATGCACAGTCTGGAAAATCTATTATCTTGTCCTTCCTTCATGGGAACAAAATTGGGGTGATTCTCAGACCACCTTTGATCATGTTACTAGCTGAGTATCAGACGCATTGTCTATAGCAGTGATGGCTAACCTTTTCCAGACCAAGTGCCCAAAGCGCAAGCATTCACGCACGCACGCACGCACACCCAAACCCAAACCCTCAAAATGCAAGGTGTGCATGCCCTCCCACTGCACATGTGTGCCCCCTGCATGCGCACCACCCCCTGTGCATGTGCACATGGCCACTTTGCATGTGCCCCTCCCCCACACACACATGCATGGCAGAGACCTGAAAACAAGCTGGCCGGTGGGAGGTGTGCCCATGCGTGGCAGAGCTGAACTGGGGTGATGGCTCACGTGCCATCACACGTGCCATAGGTTCGCCATCACAGGTCTATAGAATAGAATGGATTAATCTCTGGGATTAAATCTAGATGAGACAATAGCACTGACTGCGTTAGCCTAGTCATGCGTCTACCCTAAAGAATGTATAAAATAGCAGGCAGCAATCTGATTTTTACATTACAAAAAGTTGCCTGAGATAATCAGAATCCAGTTTTACTATTCAAGGTGTCTTCGTTGTATTGTTTTTCTGACTAGTTTAGCTGTAGCACCAGAGATGAACTAGCGGAAGCAGGGGCTGTGGGGAGAGGGAATACCCTTTCAACAAATGTGCAGGCAATAAAAAAAAAGTTCATTCTCTCACTTCTTGTTCAGGAACGACTGAAGAATTTTCCTCCTTTCTCAGTCCAATAGCAAATTAAAAACTTTGGACTTTTCCATTCTTAGACTTTCCAATTGTACTTCTCAGTTTCAAACAGTGACGTGCGGTGAGGTTTACGGCTGGTGAGGCTGGTGACATCATCAGGAAGGAGGGGAATGGGACCACGTGTGCTAGAGGCTGAGGCTGCCTCATCCTCCAGCACACGTGATCCCATTCCCCGCCTTCCTGAGCGTGCTCCGCCGGCTCGCGCTCCGCAGTCCTCGAAAGCGATGGGAACGACAAGAACCTTCCTGCCTCTGCTGGACTTTGCAGTCCAGCAGAGGCAGGAAGGTTCTCATTGTTCCCCAGTCGCTTTCATGGCTTTGTCATTCAGGAGCGCCAACAACATTTCTGCCTCCACAGCTCTTGGGTGCGGCCGGGCGGATGTATATAATATTATAATTATATATTATTATAATTATATTATATACTATTATTTCATGAAGAGAGGTGAGGCTCTGCCTCCCTTGCCTCCCCTGACCGCACGTCCCTAGTTTCAAAGATACATTAACTTTTACTTAAAGCTTCTCGGTTTAAAATACTATGTTTAGTAATACCTAGATGTAGTGAAAATTCGTTTGTCATTTGTGGAAATAAATATTTCAACTATAAATCTTTCTGGCCAAATTTTTAGTGCACAATAACATGCAAATAGGACAGAGCAGAGCAGACATATGTGAAATCCACATGGCCATGTAGAAACAGCTCAATCCATACAGCCTGCTTAGTTACAGATTCCTTTGGAAGTTACAGTCTGGCTTTGATCGCTCTTGCCTTGCTTTGTAGGCGAATGTGGAGAACGTGTGATTCTACCAATTTAGCTGCTGCCACTCTCATAACCACTTGACCTTTGACGGGCTTACATGCCAACTTTCCCCCCGCTCCCTTTACCAAGGTTTCTTGCAGTTTAAAAATGCAGGGATCTAAAGACTCGTCTAAATCGGATTCATGTTAGTCTCACAGAATTACACACACACACGCACACACACACGCACACTGCTTTGTGAAGAAATAAAAAACCAAGACATGGTAAAACTGTAATAGTTGTTATTTTTGTAGTTAATTTTTTTTAACACACTGGACATCAGGCATAACCTTTTATCTCATTCCTAGTGCAGAGTTCAAAACAAGAAAGCATCTTCAATAACCAATTTGCAAAGATAAAGATTAATTTGTTAATCATTACACCTTGGGGGAGGGGTGCAAATTCTTAAGTTGAGAATGAAGGATACTAATTGACTTTGTATCTGAACTTCATGCTATGGCAGAGTTAATTGTGGCAATCATACGAGTGGTGGGTTGCCAATTTCTTTACTACCGGTTCAGGCATGCTCCCGCGCGCACGCGATGCTTCTGTGCATGCACAGAGCCTCCCACCGCCGCTACTACCAGTTCGCCCAATCTGGGCCAAACAGGGAGCAACCCACCTCTGAATCACACCAACATATTTCCATGTCAGATTTGCACTAAACTAGCTGCTGGATTTGCAGTTTAATGCCTGACTGTAACATAATATCATAAAAAGACTGTTTCAGTTGCAGGAATGCTGATTTTTCTCTCATATTCATGCCACAAATAATTTGCTAGTTTTTACCTGTATTGTCCTATAAAATAAGTGACTAAAGATCTCCAGAACATCTTTGAGGCTATATCAGAAAGCCACCCAACTGGCTGTGTGTAATTGCAGGGAAGCTCATCTTAACTTTTTCTTAAATCTGAAGCATTCCCTGGAAAAACTGGAGCTCTGCTGTTAACATTTTTTTAAATCCCCTTGAGGGGATCCATAAAACCAGGGGTAAGGTTGTATAAAATTGATCAATATGTCTAACATAGAGAAAGACGCTTATCTGGAAAGCCATATGGGATGCAGTTACACATATGTGCTTATAAAAAAACAGTGGTTTTTTAAGTTTCTATGAAATATACAATGAAAAATAGAAGCTACAATATATGAATGAAGTTGTTTAAGAACAAAATAATAATTTAGCATGTGTTGTTGAAATGAGCCAAGCAAATGGAAACAGAAGAGAAGAGAAAGTTGGATCAACTGGGAATGAGAACAAATGGTAATGGATTTAAACTAAAGCAAGAACTATGACTTTGACTATTTAGTGTGGGAGGGAGCATCACAGATAGAACTCCACAAAAGAAAGCCACAGCAGAATAAAATGTGATTGCAGTAACAATTATACAGTCTATGATAGTCATCTATTTTGCTGCTCAGTTCCATGAACTCTTCTCATGAGGTGGTGTTAATTTTTAGGTAGGGAAAAATCACCCTTTTTGGCCCATGCACCAATGTATACATTCATGGAAGATTTTCTATCAGAAATAGAATAAGTTAGAGAAGGCCATCTGATTTAACTGATATAACAAAATTGACCCATGATGTGTCAGTTTTGAGCTTCACTCCAGAACAGGGCGTTTTTAAGCTAAAGAGAGTGAATCCCTATCTTTTCCATATGCACACAGATTTTAAGAGAAAATAATGGGAATACTTTTTGTTCTTAGTAAGAGTAACTACTAGTTTTTATAGATGATTCTGAAAATGCATTTCTGAATTTCTTCATGTTTCAGCTGTCTATATGAAAGGAACAATAATAAGTTTTTAATGTTGATGACACACCAACCTTATAAGATGCCAGTGGGGAAAAGAATCATTTTCTTCCCAACTATTTTGTTACTCTTCTAAGAAATAGGAAGTTGGAGTTCTGCTGTCTGGGCTCAGGGAGATGGCCAAAGACATGGATGAGCATGGGTTTAGGATGCACATCTGTGGATAATGTTTAAGAGTTAAGAGACCTGGCAGGTGCAGGGGAAAGGAAAGTTTGAAAGAACTGGATCCTCTTGTTGCCAAAATCAAATCAAATGATCTTGGAAAATAGTGGTCAGGAAACAGAGAAGGAGCCAATTCCTACAACAACCTAAAATAGCCAATAAGCAGGGACGTGTGGTCAGGGGAGGCAGGGGAGGCAGAGCCTCACCGCTCTCTTCATGAAAAAAAAAGGGGAAAGGCGCTGAGGAGCCTCGGGGTATGGGACTGCGCAAGCCGCGGTCCCCTTCATGTTGACTCAGGAAGGCGGGGAATGGGACCACATGTGCAGGACAGAGGGAGGTGCAGGAGGCTCCTCTAGCCTCAGCCTCCCTCCTGCACACGTGGTCCCATTCCCCGCCTTCTGTCGGGTTCTGATGCCGGAGCTCATGTTCCAGGGCAAATGTGCATGCGCGAGCGGCTCCCTTCCTCGCATTGAGCAATGGCAGCTTGACAGGAAGTTGCTCGCGAAAGCAGAAAGTGCGACGGACTTTTTGGACCCTCGACTACCGTTTCCCTGCCAGCTCGCTCGCGAAAGGACCCTGGAAACCGAGTCGTGGCCGGCGTCTTGTTAAGAATTCCCCGCCTTCCTGATGACGTCACTAGCCTCACCAGCCATAAACCTCACTGCACGTCACTGCCAATAAGACATCTCAGCCTCGGTTTGAAGCTTGCTTTGTTTTGTGCCACCCAAAATTGCCTTAGTTGGGATAGGCTGCTACATAAATTTGATTAATAAATAAATAAATTGCCAATCCTCTTGATGAACTATCATAGGCTCATATGATAAGCTTGTAAGGTAGGGAAAATTCTACTTTTAAGTTGAAATAATTGAAAATAATTAAGGTTGCCCTCTCTGCAATGCATTGGGGATAAGGCAAAAGCAACATCAGGAAGATATGTCTTAGCAGGACATCTTTGTGTTGAAGTAGCATAATATGAAGATAAATCCTGAAGCTATCAGATATGGAACAAATCTGAGTAGCTTGTATAAGGCAGAAAAATCTATACCTTTGCTGCCATCTGGTGGTGATTCAGATTTTTGTAGCCCACATTTGGTTTCTTGCTTTTAAATAGCCATGTCTATGTAAATAAATACTCCTTTCCCTTGTAAACTACTATGTACATATAATGAATTATATTTTCTATCATTGATAAAAGCTATATTATGATAATAATGCTGCTTCCTACCACCACTTCTCCAATAGTGCCTATTTTTACATAAGCACAGGGCAGTCAGTAGTAAATAAGTGGTTATAGCAGTGGTAGACAGAAAAGACATATATAAAAGATAGGAGTTAAGCTGATGGGAGTTAGAATTTTAAAATGGGGCTTAGAGTAAGAGTTCCTATTTTCAACTGGGAAATGGAAAGAGACATAAAATGAAAATATGAGACTAAATTTCCCTTACTGAATTCATGGAGGGAAGAATGAATAGCAAGTACTGGCTACACTTGGATGTATTCTATCTGAATTATTCTTATTCCAATTTTGTGGAAGCATCTTATAACACTGCCACATGAGTAGTACAAAAAATACATACGTGTAAAAGAAAATTTTAATTTACATGCTATTCTCTCTCGCTCGGTGTGTGTGTGTGTGTGTGTGTGAGAGAGAGAGACAGACAGACAGACAGACAGACAGACAGACAGACAGAGAGGCAGAGAGGCAGAGAGGCAGAGAGGCAGAGAGGCAGAGAGGCAGAGAGGCAGAGAGGCAGACAGACAGACAGACAGACAGACAGAGAGGCAGACAGAATTATTGCAACTTAAATAGAAACATGTTATACAATGTATCATAATCGGGAGACTGAAATATTTGTTTAATCTCCTATCCATTGTTTATTGCTAATGGACAATTTCACCTCAGCTCTTCCTTTGTAGGGTTATGTTATCATTAAAAATAAATGGACTATAAATAAATAAAAAGAAGGGTAGGTGGAGAAATTTCAGCGTGGCTCTGGATTGTCCCACAAAGGCTGTGGTCAAGACAAGAATAGATTGGGGAGATGGCAAAAATACTCTGAATTTTTAATTTTCAAACAAAAAGAAAAAAAATACAAGAGTAATTATGACAATGACCACAATACAGGTTTGTATTGTGTGTTAGGTATATCAGTTTCTGGATTTCTGCTTGTCACTTGTATCCTAGTTACCTTCCAAGTGGACTACTGTAATGTGCTCTATATTGGGCTGCCCTTGAAGAGTATCCAGAAGCTTCCGCTGGTGCCAAATACAGTGGTATGGGCAGTTGTGTGTAATTATAGATCAGCACACAAATTGTATTAGTTGCCAGCCTGCATCGGGATCCAATTCAGGGTGCTGGGTTTAATTTTTAAAGTTCTCCTGCAGCTGGATTATCTGAGGAACTGCCTCTTCCTGATTACATCAGCCCATCCCATTAGAGCTGGCAGAGAAGGCATGTTGCAGATGCCATCTGCTAGGGACTTCACAATTGATGAGTCCCAGGAGGCAGGCCTTCTTTGCTGTGTCACTCACTTTATAAAACATCTTCCCCTACTCCCGAAATGAGACTGGCATCATCCCTCTTGATTTTTTTGGAAATCCCTCAGACTCTGGTTATGCAATGCCATCAGGCCTGGGAACCTCAAGGAACCAGCAAGGTACTGAAGTGGCTCCATTGTTCTTAACATCTGCTCTCCTCTCTTAGCCTTTGTGTATTTTGATTTTTTAAATGCATTTGTTAACTGTTTTATCGTTTTATTCTATACCACCCAGAGTCTTTGAGAGATAGGCAACCCATGTACATTTGATGAATGAATGGATAACTATACAAATAAAAATAAATAAACAGGCAGGCAAGCTACATTCAAATTGCACAGGTGTCCAGTGAAAATTAAATGCAAGACAAATTTTCCAGCAGCAGGAAAGCATGAGGCAGTCCCCTGATCCCAGGGCTGTGCTTGGAATAATGAGACTCTTTTGGCATGGAATCACAGAGTGAAATGTTGATCAATGCATAGCTTTCCCAGCCCCCATCTACCTATCCTCAATCAACAACGACGACAAAGGAAAAACCCTGCTGAACAAAAGTATAGATTCGGCCTAACTACTTTGAAGAAAATAGCTTTCCTTGCAGGATGAATTTGGCCCTTGGAATTTGGATTTAACACCCAGGGGCTGCAAATCAATACCAAAATGGAAAGTTGCCCTGTTGTAGATAAAGACACTTTACGAAATCATTCTGTGTGCAAGTGGGAGGTGAAATGCCTGTGTGTCTTAAGCAGAAACATAAATAAACCAAATATTGTGCAGGGTTTTTAAATTATATTTAATGCAACATCTTGAAACTAGCTCTGCATTTCTGGAGAACATTACATGGACTAAGAAGAAGGCATGCTTGAAATAATCACTATCGGTATTTTAACACTTCATTCTTCTTTCCCCAATGCCAATCAATATGCACAGAATGAATGTTTTACAGGGGTAAGGAAGTATTCCTCCTTCTGATGTAGACTGCACCCATCTCATTAGAACCAATCAGCCAAGCTGAAAAAGTACGAATGTCTTTCCAAGATAGCTAAAGAAACTAATCAGATCCAATAGGCATAAATCAATGGGCTCCTTCCAAGGGCATTACATGGCAATGGAGAAAACAATCCTCAGCCAATTAATATTGCCACTCCAGATGCTTCTCCAGATTGTCACGGTACTTAACAATTATAATTATTGCAGTAATTATTTTGAGCAATTAATTTTTAATTTAAAAAACTGAGAATCAAGCAACAGGTTGCTGGGCCAGACAGTTGATAGCCTAAAACTGAGCGTTCACAAAAGTTTGGAAGACACTAAAGTAAGGGCGAAATGGAAGAGCCTGCATTCGGGGGGGAAATAAATATTTCAGCATGTAATAGGGACTGAGAGATTGCACTAGAGCAATGGCTGAGAGAATCTGACACAGCTCAGGCTCCTTTCCCTCAGATGGTCTCAGATTCAGTTGCTGCTTGTCCTGACTGAAGAAAGACGGGACAAGAAAGCTACTCAGCAGCAGCAGCAGCCTAGAGCCTGACTCTGTATAAAGGCAGAGTGGCTGTCTGGTTTGACCAGATGGGAAGGTTCTGCGCAGTTTTAAGATTATGAAGCACTTTGAAAATGGGAAAAGTCACAAATAGTAGTGGCTGCAAGAGTTCAGTCACCTTTTGTTTTACTACGGATTAGAAAAATCTTTTGACTGGTGTTATGTACGGACAGACGTTAAATTTAGATGTTTTCATGTGCATTGGTTGCCCAAAGTTTAAACAAATGTCATTGGCTGGCTGGGCTGCTGAAGCTCCTTAAAAGGCAAGCTCCAGCAGCCCAGCCGGCAGAGCGCAGTCACTTACTCTTGCAATAAAAAGTGCTGAAACTCACTCGCGCCTCGCGCCTGCTGCTTCTTGCTGATCTAACACTGGCGATGAAGGACAAAGGGACCTGAGAACCCTCATTGGACAAGCAGCAATTTTGCACAAGAACCAAGACCCTGCACCACAGCACGAGATGGCATCACAAGCATCCCCTGCACCAGCGATCTTCGACCCGCAGACAGAAGACTGGCACACATACATGAGGCGATTCTGGATGTTCCTAGAAGCCAATGACTACCAGGACTGGACGAACAATAGGAAGTGGGCATTATTCCTAACTTACTGTGGAACGAAAATCTATAAGATGGCACAGATGTTGATTGCCCCAGCAGACATAGAGATCATCACATGGGCAACCCTACAACGGAAGGTTGGAAGACCACTACGCACCATCTGCCGCCCCATGATGAGCCGGAATGAGTTTTACCATTGGCGCCAGTGGGAAGGAGAGACGGTGAATGATTTCGTGGCCAGCCTCTGAGAAATTGTGACCTGGTGTGAATTAATCAACCCAGAAGAAATGATGAAGGACCGGATCATCCTAGGAATGAGAGACCTCTCCTTGCAAAAGAAACTGCTAATTAGAAGGGGAGTCTAATTCAAGGACGTGGTTGTGGAAGCCTGGGCAGCTGAATCATCGGATAACTCAACAGTGAACGTAAGGAAAACCAGTGGGGTACACCAAACATTCAGGGAACCCAACTGGGCATCTGAAGTTCCGGAGTACGACAATGAAGGGGACGATGCCGACGCCATCCCAAAGAGGAGACAAAGCAGAAGGGACATAGAGGGCAGACAACTATGTTGTCTGGGCTGCATGGGATTCCATTCAAGAGCAGCATGCCATTTCCAGGAAGTCATCTGCCACAGATGCCAGCGGAAAGGCCACATTACCAAGGCATGCAGAACATCCCAGCCCACCCCGTCCCATCCAAGACCCATGGCTCCACAGGGGAGACAAAACAACCCATGACCCAGGCAACAGCGGAATAAGCAGAGAGAGGAACAGTACCATGCCCAGAGGGTGATCCATCACATCACTGTGGGCCACTCAGATGCCTACGAAGGGAAAAAGTTCCATGCCACTGTGACCATTGAAGGGAGACCATGCAGGATGGAGCTGGACACAGGATCATACTTTACAATCATGTCCTGACAGACCATTAAGAAATTAAACCCAACAGCCAGCAAGAAGCTCCTCAAACCACCAAACATCCGGCTCAACGACTACCAGGGGAACCGGATCCAAGTCCTAGGAAGAATGGAGGTTGAGATGATGTTCCACAAATTCCAGGGCCATCTACCCCTCATGGTTGTTGCCAACCACTGACCATCCCTACTGGGAGTGGAATGGTTCAAGCCCTGGGGCTAGACATCACCGGCCTGCATCAAATCTCAACCCACGACCTGTATCGGCTACTGGCAGAGTTCAGGGACATCTTCGATGGGGGCCTAGGTAAATATACGGGGAAACCCATTTCGTTTCATCTAGACCTCCATGTAACCCCCATCAGACTCAAATCCTGAAGGGTCCCCTTTGCTCTATGGCCCAAGGTGGATGAGCAATTGGACAACCTAATTGCCCAAGGAACCCTCGTGCCGACCGACCACGCAGTTTGGGAAACCCCAATAGTCACCCCTGTGAAGCCAGATAGTTCCATCCGCCTCTGTGCAGATTACACGTGTACGCTGAATAAGGCCTTACAGCAAAACACATACCTGTGCCAGTTGTGCAACATCAGTTGCATTCCCTAGGAAGCGGGAAAATATTCACCAAACTGGACCTGGCTCAGGCATACCAACAATTGCCTGTGGATGAAGCCACTGCAGAAGCACAGATGATTGTGACCCACAGGGGATCTTTCAAATGCACCAGACTGCAGTTTGGAATCAGCGTAGCCCCAGGATTATTTCAGTGTTTAATGGAGCAGCTACTGCAAGGAATCCCAGGGGTAGTGCCATACTTTGACAACGTATTCATCTCAGGGGACTCCATAGGGCAGCTGATGGAACATGTGCATGAGACTTTGGGGAGGTTCAAGGAGAAGAGACTTAAAGTGAACCCAAAGAAATGTACAATCGGCGTGAGTTCCTGAGATACCTCATAGACGGGTCTGGCATCCATCCCACCAACAGCAAAGTAAAGGTCATTAGAAACGCCCCCACCCCAAGGAACAAGACAGAGCTCCAAGCCTTCTTAGGACTATTGAACTTTTATAGTATTTTTTTACAACAGAAGGCCACCGTTGCTAAGCCACTGCACAAGCTCCTGGGAAAGACAGCACTGTGGACCTGGGGACAGAAGGAAGACCGGGCCTTCGCAGCGGTAAAAAAGCTCCTATCCTCCAACAGCGCGTTCATTCAGTTCAACCATACTTTGCCGGTTTGGATCAGCTGTGACGCCTCCCCCTTTGGATTCAGAGCGGTCCTCAGCCATCGCCTACCAGATAGATTGGAAGCTCCCATAGCCTATTACTCCAAGACCTTGTCCTCGGCTGAACGCAACTACAGCCAGATCAACAAGGAAGCCTTGGCTGCAGTCGCAGGGATCAAGATATTCCATGAGTATGTGTATGGCAGACATTTCAAACTCATCATGGACCATAAGCCACTGCTGGGGCTCCTCACTAAAAACCAACAAACCCCGCCGTACATGTCCCCAAGGATGACCAGATGGGCTATTTTTCTCATGGCGTACGACTATGAGCTGATCCACTGCCCAGGGAAAAACATCAGCCATGCCGATGCACTCAGCTGTTGCCCATTACCAGAGCTGATGGAAGACCCCACCCCCACTGCCATGGTACTGCTAATCAATGTCGACCCAGCCAGCCTGGTCACCACCAGGACATTGCCAAGCACACACAAAAGGACAAGGGGTTGCGAAAGGTTCTGAACTGGGTGTTGAGGGGGTGGCCACAGGAGAAGCTGAGTGAGGAGTTCCAGAGCTACCAGAGTAAGCAAGCAGAACTATCAACTATCAAGGGTTGCTTGTTGTGGGGGAAGAGAGTCATTGTACCCCAGAGGCTGCAGAGGCGAACCATGGAAGCCCTCCACAAGGGTCACCCAGGGATAGTACGGATGAAGGTACTAGCCCAGAGCTACATCTGGTGGTCCAATATGAATAAGGACATCACGGAGTAGGTAGCCACTTGCAGACCCTGCCAGGAGACAAAACCAGCCCCACCCTGGGCTCCTGTGCGAGAGTCATGCATCCACATCAACTTTGTGGGACCAGTAGAAGGGCAGATGATCCTGATTGTGGTGGATGCTTATTCCAAATGGCTAGAGGTTGTTATCATGCAATCAACGACGGCAGAAGCACTCTGGAAACTTTTCATGACCCATGGCCTATCCGACACCCTGGTCTCCGACAACAGCCCACAACTGACTGCCAAGATGATAGAGGCATTCCTCGCAGAGCAAGGAATCCGACATGTTCTCATCACCCCACTCAATCCAGTCAGCAATGGACAGGCCGAGCGAATGGTGAGGCTCACAAAAGAAACCCTCACCTGAATGGGACCAGGAAACTGGCAGAAAAAGGTCGACCAATTCCTTTTCACCTAACATATCACCCCCCATGTGACCACCAATAAAAGCCCAGCCGACCTGTTGATGGGGAGAAGACTGAGGTCCAGACTCGACCGGTACCACCTAGACTACCTTCCAGAGAACCCCCTGGATTCCACTCGACCAACCCGGGAGTTCAACATAAACAACCAGGCATTCATCCACAACTACGCCGGTTACCTGACTTGGCTGGCAGGCCGAATTGTGGCCGTCACCGGGCTGAAGTCATACTGAGTGGAGCTAAAGGACAGAGAAATCTGGAAGAGGCACAACAACCAGCTCCGACACTGCCTGGGGGATGCTGAACTGAGAAACCAGGGCGATTGGACCTCACCCACCAGCTCAGAACTCCCAGAGAACCCCAGGTCTCTGCCTCGCGGAGCATGCTCAATTGCCATCCGGGAAGCAGATGGGCAGGAACCGGCCCCACCAAGCCAAGAGATCGAGGGACAACTATTCAACCCGAGCCGCAAACACGTAGCTGCGTCCGAAGCCGTCCTGCGAAGAAATGGCATCTCAGGAGCCAAAGGAACCAAGTCAGAGCTCAACCCGTGGGCCGAGGAGCTCCAGAAGGTTCCTTCCCAGGCAGACGGAGCAACAGCAGGCTCGACCACACCCGCCGAGCTCCCAGGTACAAGGGATCTGCGCAGGTCAAGTAGGAGACCGGCGCACCCCACCTACCTGAAAGACTACATCACCTACGTAGGTGGGGGATTGGATATTGTTCATTATAGGAGGGGACAGGTGTTATGTATGGACGTACGTTGTTAAATTCACATGTTTTCACATGCTCATCAGGGATTGGGAAGTCCCAGACCCTGGGAAGTTTGAACTACTGTCATTGGCCAGCTGGTCTGCCGGAGCTCCTTAAAAGGCGAGCTCCAGCAACCCAGCTGGCAGAGCGCAGTCACTTACTCTTGCAATAAAAACTGCTGAAACTCACTCGCGCCTCTCGCCTGCTGCTTCTCGCCGATCTAACAACTGGCATGGATTACAAATGGATCCCTGTTGCAGGCTTACTTGTACCTTTCTACTTTATCCTATGCAATGTTACTCCCATGCATAGAAACACTGTCTTGATCTTTGTCATTAGATTTTCTTAGGAGCTACTTGTAACAATATGTTGCTGTGCTTTATTGCAGGTCTTCTAAAACATTGCTTCCCAAGGCTGGTGTAGAAGTTCCCTGTCCTTCTCAAGAAAATGAGGGCGGATGGTGAAAATGTGATCCTAAGAAATGTTCTGGTTAGCCTCAACATAATGCTGTTGGCATCCATCTTCAGACCCTTTGAATGCCACCTGGAAGTGATGACAGAGAGAGTTAAAAAACAGGTGACTGATGAAGAAGGCAGCTTTGCCAACTACACATCCCCTATCAAAGAGCAACCCATGGTCTTCAGCCATATATACAACATTAATGTGCCTCTGGACAGCCTCTGCTCCTCATCTCTAGAGGCTTCATCTGACCCAGAGGTGAGTTCGGAAGATGACCGGATGACGGAATACACGGAGCAGACCTCAGACAGTGAAAGCCAGGTCACCTTCACCCACAAGATAAACCTCCCCAAACAGACTTGCAAGTGTGCCGCCTCCTCCCGGGACATACAGGAGCTGCTGAGCAGGATTGAGATGCTGGAAAGGGAGGTGTCTATACTCCGAGACCAATGCAACTCCAATTGCTGTCAAGAAAATGCAGCCACAGGTAGTAACTAATGCCATGAGGTCCTCCTAGCAGCTAAGAAATGTCAAAGGTGAAAGAATGAACTTGGAGTCATTTGCTTGAAGCTTGAACACACCAAATACTCCATTCTGCTTCCAAATTTCAGAGTTTCACATTTGGCAGTCTTGACATCCTTTTTAGTTTTACTCTTTATTAGTAGGATTAGGTTCATGTTTAATTTTTACTATGCCCAACTTTCCCCTTCTTTCACTCAGTTTTCTTTCCTTACACTTTATTTTTTCTTTCTATAAAAATAATTATCTCTCTCTGTTCCACTCCTTTTACTACTATGCGCACAGGTTAATGAACCTTTTTTCAGAAGGTACAGGATCACTTCAAAAGGTTTGTGGGAAGAGGTTTGCTTCTAGTAGCATCACTGTCCAAAATTGCTGTCGATAGGCAGGCATCATTCCTCTGAGAATGCCCCTGAAGTATTGCTTGAAAGTATCCAATGGTTACCATTCTGTGCCTTCCCCAACCCATCTCAAATAAAGCTATTTCCTGATTATTCTAAGGGAAAGTTTACATAGTCAAGAAAATCTACACTATGGCTGTATCTCCCATGACAAAATTAAGTAATAAAGACTTCACCAAATCCTTTCCTATTCCTAAGTGTGAGCTGATATTTTAAAAAGACAAGGAGAAAAAGAAAGTTTAAGAGAATGATCCCCAGAGTTTGAGAAAATATATTAAAAATTTGATGCATAAGCAACGTAACAATTTTGAAACAAGGAGTCAATTACTCCCAAATTTTAAGGAAACCAAAGTTAGAACAGGAAATAATAATCAAAATAACAAGTTGTATACTGCCATCTCTGTGCCATCATAAAAGGAGAATAAGCCGCTTTATGGCTTCCAAAAAATGATAGTAGTATAAATGCCTTTTTCTCCCTCATGCAACTATGTATACAAAGCATCAAGGGAAGGGAATTCATTCAATCTTACCCTTTTCTTATGGTTACTATACCTGAACTGAAAAGATCCAGATAACCACTAGACAGCGGGGAAGAGATGCAGAAACTCTTTACTGCCATCGAGTGGTTTTCTAGATTTTTCAACCTAGCTATGGTAGCATTCATTCATTCATTCTGCTAATTTATGCTACCTAAACATTAAAAACATAAGTATACATACAAAAGTAATACAAAGATGCTGGACTCCATTATCATCCTGACTTTAGAGCCTGAAGGAAGAATCAAATTTTTAAAGGCTTCTAGAAAGCCAACCAAAAATATAGAGAGAAGCTGTTCTTCAGTGACAGAAAGCCACTTTTTCTAGGTCCAATGGGATGGCACTGTTTTCCGAAGGGATCTTGCCAGATCTGATGAGATAGACAGAAACTAGCATTCATTCTTTGTGGCTTCCTCAAATTAGAATGAGAAGATAGATGGGCAGCTCCTCTCAAAAGCAGAGTCCTCTATGAGTATGTGTTCTCTGTGCAATATAAAATCCTAGATAAATGTAAAAACTATGTGTATAATGGTAAATGATGGACAGGAAACCTAGCCTCATTCTCCCCTTTCATATGATGAAAATGAACTTCTGAACAGAACCAAGGAATGCAGCAATTTTCACATCTGTGCCATTGAGACAAACAATCATCTGATTACTAACAGCCTTCCATCATTTGTGATAATGTAACAAGGGCAGATATTTAAAATGCCTGTGACATTCCATCATGCAAACTAAAATGCAATCAACAGCAACAACTTTTTCAGTGGAAGCAAAACTGTTCATATGGGTTCTTTCTGAATAGCAAATGGCAAAGTGTTATGGAATTCATTGGAAACCTATCAGTTTAGTCATTCAAAAGACATAGTTCACTTGGTCAACTCTACAAATCTGTTCTTCAAAACCAAAGAAACAGCATGCCATTGTGCTAAGATGTTATTGAGGAGAGCTGTCGGCATAATGAATCTCAGTACCAAAAAGGATAGGTAGTACACAGAAAATATGCTAGATAGGAGAAAATGTCATCAAAGAAAGAAGTTTTATATATATATATATGTGTGTGTGTGTGTGTGTGTGTGTGTGTGTGTGTGTGTGTGTGTGTGTGTTTTCTGCCTGGATGGTCTCCTGGAGTGAGCCGAAAGACAGACAAAGGGAAACAGTGTGCTCCCTCCCATATTTGGGCATACCAGGGGTTGTGACACAATACATACCTATTTCCCTGCCTTAGCTGATAAAGGAGGAGAGCCTGTGGTTTAGTGGCTAATACATCTGCCTAATATGTAATACAGCCCAGGTTCAAATCCCAGTAAGGGTATGGCTAGCTGATGAGAGCTAAATAGCTTGAAATAGATCTATACTAGTAGTCTCCCTTTATTTATTTATCAGCAAAAATACAACACACACACACACATGTGTATGTGTGTGTTGTATTTGTGCTGATATATATATGTATGATTCTATATATATGATTCTCTTCAATATATATTGAAGAGATTCTTAACAAGATGAGAACAAAGAAAATAAAAAAAGAATGAGTAAGAAAAAAAATAGAAACGAAACAAAAATGAAACATTTATAAAGTGGCTTCTGTTCTTTTTGACAGAAAGTATAAGTGCATTTATATTTTATCCCCTCTCTTTAAGGTTACATCATAATTTCCTTTTTTTTCCTTTCTAATCTTTAAATCCATAAATCACAAGTTCCATTTTTCTCTTTTTTTCAGCAAAAAGTCCAAGGTGTTTCACATCACTGATAAATACACTTGTTGATCTTTTTTTAATCAAATAAGTTTACATTGCCCTCTCTGCTAGTTCTGTCATCTTCACCAACCATTCTTCCCTTGTGTGTATTTCAAAGTCTTTCCATTTTTGCTGGTATAATAATCTTGCAGCAGTAATTGTATTTAAGAATAAACTTCCATGGCTCTTTTCTAATTGACTGTCCCTTAATCCCAGCAAGAAAAATTCTTTCATTTTCCATTTCCATTCTTTGTTAACATCTTTTTCTTTTGTTTATTAATTTTAAAACCAACCAACATCACTAAATCCTTTAGTTTTTCCTATTTCTTCTAGAGGATCTTCCAACATTATTACCAGGTCATCAGCAAATGCCCTTAAAAGGTTTCTCTTTAAATATTGACTCCAGCAATTCTCTTGTATTCAATGCTTCCAGCTTTCATTTAGATTGAGAAATTGAGTCTTTTCCAGTGCACTGAGGGAAGAAAGGAATAATAATGGGCATCTGGATTCTAAAAATGAGAAATGAGACAGAAGCTGTGATTCTGACACTGAACACAGCTGAGACAAGAGAGGCTGGATGGTACCTCTCTTGTTAGAATATTAGAAGAATATACCTGAAAGAAACTGAGACACAGAAGGTTAAGACTTCAACTGAAGAAACACAGGGGAAATGGAGATGGAGTGAAGAACCTGGGCTGATCAAGCCTCTTAGTAATTTAGAGCAATATCCTGAAGGAGAGCGTCTGTGCAATAAGACTATAGAGCCATCCTTCCTATATTTAGAAAGGGTAGTTCAAAAGGGAGGAAACAATGGGTGAGACACTCCAGAGAGCCATCCCCTCCCAAACCTGCATTGATCTTTTTTTAAAAAAGAATTTTATTGGTTTTTAAACATTTATGGGAAAAGGTAAATTGGTACATAGAAAATTTTGGCAGCTCCCACGCTAGTGGTAGAAATCCCTCCAAATCTCACAATTTTTACAATATTAAAAACAACGTATAAAAGATAAGCAAAAACCAGAATCTTATTCTGTGTTGTATCAACGTGTTCGATCATTTTTCCTTTGTCACTTTCTAGTATATCAACAATTACAAATATTTCAAATACTTTTATTTTTGTGACCTGAGCCTTTTCGATATTGCTCCTTCCTCCCTGTCCCCAGGTGGAGCCACAGCACCCCCCCTCCTTCATATCTTGTACCTTGCTACTCTTTTCACTACCTTCCCTGTGTTCGTCCTCTAGGAGAGAGAAATGTTTTTTAATAAAGGCTTCAGCCTCCTGCACTGTATTGATTCTAATTCTATTTCCCTCCCAAAAGGTCAACATTCCCTCTGGCAATAACCATCTAAACCAAACTCCTTTATTGCATAATTTCTTTGATAAGGAGGAATACTTCCTCCTTCTTTCTCTTATCTTTTTTGGAATTTGCTTAAGAATGGTGATTTCTTCATCTTTATATTTTAGTGGTCCTTCTCTTTGGGCCCCAAGCACCTCATCCCTTGTGGTCCTCCTGAGAAATTTAACATGTACCTCCCTTGAAACATTATGACTTCTAGCATATGCTGAATTAATCCTGTAAACCAGATCCATATCCCACCACAGCTGTTCTTTGTCTCTCTTAATGTATTCTGCTAAAATTGTACTCATAATATCCTTAAGGTCTTCATTTTCTGTCTCTGGTAGGTTCTGGAATCTGAGAAAAAAGGACATTCTTTCAAATTCTATTTTTGCCATAAAGTTTTCCAGGTCTACATTTCTCTTCCGGATTGCCTTAACCTCCTCCCCCAGCCCAGTCGCTCCCTCCTCCAACACCACAATTCTCTGTTTGTTTTCTGAAATATGAGATCTGTCACCTCTTTTTTCAACTCATTTTGACCCCTCATAATTTCTTGAAACATTTGGGTAACAGATAGCTCTTTTGGGCTCTCTCCAGACCTTTCTTGTTGTAACAATGAAGTAATTTTCGTTTGCTGCATGCTTGGACTGGAGGTGGCAGACGCAGGAGCTGAAAATGACTTGCCCATTAGTGATTTCTTAGGCCCCATTTGTCTAAGTTCAGAGATGTATATAAGTCTTTTACAAAGAAAATGGCGCCAGCGGATTGCGCAGCTGTGCCAGTCCAAGGAGGCAGGCAAATCCAAAAGCGAAGAGTTAATTCTCCTTCACAGTTCCAAGGCACCGAGGCACACCAGAAAGGGGAAAGTCAAATAATCAAAGTCCAGGAAGACCACATAACAGGGAAGGTCCCGGTCTCCCTCAGAGAGGGTACTAAAACAATACCAGAGGGTTTTTTTTTCGAAGGTAGTTTCAAAAGGCAGACTTCATTTGTAAGTGCAAAAACAAGGACAGAATGGAGCCATCTTGGCTACTCCTTTCACAGGGAGAAGAACGGAGATCTCCATAAAGTTTTTTTTAAAAAAAGACAGCTCAGCAATCATCTCTTGCAATTGTGATAGCGATCTTTCTCACATAGTTAGTTCAAGTGACGAGTCAGCCTTTGTTCTCTCTCCATTCCAATATAGAGAGAAATAGTTCAAATGCTGCTTAATCCAGGGGGGGGGGGGTAAAGAGAAGAAACACTCTCCTCTAATCTTCAGTTTCAAATAAGTTGAACACGAACTTACAGTAGTCTGCTGCTTATCCTTTAATGACGATTAAGGAGATCAGGATGGCTCCCCCACCACCAGCATTCAGCCGCTCTTCCTTGGATAAATTCCTCCCTCCCGGAGCCCATTCGGCAAAAGGGCAGACAGCCCGAAGCTGTCCCAACCCCCCCCCTCCGCTCCCCAGCTCCTAGGCGAGGCTGAAAACACCCCTGCCCGCTGCCGCCGATTCCGGGAGGTTTTAGCGTGCCGCCCTTCGGCAGAAGACCCCTCCAAGGCCCCCTGTGCTCCTTACGGAGCCAACTAAAGAGACAAGCGGCAGACAGCACGTCCGTCGCCAGCAGGAACCGGAAGTGATCTCCCAAACCTGTATTGATCTTAAAGGGTTAAATTTAAGAATCCCAAACTGAACACTCAGGAATATTTATTTACAGGCAGAGGCCTCTGGGCAATAGGAGGTTGGCAGGGAAAACAAACAAAAGAGAAGTTCTATTTCCGGTCCTATTAAATTTGTTTAATTTTCCCCATGAGGAGTAGCTTGAGCGGTACAACTGAGCTGGTCTTCAATCAATCATATAGCTATAGCCTGAACTTAACAATAAAAGAGTAAGATCTATAAAATCATTTTATATATGCACTTAGTATGAATAGCATACTAAGTCTTTAAAAGACTAAAATAAACCATTAAAAGTCGATAAACAAAGATATCTAAAACTATCATTCAAAAATATAGTCCCAGAGTGTTAAGTTATAACTGACACAATGTGGAGGCACATATATTAAAACATTTGAGTGAATAAATATGGTTTGGTTGGGCCCTGAAAGAGCAAGAAGGGAAGACTAAGTGAACTTTCCTAAGAGGACATTTCACAATATGGAACCACCACTGAAAATGCCTGTCATCTCAAATAGTCATTCAGTTAGGCTCAAAATATAGATACATTCAGAGCAAGGCCTCTAAGGGGGTGCTCGGAGTTATTTTCCCTTACCAGGAAGTGATTGATAAGAAAAACTAGTGTTTAATTGAGTTGTTTATGTTGCAATCGTCTATTTCAGACCCCATTTGTTCCTTCAAAAGCTAAACAAGACTCAAACTTGTGAAGATTTAGTTTCTTTTTTAATAAAAATTCAGATTATCCAGGGAAAAAATATTTAAAGCAAAGCAAATTTAAAAAACAGAATTGAATGTAATCTATAAAGTCTATAAAATGCAAGGGGAGTTATTAAGTGAAAGTATGGACTACCTTTGAAAAGCCAGTGTCAAAATGTCTCAGCTAGAGACTCTGCTGTTTGAATTTCACACTGACAATTTGCTCTGAAATTGAGATGTTTTATGCTTTCCTTCCAGGACTACCAATGGTAGAGCATTAAAGCAAGCAAGGGAGAAAGTTCTATAATGGGAGTGAAGAAACTTCCTTGTAGTAGGGAAGAAAAACAAGATAGCAGTTTTGCAATTCCAGAGGATTCCTGGTACACAGAAATGTGTTTGTGAGGAGAAAAAGATTTAAGAAAATTAGATCTGTAAAACAAATCACTCAAAGATCAATTAACCCTGAAGTCCACAGAATATTGGAGTAATTGAACTATGAAAATGAAAGGTAAAAAAATAGCTAGCAGCAGAAAGAAAGAAGGAAAATTGTGGGGAGAGGCAATTGTACCACAAAAGCAAGATACGAGGACTACCTACCTGCAGATGGATATTGAGGAAGAGAATATGCACCAAGAGGTTAGGGCTCAACCTACTGAATATGGACTACAAAAATGTAGGTGACAACTAGAAAGCATCAACAAAGATAGTTTGCTGCAGCTTTTCCCTACTATCTAATGTCATCCAGAGTTTTGAATTTTTGCAACCCCGATAAGGAAGTTCTATTAAAACTGTTCTCTGCTGTTCAGTATGCAGTGGGATTAGGAAGAAGAAGATAAAAGAGACTTCTTTCTCTCTCATCCACTTACACCCCACCCCCAAAACACATAGTACAGTAAAGGAATCAGCAGTATTTTAGTTGTGAACCTGTTAGGAAGGGGAAAGGGGGATAATGTATGTTTCCTTCCCACACATCATCTTCTCCTTCCTTCCACGTGGGAGGAGAATATTTGTTAAGGGATGAGACAATACTGTCCTATGTCATCAGCTTTTTTTTTCCTCCGTCTCACCATGTAAATACAAAGTTGAGAAGCTGGATCCAACCATTGCATCTTTATCACAGGTAGTTTCTTGCTGTTTGCCACAATTGACTGAGCAGCAGGAAGCAATTCGCCATGAGTAGTATTTCAGTTGCGCAAATTCTCAGATTAGAAACTACGGGGAGCCTGGTAAGTGAAGGTGGGCTCACAGTTTGGCAGTATGTTCCATCTCTTTTAAGGACAATTCTTCTACCTATCTTTGGCAAATGACTTTTCCAATTGAAATTTTCCATTTGCAATAATTTCACTTTTAAGCACTCATAGATATATACCAAATAATAAATGGTGGTTTTGAAAGTATGAAGAAGTACAGTTTTTATTATTTTGCAGAGTATTATTGCTGCTTTAATGATGACATAGCATTAGCACTTAGACTTATATACCGCTCCATAGTGCTTTACAGCACTCTCTGAGCAGCTTACAGTGTCAGCATATTACCTCCACAATCTGGCTCCTCATTTTACCAATCTTGGAAGGATGGAAGGCTGAGTTAACCTTGAGAATCAAACTCCTGGAAGTCAGCAGAATTAGCTTGCAATACTTCATTCTAACCACTGTGCCATAGGATTCTTATGTGACAGGCATTATGTAATACGCAAAGACTGTACAGGTGTAATAAAACCCTTAGGCTCTAAGTCTTGAGTAGTTGCCTAGAATCGCGTTGGTAAGAAAAGCGATCATAGAAATTGAAATAAATAAATAAACTAAAAAACTCTTTCATTAATATAGACAGCATTTCCATTGCAAAATTGGACATTGCATCATTAAATGTTTATAGTGAGATTGTACATACAGACCAGGTCATGCACGCTGAGACACCGGGGTAGAGTTAAGCCATTGGAATGACAATGAATATGCTGTACATAAGAATGGATTGCTCCAGCAATGGTTCTTAGAAGGAGAATGTTCTTTGAAATATTAGAGTATGCAAACTCAACTTAAAAATCTATCCAAAAATATATTAGGATGCTTTCATGTTTTTTCCCCTTTTTCTATCTAAAATTCTTTCAGATGTTCTTTTCCTGCTGGCAGTAAAAAGTGGGAGGACCTCCTTAAGGCTCAACAGGTTACAAAAAAGATCATGGTGGCCACCACAGAACCAGAGACTTGCCTACTTGTGATTTATTCTAAATGTTTGGGGATATTTTTAATTTTGATTAAGTATGGGATTGAGGATTTAGATTTGAGCCAACATTGGGGCAGGGGGAAGATGGAGGATTTTAATGAAACCTTTGATAACTCCTCTCCCCCCCCCCCCAAGTACAAGTTTGTTCTGATGGAGTACTTATGCAAAGTATCCATCAAGAATGATAATTGATCTATAGCTATCCAAAGTTAGAAGGAAAACAATTGCAATTTTTACTGAAAGATCTCCCACAGCTCGGGAGACGGGGGGGTAGTGCTCATAATAAAATCTCAAAAATACAGGTAGTCCTCGACTTACAACCGTTTGTTAAGTGACCATACAGAGTTACAATGGCACTGAAGAAAATGACTTATGACCATTTTTCACACTTATGACGATTGCAGCATCCCCGTGGTCACATGATTTACATTCAGATGCTTGACAACTGGCTTATATTTACGACCGTTTGCAGCGCCCTGGGAGTCATATCACCTTTCGCAACTTTCTGACATGCAAAGTCCATGGGGAAGCCAGATTCACTTCACAATCATGTTACTAATTTAACAATTGCACTGATTCGCTTAACCAATGTGGAAGAAAAGTTGTAAAATGGGGGGGGGGGGACTCATTTAACAAATTTCTCACTTAGCAACATAAATTTTGGGCTCAGTTGTGGTTGTAAATTGAGGACTATCTGTATACATTTTACTGCCACCCCCTTCCACCCCATCTCCCAAATTATCACATATAAACTTGATATTAATACCACCAATATATGGTTGTAGGAGAAGGAACCTCTGTTATCACAACTATGGATTGAATTTAACAGAGTTGCAGGTTGCTGGGAATGGGGAAGAATCTCTTTGGCTTTTGGTATAGAAGAAATACTTTTCACCTGCCAGGATTTTCCCAATCTCCCCTGTAGCCTATTCCTTGACTTCTCTTTTCCCATTTATTTGATGCAGCAGCATGTTAAATGTTGCCATCCTGCAGACACCAGGACATTAAGTGGCCTGTAAATTGCATGTCTCGGGGCCACTTTTCCCTGTGATGGATGCTATTCAGAGTGACCATGAGTGACCATCTGGTGGCAGAAACACCCGCTGGATATGGAGCTTCTAGGCCACCTGGCTTCCATTCGAAGAACACAAACATCATGATGAATCGCATTTCTTGGGCTTCTTAGCACCCGAGATGATGCTGCTCAAACAAAAAAATGTGAGATATGCTTGGAAAATCAATACTAGGAGGAAAAACTTTCAATAAATAGTTTCAAAATATTTCCCAAACTCCATGGAATTTAAAACACAGCATCTGCAAAGGCCACAAAACAAGAAGGGGTTTCAAGTGTTGCAAAATACTTTGCAGATTGCTCATGCTCTGATCTCTCTCTCCCCCCAATAAATAGTTGAAAGTTTTAATGCAACAGAGTTGTAAGCTAGACAGGTTTATATTTCGAGCCCAGTAATACTTGTCTTGGAGCATCACAAAGATAAAGTAGATAATATATGCAGTATATATGGCAGAGCATGTTTTGATATTTTTAAGGCTTTCTGCTATCTACTTTCTCTTTATGATGCTCCAAGACTGTATTATCTGGCTCAGAATATAAACCTGTCTAGCTTACAACTCTGTTGCATTAAAGCTTTCAACTATTTATTGGGGGGAGGGAGGGAGGGAGAGGGGGAGAGAGAGATCAGACCATGAGCAATCTGCAAAGTATTTTGCAACACTTGAAACCTCTTCTTGTTTTGTGGCCTTTGCAGATGCTGTGTTTTAAATTCCATGAAGTTTGGGAAATATTCAGAAAGGTCCATAGCATGACATGATAACATCTGAATAACTTTATTCCCCAAGACCTCTAGCACCTAAGTATTGTCAGGGACAATAGTGTTCCATACTTATTTGTAATGTTTCATTAAATGGTTTCCAGGACTTGCAACTTTACCTAATCGACCCAGATGTTCTTAGGAACCTCAAAGCCCTAGTCCAGTGATAACTGGGTCAGTATCATTGCAGGCATCTGTCATTCTCTCATTTTCTTTCTCATTCCTTACCTTTATTAAGGAAACTCCTTCCTCCATTAATGCCAGGAAAATGTAGAATTATTTGCCATGTTTATTCCTTACTGCAACGCTTCATTAGAATCACTTGGGGGATTCTAAATGGAGAGAAGTAGCCAATCACATTTTGGGGGCCAAAGGGGAGGCGGGACTGTGATTTTAATAGAGGCATCAATTGCAGTTGTTGAAGATATCCCAATATATCTCACTTTGAGCTGAACTGATATGGTCTTTATTCATTATTAAGAAGGTATGAAGTGTGCCAAGGATATAGCACTAATAATTGTTTTTACAATTCCAGGGCAGCTGGATTACCTCCCCCATTGCGGCAGTCATGGTAACTTTAGCCTGGAAACCTGTGGGTGCATCTGCGATGAAGGCTGGGCTGGGAAGAATTGCTCTGAGCCTCTCTGTCCCCTCGGCTGCTCTAGCCGGGGGGTGTGCATTGATGGCCAGTGTGTTTGCGACAGCGATTATAATGGGGAGGATTGCTCCGAGGCACGTTGCCCCACTGACTGCAGCTCCCGAGGACTCTGTGTGGATGGAGAATGTATCTGTGAAGAAGGCTTTGCCGGAGAAGACTGTAACGAGCTCAGATGCCCAGAGGACTGCTCAGGGAAGGGAGTCTGTGCCAATGGGACTTGCATCTGCCAAGAGGGATACATAGGGGAAGACTGTGGGCAGCTGAGGTGCCTCAACGCTTGCAGTGGGCGTGGATTCTGCCAAGAAGGCCTGTGCTCTTGTGAGGAAGGTTACCAAGGACGGGATTGTTCAGCAGGTACGTTAGAATGTAAGATAATGGATAAATATAGACCTCAAAGGACCCCTAGCAAATTTCAAGCCTTACTTTGTCACTTTTAGACATATATATATATATATATATATATATATATATATATATATATATATATATATATATATATATATATATATATATATATATATATATATATATATGTATGTATATTTTAAAGGAGCATAAAAATACTAATGCAGAATTATGCAAATATGCCCAACTCTTCCCCAATAAAATAGTGGAAACCTGCTGTTCTCAAATACTGTCAATGAGATATGTAAATACTATTATTACGCCCTTCTTTTCTACATAAAATAGTAAATTTCTACTCTTGTTTAGAAAAGAATCAAACTGACCTTGTGCAAGGTATGAAAGTGCCATTAAGTGATGGAAGGAAGAAAGGAGCCATTAAGGAGAGACCTGGACAAGGGTTTAATACTCTAGAGATAGAAAGAAGCATGTAATTCCAATAATCCCATCATGAATTTGTTTAGTATGACTTGCATCTATTTCTTGACCTAGCCTATCTCAAAGGGCTGACAGCTTTGCTCTTCTCTGTTCTACTTTATTGAAAGTCTGGAAAGAAGTTGCTAGCAAAATCAGAGGAGGGGAGAGATGGAGGGTAGGAAAGGAAGCCAGAAACAAAATGTTAATAAAGGGGGCAAGCCATGACAATAACAAGGACTTCAGGAGATGTTGGCAGGTGACCAGAGAAAAGAGCAGCGATCCATGATTCCCAGAACTTCCAGCACAATCTCTAATCATATTTGCAGCAGGTCACTGGATCTTACCATCAAGATATGTAATCTAGCTGTCTTTGAAGACCTCTTGAATATTGTAGCTGGTGCAAAACGCTTGTTAACCTGCTTGCTAACTGGCACTTGTTGCCATGAGCTGTGAAACTTGCATTAGTTGCCAGTGAGTTTTTGGATACAATTCAAAATGCTTTCATCTATAAAGTCCTGCATGGCTGGACGTGCAGGTACTTGCCAAACCACCTTTTCCCAAAATTAATCTCTCTGATTCATTCTTCCCAGGGAAAATTGCTAGTATTTCCCATTTTCAGGAAGCAATTGGGTGTAAAACACAGAAATGCTGTTTTTTTTTAGTTATGGCCTCAGTCCTGTGGAATAACTCCCTTTAGAAATTAGACTATCAGTTTATTGAACATCTTCCAGAAACTAATGAAAACAGAGCCCTTCTGGAGGATAGGATGTTTATTGTTTTAATTGTTGTTGCTTCATTTTTAATTTTTATTTAACTTAATTAGTTTTGTTTTTGTGGACATTATAATCATTATCTCTCTTTAATTGTTAATCACCAAGAAACCCTGTAGATTACAGTAGCATGACATGTAATAAATAAATGAATCATAAATATCTACGATAGAACAGTTGTAGAAGAACAAAGGATTTTTATTCCAACCTTTAAAAGCATCAAATCCACTTCTAATCTGTCCCTGTATTTCTGATAATCAGCAAGGATTACTCAGCGGGTCAGAGGTACTAACACCGAACAGGCATTTTTGGAAGAGTCCTACATGTTCTAGCTTCCTGTAAAGATGCCATGGGAAGTAGCGAACTTTTTGGTTTCAGAAGACCACTCAGATCTGGGATGCATTTTCCTTAGTTTATTTTTATGTTTTAGAACTTGCAGTAACAGTAAGGTTTTAGCTGTTGCAAACTCATAGCTTAGGCAGCTCATCAAGCGCAGGACTGAACACTTTGCTTGTTGGATAATTTCTGCCATTCATCAGAATCAAGTAATACAGTGCCCTCCCCTCCCTTTCTCTCTCCCTCCCTCCCTCCCTCCCTCTCTCTCTTTCTCTCTCTCTCTCTCCCTCCCTCCCCCAGTGGTGGGTTTCAAAAAAATTTAGAACCTCTTCTATAGGTGTGGCCTGCTTTATGGTAGTGGCTTGCCAGCCATGTGACCAAGTGGGAGTGGCTTGGCAGTCGTGTGACTGGGTGGGCATGGCCAACTTGTAAAATGTGGTGAAACTCACTTAACAACGCTCTTGCTTAGCAACCAAAATATTGGCTCAGAAACTCTGTCATTTGAAGCACGCAAGTCTTAAAGCTGTCAAGTTACAAGACCCTTGCACCCCTAACCTTTAGGGAAAAAACCTCCAGGGGTGTTCAAACTTGACAGCTTTTAAGACTTGTGGACTTCAACTCCCAGAATTCCTCCTCCAATCATGTTGGCTCAGGGACTCTGGCATTGAAGTGTGCAAGTCTTAAAGCTGTCAAGTTACAAGACCCTTGCACCCCTAACCCTTTAGAAAAAAAACCCAGGGATGTTCAAATTTGACAGCTTTAAGACTTTAAGGTTTAGATAGGACTCTTAGAGGCAGGTGGGGCGATTGGTGAGCCAGCCAATCAGTGAGCAGCGGGCAGGGCAAGCATTGTGCGGACGGGTGGGGGGAGGCAGCTGGAACCGGTTCTAAATGGCACAGTAGATTTGTGGAACCTCTTCTATAGAAGAGGTTGGAACTGGCAGACCCCCCCCCCCTCTGCCCTCCCCCCTCTCTCTCTTCTTTTTTTCCCCAAAAGAGCAGGAGGGCTGTTATCCAAAGTGTTTTTCTACTTTTGCTTTGAGGAGAAGGCTATTTAAACAATAGGAGAATCTCTATTTCTATATCACATTTCTCATTTCAAATAGTAAGCTTAATAAGGATGAGAAGAGTTCTTGTGAGAGACCACTCCCTTCTAACTCAAGGCAATTTCATCTTGCTAAATGAATTGTCCAAAGGGAGGGAGTGAAGCAAAAGAGGCATTGACCAGAAACAGCATTTTTCCTGCTAACGTTTTCCAGAAGTCTGCCTCTTTCCTTTTTGCAAAGGAAGATAACAGAGTTGGAAGGGACCTAGAAGGTCTTCTAGTCCAACCATCTTCTCAAGCAGAAGACCTTATCATTCCAGACAAATGGCAGTCCAGTCTTTTCTTGAAAACATCCAGTGATGGAGCACACCTATAATTTCTGAAGGCAAGCCATTCCACTGAATAATTTTTCCTGTCAGGTTGGAACTTTCTTTGATAATCTTTCATCCATCACTCCTTGCCCTACCCTCATGTGCTTTGGATAATGGGTTCTCCTCCTGTTCTTTGTGACAACCCTTCAAGTGTTGGAAAACAGCTATCATGTCGCTCCTAGTCCTTTCTTAGACTAGATATACCCAGTTCCCTTAACTACTCATCATAGGATTTAGCCTGCAACCCCCTTATCATCTTTGTTGCTCTTCACTGCACTCTTTCTAGGGCCTCAGCATCATTTTTATATGGCGGTGACCAGAACTGGAAGAAGTATTCCAAATGTGGGCTCACTGGTGCAGTATAGAGAGATACTATAATTCAGTATAGAGAGATATTTCCTGTGATCTTGGTGCTATCCTTGATACAGCCTAGACCTGCATTGGCTTTTTTGACAGCTGCAGAAGACTGCTGACTCATTTTTAAGTGGTCCATCAGGACCTCTAGATCCCTTTCACAGACACAACTGTTTAGCTATGTACCCCCTCTTCTATACCTGTGCATTTTGGTTTTTCTTGCCAAAACCTTACTTTTCTCAACACTAAATTGCCCTTGGTTGGGTAAGACCCAGTGTTCAAGTCTGTCGAGATCATTCTGTATCTTGAATCTATCTTGAGGCTATTCCTCCCACTTGGTATCATCTGCAAATTTGATGAGTTCCCCTTGATCTGTAAGTGTTAGTGTATAAGCATCTGACTCCTTCTTGATGACCCTGCATTTGCTTCCTATGTCTCCTGCTTTGTATATGGGTTCCTCTTCTTTCTCACTACACAATATTTTGAGATTTATGCTTGGGATTAGGTCCTAAAGATCCCCTTCCAGATTTAGTTTAAAGCCGTTTGGATAAACTGAGTCATTTGTTTTCCAAAAATGTTCTTCCTGATTCCTGATTCTTGTGAGGTGTAGCCCATCATCTGCCAGAAGCTCTACATATAAGTAATTTAAATCATGATCTATGAATCTAAAGATTATGTCCCTGATCATTCCCACAAATCATACAATTTTACATTTGTGACATGTTTGAGGCATCTCTTTTGTTTTCACATAGGCTGGCTGGAGAACTGCTATCCCTTATTGGCAGCAGCAGGAACAGTGGCCCCATTCATTCAAATATATTATTTTGTTGTATGTTGTTCCCAAAGGGAATTCCTCCAGTGAGTGGCTTGATATTCTCAGCGAATGGTTCAATGATTGAGATGCTTGTGGCACTCACATGATGGATAAGTGTTCTTACAAATACACCTTTTATGCATAGAAGATTAGCATGTCAAAATGAGCTGAGTCCCCCTTTCTACCATCCAATATTCTGGAGAGTTTGGACCAACAGTGCTGAGTGGACCATTAAGTCCATTCTACTCAATCCATGCTTGATGCAGAAGTCCTAAGGCTAGATGCATTATGAAAGCAAAGACGTGGGAGTTCAGTCATTGGAATTATTTACTGGTTTCTTCCTTTTAAGGGCAGTAGTCCAGCTATCTACAAATTATACAGTAACAACAAGCTTCACAACCTGATTTTGGCAAATCGGGTTGCTACAACACAACAGCTATTTGGTTTCCAAGCCAGTTATTACCCATATATAAAGAATACCGAGAAAGGTATTGTTATTGTTGGAACAGAGGTAGGGGCTATAAGTACAATAATATGTCTGTTTAGTCTAACCAATGTCCATTGAGTTTACTACTAGACTTTACTACTAAGCAAATGGGCATAGGATTGCTATAGTTCTTAAGAAACAGAGTGGAAAGTTCCTTCCTATCACTTCACTTCATGTTTTCATTTCATTCACTCAGTTGGAATAACAGAAGCCAAGGCTGCTATCACAGCCTTATGATGCCAGCAAGAGCTTCAAAGGCTTCCAAAAAATCTCATCCCTATCCATATTGATGTTAGTTACCCTAGATGGGTTAGTTACCCTAGATTTTCCTTATGAACTAAATTTGTCTTATTATTCTCAGCGCCTCACCCCAAAGGGAAATAAGAATATACTAAACAGTGCCATCATCAAACAAAGAGCACAGTCAAGGGTTAACAGCTAATTTGATAGAAGTAATTTCCTCTGACTAATTAAAAGGCTTGGGTGTATTTCTATATTGACTCTGACATGTTGATATTTTTCTTCCTTCACCAGTGAGGTAGAATCATGAAAGGCAACCTCTTCTGTATTATTGTTTACAGCTGAATGCGCATGCAGGAACTTATTATTCTCAAATGCCCTCTGCTTATTAAAGTTAATTCTTATTGTACTAAATGATTTCTAAAATAAAGAGAACTTACATATATTTGCATATCTCCTAAATATAGAGACAAAGCCTTTTTGGCTTAGAAAGCTTTTTGTCTGTATCAATTTTACAGCCTCAGCCATGCATTTGACCTGTTCCATTTAAGTTGAAAATAAAGCCTCAACACACTTCATGTATAAACTGG